>NW_027555958.1:218314477-218914477 GCF_003287225.1 Phascolarctos cinereus
AGAAGTTCAGAGAAACATGGGAGAATTTATGTGAACTGATACAGAGTGAATTAAGAAGGACAATAATATATATGACCACAACAATGTAAATGAAAAAAAATCACTGAAAAGAAGCAGAATTCTAAGCCATTGAAATACCAATAATGGTATTTCAACTAGATGGTTAAAGATGAAATATACTTCCCTCCTCTCAGCAGAGAGGAAGGGGAGTACTAGGGCAGAATGTTACATTGGTTTGGTTATTTGTTTGCTTAACTATTTTTCTTTCTTATAATCCCCCCCAAACCATCTCCTTGTCTATTGAGGGTATCACAACAGTAGTGTAGGAAGCGAGGTGGTGCACTGGATAGACTGTTGGGTCTGGAATCAGGAATGCCGGAATTCAACTCAATTTCAACTACTTACTAGTAGTGTGAACCTGAGGAAGTCAAGCTTCTGTCTGCCTCAGTTTCCTCAACTGTAAAATGGAGATAAGGGGCAGTTAGGTGGCATTGTAGATAGAATGCCAGGTCTTTAGTAAGAAAGCCTCATCTTCCTGAATTTAAATCTGGCCTTAGACACTTACTAGCTGTGTGACCCTGGGAAAATCACTTAATCCTGTTTGCTTCAGTTTCCTCATCTGTAAAATGACCTGGAGAAGGAAATGGCAAACCACTCCAGCATCTCTGTCAAGAAAACCCTAAATGAAGTCGCAAAGAATTGGACATGACTGAACAGCAACAACAAATGTGGAAATAAAAAGAGTGCCTACTCCCAGGGTTGTTGTGGTGATCAAATGAGATAATAGTTATAAAGCAAAGTGCCTGGCACATAGTAGGAGCTTGATAAATGTTTGTTATCATTCACCTAGTCACCCAGGCTTACAACTTTCATATCCAATCTGTTGCCAAAGACTGTGGATTTCACCTTTGTAACATCTCTTGAATATGCTCCCTTCTTTCCTCTCATACTGTTACATCTTCATCACCTCACACCTGGACTATTGCAAAAGCCTGGTTTTTCTTCCTTCCGCAAGTCTCTCCCCACTTCATTCCATTTTCCATTTAGCTGTCAAAAGCACAGGTCTGACCATGTCACTCCCACCTCCCTCCCCACTCTATCAGCTCTGTTGCCTCCCTATAACCTCCAGGATTGAATAGAAAAAGCTCTTTTTGGCATTCAAAGGCCTTCATAACTTGTCCCCCACTCCCCACCCTTTCCAGTTTTCTTATACCTTATACAACTTTCCTCCTTCCCTCTTCCCCATGAACTCTGCACACTTCATATCCTGACTGATCATTTTCGCTGGCTGTCTGCCATGCCTGGAAGGCTCTTTTCTCTAGTTTCCTTCTAGTCTCAGCTAAAATCCCACCTTCCACAGGAAGCCTTTCCTGATCCCCCTTAATTCTAGTGTCTTCCTTTATTAATTATTTCCAGCTTTTCCTGGATATAGATTGCACATAGCTGTATATTTGTCTCCCCTATTAGACAGTGAGCTCTTGAGAAGAGGGAGTGGTGGTTTTTTTTGTTTTGTTTTGTTTTTGCCTTTCATCATATCCTTAGTGCTTAGCTCAGTGCCTAGCACATAGTAGGCACTTAATAAATATTTATTGACTGATTATAAGAGAAGATTTGTTTTCAGCACAGGGAGTACTGGTGGTGGGATATGTCACTGTGATATAAAAACAAAAGGTAGCAACAGAACCTTCTTTTCTCTTCCTTCTTTTTTCTTCCTTCCTTCTTTTCTTCCTTCCTTTCTCTCTCCTTCTGCTCTCTTTTCTTCCTTTTTTCCTCCTTCCTTCCTTTCTCTTCTTTCTTTCTTTCCTTCCTTCCTTCTTTCTTTTTTCTTTTTTTTTCTTTCTTGCACTGGAGACTCTGAGCCTAGTCCATTTCTACATGAATGATTTTTTAAGAGGACCCTAGTCAGGTGAGGCAGGAATAAAGTTTTTCTTCCTTATCACCATCAAGTAAAACATGAGGAAAGAGACACTATTTGTGAAAGGCCTTGAGATTTGGCTTCTCCCATGACATTGGTGTTTCCTCTACTTTCCAGGGCTCGGCTCAGTGGATTCTTTGTTGCCCCAGAGACAAATAACTACACTTTTTGGATCCAGGCAGATAGCCCAGCCTCTTTGTACTTCAGTCAATCAGAAGATCCAGGGACCAAGGTACCCTTCGCTCCATATTCGCTCTCTTCTTTCATCCTGTCCCTACTAACCCATCACTACTCCTCAAAAAAAGGCCACAAAACCATGGACTTTTGATGGTGGGATAGCTCAGTATAAATAATCCACTCTCAGATATTGGTTCAGAAAGAAAATTTTGGCAGCTCTCCCCCTCCTACACTACCCTTGTGCCCTAGGGATCTCAGAAGCCCTCTTTGGGAAGGTACTGCTTAGACTCAAAGGATTAGAAATGGTGCCACCCAGAATAGAGGGAGAATCTTCAACAAAGATTATAAGAAGGAATTCACTGTGTCATTGACAAAAGGTATTTTTAGTTTTCTTTTGGTTTGGTTTTTATTTAAAATTTTAATTTGATGCGATGGGAACAAAATAATCTTTAAACTGATGTGATTGGAGTCAGGGGGCCTGGGTTTGAATTCTGGCTCTACCACTTGGTGACCTTTGACCTGGTCTGACCTTGGGCAGTTGACTTACATCTTTAAGTCTCAGTTTACTCACTTATAAAATGAGAAGATTGGGCTAGATGACCTTTAAGGTGCCTTCTAGATATAAATCTATGACACTTTGATTCTAATATCTCTCCCAAGACTCTCAAAGTCTCAGTCTAAAATTTTTGCTGGTTGGTTAGAGTGCCCTCATGTGTTTCTACCATGTAATATATCCATTTATACAATTCACAGTGGCATTTTTTTCTTATCTTGTTTCCATTATATGAGTGAAGTTCTGAAGAGCAACATACAGCTGTAGGACGACTTTGGGTCACTCAAACTAGATGTTTGAATTCTTTATTTGATACATCTAGGATAAGCCCAGTTTTTCTTTTAGTCATGCTTGCAAACAAGGAAAGCCATCACAGAATCACAGAAGACTTGGAAGGTCCCTTAGAGGCTGTCTAATACAGCCCATTTGCTAATATAAGAAATGTTCATCCAGCCTTTTCTTGAAAACTGTGGGCAAGGAGCAATTCATTTGGGAAGAACTGAGTTCAAATCCTATCTCAGTTGCTTATTAACTATATGACCCTGGGCAAGTCACTTGATCTCTTGGCTTCAGTTTCTTCATTTAAAAATTGAGGGGGTGAAGCTCAGGTATTTCTATGGTCCATCCTAGCTCTAGATCTATACTTTCCAGACATAGTTACTCCTGTTTTTGGGTAGCTTTAATTGATAGGAAAGTTTTCCTTACCTAATTCTGTTTCCTTGTAACTTTTTACTTTGCTCATTTCTATCAAAAGCTTGGAAAATGTCCAGGACAATGGAATGGAGCTGAGAATGATTGGGCTTTCCTGTAGCAAGGATCTGATCAGCGTGGCATTCTCTAGGAGATCCCAGGCTTCACCTATAGTACACAGGAAGTAACATTGTCCTTGTCTTAGGGCAATATTAGATGGAGAACCAGAACCTCACAGGTTAGCTAGTCCAAACTTTTTATTTTATAGATGGGGAAACAGGTCCCAGTAGGCTAAGGGACTTGTCCAACATCACATAGGATTATAGATAGAGGCAGAAGGTACTTCAGAGGTCATTTAGCCCAGCCTCTTTATGTTAAAGATGAGAAAACAAATGGGGAAAAGGGAGTTACAAAAGACTAAGGAACTTGTCCAAAGTCATACAGGTAGTAAACGGCAGAACTAGGATTTAAACTTGGATCCTATGTGTCCAGTCTCCCAGTTGAATATTCTTTCCGTATCATGATAAAGTTATCTTCTGATTCTTCTTAGTGGTTTTCTTGGCATTCTAAGGGAAATGAAAAAGAGAAGCAGAGAGATATGAAGACACAAACTATCTACATTTCCCAGAGATGCCTGTGTCAAGCCTAATGGATGAATAATCTGGTTTTCTTGTCATTTTAAGGAGAGAACATCCCAATTGTTCTTTAAGGGATGTCTGGTCACTTACTGCCTGGGGATGGGAGGAGAGACCTGAGAGCTCAAGAGTTTTCATTTGGGGGTATTTATTTGGATACAGGTGAAAGTAGCTTTTATTCAGGCTGGCATAGCTGACTGGTTTGATTCCTGGGAGACTAATGGGCATTTGGAGACCTGGCAACAGAAGTCCCTGAAGTTGAAATTGTCTGGTGGGGCAAAGTACTACCTGGAAGCTGAACACTATGGCATAACTCCCAGTCGTGGGATGAGCATCGGAGTCCAGATCCACAACACCTGGCTGAATCCTGATGTGGTCAACACCTACCATCGGGAGAAACTCCAGATCCGAGCCAATGCTCAGAGGCTCCCAGAGATACAGGTCAGTTTTACCTTTGATATCTATTGAGACTTAAGCTAACGCAAGGGCCCAGCTCTGGAAGTGGGGTAGTCATGGCCTAATGGAAATGACATGAAACTGGGAGTCAGGAGACCTAGGCTTTAGTCCTAGCTGTGTGACTTTGGGCAAATCATCTTCTTACCTTAAACTTCAATTTCCTGATTATATAAAAGGATAGCACCTGCTCTCCTATTTAATTAATTATAATAATATTATTGATCAAATTATTTATTAATTTAATTAATTATCTTTTCCAGACCTGTTATGAAGATAAATGGGATGATAGTTATGAAAGTATCTTGCAAAAGTATTATTTCTGAACGAGGTGCTGGCACAAGTCTGTAATTCCAGCTACAAGGGAAGCTGAGGCTGGCAGACCTCCTGCACTCAGATATTCTGAGCTGCAATGGTCTATGTTGTTGATCATGTGTTTGCACTAAATTTGGTATCAGTATGGTGAGCCTTATAGGAGATTGGGGACTGGGGCAGGGGGCACTGGGTTGCCCAAAGAGGGGTAAATTGGCCTATGTTAGAAATAAAACAGGTGAAAGCTTCTAGGTGGATCTGTAGGGGTATTGTCCCCTGAGTAGCCTCTGAGCTTCTATTGTGAACAAGATGAGGAGATACATGTGAAGAAAGAAAGGAAGAAGGAAGGAAGAAAGAAAGGAAGAAAGAAAAATGAAACGGGAAAGAAAAGTATTATTTATATGACCATTGTACTGTTTTGTTTGGCTTCTCTTGGTTTTAAGACTAAGTTCTGGGTAAACCTTGTCTTGGATACTCGTTGCCTTCACTCAATAAGGGTAGGGGTCTGGAACTCATCACCCATCAGTTTCCTTGATCTGTAGCCTTTGCTTTCTGGATGGACCCAGATCCTGCATGCCCTAGTTCTTTTGGCTTGTCCCTATCTTGTAAAAGGCAAAGGATACTGGCTGTTTTATTCTATAGAAAAGAATTCAGTATATAAATTACTCACATTCATCTTATAGGATTTTCTCATATGTTAAATGAAAGTATTGGACTTGATTTATTCTAAGGTACTTTCTGGCCCCAAATCTATGACCTAGAATGTTGCTCTTTCAACAAAGGAGATTGCCATGGAATGAGACCATCTATTTAGCAAGATTTAAAGAGGTCTTTGAATAATAGCATTTGAACCCAACACTCTCAAGACAAGAAAGACACATAAAATGTAAAGACAGACTCAGGTTCATGGCAAGAAAGGCATTCACTAAATGGATGAAAGCCAAACTGCCCCTTTTTTGTTGTTGTTTGGGCCTTTCAATCGTGTCTGACTCTTCATGACGCCCTTTTTGGGGCAAAGATACTAGAGTGCTTGGTCAGTTTTTTCTCCAGCTCATTTTGCAGGTGAGGAAACTGAGGCCAACAGAGTTAAGTGACCTGCCCAGGGTCACACAGCTAGTAGGTGTTTGAGGCCAGATTTGAACTCATGAAGATGAGTCTTCTTGACTCCAGGCCAGGCTATACGCTGCACCACCCAGCTGCTAAAAACTGCCATTAGTTTCTAATTGATGGTTGAATTTTAAATACTGAAATTCAATTCAATTCAATTCAATTCAATAAATCCTTATTGAGTGTTTATAGTGTGCTGGGCAATGCGGAAAATCAAAATAATAGTTGTTGAAAAGGAAATGATAAAGGTGAAATCAATTCGAATTAGTCTGAATTATTTCTTCTTGTCTCTCTTGCACTTTCAGATGCTAAATGTGACTGGCACAGGAAAATTTTGCCTCTCCTGGGATGGTGTCTCCAGCCAGCCAGTAACCGTAAATGCCACCGCTGCTCAGGTGCGAGCCTACTCTTCCTCTATGTCACTGGAGCCTTCCTTGATTCCTGATTTTTCTTTTTACAGTAATAACTGCAGGCGTTTTTCTTTTTGACAGATCCAAGCGGCGATAGAAGAACTGCTTACAGTAAAATGCAAACTGGAACCACTTTCAGCTCAAATTCTTCTCCATTTTGGATTTGAACAAGGTGTTGTCTTGGCTTTGGTGGATTATGAGCCTTTTTCTCTTCAATTCCCTCTTCCTAGTTCTGTAAAATTATAGGCATAATGCTTATCTCCCTTTAAGGACGCTAAAAAAATGTCAATGAATGTGTCGGGCCAAGAGTATTGCAATGAGAAGATGCTATGTTGTTAGAAAGAAAAGTTGTTTATTGTCCATTCTTGAGAAGGTGAAATACCGCAGACCAAGAGAAAGGGCAAAGAATAAATATAGGAAGCTGTGAACCTTTAGGCTCTTTAGATTTGTGCCTTGCAAAAAGAAAAGTGCTATAGAAGGAAACAATCATAACCAATTATCATATTGCCTGGGTTTTAGGGCTGTATTTTTTTTTAAACAAGTAAGAAAGTGGTTTCTAAACTTTGTATTTGGAAATGATAACTAAGTCATTGACCTGCCCTTTTAATTGTAACAAATTCTCTAGAATCATTCCCCCGACTTGCACTCAAATTGGTGGCCTAGGTCCCCAGAGCTTGGCTAACCCTGAGGGTTCTAGGCATAACCTAAAGGGGCTGGAGTTTCTAGTGCTGGTATCCATTAATTCCCACAGAAGTCCTCATTATCAATAAGCCACTCGAACTCTATTGGCTTATAGAAAAAGGATTTGCTGGGGCACCTAGGTGGCGCAGTGGATAGAGCACTGGCGCTGAAGTCAGGAGGACCTGAGTTCAAATCCGGTCTCAGACCAAACACTTGACACTTTCTAGCTGTGTGACCCTGGGCAAGTCGCTTAACCCCAATTGCCTAATTAAAAAAAAAGAAAGAAAAGAAAAAAAGAAAAAGGATTTGCTGAGCAAATATAGCTAGAATAGTTGTCATAAAACAATGCCCTTTAAAACAGAGGTACGATCTTCCTTTGAATAAAATCCCTGGGAGAGTGGGCTCAAGATTAAAGTATAAATGTAATGAGTCACACATGTATAGAATGCACAGACCCAAAAGGTCCCTCTAAACTTCTGCCTCTGGCAATCTTTATATTCCTTTGTGGAGATCTCATGTAATTCATCCCTAAGTGCAACTCTCTTTTGGGTTTCATGAATCAGGCATAGATCACTTATCCCTGCCATGAGGGGTCACGAAACCATGACTTCTTTGGGTGGCTTTTCAAGTGAAAAAGCATCTTTTACCCATCTGTGGGTACTTCCTTTGTTATTGGCTACTATCACTCTGGTATCTACAGGTTATATATTATTATTATTGCTTCTGGAAGACTCTACCAGTGATTGATTCTGGCTCCTGCTGGATCCCCTGATGACTCAAATAGGTCTTCCAAACCCACATGGTTGCCTGGACATTTCCCTCTCAGAATAATCATTCGCCTAGAATCAGGAAATAATAAACAACTTAATTGTTGCGTATAGCACCTTAACTGTGAACACATGGTACTTCTGCCTTCCCCCTCCCCCTAATATCAGGAAATAAACATAAATCCTGCGTTACCACTTTCTAGATTGTGACCATGGGCAAATCATTTCACTAAGTCTTTAAAAGATATATGCCTACTCTATGGGGATGTTGTAAAATCCAATTAAGATAACATATTCAGAGTACTTTGCAGACTTTCGAGCAATATATAAATGTTAGTTATCTTATACATGTATATATATAGTCTTAATATATGTCCTTACAGATCACCTGAAAGTTTGCAAAGTATTCTGCATATGTTATTTCAATTGAACAATATACTGATGTCAATTATATGCATATTGTTGTGGTGTTATAGATCCTCCTATATGAGCTTACAATTTTGCAAAGTACCCTGTATATATTATTTCAATTGGAGCAAATAATAGCAATCGCGGAAGAAAGGCACTCTAGGCATTGTTAACCTTGTTTTACAGATGAGGTTAAGTGATTTGCCCAGAGTCACACAGCTGGTAAATGTTTGAGGCAGGATTTGAACTCTCAAAGATGAGTCTTCCTGATTCCAAGCCTAGCGTTCTATCCACTGGACCACCTAGTTGGCCTGTCATCTACGTAAAGATTTAACATAATCAAACTCAAATTTGACTTTGTGTATATCGTGTTAAATAAATATGATTTATTTGTATTTACTGTCACTTGGAGTGAATTCTCCATATTGGTTTTGCTTTTATAGCCTTATGTTTGAACTTATTTTTGTTGAATAAAGTGAATCTGTTCCCATGGGTATTGTACTTGAAAATATTGAGTAATTTTGGCCCTTCCTTTGCCACCAAATCCACTTCCATGGCAAGCCCTTTGGAAAGTGTTCAGCAAACTTTTATAACGTGAGTGTATTGTGTTAGGCATTATTTATATATATATATATATATATATATATATATATATATATATATATATATATATATATATATATATATATATATTACAGAGAAAAGAATTTGGTTGCTGCTCTCAAGGGGCTGACATTCTTTTTATTTTTTTTATTTTTGGGGGGCTTGTCAATGGCGTTAAGTGACTTGCCCAGGGTCACACAGCTAGGAAGTGTTATGTGTCTGAGGTTGGATTTGAACTTAGGTCCTCTTGACTCCAGGGTCAGTGCTCTATCCACTGCGCCACCTAGCTGCTCCAAGAGGCTGATATTCTAATAGGGAATATCATACAAGAGTGTACTGGAACAAGCTCAAAATAGCTACGGAGAGGCAGTTGTTAAATTTTCAGCATAGGCATTTACTGTTGTTCAGTTGTGTCCAAGCTTCTTGTGACCCTGTTTGGGGTTTTCTTGACAAAGATACTGGAGTGGTTTGACATTTCCTTCTCCAGCTCATTTTACAGATGAGGAAACTGAGGCAAACAGGGTTAAGTGACTTTCCCAGGCTCACACAGGTAGTAAGTGTCTGAGGCCAGATTTGAGCTCAGGAAGATGAGTCTTTCTGACTTCAGGCCCAGCATTCTATCTATTGCAACACCTAGCTGCCCTGTGTAAGCATTTACACCTCAGAAATAGGCAAATGTTACAAATCAGGTCTTGGTTTATTGTTTTGTTGATTATCTAGACTTAAGAAAGTGATGGAGATAATGTACAAATTAAAATTAAATGTCATGAGAGTATGTAATACAGAAATAAAGTATAGGATAAGATAGAATATGAATATAAAGGAGAAATTCTTTAAAAAGCCTAAGTAAATTTGATGAGCGAGAAAATACTTTTGAATCTGAAAATATATTCTATTTTTTTTCTAACATGTTCCCACTCATCCTTCCAGTCTTCTCTGACCACTTCTTTCTCTTTAACCTCACCCATCTTTCTTTGTATCCTGACTACCACCAGGTCTACAGGATTCTGGTCCTGATGGGGACCTTAGCAGTGGGACAGAGCCCTTCTGTGGAAGGTTCAGCATCCGTCAGCCTCAATACCTTGTCAGAACATCAGAAGCCATGCAGATGAGATATCAGCTTGGTCAATATACACATGTAAGTCATAGCACAATTTCTATTTCAGGCCTCTTCTCACTTCTTCCTGAAAAAAAAATCCATGTGAAGAAGTCACCAGAATAGACATTATTTCCCTTGTTAGAGGCTGGGAAACTGAGGCACAAAGTAATTATTGCTAAGATTTTTTTGGCAATGGCAAGATCCAGTTTACTTGACTATTACCTTAGAGCTGTGACCAATGTATGATCATTGATTACTATGCTCTGAACTTGGAGTCAGGAGATAGTTGGGTTTAAATCCTGTTTCTGACACTTAATAACTGTGTGACCATGGAAAATTTACTTAATTCTCTCAACCTCAATTTTAACTTATAGGATGGTGGTTCCCAAAGCTTTTTTGTTCTCCAAACTCCTTTCAACAGCCACAATAACAAAAATGTGCTGTGAATGCCCTGAGTAGTTTAATATTACTGACAATATTCTTTTAGATTTGTTCATTAAGTTCTTGAAGTAAGAGCAATAACTTTTGCCATTAGGGTTTGATTTAATTGCTGCATGAACACTAACATCATGATTGTGTTAATTTCAAATTGTTGCAGAAATGAACATGCATATGTTCACTACCATGGAGGAAAAATATATTTGTAATGTGATTGGGGATTTATTTTTTTTTACTGATTAAGGTACCATCAATGAGTTTTTAGCACAAACTTCTGGGACCATCATTGCAAACCTCTTATATATAGGACAATAGGTTCATAGAATGAGATCTAGAGAGGACCATAGAGGATATCTTGTCTAAACCTCTCGTTTGATGGATGAGGGAACTGAGTATTAAGGAGGCTCAGCAACTTGCCTAAGGTTACCTAAGTAGTAAGCCTAGTTTTCTCATCTCTAAAATGGTAATAATAGTATTTACCTCAAGGGATTCCTGTGAGAATCAAATGAAATAGTATTGAGTGCTTTTCTATTTCTTAATGTGCTATGTAAACACCAGTTTTTATTATGATAACCATCATCATCATCATAACTAGTAAACCATAGGATTATAGATTTTTTTTTGTCCAAACTCCTCATTTTGCAGATTAGGAAACTGAGGCCCAGAAAAATTAAGTTTATAATAATGTAATTTATATATAATTTATAACATGTTATATATTATAATAGAAATAAACATATACTATTACATATTAAATATATAATAAAATGGGATAAAATATAATATATGTGAATATATATCATAATGTATGCAATATGTGATATATTTATATGTAATGTATAACATGTATAATTTACCATAATAATATAATCTATAACAATATAATTAAATTAAGTTTATAACTTCACCCAAAGTTTATAAAGATAGTGTCAGAGTCCAGATTCAAACCCAAGTCCTCTGACTCCAAACGCAGCACTCCTTCCATGGTCCCATGCTACCTCCCTCCTTCCTGTGGAAGTTTATATATTCTGCAATACTTTCTCTTATCACAATGTCAGCAGCTCTAGAAGGTGGAAATAATGCCATTGCCTTTGCAACCCTTAATCCTTTGGTTCAAGAACTTTGATCTTCACAAAAGAAAGATGTGTCCTTTGGAAGGAGATGAATGGAGACCACATCTTGTCTTGGTTAATGAGTGTATGGGAGTGATATCTAGTCCCCGAGCTGTTTGGGCTCTATTATGACTTGGTACTTGAACCTTTCCAAGTCGAGACTTTTTTTTTTTTATTATTTATTGATTGTTTTTCAACAATTGACACTTTTGATCCTTGACATCATCTCTTTTCATCCTCAATAATCAACTTATCCCTAAATACTAATAATTCTCCCTCCAAAATGTGTGATTTGCCCATGTCTCTGCATTCTAACAGTTACCTCCCTAGTCTTAGTCCTTACTGCCTCGTGCCTTGATTAATACAACGGCCTTTCCTGCCTCTAGTCTCTTTTGCTACTCCTTCCTCCCTTAATCCACTCTAGATAGATCAGACAGACATAGTTACAGACATATACAATCCAATAACCCAGTCCAATAAACATTTATCAGGTACCTACTATATGCCAGGCATTGTGCTAAGTAATGAGGATAAAATTAATAAAAAGAAAGACAGTCCTTCCTTCCAAGGAGCGTACAGTCTAATGGGGGAGATAATACACTAGGTGGCATAGTGGATAGAGTGCCGGGCTTGGAGTCAGGAAGACTCTTCTTGAATTCAAATATGGCCTCAGACATTTAGTAGCTATGCGACCCTAGGCAAGTCACTTAATCTTGTTTGCCTGAGTTTCCTCATCTGTCAGATGAGCTGGAAAAAGAAATTTTTGTATTTTAGTATTTTAGAAATTTTAGTATTTCTGCCAAGAAAACCACAAATGGGATCATGAACACTCGGACGTGACTGAAAAACAAATGAACAACAAAATACACAAAAGGAAGTAGGAAAGGAGGTGGGGTGGGACACCAGGGTGTACCCAGCAAGAGCTCATTTGGCTCCCTGGAGTTGAAACCAAATAGAGCAGCAGGTTCAAAGTGGAGTGAACTGAGTCCTGTTTCTTCCCTCTATAAAGGAAGGCATCAGGAGGAGCTTAGTACTCTGCCCTCTAGCCCTCCAATCAGAGGGGAGATGTGGCTGAAGGAGGTGTCAATCAAGGCTTGAGTTAGCAGCATGGATGTAGAAATGATGAGCTTATTCTGGATGGGGCATCTTATTCTGTGGAGCTGAAACCAAGCAGAGTAGTAGATATAAAGTGGAGTGAGAGCCTAACATATTGTGTGCCTAACATTGTAAATAATGCCTGTGTGACCCTGGGCAAGTCACTTAACCTTTCAGTGATCTAGGCAACTCAACTGTAAGTTTCAGAAAAGGTTATGCTAGCAGCTCTCAGACTTTTTGGTAATAAGACTCCCTTACTAATAAAGTAAGTATCAATAGTTACTACTCATATAAACAAAAGTTCTTTGAGGTCCTTAATAATTTTTAAGAATGTAATAGTTCGGACTGCACCCCTCCCCCAAAATGAGCTTGGGGCCCCAGAGGACCCAGGGCTATACTCTGAAAACTGCTGCTCTATACCAGTGAAATCATTGATTCTGCCCCTATCCGGCTAGCTGCTGTAATGCATTGGCCTTACAGTCATGAAGATGAGTTCAAATCCAGCTTCAGACACTTACTAGCTCTGTGACCCTGGGCAAGTCACTTAATTTCTCTGAACCTCAGTTTTCTCATATGTAAAATAATGATAAAAATAGCACTTACTTCATAAAGTTATTGTGAGGATCAAATAAGAACATAAGGTATTTTGCAAGCCTTAAAGTATTATATAATTGCTAGCTATTAATATTATTATCCTTATCCATTCTATATTTATATTACCCCAAGAATTCTATCTACTTATCTACCTACCTATCTCTTTCTATTTTTTCTATGTATCTATTTATCTACCTATCTCTATACCTCTGTCTACCTACATATATACCTATCTATCTACCTCTTCATGTGTATCTATCTACCTATCTATCTCTATCTCTTAATGTTTAGTCCAGTGTTAGTCAAATAGTAGATGTTCAGTAAATACTTGATGAATGATTGTTGCTTGAATTAATCAACATTTCTATGTTGAATTCTATCTCTAGCTGTGCTTTGCATATAAAGGCCATATGAATGATACCATGACCATCTCAATATCCTTCACAAGTACATTTCATAAGACTGTAAAGAAGAAGATTGTCTGTGGATGGAATCCAGAGCAGCTGAGGACTGAAAGGTATTTAATTTAGGAGAGAAGTTCTGTTTGAATTCAGAGAGTTGGGGTTCATGTTTCCTTAGGGCAAGGGTAACAACACACCTAGAGTAACAGCTGTTTATAATGTCTGATTGTACTTTGGGCATTATGATCCCATAATCCATTATGATCAGTAGAGGGTCAAAATAAAAGAAATTTATTACTATTAATAATAGTTAACAAATTTAAATCTTGAGAAAAAGTATCCTTCCTAGAGGATGACACTATTTCTTATATACATGGAACCATAGAATGTTAGCGCTAGATAAGATCCTAGGAGTGATTTATTCAAACTCCATTTTATAGATAAGGAAAATGAAGTCAGATAGGACCCTCCCCAGGGTTACATAGTGAGTTGATGACAGATTAAAGATGAGAATCCAAAGCAGTAAGTCTCTACCCTTATAGCAATCACGGATATGGCTATAACATAAATGATACCAGTCATGGTTGGCATTTCCATAGCGTTGACTTGCTTTACCTTCCTCTTGTCTTTCTCCTACCTAATTCAGACTCACACAACTGACAAATTTATTTTCCTAATGCACAAGCCTGACCATGTTATTTCTTTGCTCAAAAAACTCCAGTGGCTCCCAATTGCCTCTAGGATGAAGGAAAAAATTTCTCGAATGTTTAAAATCCTTGACATTGTCTCCAGCCTTACTTTCCAAGATTATTACACAATAATCTCTTTCATGAACTCTACTTTTTAGCCAGACTTGCCTGTTCACTGAACATAGGGATTCATCTCCCATCTCTTTGACTTTGTTTAGGCTGTCCTCCTATTCTTGACTTATCAGTATTGGTAGTATAGTGGAATTCCTCAGCACACCTGGTGGAAAGCACTCTCTCCTCACCTCTGCCTCCTGAATAAAGAATCTCTTTATTCATTTTTTCCAATTGTGTCCAACTCTTTGTGACCCTATTTGGGATTTTCTTGGCAGAGGTACTGTATCAGTTTGCCATTTTCTTCTCCAGCTCATTTTTCAAATGAGGAAACTGAGGCAAACAAGGTTGAGTGACTTGCTCAGGGTCACACAGCTAGTGAGTGTCTGAGGCCAGATTTGAACTCTGGAAGATGAGTCTTCTAGACTCCAGGTCTGGTACTCTATCCACTGTACCAACTAGTTGCCCCCAGAATCTCTAGCTTCCTCAAAAGCTTAGCTCAACTACCATGAGATCTTTCCCAATCCCTCCCAGTTGGTAGTGCCTCCATCCTCCACTCACTTTGCATTTACTTTGTAGATATTTCCCATAGGATCATAAGACAATAGAATTTAAATTTAAAATTGGATGAAAATATAGAAGTCATTTAGTCCAACTCTTTCATTTTAAAGATGACAAAGCCAAGCCCCTGATTAGGGAGGTGACTTCCTCAAGATCACATAGGTAGTAAATGAAAGAGCCAAAATGTGATCCAAAGCCCTCTGACTCCAAATAATGTTTCCCCAAATAACATGTAAGCTTCTCGAGGGCAAGGATTGTTTTGGCCTTTGCTTCTCCAGAACCTAGCACAGTGCTCAGTACATATAAGATGCTTAATAAATGCTTGCTTGATTAATTTTTTGTAACATTCACAGAGGAGTGCAATAGAGAGCACAAGTGCCTATGGTAAACTATTGTCCAAAGAAGATTTAGGAGTCTGAGATGAATCTTTAAAGTGTAGTCCTCAAGAGCATTTCACATATCACGTAGGCTGGGACCTTGTAATGCTTATTTATGCTCTCTGGTAGGATGTCGCATGAAGGCATTCACTCTTTTGTTTCAGGCATGAATCAATAATTACTAACTGAAGAGAGTGCTCATCAAAGAACGGTGTCTTGCTTCCCATTCATTCTAATGTAAAAGTTTTTACTCTTTTTGGTGTCATGGACCCCCTTTGGCAGTCTGGTGATGGCTATGGACCCTTTCTCAAAATGTTTTTTTTAAAAAAAATTCATAATAGAATAAAATGCCAAATCTTTAGTGAAAATAAAGATGATTTTTCTCCTCATCCAAATTCACAGATGCCCTTTGAAATATATTCATGGAGGGGCAGCTAGGTGGAGTAGTGGATAGTTCAAATCCGATCTCAGACCAGACACTTAACACTAGCTGTGTGACCCTGGGCAAGTCGCTTAACTCCAATTGCCTTGCCAAAAACAAAACAAAAGAAATATATTCATGGACCCATTGCAGATCCATGGACCCCAGGTTAAGAAACTTCACTAGAGTAAGACTTTTTTTTTCCCCCAGTGGTAAATAATTTGGTAGGTTAACTCATGTCAGGGATCTTTTTTCCATCCAAGTAATCAAGAGACTGAAAGTTTCTGAGAATTGCTACTTAAATCCCACCCTCCCAAACTCAGTTGCCCCATTCCCAAAGAAGAGGGGTTGCTAGGTGATCCTTCAGGTCACCTCTGCTACTTATCAGGTGAGGTCAACTTTCACCCTGTCTGTTGTTTTTCAGCTGGAAGTTTGTCTGTCATGACCTCTGGGAGTCATGCGTGCGTCACTCTGAGGGCCTCCACCGCCATCTGGCCAACTCCCCTGTGCTGGTGCATCAGATTGATGTGTTTCCCCAAGTCCATGAGAAGAGCCAGTTCTACATAGATGAAATTATTGTTGCAGATAGAAATTTAGCAGGTGATTATCTAATTCCTGCCTCGTTCCCTGTCTGTCAA
The DNA here is from genome assembly GCF_003287225.1 of Phascolarctos cinereus. NCBI lineage: Eukaryota > Metazoa > Chordata > Mammalia > Diprotodontia > Phascolarctidae > Phascolarctos > Phascolarctos cinereus. The sequence continues at coordinate 218,330,725 of NW_027555958.1, forward strand.
ATACTTTTCTCTGCCTTACTTGTTATTGGTTGCTTTCTTTTCTTTTACCTTATGGTTTATTTTGGTAGAGGAGACATCACCCGACAAATACAAATTACTCCTCTTCCTAAAGTATATGCCCTAAAAAAGTTAAATAAAATTACCTAAAAGAGTGATTGCAACTGATGGTACAGGTCACTTTAATGATCTCCCACAGGAAGAGGAATGAACTTGACATTATAAAACCTGAATTTGAATCCTTCTGTCATTTTCTGCCTATGTGGTCTTGGACAAATCACAATCTCTCTGTGCCTCAATTTCCTCAACTGAAAAATGAGATATTTGGACTAGATGATGTCTAAGGTTCCTTCCAGTTTAGATCTATGACATTATCATGAATCTTGTACTTTATAGTTTAAAAGAAAGGAAGGGTATATACTTTATAATGGTAATGGCAGCTAGATGGTGCAGTGGATAGAGCACTGGACTTGGAATAGGGAAGGCTCATGTTCAGTATACTTACTAGCTATGTGACCCTGGGCAAGTTACTTAACCCTGATGGCCTCAGCTTCCTCATTTTTACAGTGAGCTGGAGAAGGAAATGGCAAACCATTCCAGTATCTTTGCCAAGAGAATCCCAAATGGGGTAATGAAGAGTCAGACATGACTGAAAGATGATTGAACATCAAAGTGGTGAGAGAATACAGGTTCCCTATTTTGTCTTTCCTTGACCTTTGTCTTCATCTTCTTACTTCTAAGAAAGTATTATAAAGGCTGCATGGCATAATGGATAGAATGTCAGGCTTACCACCTATGATGTTTCTTAGCTGTATGCTTTAGGCAGCCCTTCATTACTATGGTCTTGTGCAAATTAACTGGGACAAAGAAAAATCATTAAGGCTGTTGACTTATAGTAAACAATACGGCTTTTTACATCTTAAAAATAAAAACTTTTGCTATGCAAGATGCCAGCATTTTGCCGTAATCACTTATTTTCTGGATTTGGCATTGAGTTAACAAGATTTTGAAACCTGTATTTAATTCTTCACTGTGAAACTAAACCTTAATTCAATTGGATATGAAAAGTACCTTTGATTAGCAGTCCAGTTTTTTAGGTCTAGTCTTGATTAGATTTTCATTGTTGTCTAAATGTTGTCTAGTTCGTAGGCCATCAAATCATACTTGTCTTCTCTTGGATAAACTTCTCGGCCTTTCATGACGTGTGGAATGGTACATAGTTAAGTTGCAATATTCCATTTCCATTTAGGAATTTCTGTAATTCTATAACCATTCTGCTTATTAGTATACCAGCAGATTTCTGAGAGTTTGTCATTTGCTCAATAGGGACTGGTCTTGCAACTCTGCTGGAAGTAAAAAAAACACCTTAAAACATTTTTTTGGTGGGTATTTTATGGTAGATGCCCCCATCTTACAGGCTTACCTGCATTTCTCTTAACAATGGCACTTTGAATGAAAAGGTAAGTTTCATCCAAAAACATTGCTTTTCCTCCAATATTTGATATTCCAGTCTTCGTATTGTCTTGCACATTACAAGCATTTTTTTTTTTTTATGTAAAGATTGGCAACTATTTTTTTCCGTCTGGTCTTCTTGCTTTTTTTTTTTCTTTTTTCCAACTTCAGGAATCCTATGTTATACTCTAAGTTAAGAAAGCACTTTACATATGCTATTTCACTTGATCTTCACAACAACCCTGGGAGTTAAGTGTTATCAAGATACCTATTTTAGAGATGAGTAAACTGAAGCTGAGAGAGGTTAAGTGTATTGCCCAAGGTCATACAACTATTAAGTGTTTGAAGGATTTGAACTCAGGTTTTCCTGATGCTAAGTTTACCACTCTATCCACTTTACCTGCTTGTTTTCTGAGGATTAAGATATTTTGTAGCAATAGCTTATTATCTCTTTAGCACTATGTTTTGTTTTTTGTTCACCATTTCTGTCCATTTGGTGTGAATGATCCTGTTTCATTATAGGCTTGAATGATCCTTGAAGCTTTTGACTTTCTCACACCATTGCTATTGTATCTCTAAGAGTCATTGAACCATGCTCTTAAGGAGATACACTTGCACATTTCCTTGCTCTAATATTAATTCTTGTAAACCTCGTAACACAAGCACAACAAAAGAAAGAAATGAAATGTGTTTGTCATGAAATCAAGCACTCAGCTGATGGAGAACTAGCTAAAAGTGGGAAAACCAGCTCACTTCAGCCTCATATCCTCAAGTTCTGACTTCTGAGTCAACTTAGTGTCAGTAGAAGCACACGAACATGACTATTACTATCACAAAATAAAGCTTATCAAAATTATTATTTTTTTCCCAAGTAATGTGCACCCTAAGTCCTAGGAAATTGTGATGTACAGCTTAGCTCCCAATCTGCATCTCAATTCTTTTTGGTTAATTGGTGGAAGGAAGTGCTGTATCAAGAGCTCCTCGGGCTCACAAATTCACAGATGCTTTCCATATTCCCATAAGAAAATGTTAGGACTGAACTGTAGGGATGAGAACCCTTTTATCTATCCTTTTCCATTTTCTGTTTTTTTGTATCAGCCTTAGTCCTTGTGTTTATTAGGCAAGTGAACTTTGGTTATCAAAGATAGGAAAATTCCCCTTCTACTTGGCAGGTTAATCCATCTCTATGAAACATTTGTTATGCTTAAGTAGATTGCTAAATGTTAAATGAGGGCTATCTAAAAGTAGAATGGAGTGGAATGGCTGCCTGAGGAGGTGGTGAGCTTCCCCTCCTTGGAGGTTTTTGAGCAGAGGCTGGGTGCCCACTTTTCAGATGTGTTATAGCTGAAGCAGCCAGGTGGCAACAGTGGATAGAGTGCCAGGCCTGGAGTCAGGAAGACTCATCTTCCTGAGTTCAAATGTGGCCTCAGACACTTACCAACTGTGTGACCCTGGGCAAGTCACTAACCCTATTTGCCTTAGTTCTTCACCTGTAAAATGAGCTGGAGAAGGAAATGATAAACTGCTCCAAGGTCTTTGCCAAGAAACCCCCAAATGGGGTCACAAAGAGTCAGACATGACCAAAACGACTGAACAACACAGTTGGGATTCCTCATCCCATATGGGTTGGGCAAGGTGGAATTTTATGACCCTGAATTTTGTGATTCTGATTCTGTGAATAGAATGTAAGGAGACTAAGCCCCATGAAATGGCTGAGGATCTCCTTCAGACACAATGGAGAGCTTAAAGGCTGAGTGTATACTGTGGGGAAGTTGAGTGTACTTTTCCAAATTTTGCCCATTATTCAAGGATCGAATTACACCTCACCTCCTTTATGAAGTCTGATTACACTAGCTTTCAATAATCTATTCCTACTTGTTCACTTTCCCATAACTGATAGTCATAGCTTACAGTGAGGGAATTATCCGCAATCAGCCAACTAATCAACCTATAAGCATTTCTTAAGAGCCTGTGCTAGGTGGTGGTGGTGATACAAAGAGATTTATTGCTCACCAACATTTATTAAATACTTGTTATGTGACAGGCTGTGCTAAGTGCTGGGGATACAAAGAGAGGCAACATTATTGTTCCTTCCCTCAAGGAGCTCTTATTTTAATGAAGACAACATATAAATAATTATTTACATAGAAGATAAATACAGAAGATACGGATGGTAATCTCAGAGGGAGGACACATGTGGATGGGGGTGGGAAAACTTCTGTCAAAGGTAAGATTTGAGTGAGTCTTGAAGGAAGCCAGAAACCAGAAATGAAAGATTCCCTGTCCTCAAATAACTTATAGTCTATGATGGGAGACAACATATACATATATAAGAATATATAAAATAAATGTAAGTATTTTCTTTGGGGAAGGGGTGGTGGGACAAGACACTAGCTGCTGGCAGGAAATCAGAAAAGATTTTGTGTAGGAGAGCACACCTGAAATGAGCTTTGAAGGGAACTAAGGATGCTAAGAGATGAAGTACATTCTAGGCAAAAGGGACAATTGGTGGAAAGACATGGAGACAGCAGATCTGGTTTGCCATTTGTGAGAACCAGGGAGCCAGCTCTTTCAGCTAAAGTGAAAAGAGAGGTTTTGAAAGAGTAAGGGAGTAATAAGACTGGAAACATTGGAGCCAGGTTGTAAAAAGGAGTTAGTATTCAATTCTAGATAGAGTGAATAGAGTGTTGGGCCTGGATTCAGGAAGACTTGAGTTCAAATCCAGCCTTAGACACTTATTAGTTGTGTGACCCTGGACAAGTCACTTAACTTTTGTTTGTCTCAGTTTCCTCATCTGTAAAATTGGGATAAAAAACCATCTACCTCCCAGGTTTGTTGTGAGGATCAAGTGAGATATTAAATGTAAAGTGCCGGGCACATGGTAAGCACTATATAGATATTAGCTAGTAGCAGTAGTAGTAGTAACAGTAGTAGTTGCAGTAGTGGTAGCAGTGGTGGTGGTGGTAGTAGTAGTAGTAGTAGTAGTAGTAGTAGTAGTAGTAGTAGTAGTGATTAATAGAAAGTTGTTGGAATTTATTAAATAAGGAATGATGTGGTTATACCTGCCTGAGCTTTACAAAACTCACTTTGTCAGTTGTATGGAAGTTGGATTTCAGAGGAGAGACACTTGGGGTAGGGAGATCAATGAGAAAACCAATAGTTCAGACAAGAAGTTGGAAAAATTTAAAACTACAGCAGTGGCTACACAAGTGGAGAGAAGGTGACAGATGCAAGGAATGTTGTGATAAGATTGACAGTGGACATGAAGGGCACGAAGAGTATGAAAGAAATTCTTTTAGTTTTGTGCTTCATTACCTAACTACAGAGGAAGATAATTTTTGTATGTTCAAGGTTCAATTAAATTTAACAAATGTTTTTGAGCCTATTATGCATAAGCACTATGATGGGCAAGGAGATTTCAAAAACAACAACAAAAAAAAAAACCAAACCAAACAAAACAGGTGGTTGTGGGTGAAAATAAATCAAGGCCTGAATAACATCCTTCAATGTCTCCTTTCTGCCCTTCCCCAACCTCTTCTTCAGTGAAATCCCCTTTCCCACTTCAGACACTGGATACTTGCCCTTTCTTCTAGCTCTTTTCAAAGCAGGAAAGGGTGGATCTTATTTACACATTAACTAAAATTCACTCACAACAATGTGTTCACTCTCCAGGTGTGTGCATTTTTGAGCTTTCAAAATCTTTAATTGTGGAATTAAGTCCTGTTAAATAAATTGATGGCAGCCCAGAACAGATAATAATAACTAACTAACATTTACATAGCTTTTTGAAGTTTGCAAAGCATTTTATGTTTTATCTCATTTGCTCTTCTCAACACTCTGTGAGGTAAGTGCTATTAATATCCTCAATTTTATAGCTAAGGAGACTGAGGTTCACAGAAGCTTTATGAGATCACACAGCTAGTGAATACCTAAAGAAGGATTCAAACCCAGGTCTTCTTGAATTTTAGCCCTGAAGCTATACCCATTATGCAAAACTGCTCCCAAGGGAAGGTTTTTTTTTTTTATTGGTTTGTTTATTGCATATGACACAATAGGTCATGCATGGGTATCTTTATTTGCAGAGAATTTTGCTAAACCTTTGACTGACTAAACCTGCTTTTGCCCTTTTATAGTCCCTGATGGTTGGGAAGGAGAAGGATAGATATGGGCCTGGATCTTTCTTCCCTTTGCTCTTGTCACCTCTCCTTTAATTCTAAATCTTGCTTCTTCCCCAGATGACAGAGTACCTGTCCTCCTTGGATGGCCTCCCCTTCCCTGGACTTTAATACCCTTCCCCTGAGTTTTTCTTTGCCTTTCTCTCTAACTCCCAGGGATGTGTTAGAGTGAGGTAAAATAGAAGTGGATCCCCTCAGGCTACATATTGATTTAGAAAACCAAAAATTTAACATGATCTATATTGCGTTATACTTTTATTTATTTTGTTAAACATTTCCTAATTACATTTTAATCTGGTTCCAGTAGCACTCAACAGTTTCGCAAGGCCACATGCTGATGTGAATTCGACATCTCTGTGCCAGAGCCACCTCTGACTGACTCAGGAGAGATAAGCTGATTGTTAAATTTTCAGTGTGAACATTTATATCTTGAAAAATCTGTAAACACTGCAAATCAGGGCTAGGTTGTCTAGACTTAAGAAAGTAAAAAAATATTAATAATGCAAATTAAACTTAAAAGTGTGTTAATGCTACATTTCCCCTCCAGAGAGCTGGTTGTCAAATATTTACTAGCACATCCTTGTCTCTCGCAACTCCCTTTTCCCTTTATCCCTCCCAGGTACATATGTATGTTAATTGTGCTTAGTAGGCAGAGTAGGGTCTTCCGGGTTGGAGTTTCTGCTGCCTCCACTTTCTGGCCCCAGGACACCTGGTCTAGGGCATAGAATAGGATGGATTGGCTCAGGTAAGGAATCCAAATGAGATTGAATGGCATTTCACTCTGGGCCTAGAGGTGGTTGGATTAGAAACATAAAAACCCCGCCAGGACTTTTATCTCTTAATGTTTGTGTGATTTTGACCCTAAAGATTAAGTGAAATCAGGGAGAATTGTCAACCTTGTCACTAATTATATATATACAAGGAAAACTGACACAAGGAAAAGAGCTTAAGTAAACAGTTGTTTGGGTCGTGTAATACTAATTACAGTCATCAGGTTTGCTATTTATGTCTATTTACATACAGTACAATTAGCCCCTAGATCCAGTTACAAGAAACCTCATACCTCCCTTGGCATCTATGACAACGGGCATTTCTGGCTCCCCTGCCCTTCTGTCTCCTTTGTCTCTTCTTTTTTATCTCACCCCTCCCAGTAAACACATATCCCATTAAATATGTCAGATTAACTTTGTCTGAAATTGCATTTGGTTTACACAGTAAACTCTCTCCATATACACTTAGTCTTCATAGTACACTGCACTTGTCAGTCATGTGCTCATAACAAACCAAAAAAAATATCAGGAACGTTGACAGTGATGTGTACCACGAGATTTACTATTGAATTATAGAGTCTTGAGCCATCTACAGAATTTTCTAGGGTAAGTTTTGTCTTTCTAATTAGAAGGTGAACATTTGAGTGCAGATGTTATTTTTTATTTCATTCGTAATCTCTATTGTACCAATCATAGTGCTGGCTAAATTGTAGTTACTTAGTAAATAACAGTGTATTGGTCTAAAGAGAGGCTGTGCCCTTAAATCTTTTGAAAGGAGACCTATAAACATATTTATATATGTAGGTATGGAGTCCTTCAATCCTCAGCCCAGTTGACCTAATGAATAGAAATTAGGGGTAGATAAAAGAGGTAATGAGGTGTTAATGTGTTAAAGGAACCCCTACTTTGCTCTCTTCTTTTGGAGTGTTAAGAGGTTTTCTTCAAGTAGTTAGATAAATTTATGGCAGCCCAGAACAGATAATAATAACTAATATTTACATAGTGTTTTGAAATTTGCAAAGCATTTTATGTTTTATCTCATTTGCTCTTCTCAACACTCTGTGACATAAGTGCTGTTAATATCCTCATTTTTAAAGCTAAAGAGACTGAGGTTCAGAGAAGCTTTATGAGATCACACAGCCAGTGAATACCTAAAGAAGGATTCAAACCCAGGGTAGCTGGTCAATGACTGGCTGAAGATTGGTTATATCCCTGGTGGACATTAAAAAATAAGTTTGTTAGACGAGAGAGAGAGAGAGAGAGAGAGAGAGAGAGAGAGAGAGAGAGAGAGAGAGAGAGAGAGAGAGAGAGAGCGCCAATGAATATTTGAAGCAGGAATCAGCTGTGTGGAGTATGACCTCTGATTCTATCCCAGAAAGCAGCAAGAGGAAAGATTTCTCTTTTTTTTTTTCCTGCATTGGCCATGACATCTTGCAATGAATAGGGCAGCCCACAAATAGGAAACTTACTGCATCTAGCATGGAATAGAGAGAGAGCAAGAAAGCTAGTATGGACAAGAAGCAGCTTCAAGAAGCATGATTCCTGGCAGTAGAGAAAAGCCAATCATATATTAAAGGGAAAATTAGCCCTGGCAGCTGGGAGTTGAGCTATGGAGAGAAGCAGGCTCAGAGAGCCCTGCTCAACAATCTGTCCAGCAGAGACATTGCATCTAGTGGGGCGAATGGTGAGGATGACACAAGAAGAGAAAGGATATTAGGGGTCTGCAGCACCAGATACATGGCCTCATGTGTTTCCAATGTGTATGCCTCACTATCAGTGACTTTTAGTTTATGTGTACTTTCCTCAGTGATGTCATATATATTTGCTGGAGAACACATCCTACAATGGGTTAATAGGGGCAATGCTTTGTAGCACTGTTCTTATTTTTATTATATTAGTCAATGTCTATGCTTTGAGCTATTCCTATCTACTGGTTGGAATTAAAAATCACCAGTTGGGGCTTATGAGCTATAACTTGAGGACTGGGGACCCATAGAGTAGTTCCTTCCATGAGGACACAGCCTGTTAGTGTCAGGTTGGGAGACAGTAGACTGATGGGTATGCTATATATTTTCTATCACTGTATCTATATGCCTGTCCATCTTTTTATTATTTATCTATTCATCCCTCTTTCTTTCTTTCTCTATCACATACATTTGTATATGTAAGTATAAATAAACTCTTTATTGGACAAGGAGTTCCATGATTTCATTGGTGTAGGGCAGTAGTGTCAAATAGAAATGGATTTCCTACAGGTGCCTATTGACTTAGAAAACCATAAATTAACATTATCTCTGTTTAATTATATTTTTATTTATTTTATTGCATTTCCTAATTACATTTTAATCTGGTTTGGCCTCATCCTGGAGTTTTACTCTAGGGCCTGGAGTTTAACCCCTCTGATGTGGGGTTCTTTCTTCACTTGAACATGACAGCATGTCATCTCCATTGCTTGTGGGCCCTGAGAGGTTAAGTGACTTGCCCATTGTTACACAGCTACTATATGGCAGAGACAGGATTTGAACCAGGTCCAAGGTTATCTTTTTATCCACTACAACACATTGCCTTTTACCACCTTAGCAGCTGCAAGCCACAGCCTTTGTTTCATCAATCCATGGATGGGAATATAAGACTCTACCTTTAGTACAAGGCTGAATCTCTTTGGGGAAGAGAATCCCAGGGATGACCTCTAGCTCCAAGTTTCCAGCAGATTCAAGGATAGAGCTGAGTGTAAGGGATAGAGAGGTGAGGCAAGCTTTGCAGCAAGGTTCTTATTTGTAAGGGACTTGGGATAGGTATGCAAATAGCCCCTGACTTTGTTTCTCTTGCCTTCTGCAGCAGTAGCCATCAGAAATAGGCTGGGTTTCTGTGACTTGCCCCTGTACTACAGGAAGACCAGAGAGGCTTAGGTTTTACTTATGGTACTATGGCAATGATTATAAGTAGCACCTATATTTTAGGAATGCTACTTCTAGGAAGGAAAGTTTGACCTATCAATCAATCAACCAACCAAGAAGCATTTATTAAGCACCTGCTGTATTCTAGACACTATACTTGAGCTGCGAACATTAAGGTAAAAATGAAACCATTCCTACCACCAAGGAGCTTACATTAAGACCAATATGGCACTTTTTGGATGATCAAATACTCCAGAATTCTATTATACTAGGTCAGTGTTCTCTGTTGGTATTCCTGAGCAGGCACAGGACAGGCTTCTCAGAAACTGTAAGGAGAGGATAGAATGAAGGGGGAGCAGGCCATCAAAAAGCATATTTGTTGATTACATTCAAGTCTATGCCTCCATTATAGAGGCATTGGCAGTAAAGTTATTCAACTGTGATCTTAAAGCATCTCAGCCTGGTTATGATAGAAACTTAATTTCACATTTTTCTCCTGGTACTGACCTGTCAGGTGCCACAGGCAGTTCATCCGTCCGTTCCCCTCCAATTGAATTGTTATTGTTCACGTCCAACTCCTCATGATCCTTTTTGGGGTTTTCTTTGCAAAGCTACTGGAGCGATTTGTCATTTCTTTCTTCAGCTCATTTTACAGATGAGGAAACTGAGGCCAAAAGGGTTAAGTGACTTGCCCAGGGTTGCACAGATTTGAACTCAGGAAGATGAGTCTTCCCAACTCCAGACCAGGCACTCTATCCACTACATGCTCCAATTACATTAGTAAGGGTTTTATATATGGAGGGGCACCCCTGTTTTGTGTGGATATTTTCTCTTTTCCCTTTCTCTGTATCCCCATTAAATGCTTATTGACTGACTGATTGTTTTGGAACTTGGTATGGCCACAAGGGGCTTTCTCACAGCATGGAGTTTCCCATCAGTAGTCACTTTTTGATTTGTGGTGCTTATTTTCTTTCTTTTTTTTCTTTCAGTTTCCCAAATCAACGCCAGAACAGCTCGGCCAGGGGGGAAGCTCATCGAATCCCTTTCTGTGACTGGAGTCCCACCAACCTACAACATAACCCTATGGCTGGCAGGCTGTGGCAGCGAACTTCCTCTCATTCAGCCTTGGTAGGGAGGGCCTCTATTTCCTTGTGCCTCCTCAGTGTTCACAGTTAGTTGGGCGTGTTATAGTAGAGATTCCTTTTGTGAATGGATTGGACGGGGGATTGCTGAGGTTCCTCCAAACTCTTAAATTCTGTGCTCTTTGGATGCAGAAATCAGCTTCCCCCCCACCACCTCTGAAAACCAACCTTCTTGGTTACCATTAAGATCATTGATTTAGAATTGAAAGGAACCCACAGGCAGTCGTGTGTAGCAGTGGAAAAATAACTGGATTTGGAGTCAAAGGATATGGGTTCCAATTCTGTTTCTGTCACACATGGCCTGTGTGACCTCGTGTAAAACACTTCACTTCTCACATATAAAATGAGGATTGTTGTTGTTTAGTTGTTTCAGTGACATCCAACTCTTTGTGACTCTTTTTTGGGTTTTCTTGGTAAAGATACTGGAGTGGTTTTGTCATTTCCTTCAGCTCATTTTACAGATGAAGAAACTGAGGTAAACAGGGTTAAGTGACTTCCCTAAGGTCACAAAACTAGTGTCTGTGGTCAGATTTGAACTCAGATTTTCCTGATTCTATTCACTGTGTCACCTAACTGCCTACAATGAGGACTAGATAACCTCTATGGTTCCTTTTAGCCCTAAAGCTATGATGCTAAAATCATCTAGTTTACTTTATAGATGAGGAAATTGTGGTGATCTGACTTGCATAAGGTCACAAAAGTAGCAGAATCACATAGTTTCAGAGTTGGAAGGAACTTTGGAAACCATTGAGTCCAAATATACCTCAAAAAATCCCCTTAACAACATCCTCAAGAAATGGTCATAGAACATTTTCTATTTTCCAATTTTCTACAGTAATTCAAACCCATATACTATGACTCCAGTCATTTCCCAATAGGGGCTTGTATTTTTTGGAGAATATAGTTTCTGTCCCTCTGTCCATCCATCTATCTATCTATCTATCTATCTATCTATCTATCTATCTATCTTTTCATATGAAGCTATAAATCTCGATCATGTGCTGTTTTCTTTTCTTAATTATATAATAAATTCAAGATGTCGTTTTCAAATCTGCCCTGCTTGTCTGTGGTCCTTCTGTTCTCTTCTGTGCATTTAAAATTCATCAACTGTCCTCTTATTTTACTTTTCCTTTTCTTTTTGGTGGCAACTCTTTCCCTATTCCCGTTTGCTTCCCAACTGTCTCCCTGTAACCCAATTAGAAAAAAAAAGTAGAATAAAACCCTTCTAACAAATATCCATAGTAAAGCAAAACAAACTCTCAAATAACTTATGTCCAGTTCCACACTTTGAATTCATTTCTCTGTCTGGGAGAGGGTAGCACTCTTTATTATTGGTCTTCTGGAATTGTGATGGGTCATTGCATTAGTCAGTATTTAGACACTCCTACTTTGTGATGTAACTTTTTATAAAGTAAAATCCATTCTTTTCATGTCCTGGACTTAGAAGAAAGTCACAATACTGTTGTTTTCCACTTTATTAGGATTTCTATCTAGGTCTTCCATTCTTAACTGCTTTCACTTAAGAAAAAAAAAAAGTTGGTCCTCCCTATAATAACCACTAGATGGCACCAAAACTCCACAAGCACTTTATTTCCCTACCTGCTGTTAAGAGAAATAAAGATGCTATTTTCATAGAATTGTAGTTTTAGACACAGAGGAAACTCTGAGATCATCTAGTCCAACCCCCTCATTTTATAGGAAACTAAGGCCCAGAGTGGCCTCATAAGGTCACACAAGTAATAAATGCAAAGTGGCATTCAAACTGAAGTCTTTCAACAGTCTAATACCAGGATGTCCTTGTTGAACTTTGTAAAGCAACTTGTCCAAAGTTACACAGGAAGTAAATGAAAGAACCCACACTTAAACCTAAGTCTTTTGACTTTCAAGCCAGTCCCATTATAGGACAACAACTTACCCAAACCTTTGTAAGATGAGTAGAACCCAGATGCCTCACCCTTTTCTGTACCAAAAGGAATTCTCTTACCTTTCATGTCTTGGGGATCTACTATTATAGAGAAATGTTGACAGCATGACTGCCTGTATTTAACTCACTCTAACCTCATGTCCTTTGGTACAGTGACCGTCCAAATACCCCTTTAAAAGGGAAGAGTGGATGAATTCAGATAACTAGAGCAATTGACCCAGAAGTCAGTCATACATGGAATTACTGCAGTCCTGTTATGAAAAAAGTGACTGAATTGATGTAAGAGATATATTTGTGTAATCATAAAAACAAATGGAAGTTAAGGAGTTGGCTATTTATTAGGTGCTATGGATGTTTGTAAGTAGATTTTTAAAAATTGTAACATTGATTAAATTTTTTTTTAATTTCAAAGTTCATAAATTCCTTTAATTTAGAGTGGTACAATGAGAAGACCACTGGCTCTGGGGTCAGAGGACCCAAGTCCAAATCCTGCCTCTGACATTTAGTGCTTAAGTCATTTAACCTTTGTTGGTCTCAGTTTCCTTATCTGTAAAATAAGAAGGTTAAACTGGATGACCTCTGAGATCCCTTCTAGCTCCAGGTCTATGATATAGCATCCTAGTTTTTCAGATGAGAAAACCAAGATCCAGAGAGGGGACCTGGTTTGTCCAAAGGCACAGGCCAGGAGCAAAAACTGTTATAATCCACCATAAATCATAATGATGATGGCTCCTTGTTATCACCAGGGTCAAATAAAAATTCCCTTCTTTGTATGGTATTTTTACAACCTGGTCCTGTCCTACCTTTCTGGTCTTCTTACACTTTTCTCCCCTTCTAACAATCCAGTAACACTGGTCTGCTTGCTATTCCTTCCGTATGACATTCCGCCTCTTGAATCTGTGCCTTTTCATTTCCCGTCCACCCCCCTCCCCAGTCTCACCCTACCATGCCTGGAATGCTCTCCCTCCTCACTTCTTGGCTTCCCTGGCTTCCAACTAGACTCAGTTTAAATCCCATTTACTGCAGGAAGCCTCTTCCTTCAATGCACTCCCCACCCCATCCCCCCAATACTCCCTACCCCACTGCTAGTGTCTTTCCTCTAAGATTATCTTCCATTTATATCGTATATATCTTGTTTATATACTTTTTACTTGTCTTCCCTGTTAAGATATGAGTTTCCTGAAGGCAGGGACTAGGTTTTTGCTTTTCTTTGTATCCATAGATTTTAATACAATAGGAACTTGTTGACTGACTAAAATAGGGTTTTGAAATTCTTTCCTTGGTATTCAAATAAAGTAGATACTCCGTCTCTTGATTCTGAACTCCTGAATCAGGTAATCACTCTTTTTCCATAAGTCCCACAGCTCCAGGGTCCATGTTAAATTACCTGCCTTTGGAGAGGGTCCTAGCATCTGCCATCTAACTCATCTTGAGATGAAAGTCAGAAGGACTCTTGGTCATTTAATCCCTTTCTTTCTCCCCTAGTATTTCCACATGGCCATCACCATGGTTCAGATTTGTTTTATGACCAAGTATCATGGGGGTTTCCTTGGCTTGCTGAGGGTTCAAGTACTTCTTGCTTTGGGTTTCTTGCTATTGATTCCTTTGTCTCTGATGTTCAATAGCTACTTGCCACGGGAAGAAGCAGATGAAGACCTAAGAGGGGTCAATGTGACAATCCAGCGACTGCAAAGGATAAGCCCACCTTTAGGAGGATATTTTCAGATCCAGCTTCCCAAGACAGTGATACCTGGTAAAGAGGAAACTGCACATGGGGTGTTTCTGCTTTTAAAATTGGCACACACTAAAGGCTTAATAAATGCTCTATCTCATCTATATCTAGATCATCCATCTATCTATAGCAATTATCTATATATCTAATTTTAAGATATATATTCATAATAATACTAATAATAGCTTACCTAGAGACAGCAAAGTGACATACATAGCAGATAGACTCCCTGGTCTGGGAGTCAAAAAGATCTGAGAACAAATTCTACCTCTTTCTGGACGTGTATGATCCTGGGCAACTTACTTAACCTTTCTCTGCCTCTATTTCCTCATCTGTAAAATGGGGATAATAATTACACCAACTTTACTGCTGTAAGGATCAAATGAGGTAACATGAAAAGGGAAGGTCATAGGATCATAGGATGTAGATGTGGCAGGAATTTTAAAAGTTATCTCAGGGGCAGCTAGGCGGCACAGTGGATAGAGCACTGGCCCTAGAGTCAGGAGGATCTGAGTTCAAATCCGGCCTCAGACATAAAACATTCACTAGCTGTTTGACTCTGGGCAAGTCATTTAACCCCAATTGCTTTACCAAAAAAAAAAGTTATCTCACTAAACCTCCTCATTTCATCTAACTAGATCCCCTCTAGTTTGGGGATTCTTAATCTTTTTTTTTTTTGAGTGTATCATGGGTCCCTTTTGGCAATGGATGCCCTCTCAGAGTAATGTTTGTAAACGCATAAAATAAGATACAGAGCATTACAAGGGAAACCAGTGATATTGAAACATAGGTATCTGTCTGTCTATCTGTCTGTCCTTCATCTAAACAAACTAGTTCATTGACCCAGGTTAAGAACCACTGGTCTATCTCAACTTCCATCATTTTGCAGATGAGGAAGATGAGGCCCAGGGATGTTAAATGCCCTGCCCAAGATCTCACAGGCAGAAATGGCAGAACCAGGATTCAGACTGAGACCCCCTGACCCCAAAGCCAGATTTTTTTACTCTACAACACAGGTGTCCGCTGATGTGTGACCATATGAAAGGTGGTCAGTTCTTTTACTTTTCCTAAGGTCACTTTTGATTTTTCAGCACAAATACGTGCTGAAATTTAATTTAGTTTTCAAGACTTGAACATGACATCTGAAATGTGATTACAGGGTTGGTGGCATTATATGGGTTTGTCTTGTATGACACTTTGTGCCATGAGAGAGACATTGCATAGCATGTCAGCTTTGGAGAAGGGCAAGCCTGGATTGCAATCCCTCTGCCTCATATGTTCTCTGTCTGTGCAGCAAATTGCTCAACCTCTCTCAGCCCCAATTTCCTCACCTGTAAATTGGGGATAATGATAGCACCTAACTCCCAGGGTCATTCTGACAACAAAGTAAATTAATGTTTTGAAAGTGCATTGCAAACCTTCAAATGCTATGTAAATATGAGCTATTATTATTATTATTAATGCGGTAATGATCATCATGTGGGCTGCTAGGTGGTACAGTGGATAGAGTCCCTGGCCTGGAGTCAGGAAGACTCATCTACTTGAGTTCAAATCTGCCTCAGATACTACTAGCTGTGTGTCCCTGGGCAAGTCACTTGTCCCTATTTGCCTCAGTTCCTCATCTGTAAAATGAGTTGTAGATACCACTCTGGTATCTTTTCCAAGAGAATCCCAAATGGGGTCACGGAGAATTGGATACAACTGAAGCAACAAC
Source organism: Phascolarctos cinereus (assembly GCF_003287225.1). Lineage (NCBI taxonomy): Eukaryota > Metazoa > Chordata > Mammalia > Diprotodontia > Phascolarctidae > Phascolarctos > Phascolarctos cinereus. The sequence goes on from NW_027555958.1 coordinate 218,346,528, forward strand.
AACAATAATGATCATCATCTCATCATTACAGATCACATTTACATAATGCCTATTATGGGCACTGTGCTAAGAGCTTTACAAACATTATTTTATTTGATTTTCACAACAACTTTAGGAGGTAGATGCAATTATTACCTCTATTTTACAGATGAGGAAACCAAAGCAAGCAGAGGCCATGTGACTTGCCCAAGATCACACTTCTAATAAGTGTCTGAGGCTGGATTTGAACTCAGGTCTTCCTGTCTCTAGGCCCAGTGCTCTATCCACCGCACCAACTAGCTGATTAAAGGCATTGAGTTAATATCACTATGAAATGACATTTTCCTAGTGAGAAGGAACTCAAAATTGGATTCAGTGGTTCTCTTGAATTTCCACTTTGAGGACCCAGGACTATTCCAGCAGACTTGGCTTTTGCTCTCAGTTGCACTTGCCCTCTGTGGTGAGTTATTTCATGTTGTGTTGCTTACTATTTGAAAATATTCCTCCACAGGCATCCCTGTGCACATTTCTGCTCATGACCTCCGTGAGCTCTTACAGGGCAGCAATGACGCCTTTGCAGCTCAGTTCTTCAATGTCAGTGACTTTAAGGTGCAGAAAGATCTAAACACCTGCTATGAGCGTGTGTGGACCCTCACCTGGATGTCACAAACAGGGGACTTGCCCAATACCATCAGTGTATGTATAATGTTCCTTCTTCAATGTGGAGATTTGATGTGACCAGTAAAATAGACCTGGCCAGCCCACATAGGGTTGTCTTACAAGTTCCTTCTCTCAAAAGCAAGAGTTTCTTAAGTGGGGATTGGGTCAGGGAGGTATATGACTCCAGTGGTTGGGTAGTTTGCTATTATGAATGGGAAGATGGGTTTCATCCTACCTTCCCTGTCACAGCCAAATATGTGGCTTGTTTCTAACAAATCATACTACCTTTAAACGCAACACTACTTTTTCCCTCCCTAGTCTGTCCTGTTCACTCTTCTCTGCAAGCTCTTAAGCTCCCCTCTTTTGAGCCAGGTGTTACAGCCTCAGGGAAGTTATACATTAGCTTCTACCTGGGCACTCATAGCATCAATTATGCAGAAGAGGAAAATTTCACAGCCTTCTCTCCTGCCATTGTACTCACTCTCTAACCCCAGATCACCTGGTGACTTTGGCAGATGCACCTTGAAGGCAAGGCTTGGCCCTCTAGGGCAAAGACCAGTGACTAAGAGCCCCATATCTCCCAACCCTGTCCTTTTTTTTTGAGCAGACCAAAGGGGGTCTCACATGATAACCAGAGATGGATGAGTTCTGTTCTGTATCACCAATCTCATTACATTACCTTTTCCCCTAAAAACCACCCCTCTTCTGAACCACCCTTTTTCTGTTCAGGGCACCACCCTCTTTCCAGGCACCCAGCTTTATAACCTCAGTTATATCTTTGACTTCTCATTCTCACTCATCTCAGTATTGCTGATCAGTTGTTAAAGCTTATAATTTCTACTTTCATAATATCTTTCTATTCTGTCCCCTTATTACTACTCACACAGTCACCAGCCTATATCAAGACTTTCTCACCTCTTGCTTGGATCCTTCTAACTGGGTTCCCTGCCTCAAGTCTCTCCCTTCTCCAATTCATCCTCATTTGTCTGCCAAAGTGATTGTCCTAAAGATCAGATCTTATGATGTCACTCCCCTACTCAATAAACTCCAGTGGCTCTCTATCAAGTCTAGGATCAAATATTATTTCATCTTCCCCCTATTTGTAAAGTATATAATTTTTTATAAAGTATATAATTACTAGTATGGTAGTACATGTATATAATTTATAAATAAGTAAATACAAGAATATGGAGGGTTACTCTGTGTGTATGTGTGTGTGTGTATTTTTTTATCTGATAAGGTATATGATTAAAAACAGTTTAGAAACTGTTTTAGATATCTTCAAGCAAAGCCTAGACAATCCTTGGGTATATTGTAATGAGGATACTTGTTTACTTATGGATTGAGCTCAATGACTTCTGAGGTCCCTTCCAATGCTGAGATTTTGAGGATCCATTATGGTATCTTTCATGCAAATGCTTTGAGTTACTTTTCATAAAACTAGGGAACTCTACCCCCTATTCTTATCAATGTGTTACAGGATTATAGACACCAACTCCCTCCTTTTACGTGGAAAGAAATTGACATAGTGGATAGAGAGCTGGTCTCGAAGCCAGGAAAACCTGGATTCGATCCTGCCTCTGACACATATGGGATGTGATTTTGGGCTTCCTTCTAACTTAAACTTTCAGTTCTCCAGGCAATTCCCTGTGATTGTAAGTTGCAGAACGTTTTAGGTCTGCATTGGTAGAGAGAATTTCCTTATTGGGAGCTTCCTACCAAAATGAAATCATATCTCCTCTTTCCCATAAAAAGTTCAACTTTATGTCTAATTTGTACCCCCTTATAACAATTGAAGCCCATTGTCCCCCTTTCTAACCTCGGTGAGAAGTGGTTGGTCAACATCTCCACTTCAACTGACTATTCAATAGTTTGAACAGATTGACTTATATTGTCTGGGGATAGTGACTGGGATAGAGGACTGACCTGGGAGTCAAAAATACATGTGTTTGAGTCCTGCATCTGACACTTACTAGCTACGTGATGTGGGCAAGTCAATGCCCAGGCAGCACCCTAAGGCCATAAGTTACAGACAAATTGTTTGTACTTCATCATCAAAGGGACTTTCTGCACTGAGTTTTCTATATGTTGAAATCACAGGTTGAGATTGCCACCCCCGTAAAAAAAATCTTAGAGGCATATGTTTTAGAGGGAGCAAGTTTGAAAAATAATTTATGTACTCCAAAGAAAGAAAGTGAAGAAAGGAAGAAAGGAGAGAGACAGACAGACAGAGACAGAAGAAGAGAGGCAAGAGACAGAGAAATAATTTGTGATTCATCATGTAGATGATGACAAAATCAACTATAGGTGAATGTTTAGGTTTTGAAATAAAATGATCTATCAGTCATATGGTGACTAGGGATGTCAACATGAGACTTTTATAGCATGAATAGGGTATTGTTGTGTTGTGACCTCTGGAACTCTACACCTTAGCATGGTTTTCAAATATGATGCTTTGTGGAAAGATTATTGGTTCTAATAGAATAACATCTAGATTATGGGTTTCAAAAGTGAATTGATAATTAATTTATAAGATTATGAAATGGAGACAAACACACCCAATTCTTTGGATACTCTCCGGGAAAGACCACTATTGGCATCAGGAAGTGGGGTGGCAATCACACTTTAATAAGGCACAGAGAGTATGGAGGCAAAAAGCCCATAAAGACAGAGACAAATGGCAAAAAGGATTACAGAGGCAGATGGTGTGGGGATGGGGGATGGAGCAGTGAAGGAGGTAGGCAATGTAGCAAAGAGGATGAGAGGAAAGAGGCTTTTAGATAGTATAGCTCATGTAATCATGGCTTAGAATTGGGATCACCAGGTAGTATGGACCTTGTGGAGATGGAAGAATACTGGGGGCAAGATTTTGAGGTCTCATTTTTATAGAGTTTTGGGGGGAAACAGACTAACTTCCATCTATACCACCTTGGGGTTAGTTCGTTAATGTATCAAAATTGTGTCAAAGTTATCAGTAAAATTTCTAAGTTGAATCTCAAAGCTATCAGCACCTCTTGATGTTTTGCTGGTCTGGAATTGTGGAGACCTGAAATATGTCTGAAATTTACATGTCATAAGGCCAAAAGGCCCTGACAGCAGTGATTCAGCACATATTATCAGAATGTGAATTTTTGTTAATATATGAAATAATTTATAAATTGTGCTTCTTTGATCTTTTGTATGAGACTTCCAGGTTCTTCTTGGCAATCTTATTTCTTGCTATTGCCCTTTTATACTGGCTACATATAGCCTTATTTATTATACTGACTGGGGGTGGTAGTGGTGGTGGTCAAGGGAACTAGAACAAGATACAATTTTAACACAAAAAGAAAAACAATAAAAGCCCAATCCAGAAACAAAAGTATCACGAAGATCTAAAGAAAGGTGGGTATGGTTTGCCCAAAATGTAATCCCACTTAAAACAAAATATTCCTTGGGTCTACTGGGGTTTTCATGAGTCACTCCCTATACTACCAAGCTTCTAGTTCTACATCCAGTTCTCCCCCACTCCCTTTATGCCACCACTTCTTAATAGAATGCTGAAAGATTTGTTTTTAATTAGTCTAATCTGAACCAGTGTAAAGAACAATAACCTATGTCGTTACAAATGTTTATCACCATTTCAGGTCTCTGCAGAAAACCTAACTGGTGTGTATCCAGCTGTGAGCACTCGGGTAGTTTATGATGGTGGTGTTTTTCTTGGACCCATATTTGGAGATATGTTGGTTACTCCCAACACATACCCACAGGTGAGAATGGAGGGGCTTCCTAAGGGGCTTTCTAATCTTTACTTGGCTGTTTCACTGTTTCTAAAATAGGCTATTTTAATTTATTTCTTAGAACCTCAGTTCTTCTATCATCAAAACAGGTCACTGATAATTCATTAATTTATTGATTCACAAATATGATTGTGCTCATACTCTTTGCAACACAGCATTAGGGAATATGGGATAAGAATACACAAAGGATGCAAAAAAGAATAAGACATGGTCCTTGTCTTCATGGAGTTTATAATTGAATGGATCAGATACATAAAACCCTACAGTATAAAAGACAGTGTAATTTACATATTACACAAGGAATTGTTTTATTTACTGTATTTGTAACCTACTGTCTAGCACAATATCTGTCTACTTAATAGATTTTTGTTGGTTGATTGAAAAAAATGCTATGGTAGTTTGGGAGAGTAAGAGATCATTTCTGTTGGGGGAAGTCAACGAAGCCATTTTTGAAGAGGTAGCATTTTGGCTGGGCCTTGAAATATGGCTAGGATTGTAATAGGTGAAGGTGGATGGGGATGGTGGGTTAGAACATTAGCAGAGCATTCTAGGCATAGAGAATAGTGTGAACAAAGGTATAGGGGTGGGAATATGTTTGTGGAATGACCTACAATCCAGTTTGGTTGAAGTGCAGGGGAAATATAGAGGGGAATAATCAATAAGCATTTATTCAGAGCTTACTATTTATTATGCCAAGCTCCGTGCTAGGTACTGGGGATTACAAATATAGGGAAAACAGTGGCTCCCTTCAAGGAATTTACATTCAAATGGGGGAGACATCACATAGGTAAAGAGGTACTTGTAAGATATAGAGTAAGTGGAAGGCAGTGGGGAAGATTCGAATAGTTTTGGGGAGGGTGGTCGGAGGGAAGCCTGGGAAAGACCTGCATACAGCGGGCACAGCTAGGTGGTACAGTGGATAGAGCACTGGCCATGAAATCAGGAGGACTGAGTTCAAATTTGGCCTCACACCAAACACTTGACACTTACTAGCTGTGTGACCCTGGGCAAGTCACTTAACCTCTGTCTGCCTCAGTGTCCTTATCTGTAAAATAGGGATAATAACAAATCTCACAGGGTTGTTGTGAGAGTCAAATGAAGTAATATTTGCAAAGAGTTTTGCAAACCATAAGGTGCTATATAAGTGCTAATTATTACTATTTTTGTTATGAAATATCCCAGGAGAGGAGACAGAATGGTTCTTCACCTTATGGGGCTGAACAATAGTAAGGTTCTTTACACCTAATACCTAGTATCCCGAGACATCTTGCTCTACAGCTATACAGATATATAATGAGAATAGTAAGAAGGAGACTGTTTGGTTGGGACTGTCCAGGAAACATCGGCTTCACATAAAAATGGTCCTGTAGCATCTGAATTGTACATACTGTGTTTGCTATGTCTTGTGTTTCTCCAGGTGACTGTGAGAGTCAGTGATATCCCTGCTCACTGTTTGGGTGCCTGCTCTTTCCAATACCATCAAGAATCAACCCCATTAGTTCAAGCTGTCTGGTACTCTTATGGTAGGACACTTTCAATTGAATCTTAGGGAAAATATGATCTAGACTCAAAAGGAGTTTCCTTGAGAGTATGGGTTTGGCTTGGGGAATAGGGAGGGCTGGGTGGTTTATGGCACATTTTTGTAGCTGTTCGGTCATCCCCGCCTCATCATGACCCCATTTGAACTCAGGTTTTCCTGACTCTAAGCCCAGCTCTCTATCCACTGTGCCACCTAGCTGCCCTTCTGGCAGGTAGCAGGTGCTTAATGGATGCCGAGAGATTGATTAATTAGAGATTGAAGCAAAGTGGAAAGTTTCTCTATTTATCTAAAACATTTCTGGTAAGAACTGTGAAGTGCAAGCAGTACTGGTGGATAGATCACTGGGCCTGAAGTCAGAAAGACTCATCTTTGTGAGTTCAAATAATTGGAGGTGGTTTGTTTGGTATATTTGCTTCATTTCTTCTGGCAGATGATGACACTGACCTGCTGGTGTGTATCAAGGGATCCGGTTTTCCTGGTGACTCTAAAGCTTTGAAAATCGAGGTGAATCAACAGGTCTGTGAAATCATGTTCTCAAACCAAACTTATGTGACCTGCCGGATGAACTTCTTACCAATTGGAGAGTATCAGGTGGTGATGCTGGTGAGGCACTTTGGCTTTGCACTCAATGTCAGTGGAGGAGAGGGCATCTACTTCAACATTAAACCCAAGCTGGAAGTGGTGGAACCTTCTGTAGCCCCAGAGATTGGTAAGTTTGGAGAAGAAATAAGAATCCACTTGATTCCCTGAAACTGATATTCAGACCACAGGGTTTTGGGACTGTTCTGAGAGAACTAGCAGGCGTTGGCAAATGCTTTCGAATATCCTAATGTCTGCTGTGGTTTGCAACTTTTAATTTCCTAATATCAGCATTTCCTCTAATGAATTTTACCTCACATGGTCAATGTCTGTTGAATAAATGAATGTGTAAATGAACAGCAAACATTTGGACCCATAGACACATCTTTGTAGGACTTGTTAAATGTTCTTCTGTTTCGGGCTCCTACTCAGACTGGCATTCAAGACTTTCCAAATGATCTGTCACTAAGCTGGCTTTCCAGATTTGTTTTAAGTTATTTCCCTCCACATATACATGCTCTAGGCAAATGAGGATTATTCTCCCCTCCCCCATCCCTAATTAGCAGCTAGGTGGTTCAGTGGATAGAGTGATGGGCCTGGAGTCAGGAAGACTCTTCTCTGTGAGTGCAAAGCTGGCCTTAGACACATACTAGCTGTGAGACCTGGGCAAGTCACTTAACCTTGTTTGCCACAGTTTCTCATCTGTAAAATGAGCTGGAGAAGGAAATGGCAAACTGCTCCAGTATCTTTGCCAAGGAAGCTCCAAATGGGGTCACAGAGAGGCAGACGCGACTGAAAAATGACTATGTCCTTAGCTCCTTACCTTATACATATAAGGCTTTCTACCTCCAAGTTTTTGTCCAGGCCTTTCCTGTGTTTGGATTTTTCTTACCTTCTGTCCACTCCTCCAATTCTGCCTCTTTCAGTCCTACCCACTCGTCAAAATGCAGAACCATTGTCACTTTCTTCATGAAACCTCCAATCAAGGTTTCATGAAGTAAGAAGGCCAGTCAGAGAGTGAATGAAATGGAGTAATGTGAAAAAAGGCTAGAAGGATAGATTGGAACCAGGCTGTAAAGGGTTTTAATGTCTTATGGAGGAATCTATATTTATTCCTAGAGGTAAGAGTAAGCCATTATAGTTTAAGTAGGGAGGGGAGGAAGGGTAACAAAAATCTGTGCTTTTTTTTTTTTTAGGCAATTGGGGTTAAGTGACTTGCCCAGGTCACACAGCTAGTAAGTGTCATGTGTTTGGTCTGAGGCCAAATTTGAACTCAGGTCCTCCTGACTGCAGGGCTGGTGCTCTATCCACTGCACCACCTAGCTGCCTCCAAGATCTGTGCTTTGGGACCATCAATTTAGCAACTATATGGAGGACATTTTGGAGAGGGAAGATATCTGAGGTAGAAAGCCCAATTAGGAGGTGATCGCAATAGCGTAGGTGAGAAGTGATGAGGACTTGATTTAGGCTGATGATTTAGGTCATATGAGAAGAGCCAGGGTATGGATGTTGAAAGTCACTGTGGAAGGAGAAATTACAAAGATAGGCAACCGATTGAATATGGGCTCCATTGCTGATATATGGTTCCAATGAATCATCTGGTCATGAATGATTTTCCTTTTCTTGATCTCAAATAGTAGCATTTTATTTGAGCCTCTCCTATGCCCTTATATTTGACTTTGGAGGTATTTGTGGATATATTCTATTCTTCCTATTATGTATGGAATAATGTGCACAGAACTGACTTCTCTGAGTAATTTGAGACACAAAGATCAATAAGACATGGCCCCCTGCCCTCTTGGGGCCACCACAAGACACCACCCTGCCTTATTTATCTTTGTATCCATCAGGGTTATTAACTCAGTGCTATGAACACTGTAAGCACTAAATAAATAATGTTCATTGTAGAACAATATCAGGCAGTATCATCATAGCTTGTCAAGATGATGTGATCTATTGGGAAGATCCTGGAAGTAGCATTCACAGGTCTTGGATACAGTAAAAAACAAAAACAAAAACAAAAACAAAACCCCAAAAAAACAACCAACCAAACAAACAAAAAAACTACTGAGCCCCAAGTCAGGAGGCCAGGGCTTGAATCTAGCTGAGTGCCCTTGGGTAAGTCGTACACTTCTATCTGCCTAGGTGTCATTGTTAGACCGTACAAATCCACTTTTCAACTGCTTGTTGAATTGGGGTAGTGCAAAGAAAACTGGATTTAAAGAGAGAAGATCTGTATTCAAATACTGCATGGTCTTGGGAAAATCACTTTACTTTTCTGGGACTCAGTTTCCTCATATGTTAAATGAAGGGTTGGACTAAGTAACTTTTAAGGTCACTCCCAGCCCTAAATCTTATGACTCTGTTTTTCGTTATTATTAGCCAAAAAGACCTACCACCTGAAATTACAAAAACAAGAATAGAAGAGAGCCCAACTTCTTTCTGACACAACTTTGCCCAAAAGACATGCCCTTCCTCAGCCTTGTTGCATCTTTTCTGCATCTAAGACAGAACATATGCTCCCTGTTCTTATCTACTTAATAGGAATATCATGAGGAAGAAACGAGATACTATTGCTCAGAATGGAACATGATACAGTATATAAATCAAGTATTTGATTATTATATTTATGCAGGGCCCTTCCTTTTTCCTTCTTTCTTCCCTTCCCTCCCCTTCCCTCTCCTTCCCTTCCCTTCCCTTCCCTCCCTCCCCTTCCCTCCCCTCCTTTCGTCTCCCCTCCCCTCCTCTCCTCTCTTTTCCCATTCCTTCCTTCCTGCCTGCCTGCCTGCCTTCCTGCCTTCCTGCCTTCCCTCACCTCCCATTCTTCTTTCTCTCTTTCCTTTCCTCATTTCCCATCATTTTTCATTCCTCCCCAACCTCTCTTCTTCCCTCCTTTCTCCTTCCTAATTTAGAAATCACCCTCTCTTTCATTCCACACTTTGAATCAGTTGCCAAATGCTCAGCCACATGCCTCCCATATGTCCTCTTCCTATCTACTCTCACAGCCATTGCTCTAATTTTGATTCTTACCACCATAGTTCTTTGATTCAAAGTTTCCCAGTCACAAACTCCCAAATACTGAAAATAGCCATATTCAAATTAGATGCTGGGAAACAATACATACCATCCATCTCTAATGTCACCCAGTTCTTTGCCTCTAAGCTGTTGTTCGCTCTTAGAATATGTATCTGAGGTGCTGCTTTTCTGTTAAAGTGGGTTTTAAAATTTTTTTTACACAGTCTCTTTATCCTTATGCTGATTTTTTCTGTTTCATTCAAAATGTTTATTTTCTTTCCCTTTCAGCAAATAAAATGTCCATATAAAAAGGGGGGGGGACAGTACCTTATATGTACAAGGCACTGTGATAGGTTGATAGGGTAAAAAGATGAAAATGATGCATCTTGTCCTCAATCAGCTTATAATCTAAAGAGGAGAGGGGAAAGACTATGAGTCACAAATACACAAATAAATATTACACAAGGCAGAATCTGACAGGAGGCAAAGGAAAGATCTAGACAAAGTGCTTTGGAAATATTTGAAAAGGAAGAAACTTCTTTTAGCTGGTAGGTTGGGATCACAGGAGGCATCATAGAGGAAGTAACATCTGAGCTGAACTCTGTAAGAAATGGACTTCAGTAATCAGGGGTAAAGAGGGAAATGATGTGTTTCATGGAGGCGGGAGGGCATACAGATGAACTGACGGGAGTCCAGTTTTGATAGAAGGCAGTACATGGAGTAAAAGAAAGTTGGAAGGGTAGTTTGGAGGCAGATTGTGAGAACTTTAAATGGCAGGTTGAGGAGTTGGTGTTTTATCCAGAAGGCATGAGGGAGTCATTGAAGGTTTTTGAGAGAAGGAAAGTTTCAGAGGTCCTAGAACTAGTCTTTGAAGGCTGATCTTGAATAGATAGAAAAGGGAAATAAGAGAAAGTTCGAGTATTTAAAAAAAAGTTACTGCTTTAAAAAAAACACAACTAACTTTATATGAGCTTAATTTCTTAATTTATCCTTCCTCTTCTTTCTTCCAGGGAGGATTTTAATAGTTATTTATCATTTTTTTCAGATAATAGCTTATATTCCTTTGATACTTCAGTCACTTGGTGATATATCTCATCAGTGGGGACAATCCGTCCGTTGTACCATCTCTCTCTCATAGGAAGATTTTGACATTTAAGTTAAATCCTTTCTGTGGCAGTTTTAACATTTTCTGGGATTCTGATGAGTGCCAATTTTTCCATGTTTCATTCCTTTCCTATATCTCGGGCACCACTTGATCTCTACCTGACTGTTTAGCTGATGATATCACTGATGTTACAGGAGGATTTTGGGCCACTATCCAAGGGACCAGTTTGGAAGAAGTAAGCCTGGTATTATTTGGGTCTCAACCTTGTCCCATCAACATCTCCTCCAGGAACATGGAAAGAATCCAGTGCAAAGTCCCTCCCTGGGTAAGCAGAGTCCTTTAGCATCTCCTTTTGTTATCATTCACTATCACTTTACATTTAAGGCAGTAATAGAGATGATTGCATAAACTGTTTCCTGAGTCCTAGCAACTATCTTCTATCTAAACCTTAGATGTTCTGTGACAGACTAAGGATGAAATAAGGGTTAATAAATGCTTATTGTGGGCAGCTAGGTGGCATAGTGGATAGAGCACTGGCCCTGAAATCAGGAGGACCTGAGTTCAAATCCAGCCTCAAACACTTACTAGCTGTGTGACCCTGAGCAAGTCACTTAACCTTTATTGCCTCCCCAAAAAACACAAACAAAATGCTTATTGATTGATTGACAGATTGAGCGTTCTGATGGTCCCTACCCTATTCATATCCTTCATTTATTGTTTCATTATTCATTATGTGAATAATATGAAAGGGATACTTATAAACTCTCTTGCTTTTTAGGACGTTGCAAATGATTATCAAAATAGGTTTTATGCCACTGCCTCTTTACTTTTCCACTTACTGCACTACTCAGTGATCCCTTCTATGCAGAAATAGTGAGTGTTGGGGGCAGCTAGGTGGTACAGTGGATAGAGCACCGGCCCTGAAGTCAGGAATACCTGAGTTCAAATCCAACCTCAGACCAAACACTTGACGCTTACTAGCTGTGTGACCCTGGGCAAGTCACTTAACCCCAATTGCCTAAAGAAAAAAAAGAAATAGTGAGTGTCACATCACTTCATTGGGGACAGTTCCAAAGAGAATCCATTACATAGATATTTAAGGGTTCTGATCCAAGAGATCAGTTTCTATAGGATCACGAACTAGAGCTGATAGGGATCTCAGAAGCTGTATAATATGACTCTTTGGTTTTACAGATGAGGAAATAGATGAGAGAAATTCCTCATTTAGACCTAACTGTAAAAATCATGGATAGGGCTGTGATGAAGATTGGTATCCTGATGGCAAAGAAAGAGAACAAATATCAACCAACAAGCATTTATTTAAATGAATACTACTATGGGCCAACACTCTGGTAGGTGCTGACAATGCAAATACAAAGAATGAAATGACCCCCACTCACAAGGCACTTACATTTTAACAAGGACATGTATATGTATGAAAGAAAGTGGAGAAAGCATCAAGAAGAGATTTCTCTTGGTATCCCAAAATTATGTGCTGTGAATTATTTGGGTCATAGACTGATCATGACCAAGTATGAATTTGCATTTATTTGTCACATGACTGGAAAAAATGTGTACCAACAACAAAGAAGCATCATCACGTCTATTTTTGAAGATCTCCTACATCAGCAAAGTTAAATGAGTTGTCCAAGATCATACACTGCAGTCTGCAGCAAAGGCAGGATTTAAACTCAGAATGCAAGGTGAATTTGACTTTTTCTTGCTTTGTTTATTAATTCATATCTTGCTTTTAAACGGGAGGTCCTAAAAGCTTTCTTCTGGTCCAATATCATCTTTTCATAATTGATCTGTGTGACTTTGGGTAAGTCACTTAACAGCTGGTTGCCTCCATTTCCCCAACTGTAAAATGGGGATAATAACAGCACCTACTGGTTGTTGTGAGGATCAAATGAGATATTTATAAAGCACTTAAAATAGTACTTGACACATAGTAGGTACTATTTAATATTCATTCTCTTCCTCCCTCTTTTCCCATCTAGACCAACAATTTTATGGAGGAGGAAACTGAGGCTTAGAATGATTAGGTAACCGTCCTAGGTCTCAATTTCCTAATCTGTGAAATGAGGGATCTGTGATTGTATGATCTGATGCATATAGCAGGTGCTGAATGACAGGTAAAAGGGCATAAGTTCATTGGTGAACTTTATGGTAGGTAGAGCCTTCTTATCAAGAGCTATAAAGATAAATTTAAAAAAATGTTTTTGTATATTAATATGTTGTGCATTAAGCATGATAGATGCTCTGAAACTTTCATACACTAGGTGGGAATGATCTAACCTCTTGGGTGGTTGAATTTCCTGATTTTAGTTAATCAATGGACTCTGTGATTATTATATAAGTTCCTAATGCCCATTCTTGATTATATGCCTTACCTCTCATCCATCCATCCATTAATTAAGATCTGCTACTTCTTTATAATTCAGTTACTAAGAGTCAGTCACAGGGTTAATATTTGTTGAAAGATAGAATTTGAACTCATTTTCCTTTCTGAAACATCATTCTATCTACCATGTCACAACTGCAAAGAACATCTTCCTCCTATCTCTCTGTCTCTCTCTTCCTTATGTCTCTCTACTTCTCTTGGAGATAGAAAATTAACAGATTATGGGCTGTATGCATCTTACATTCAGACCAATAGAATATGTAGCTGCAAATTTCTTTTGGTGGTGATTGTGGGATGCGTGCATGTGTGTGTGTGTGTGTGTGTGTATGGGGGAGGAACTGTCAGCTAGCATGCATTTATTAAGCACCTATAGTGTGCCAGACAGTGCTAAGCACTGTGGGTTGAAGACAAAAAATGTTCCCCTTAAGGAGTTCATATTCTAATAGTAGAGACAACATGCAAAAGATGTGTATATATAGGATATGTACATTGCAAAAGGAAGATATATATTGTAAGTGGAAGATATTCTCAGAGCAAAGGCACTAGCAAGTGAGGGGAGGAAGGGGACTGGAAATATCACGGTAGTATTATTTTTAAAAATCAACTATTTGTTTACAAGCTTAACATTTACAAAGCTCTGTTCTGGAGGCCTTACAGAATTAATTATATAGTCTCTGTCTGCCCTCTAAGAGTTTATAGTTTAATAAAGCTTTCTGCTCTCTTTCCACAGGAAATCATTTCAATTATATTTCTGAGCCATTAACTGGACCAACCTACATCTTAATATTATTTTGCTCTATTGTAAGGGCCTTCATGTGATATTTTATCCACTTCCCTGCTTTAAGTGAGGGCAAGCAGTTCCAAATAGATGAATCTCAACCTACTTAAAGAAAAATCTTGAATTAGCAAAAATGAAAGAAAAATAGAATTTTCTCATCTATTTTTTTTTCTTGAAAGTACAACAAAACCTTACCAACTAGTTCATTAATTTGGGATTTTGTGATAATTTTGAAAAGGCTAGCCAGAAGTTTACCTTAGCATTATCAATGAAGAAAAGGTTTGCTCTACAAATTAAGAGTAGAAACAAAGTTGCCCCAGGGAGTGTTTAAATTACTGTACTTTAGAGAATGGACAGTTTCAAGCATTCCCCAACACATTAATAGTCTCCATTTACATAAAAACAATTGATATGTTAATAACAAATCATTCTTATCTGTTCTTTAAAGCAGGTCCCCTAAGGATTTCTTCTAGGCCACATTAGGGTAGCTTAGTTCAATGACTATACATACAATATTTGAAACCAATTAGCATGTATTTCTTTAATTTTTTCCCCTGCAATTTACACTCTTTCCCTCCAAATCTGCTCCTCCTCCCCAGTTAAAGGTATTTAGTGAGGTTTGACAATATTTCATTTTTTAAGATTGGCTTTCAGGGGAATGATAGTGGAAGGCTTGTGAATGTGACCATCATCACCAGGAACCTGTCATTAGCTTATCCAGAGGCATTCGAGTATACTCCTTCTTTAAATCCAGTTATCGTTTCCCTGAGCAGAAATAGAAGCAACACAGCAGGTAAGGATAAATGGCACTCTAAAAATTTTCTCTTGATAGAGCCTTGGTCCAGGCAAAAGGCAAGAGATGAGTCTCTGGTGAATTGTAACGAAGACAGAAAAACACAGGGAACAGGAGCTTACCTGGAAATCAGGAGACCTGGTTTCTCAGCCCAGCTGTGCTATTAACTCAGTATTTGACCTTGGGAATCTTGGAGTCAGTTTTTCTCTCAGTAAAATGAAGCTCAGCCATCACCCTCATGATGTCATTGATCCTCTTCTGGGATGAACAACAGCATGAAGCTATTGTCATGTACTCCTACCTTCATAAGTGGGTACTGCAGGGGTAGGTTGGGTTAGGAATTGTGCTTGTGATTTCACTGATAGAGGGAACTTCCCAGGTAAAGAAATTCACCCTGCCAATGCAGGTCTGTATCTCCTCATTTTAGAAAGTTGCCTAGAGAACTGAGAGGTGCCCAGGGCCACAAAGCTAATATGTGTCAGAGGTGAGACTTGAACCCAGGTCCTTCTGGCTCTGAGCCTAGCATTCCACTAATATGCATACTGCTTTTATATTGTGAGAATACTGCTGATAAAAACTATGTGACACAAGGACATCATTAATTATATCATGTGATCACAGGATGTAGAGACGGATGGAACCTTAGAGATCCACAGTCCAACCCCTGCATCCTATAGATGAAGAAGCTGAGGCTCTGAGAGATTGTAACTTGCCTATGATCAGTCATATAGTAAACAACTGTGAGAAGAAATTCAAACCTAGAGTTTGACTACAAATTATACCAGACTGTGTTGTTGTTAAATTATTTTTGGTTGTGTCCTATCCTTCATTACCTCATTTAGGGTTTTCCTGGAAAAGATACCAGAGTGATTTGCTGCTTCCTTCTCCAGCTCATTTTACAGTTGAGGAAACTGAGGCAAACAGGGTTAAGTGACTTGCCCAGGGTCACCCAGGTAGTAAGTATCTGAGGCCAGATTTGAACTCAGGAAGATGAGTCTTCCTGACTTCTGGCAGTCTTCCCCCTGTGCCACTTAGAAGTGCCTCAAAGGCATTATTACAAACATTAATTACCATTGTGCATTAAATCATCCATTTAATAATCATTTATTAAGCGCCCACTATGAGAAAAGCTCTGCTGAAGTTCTATTTTGATACTAAATACGGGTTCCCTGACTTCATGAAATTTACAATCTAATGTGTATAAGGGGCATTTAGTACAAACACGAATATGCAATACCTGTAATAAATATTAAATTCCTATGCAGTGCCTATAATGCAGAATTGAAGATGATGAGAACATGAGGATTCCGAAATACTATAGAAGATCTAAAGAAGGAAAGATAATTTCCATCTGGGGTGGTGGTAGTTCAGGGCACTTCATGGAGGTGGTAGCTTCTGAGTGGAGCATGAAGGATGGTTAGAATTTCAAAGGGCAGGGATGGTGGGGATGAGCGTAGTGAGAGTGGTAAGGGAGGGAATGACATTCAAGGGAGAGCAAAGGCTCTGAGGTAGGAAAATGGTGGGGATTTGCAGTGTAATGAATAGCCCAGTTTGCCTGGGACGGAGTGTACACTGAAGGGAGTACAGTTATCCCTTTCACATTGCAACTTTCCCCATCATGGTTTTGATATATTGCGGTTGGCATAAGAAATTAAATGGAAATTTGGGGGGAGTTTGGAGGACAGTACGAGAAGACCAGCAGATGACACAGAAAAAGTTTAGCATCTCAGATATGCATAAAATATTTATATAGTATTGTATAACATCAACACATTTTATCTTTTAATACTATAATAATTCAGACTTCTCTGCTACTAAGGGACAGCCAAAATTTTTTATGCAGATTTTCCATCTCGGAGGTGGTGCTGGCCCCTTTACCTCCTTGCGATGTGGAAGGGATAACTGTAGTTTGAAATAAGGCTGAAAAATTAGGGAAATGACAGAGTGTAGAGGCCTTGAATGCCAAGGAAAGGAGTTTGAGTATTTTGGGGGAGGTAAAAGAGAACAGAGCAGTGAGAACAAGGGATGTAAATGTGGCCAACTGCCATCTAACAAGCCCAGACAAACAGAGTGTTACTATATATAAATCTAAGTTATTATGGAAGACCAACCCTTTTCCCTAAGACAACCCAGTTCTTTCTCTGGTCTTTTTAAATTTTTCAGTGCATAAATAAAAGGAAGTGTCCTTTAGCTTTTCAATATTATTCAGATGGTATAATGCAAACTAAGAATCTGCTGCCTCTGACAACCAAAGTGGGTGGAATTCCTCTGTGGTACAGACTCTTCAGAATGAGAGAGAGAGAGGGATGAGGAAGTCACTCCTCTCTGTTCTGTCCTGGGCTCACTGACTCTGGTTGGCTTTTAATAAAATTTCTGTCCTATAATGAAAAGTATAAATATATCATATCAGTGCCTTACAGGCATCTAGGAATAAGTTGACAATTGACCAGAAGTCCAAAGAATTCATGTGATTAACATATACAGCGTGATGTGTTTTTTTCAAAGCTTAAAACTTCTATTTGAATTTTTCTGTGTTCTGGATAGGAAAACGTATATGGGAAAATTCACAAAAGGTGATATTTTACAAGATGAATCACTTTGGGTCTGATGAGTAGGGGAGAGGAAGAGGGAAATGGAGGATTATATGAGGCCAAAAGGAATCCTTCTTGTTAGAGGAAGACAATAAGAATAAATAACATGTAGAACACCCATATAATCTGTTGTTCTCATACCTGGGCTATTATAGTAGCCTTCTATGTGCTCCCAGGCTTTTCCCTTTCCAAGCTGTCCATCACAGACGCCAGATTTTTCTTCTTATAGCACATTTTTATCCAAGGCTCTGCAGCATGGTGTATTGGGGTAAGTGTAAGAACTGGAATCAGCAGATAGGTCAAATCCTACCTCTGACACAGACTACCCTTGTGACCTCAGGCAAATCACTCAGCTTCTATTCCAGGTTTCTTCATCTGCAAAATGGGGATAAGTAATTCCTGTACCACCTTTATAATAGGGTTACTGTGAGCAAAGTGCTTCAGAAACCTTAAGCACTATATAATAAGAATAGCTAAAATGTATATGGTGTTTTAAGGTTTTCGAAATGTCTTGAAATATTATAAATTGTCTTGAAATATAAAATGTCTTAAATATTATAATTATATTATTATTATAATCTATATATTTTCTAATTTGATTTATCAGTCTGCCTCTCTGTCTGTCCATCCATCCATTCATCCATCTATGTCTATCATGTCTGTCTATCTGTCTACCTACCTGTATGTCTGTCTCTTTATCTGTCTGTCTATCTGTCTATCTACCTTTATGACTATCTATCTATCTATCTATCTATCTATCTATCTATCTATCTATCTATCTATCTATCTAACTATATGTCTGTCTGTCTGTCTAGTTATCATTACTATGAACTAAGGTCTCAACCTTAGGTCACAACACCCCAGGATTCAATTTCTCTACCTTTTAAAAAAAAGGAGGAGGAGTTGAACTAGATCATGTTTAGGGTCCCTTCTGCCTTTAACACTTTATGTTTCTGTAATCTTAAAGTTATACTATTGTTTGAAAACTTGAATTACTTACTGGCACTAACAGCTAAATCCCATATTTCTTCACTTGGCATTCAAGACCCCTCAAGAATTGGTCTCAACTTACTTTTCTAGTTTCATCTTAATCCTGTCAAACTAGCATCTGCATTTCCTACCTGCCTGTCTCATTTTCTCATCACCCCAGCCTTTCCAAAATAGTTTTCTTGTTTCTTTCTTTTTGCTCATGCTCTTACATCTCTCTGGAATGCTCTTTCCTCTTAGCAACCTGCTGCACAGTACCTATTTATTCTTCAAGGCCCAGCTTAAATCAAAGTTGCATATTTTCAAACCCAACAAATTAAAGACCATAACATGTGGTTTTTCATAGGCATAAATAAGTGCTGGAAGGAATTAGAGGGTTTTAGGCCATGTATCCCAAATTGTGCTTCTTAATAGATGCCTCTCATTTCAGGAGATCAGAGACTTTTCATTGGAACTACATCTCTGGTGAATTATACAGACCTGGATGTGAAAGTCCGTATTCAGGACACCTTGACTCAGATCCTAAAGCAGGGACCTCAGGGTCTGGAGGTTGCACTGCCACCCTTGCCAACAGGGTGGCACAGCATTTCAGTCACAATGAATGGTGTCAACATCAGATCAGAGGGGTAAGGTCAAATGCATGTTGGTAAATGTTTAACAGGAGGCTCTTCCTCAAAAAAAAAATGAAAGATATACTTTAAAATTTAATCTATCATTAAAATTTTCTTAATCATTTTCTAAGGTTCAGACAATCAACAAAACAATAAATAAAACCTACTTTGTAGCCTTTCCTGGTTTCTGAGGTGTAAAAGTTCACACTGAAAATTTAACAATTGGCTCTGAAAAGCCTGTACGAGCTGACTTCAGGATGCCACTGGAAGATGGAAACTTCCCATTCTGAAGTGTGGGTGTGGTTGAGCAAGCTTACATGGGTACCCTGATGCAAAGGCATTGCTGGAAAGGCCTTAGAGGTCATCATAGAGTCATAGATTTGGGTCTAGAAGGGACCTTGTATGTCATCTTGTCACTCCCTCAACCCCTGCAACTTTACTCCTATTTTTCATACGAGGAAAATGAAATTGAGGCCTAGAGTTTAAGTGACTTGTCCTAGGTGATACAGGTAAGACGGCAGAGCTCCTAGATCATCTGACTCCAAATGAATCCATCTTCCCATGTCTAGTCCAACTGCCTATGAAATATCTTTCTTCACTAGGGTTGATCTTCAAATCCAGTATATTACCAAAGTCTTTCAGATTGAGCCTTGCTGTGGGTCCCTTCTGGGTAAGTGTCTCTTAGACCAGGTTTGTTGTTGTTGTTGTTATTATTGTTATTGTTGAGGCAATGGGGTTAAGTGACTTGCCCAAGATCATATAGCTATTAAGTGTCTGAGGCCTGATTCGAACTCAGGTTCTTCTGACTTCAGGACTGTTGATCTATCCACTGCAGCACCTAGCTGCCCCTAGGCTAGGGTTTCTTAACCTGTGGTCTGTGAACTTAAAAAAAAAACCTTTTGTAATTCTCTATAGCTGATTTCTTTTAAGATCCTCTTATTTTATTCATTTAAAAGTGTTATTCTTAGAAGAGGTCCATGGGCTTCACCAGACTGCCAAGGGGGTCCGTGACCCAAAAAACGTTATAAACCCCTGCTGTAGAGCTGCAGTCAGGAGATTAGGGTCATCTCTCCCCTGGCACTGACATTCAGTTTTATGATCGTTGAACCAGTTGGACTTTTTAATTTGCCTCCTGTGAGGCACACACTCCGTACCCAGTAGGGACTGTTATATTCTTCGTCTTTATTTCTCCAGCACCTAGTACAGGGTCTGCCACGTAGTAGGCAGGCACTTAGTAAATGCTTATTGATTGATTGTTTGTAGACATGCATCAAGTTAATGAGCAAAATTAACTTAAGGGTTTTTATAAAAAGGGAAGTTCTTGGGTTTCTTTTTCCTTAATGAAAAAAAAAGTGGAATAATCTAATGTGTAAGCTTCTTGAAGGGATATTAGAAAAAACTCAGGAAGGATTCCATTTAGGCAGAGAAAGCACATGCAACCCACAAAAGAGCAAGGGGACCCCACTATGCCTAGATCATATATTTAGAGTTGGAAGGGATCTGATCAGGCATCTAGTTCCCTCATCAAATGGCTGAGAAACCTGAGGCCCGGTGGAGAAAAGTGACTTGCCCAAAGCTATAGCCAGGAATTGAATCCAAGGCTTGGACATCCAAATTCAGCATTTTTTCTCCTAGATCACACTGTGCCTCTACTCTTCTCTCAGGATACAGATACTTGGCCTAGAAGTATAAGGAAGAAGATGGTAAAGTTATACAAGTGAACATATTTTTGAACCTACTGCTTTTCAGCAAGAACAGAGAAAGCTATATGCCTCTGAGAATTCACTGCACATTAAAAGTAATAGTAGTAATCATAGATAACATTTATATGGAGTCTTAAGCTTTAAGCACTTTAATATGTTCATATGTATTTGATCTTCACAGCAACCTTGTGAAGCAGGTGCTTTCATTATCCCCTTATCTCAGTTTTGCCAATCAGGAAAATGAGGTTTAGAGAGGGTTGGGGAATTTCTCAGGATTGCACACTAGTAAGTGTCTGAGAAAGGATTCAAACTCAGGTCTTCCTGACTTGACCAGAGTCACATACTTGCAAGTTTCTGAGGCAGGATTTGAACTCAGATCTTCCAGACTTCCTTAAGGGCTGTTAGGTGATGCAGTGGATAGAATGCTGGGTCTGAAATCAGGAAGAGTCATCTTCCTGAGTTCAAATCTGACCTCAGACACTTCCTAGCTGTGTGACCCTGGGCAAATCACTTAACTCCATTTGCCTCAGTTCCTCCTTTGTAAAATGAGCTAGAGAAGGAAATGGAAAACCTCCAGTCTTTTTGCCAAGAAAATCTCAAATGGGGTCATGAAGAGTTGGACATGACTGAAACAACTGAACAATTTCCGGACCCCAAGTCCAGCATTTCATCTACTGTGCCACTATTAGCTACAATGTGACCTTTTTCTTCGTAAGTTGGAAAACCCTATTATAAAGCACCTCACTATACTATTGGGTCAAATAGGATCATCAGTATACAGTCAGAAGGGATTTCAGAGGCCACCTAATCCAATCAGCTCTTTTTATAGATGAGGAAATAGGGCACAGGGAGTTTAAGTGATTTGCTAAGCTCATACAAGTAGTAAGGGTAGGATTTGAATGCAGGACCTCTAATTTTAGAAACAGGGCTCTTTCCTCTGTACCACACTGCCTTCTTTTACTATGATTCTAATCTTCCTCATGTATACAGTGATTTATAGGGAATTTTCTTGCTTGAATTCAGCCTCTGAGATAGCTGTTGTATCTCTTGACAACATTATGAGATTTGACTACTCCTCTAATTATATTTTGGTCTGTGAAGAGTAGAGGGTGGGAGCATGGCAGAAAGGACAGATATATTTTGTGTGTTTTTATATATAGAGCCTTCATTAGGTATTTGTCAAATCAACAAGCTAAGTTACCAAGCATTTATTAAATGCTTGCTTTCTACCAGGTACTGTGCTCAGTGCTGGGAATACAAGTACAAACAAAACAAAACAAAAAAGAAACAAAACCCCCAAACAGATAGTTTCTACCTTCGAAGAGGTTACATTCTAAAGCAGGAAGACTATAATAAAAGGGAGCTAAGAAGGTAGAAGAGGGAGAATGAAGCTCAGAGACTCAGGAGCAGAGCTAGAAGAAGAGTCCAGTAGTAAACATGTCTGGCTTGGGGAAAGCCACATGCTTTTACAAATAGATGAAAATGATTTGTAATTCCAATATCAGCAGTATGGAAGTGGATATTTCTAAGGCATGTAAAAGTACCTGAGAAATTTACCCTCCTAAGTATTTTAAGGCAGCCTGAAACATTAGCTGGTGGATCTGTTTAGAGGCAAGAAATCCTGGGCTCAGATTTTGCCTCTGACACTCACTAGCTGTGTGACCCTGGGCATATGCTTTAACTTTGAGACAGACAACTATCTAGACCAAAAGGTACTGATGAGCTGATGATCTGTGTCAGTGGAGAGAGTTTCTACACCAAGAGGTACAATCACAGGTTTGCCTCTAAATACTTTAAACCTAAAGTGTAATTTAATGACTTTTTTTTATTATACTTAATGAATTTTTTGCCCTGTTTTATTACTTCGCTGGTTTAGACACTGGTCTAGATTGCCTAGTTGCAAATATCTGTTATTTCTGACTTGGTTCTCAATTTCCATTCCTTTAGGTGGAACCACCCTTACTATCTCTGGAATTGGCTTCAGCAAGGATCCCTCTCTAGTTTCAGTATCATTGGGCAACCAGACCTGTAGCATTGTGAACTCAACTGAAGAGACCATCTGGTGTGAGACTTCATCAGCCCCTTACTTGCCTGATACAGAGCCTCAAGCTGTCATGGTTCCCATAGAAGTCTCAATTGGCAATATCCATGCGCCCCATGATCCCTCATTTGACTTGGGAAAGAAAGACTTTACCTTTACCTACCATACAGCTTTAACTCCTTTTGTGACTGCCATGCAAGGTCAAATCAGAGGTGACATTCTGGAGCTACAAGTGGAAGGAGATAACATATCTAAATCAATTATCCTTCTGGGGGACATGAAATGTAACCTTGAGCTACAATCCTTCAGTTTCAATAGAACTCAGTATTTCTGTTCCTTACCGCTAGCAAATGTTGAAGCTGGGATGTATCCCATCCAGGTTTTCCAGAAGGATATGGGATTTGCAAATATGTCTGCTGTGCCCCACAGTTTTACAGTGTCTCCCCAGGTTACTAACATCTTTCCCACCCATGGATCAGTGTGTGGAGGGACATTGCTTACTATAGTAGGCTTGGTTTTCAAGTCCAGAATGAGTGTAGTGCAGGTTGACCTCTCTGGCCCTCATACTTGCGCCATCTGGAACTGGAATGACCGCATGATCCTCTGCCAGGTTAGCCTTGTGGGACATCTCCCTAAAGCATCACGTGGCCTGAATGTCACAATCACTGTTAATGGGATAATCAGTAAGTGCCAAGGAAACTGTACATTCTATCTGCAAGAAGAGGCAACCCCCATTATGGACACATTGACCACCAGTGTCAGTGGGACTTTGACCACCATATTAATTGGTGGGCAAAAGTTAGCCACAGACACTGATGAACTGGTTGTTTTGGTTGATGACCATCTTTCTTGTGATATAACCTTCTATAATGCAACTCACGTGGAATGTCAGCTGAGTGGCTTGGACCCTGGTCTACATCACTTCTCTCTTCTGAATAAGAGAAAAGGCTTTGCTTGCCAACACACCATACCTCCATATTTCACTGTCACTCCGCAAGTGCTTGGATATCACCCTCAGAATTTCAGTGTCAATGGTGGAGGCCTCTTGACCATAGAAGGCACAACACTGAGAGGAAAGCACACAACTTCAGTCCTGGTAGGGCACCAACCCTGCCTCACTGTGAATATTAGCTCTCTGTTCATCCAGTGTATCATTCCCCCAGGCAATGGGACACTTGTCCTGGAAATTGAAGTTGATGGGAACTTATATGATGTGGGGATGATTGGTTATAGTGATGCCTTCACCCCAGCATTACTTTTCATTCTTCAAACCGATGGTTTGATTATAACCTTCCTTGTGGACCGAACCACTGGTGCTAAGAACATGCAGATCTTTATCGGGACATCACCATGTGTAGGCATCTTGGGTAACCACACAGTTTTACAATGCTCAGTTTCTCAGCTTCCTGCTGGGCAATATCAAGTCAAAGGCCATGACCGTCTTCGAGGCTGGGCTTCATCGACATTGGTGTTCACCTCTAAAGTTACCATTACGTCAATCTATAGTAACTTTGGTAAGTCAAGTAAATACCATAAAACTATCTCTGTGAGTGGGTTAACCACCATAGCGGAAGTTAAATGATTTCTATGTGTAGTTTCCAATGGGTAGAAAATTAACATCAATCTGAAAGATGAGAGGAGAGGGAGATGGGAAGATTGAAAAGTGATTGGGTTTGTTATTTGCCCAATTTCTTCCAGAGAGTTCTCTTTGTGATGTTGAATTTATGACTATCTTTGATTGGTTTTTTATAGAAGGGACTGCATTTTTAGAGTGCATGCTCTATAAACATGTGATTGTATTTTAATTTCCCAAATTAATCTGATTTAATTTCTTTAAAAAAAAACCAAAGTACTGTAATTTACAGGAACTCATTACTTCATTATTTAGATAGACTATAATAACTTATACCCATTTCCCCCCTCAGTATCATGTAATGTGTATGACTATATTTTATATACATTAAATAAAATAATGTTCTCATTATATAATATTTATTTCAATTCCACAATGTGGAAGAAGATGAGATTCTCCAGAAGACCAAATTGCTATAGTTTCTATTGTGTTGGATATACATTCCCCCTTCATCTCAGCTTAGTTATTCTGAAATACCCTCTTCATTGCTTTGCCATTTTAGTTTTGGGTTCTTCTATTCTCTGGTAGTCTAAAAGATGCTTACTTTAAACAGGATACAAAGGCTTTTTAAAATGATTGAGAAGATACAGAGTATAGTTGTGGCTGAAGAAGAGAATTGTAATACCTTAAAGCCTGAACAGAGCCATTTCTTATACACACACAACTATGGTAGTATGGAATGTTGCCAATTCCAGTCGAGCTTTTGCCTCTGATTAGCTGTAGCTTAACCTTTTTAGGTCTTAAGTTCCTTAACTGTCAAATGAGGGACTTAACACTCTCTCTGGTCTTTCTAGTTCCAATATTCTTTGGTTTCGTGTTGGCAGAATAATTGTTGTCATTTTTTTCCAGTTGTGTGAAACTCTTTGAGACCCTATTTAGGGTTTTCTTTGTAGAGATACTGCGGTGGTTTGTCATTTTCTTCTCTAGCTCATTTTACAGATGAGGAAACTGAGGCAAACAGGGTGAAATGACTTGCCCAGGATCACACAACTAGTAAGTGTCTGAGGCCAGATTTGAACTCAGGAAGATGAGTCTTCCTGATTCCAGGCCTGGCACGCTATCCATTTTGCCACCTAGCTGCCTAGTGTTTTGCTATTTCCTTCTCTAGTGCATTAAAGCAAACCAAGGTTAAATGACTTGTCCAGAGTCACATAGCTAGTAAGTGTCTGAGGCCAAATTTGAACTCCTTATTCTAGGCCTCTCATTCTATCCGTTGAGTCACTAAACTGTAGAACAGAGGATATGAAATGGAATTTTCTGTCACCAACATTGTGAAATAATGAGAAAAATACTGGATTTAGGATCAGAGGACCTGAGTTTGAATTCTAGCTCTGTTACTTATTGCTGTGTGACCTTAGGTAAGACAATGGGCCTTTCAGAGAGCCTAGAATTAATGGGTTGCTGTGGGTTTCTCAGTGAGTCTATTGGAAGAAAGCTATATATTGAGAAAGCAATGGTTTGGGTTTTAACTTATATCAGGAAAAAGAGATGCGATCATATGATAGTAGCCTTGGCTTTTGACTATGTGTAAATCTTCTCTCTAAAGGCTGTCTGGGTGGAAGAGTACTGCATGTACATGGAAGTGGATTTTCTCCAGGGAACATATCTGCTGCTGTCTGCGGTGTCCCCTGCCAAATCTTAGACAATGCTACAATGACCACCTTCAGCTGCCTGGTGCTGCCGCTGGATGGTTAGTTAAAATGAAATATTTCATATATATGTAGTGCTGGGATTATTGAGGAGTAATGTGGTATAATTGAAAGAGTCCTTCCCCGCTCCTTCTCCCCCTCCCCACAAGAGAGTAGTGTAAAATTAAAGTGAATGAAAATATTTAATATGTAACAGTAAGCTTTAAAAGGGAGTTCTGCTATTATTGTTTTATATCTCAGTGTAAAAACTAAGCTGATATAAAGAGGACTTATGATATTTTATTTTATGTAATAAGACATACGATATTTTAGGGGAAATTTAGGGAAGTCAAAATCTTCATGCCTAGGGTTGTCTAATTACTAAAGAGGTCATTCCCTGCCCCATCCCTCCTCCCCCCAAAAAATCCTTGACCTGCAGTCAAAAGACATGGGGTCAATTCCAGGAATCAAGGACTGTATTTTGCCACGTGCATGATGTTTTACTTCTCTGGGCCTCAGTTTCCTCATCTTTAAGATGGGAGTGAACTAGGTACTCTTTGAAGACCCTTGGGGCAGCTAGGTGGCACAGTGGATAGAGCACAGACCTTGGAGTCAGGAGAAGCTGAGTTCAAATCTGGCCTCAGACACTTGACACTTACTAGCTGTGTGACCCTGGGCAAGTCACTTAATCCCAATTGCCTCACCAAAAGGAATAAGAATAAGAGGGTTGGATTAAGTAGATCATTCCTAAAGTGTTTGTAGTGATAATCTGTGACTCATGTGCATATATTCCAATAAATTCTTTAAAAAAAAAATGAAGACCCTTTCCAGGAGTTCTGTGATTCTACTTCATTTAGTAAATGTTCCTTTTTTTTTTTTAAAGCAATTTAGAGGAAAACCACTTAACCTCTCCGAAATTCACTTTTTACCAAAAATTGTCATTCGAATTGTGGAGCTCATAGAACAACTTAGAAACAACCAATTAGTCACTGTTTGTACCCTGTTTACGTGACTGGAGTTTAGTGAAAAAATGTTCTGGGCTTTACAGATTGTCTTTGCATGGAAAGCTACCACAGAAGGACCCAACACTGTTACTACCCCTGCTCTGCCATTAGGGTGAAACTGATGGCTGCTGAGGTCTGCTGTCTGCCGCGCTTAGCACAGTTCAGGATGGTGTCAAGCTAGGGATAACAGCTCCTGAATATTGGCTGTCCCTGCTTGATCATATCCCTGATCCTTGTTGTAATTAGAACAGCAGTTACCTTTGCCAGCTAACATTACCTCCTGGTTCTGTAATTACCAGGTAATTAACAGACTTCATCTTTGGGGATACATCCTCTCTGTTACCTTTAGCTGTGCAACAGGCTTTGGATAAGTTCTCCTTTTGGTGGGGAAAAATACAGCTTTGTTATTCATTGGGATGGCTGGCAAATTGTGCAGTAATTACACATCGTGCTTCAAGGAAAGTTCAGACCTAATTACTGCCTAAACTGCAGGACTAACTTAGCCAGATGATTATCTTGTTTGCATAATCACAGATCAAGGAGCTATTTAGGCATTTAACAACAAAGTTTACCAGATCTCCTTTTAGTAGTCAGGTCCTACTGGGGCATGTGGCCGCAATATGAATATTAGATTCACCA
Source organism: Phascolarctos cinereus (assembly GCF_003287225.1). NCBI lineage: Eukaryota > Metazoa > Chordata > Mammalia > Diprotodontia > Phascolarctidae > Phascolarctos > Phascolarctos cinereus. The sequence goes on from NW_027555958.1 coordinate 218,373,997, forward strand.
AATGAAGCAGGTGAGATTTCAATTAAGCAGATTCAGATTTTTGATGGCAGTCAGAGACTGACAGGGGCAGAGTGAGAAGGGGAGGAAAGGAGAGGGGTGCAGGAGAGACTGGGAATGGGAGAAAGGGACAGAGAGGAAGAGGAAGAGCAAAGAAAGAGAGTGAGATAGTGGGTGGGTGAGGGAGGGATTGACAGAGATAAAGGGAAGGAGAGAGAAAAAGAGAGTGAGAGAAAGAGAAAAGGGGAAAGAGGAGGGAGAAAAAGAAAAGGGGAAGGAGGATATTAGGGAGAGAGTGGGAGGGAGACAAAGACAGGGGAAGGAGGAGGGGAAAGGAAGGATGGGGGAGATAGGAAAAGAGGAGAGATTAGGGAGAGGAGAGTGAGGCAGGAGAGGAGAGAGATGGGGATATAGGAAGGAAAAGAGCTTTTTTACGTACTAGTTTGGAAAAGAATATAATATTTTTGATTAAGTCTGTTGAAATGATGAGGTAGGTACCTAATGCTATTGAATACACAAGGAAAACCTAAGCTCAGAAAGGCTGACTAATTCACTTAAGATTCTGCAATGAGCCATTTGATGGAACCAGGCAGTGAAGACTTCTATGTCTAAGAATAAATGCTGTTTTTATAGGGCTTTATTCTTTACAAAATGTTTACCTAAAAATAAAAAAAACAAAATAAAATCCTGTGAGGTAGATAGAAGGTATTGTTATCCCATTTTACAGATGAGGAAACAATCTCAGAGAGCTTAAATATCTTCTCAAACTCTCACAGGTAGTCATTACCAGAGCTCAGCCCAAACCTTTTGGATCAAAGTTTTTTTTTCCATTGCACTCTTTGGGGGCCTAAACCATGGTTGATAACTAGATGCTCCATTTAGGAAGAGGGAGGAGAGGGGGAATTTTCGTTATGTAGTGCTTAAAATGAATAAACAACAATAAAAATGAAAGAATTATTGCATTTCTGAGTTAGAAAGGGCCTCAAAGGATTTTGTGCAATCACTTGTTTTTAAGTCGTTTTTCACTCAGATCCAACTCTTCATGATCCCTTTTGGGGTTTTCTTGGCAAAGTTTGCCATGTTCTTCTTCATCTCATTTTAAGATGAGGAACTGAGGCAAATAGGGTTAAATGACTTGCTTAGGGTTATACAGCTAGTAAGAGTCTGAAGCTGGATTTGAGCTTAGTCTTCCTAACTCCAGGTCCAGCACTCTATCTACTGCGCCACCTAATGGCCCTATTCAATCACTACTTGAACAGTAATCCCTGCCACACCTCTGAGTGGTCATCCACTTAAAGAATTCTTGTGATGGAAAACTTGCTGTCGACCTGTCCATTTCCCCTCTTTCAGAACTAATTGTTAGGAAGAGTGGTTATGAAGTCGGTTACTACTTTTCAGTTTTCACCTATTGCTTGATTCTGCCTACTCTGGCCACAATAGAACAAGGCTAATTTCTCTTCCACGTTGTCAAATAGCTTTCTTATCTCTTACCTGTTTTTCTCCTAAACATCCCCAGATCCTTTACAGGCGCTCATGTGATTTCTAGTTCCTTCATTATACTGCTTATCCTGCTCTCCAGTGGATTAGTGTCCTGAAAACTGGGAATTCAGATTTCAATGGACATTCCATATATGGCCTGATGAAGACAGATGACAGCAGGACTGTGGACACTCTTGTTCTGGACACTGTATGCCTCTTCATGCCTCCTAAAAGTGTATTAGCTTCTGTGGTTACTATATGTACTGTTAACTCATTGAATTTTCGGTGAAGTAAACCCTTTCCCTTTGATACTTTTCCCTTTTATAGTATTGTGTATCCATATCCTTCTCATGCAATTGAGTTTTTGAATCCAAGTTTATCACTTTATCTTTATTAAATTATATCTTTTTAGACTCAGCCCATCTTTTCATCCTGCTATGTCTAGATCATGATTCCATCCTTCAACGCGTTAATTATCTCTCTCACTGTCACCCCTAGATGCTATATTTCAAGAGATTTGGGAGTAGTTCTTCCCACAAGGCAGTTCTCAGGCCAGTCACACCTTTTCATTGTGCATTCTGTTCCCATGTCCTCTCATGAGTACTCCATGGAGGATACCAATTTTAAGCCTTCCTGTTTGTTTGGTTTTTTTTAACATTCTGTGAAGCACTCAGGCTATCATTCGTCTTGTTCCCACCACATGACCAATTCATCTCCTTTTCCAATCATACATTTTCTGGATAGCTTTCACGTTAGTTTTTCCATGCAGTAATGTGCTGCCCACCATCTCTTCAATGTGGCCCTTAAGAAAACTAGTTTCCAGCACTGAAAAAATTAAGGAAATACTCACAGAAGGAATTTGATTTTAGAGCAGAACTAATCTTGACAATCCTTTCCAGAAACTTCAGATAACATTGGTTCAAAACCAGTGAAATTAGGTGGACATGGAAATAGCAATCCTTAAAATAGCCACTAGGTGACAGTAAGTACACACAGATTATGTAGAAGCCTCGCTATTTACTCCAAGAAGATAATTTAGCTTAGTCTAGAAAAAGGAGAGAAAGAAGTCACTAACTAAAGAAAAAGGAAAATAAAGAGAGGGAAAGACAAGGAAAAAGAGAAAGCAAAGAAAAGAAGAAAAGAAAGAAAGATAAGTCAGAAAGAAAGGAAGAAAAGGAAGGAAAGAGGAGGAAAAGAAAAGGAAGGGAAGAAAGGAAGAAAAAGGAAGGAAAGGATGAAAGAAAAGGAGGAAAAGAAGGCAAGAAAGAAAGAAGGGAGGGAGGAAAGAGAAAAGAAAGAAATAAAGAGAAAAAAGGTATTTAATCCTATAATTTTGTAGAAAGGAAGTTGAATGTTTATCTACCCCACTCCCTTAATTTCCCATATTATCACATATAAACCATCTGAGACTGATGAAAATTTATTGCTTTTTTAAAACAACCCCAGCAAAGGAAGTTTCACAACTTTCCCTACTAAAGTACATAAATGTTTTAAAATGATCACAGCAGTTCACTTACATCCAAACTCTGGTGAACATAGAATACAGTGATATGAAGGAAAAATCATTGACTCTGAAGTCAGAGGATCTGTGTTCAAATCCTGTCTCTGATGGTATATCTGTGTGACCTTGGTCACTTAATCTTCCTTGATCTCAGTTTCCTCATCTGCAAAATGAGGTGCAGCCCTAGATCAAGGGTGTATAATATGGTTTCAAAAATATTTTGATAATTATATTTCAATATCATTGTTTCATTTGTCATCATATGCATTATATTTTGTGAATTGTAAAACATTATTCTGAGAAGAGATACATAAGTGTTCATCAGGTTGCTAAAAGGGGTCATGATGCAAAAAAACCCCTTAAGAACCCTTGCACTAGGTGATTTCTTCTAGCTTTATAATTTTGTGGATTCCTGAATATCTCATATGTGTTCAGAAGCTGAACTAAAAGACATCTAAGTAAGTCCTAAAAGAAAAATAAAATTAAAAAAATTTTAAAAAACCTCAACTAGATTTGGAATGGAAAGATCTGGTTCAATTCCTACTTTTGTTTCTTACTATGTGACCCTGGGGAAGTTGCTTAACCTCTCTGGGCTTAAGGGTCAGACTAGTTTACCTTGTTCAATTAGTAAAACAATGATCGAGATTCTTTCTTTTTGGTCTACCTTCCCCTGGACTTTTATTAGTGTTATCATCTAGGCTTGGATCTGTATTCAAATGTAGCCTTAAATACTTACTAGCTGTGTGACCCTGTGGGCAAGTCCCTTAGCCGCCATCTTCCTCAGTTTCTTCATAAAATGGGGATAAGAATAGTACTTACCTCCCTGGGTTATTGAGGATCAAATGAAATAGTACTCAATAGGTGCTTTGCAAACCTTAAGATACTATATTAATGATAGCCATTATTATTAGTGTTATGCCAATAAAATGTCTAGTTGGAGCAGCTTATCATAAGACTGAGTGTATAAAAGTGAAAAAAGAATTTGGCTAGTTTACCCTGAAAGAAACTACATTATTTAGGACAAATCCATTGGAGGTATGGACTGCCTATTTATACTGATCACAATTAGATTATTTACACGTCACTTTTTTTCCATTTTGTCCTGTGTAGGCATAACATTATTGATTTTGCTGACTTTTTTTTTTGGTACGAAAGAGAAAACAGTAAACTCTTGAAGCTATTTATTTGTATTTTCAGTCTCTATCAACTCTTGGCATAATCACTAATTTCCTTTAGTTTGTTGTCTCCTGTGTGAATTTATGCTTCCTTTTACGTGTCCTAGAACTTCCTCTTTCAGTCCTCAAGAGAAAACACCTTTTTCCAGTAAGTTTTCAATAATTATGCCTTATATTTGTCTCACTCCCAACTTTTCTTTTTGATATCTTTTATTTTTACATCAACCTTTATTTCTAATTATATCCCTCCAGCTTCTCTACCTGGAGGCTCATCCCTTGTATCAAAGAATAAGAAAAGAAAGAAGAAAAAAATGCAATTTAATAAACCCAACTAAATACATCAACCATATCTGGCTGCATTTGAAATGTTCCACTATATTAGCAGCACTCCCCCCCCCCACCAACTCCAATTTTGCAAAGAAAGGAGGGAAACGTATTTTCTCAATTCTTCTTGGGGACTAGACTTAGTTATTATAATCACACAACATCTAGTTTCTGTTGTTATCATTCTTTCCTTTGACGTTGGTTTAATCATTGTGTATATTGTTTTTTCCTGGTTTGCTTACTTCACCCTGAATCAGTTCATATTTCTTCCCATTTGACTTTCATATTTATCACTTGTTATGGTACAATCATCTCCATGACATTCATCTATCATAACTTGTTTAGCCATTCCCAATTGATTAGAACTCCCAACTTTTCAAAACACTTTCCCATTTGTGATCTTATTTAATCTTCACAACCGTGTAGAAAGGAAAGGATTATCATTCCCACTTGGTGGATGAAGAAATTAAGATATAGAGAAAAGTTGAAGGGATTAAGGTCAAACAGGTTTGTAGTAGAAGAGCTGGGAGGAGAGCTCAAATTGCCTCCTCCTAGACCCATGTGTTTTCTATTAGGCCACCCTACCAGTCACTGCTGGCTCCATTACCTACCCTTCAGGATTTTATAGACTTTGATTTTATAGCCGTTTTCAAACTTTGTTTCTTAACTAAAGAACCCTGATCTTTTTTTATTGTGTCTTCATATAAAATTGTCTTCATCTCCCTGTTTGTTATGGTTATCCTAAAGTAATTTTGTCCAGTGCTTTAATCATAGAGACAGTGTGGTGTGGTTGAGGATGGCATGGTGGATTGAAGTCAGCTAAGTTTAAATGCCACTCCTGATACTTACTAGCTGTGTGGCCACCAGTGAATTGGTAACCTTCTCTGAACCTTAGCTTAATCTTTGAAATATGATTGTTAGTACTAGTAGTAACTACTCAATAAGGTTTGTTTTGAGAATCAAGCAAAATAGTATATATAAAGCATTTTGCAAATACTAAAGCATTATAAACATGTCAGTTCTTAGTACAGAATAATAAAATTCTAGAATATCAGTTGGAAGAGCCTTCAGAGGTTCTCTCTAATTTACCTTTACACTTGAAAAAGAATCTCTTTTATTGTTGTTGTTGTTCAGTCATGTCTGAGTCTTTGTGACCCTATTTGGATGGTTTGACATTTCCTTCTCTAGCTCATTTTACAGATGAGGAAGCTGAGGCAAAAAGAGTTAAATGATTGGCCCAGGGTCACACAGCTGGCAAGTATCTGAGGCCAGATTTGAACTCAAGAAGATTTATCTTCCAAATTTCATGCCCAATGCTCAATCCACCCTGCCTCCTAGATGCCCCATAGGATTCCTAACAAGTAGCTATTCAAGTTGCGCTTGAATACTTTTAGTGATGAAGAATTCACTATCTATCAAGGCAGTACTGAAGCTCTTTGTCATATGGAATGTCATGAAACCTGTCTTTTGTAACTTCCACCCAGTCCTAATTATGTTTCAGGAACTTCTTCCCACGTTGTGGCTTTTTAAATACTTGAAGAGAGCTACCAAGTCTCCCTAGTCTCCTAAGGGTCAGACAGCTCCAGTTCTTTTGTGGTATAGTGAAAAGAGTGCTGGACCTAAAATTAGGAGAGCCCTGGATTCAGATTGCACCTTTAACATTAACTATATAACCTGTAAGTCTGTGAAAAGGGTAATAATACCTAAGTAAAAGGGTAATATCTACCTCTCAGAATTGATATGAGGGTCAAGTGTGGTGTGGGGGAAAAATGCTTTGTAAACTTTCAATTGCTATTTACATTTTTAGCTACTATTGTTACTTTAGTATGATGTACTTTCTAGCCTCCTCACCATTGTGGCCGCCCTCCTTGACCATTTTCTAACTTGACAGTACCATTCTTGAAGCTCGATGCCCAGTTCTTGCTGTTCAGTTGTTTCAGTCATGTCTGATTCTTTGTGACCCCATTTAGGGTTTTCTTGGCAAAGCTACTGGAATGGTTTGCCATTTTCTTCGCTTGCTCATTTTACAGATGAGGAAACTGAGGCAAACAGGGTTAAGTGACTTGCCCAGGGTCACACAGGTAATAAGTGTCTGGGCTGAATTTGAACTCAAGAAGATGAGTCTTCCTGATTCCAGGCCCAGCACTGTGACGTCTAGCTGTCCTTTGATGCCCAGAACTGATTACAAAATTTTGTATGTGCTCAGATCAAGGCAAAGTGTAGAGAGACTTCCCTCTCATTCTGGACAGTATATGCCTCTATTCATTCAGCATAAGATCCAATGAGAGTTTTGGTTTCCATATTGAGCAGTTGATATGATATTGAATGTCTAGTCCATTAGGACTCCTACTTCTTTAAAAAAGAAATTATTGCCTGGCCATAGCCCACCCTATACTCCCATCTTATTGTGTTCTCACGCAGTTATATTTTTGAATGCAAGTGTAGAATTTACCTTGTTCCTTAATATGCATCAAATAATGTATCAAATTTATATAGCATAATGTCCCAATGTTCTAACCTGATTTTGTCATGCAATGCACTAGCTATCCCTTCTAGTTTCATTTCAGCCACTAATTGGATAAGTATGCCATTTATTTCTTTATCTAAGTTATTGATGAAAATTTTAACAGAATGCAGATAAGTACAGATCTCTCATGCACTCTATTAGCTTCCTCCCTCCAGGTTGACATCAGTGCATTAATCACTATGCTTTGTGTCTGGTCTTTCAACCAGTTCGAAATCCACCCAACAATATTGTCAAGTATTTGAGTATGTGGACCCCTTCGTAATGTCAAAATATTTTGTGGACCTTTACATGATAGCAATTATACTGTTTGCATATGTTGTTTAAGAAAAATAAGTGATTTGATATGAACTTCCTGAAATAACTCCCTTGTCCCCCTATCCTCACCCTTTACCCTACTTGCCTTATATTCCCAGTAGTCTGCAGTCTTAGACTTGAGAACTATAGATGTATCCGACATTTATCCATTTTGTTCATAAGATTGTTGTGAGGCTTTGTCAAATGTCTTGCTGAAATCCAGATATACTATGTCCCCAACATAGCATTCCCTTAATCTATGAGGCCAACATACAGAAGATGAGATTAGCCTGCCATGACCCATTCTTGATCAGTTCATTTCAGCTCTTAATGATCACTGTTTCCCTTTCTAAATGCTTATAAGAGGATCCTTTGATAATGTTACAGAATTTTTTCAGGATTCGAACTCAAGTTCCCTTGGCCATAATTTGATGAATCTCTATTTTTTTTTGTCTTTTTGAAAACCAAGGTAACATTTCCCTGTGTCTAGTCCCAAGAATTACTTTTCTATATGAGATACTGTTTAATTATTGGATAAGATGCTTACTTTGGTTAACTCTGGGGACTAGACCATGATAAGAAATGAAGTTTAGCCACAATTGATTGATAGATTGTTGAATATTAGTAATTGGAGTGTTCTGGGTATGTGGGAACCATGGCAATCCCCTGGGAAATACATACTCATAGGGTGCATTTGCTGTTTGTACTTTGTCCGTGGTCCTCATTGTATGCAAAATACCATAGAAATAGCTATTGTCTTGCCAAAACCATATGTCTTTCTCATGGTTATGCTTTCCTCTCCTTTTTGACACAAAAACCATCACCGAAATCTGTCCCCTTACCCTCACAGATGAAAGAGGATTCAGATTACGTCAATACTGCCATAATCATTCTTCCCCCTTACTAGACAACTAGACAAAGTTGTGGTTATGGCAGATACTTAACTGCTTTTGACTCCTGTCTTTAAAGTTATCAGATCATTCACTCATAAGATCATAGATTTAGAATTGTTAGAGTTGGTCCTGCTGTTGCAAGTTTCTCCCTCCCCCCCATCCATTCTCCAATCAACTGCCAAAGTGATTTTTCTAAAGTGGAAGTCTAGCCATATCACAACTCTCCCTCCCCTTCTTGGTCTTGCCCAATAAATTCCAGTGGACCCCTGTCACCTCTAGAACCAAGTATAAAGGTTTCTCTCTGGTATTTAAAGGTCTTTATAATCTGGTTTCTTCTTACCTTTCCAATTTTCTTATACTTTAGTCCTCTGCACACAATTATTCAACTGTACTAGGCAACTTGATGTTCTTAAAACAAGATGTTTCATCTCCCATCTTCCTCCTTCCTGCCTTCCTTCCTTCCTTCCTTCCTTCCTTCCTTCCTTCCTTCCTTCCTTCCTCTTCCTTCCTTCCTTCCTTCCTTTCCCTATTTCCAGAATGGTCAAGTGAGCTTAAGCATTGGTAAAAGTTCTGATACATCAAAATGAATTTGAAGCTTCAATTTAGCTCTCTTGGTATTTTTTTGTCCACTCTTCTCTGCAGCCTCCTTGGCTTTTCTGTGCAACCTAAGGCCCTTGGAGGAAAACTGTGAAGCCACCAATGCTACCTACATCCAGTGTGAATTGACTGTCACCATGGGGACCAGCAGTCTGTTAAGATCTTGGTCTTATATCTACATGTGTGAAGAAAGTCCTTGGTGTACCTTAACTCTGGACCATCAGGTAGACTCACCCCTGGAATTATTCTCTGGACTCTTCATGAGGTAATAAAATCCTGGCCCACCATCCAAATGTTCAAATGCTCTCTCTATCTCTGTCTCTCCCTTTTCCTTTAATTATGACATAAGTGGGGATTAGGAACTGCAGGATAGGAGGGATAACCCTAGATGTTTCAGTATTCCAGATCTAATGGGTACTTGAGTAGCCCATGTTTCAGATGGTCCAGAAGGTGGCATTCCACTGTGAATTCCATCCAGTCTGGATATCAAAGCATCTCCTGTCTTTTTCAAGTGCTCAGGAGAACATCTGAAAAATCCACCCAGTAAACAGTCTGCTTTGTTCTCTCTTAGATTTTAATATTTATCTTCCTATCCAAAGCAACATCTGGTGAATGCCAATGGGGAAAAAGATTAGACATTATGAAAAACAGAAGGGTTTCCCCCCCTTTTCCCGTTTCTTTTCTTTCCAAACAGATTCATGCATTTTAAAAAAGAATAAGTCACAGAGAAATCCAGCAGATTGTACAGTGTTTATTCAAAGGAATGGGGAAGCACAGGCAAAATTACTGTAGATTTAGAATTTGGAAATCATAAGCTTATGTGGATTTACTTTTTTTTTAACCTCCAAAGAACAAATACTGGCTGAAACTTCCCAGGTTCTCTCCCCAAACTCATTTTTTACCTCAAATAAGTGGGGAAAACAGCAAGACAACATGGGGTGCTCTGAGATTGCCTTGGTTTTTAGAAGAAAAAAAAGATCATGTTTAACTCCTTTTTCAAACACTGCCATGTTTCAAAGCTTCTCTCTCTCTCTCTCTCTCTCTCTCTCTCTCTCTCTCTCTCTCTCTCTCTCTCTCTCCCTCCCTCCCTCTCATCACATGATGCTGCATCCTTTTTTGTTCCCTATAGCTTTTAGGCATAAACTGCTCTTTTGCCTACCTAGCTGCAATGGCTGTCTTTGATCATTTAATGGAGGTTTTATTTGCAGATTAGAAAATGAAATCAAAACAAAACAAACCAAGCAAATCACATTGAATCAAAGGGAAAAATAACCATTGAATTTCAGGAGCCTGACTTCTTCATGCTCTAAGACAGTCTGGATTCTGTGGGAAGCTATTCTTCTTTCCATAGAATGTAAGCTCTTTTATAGCTATAAGTTGCGGTACTACCTGGGACAATTGAACCTGCTAGGTGGTGCAGTGGATAGAATACCAGCCCTGGAGTCAGGAGGACCTGAGTTCAAATCCGGTGTCAGACAGTTAGTAGCTGTGTGAACTTGTTTGCCTCAGTTTCCTCATCTGTAAAATGAGCTAGAGAAGGAAATGGCAAACCACTCCAGTATCTGCCAAGAAAGCCCCAAATGAGGTCAGGAAGAGTTGGACATGACTGAAATGACTCAACAACAATAAAAACCCCTCCGCCTTAACTTAGGTTCTTGCCTCCCAGTGCCTGTTTTAAGAATGTTACTTCAATTTTTGAAGTGAATTTGTGTCTGTTTATTTGATTGGGGTTATAGTCAAGAATTTGTCTTTTTAACCACTCAAAGGTAAGGAGTGGTTGCAAATACCCACTTGATTAGTAGCAAAGGAACCGTGGTAGTAAATAGCTTATCTAAAAAGAATAGCTTGCATTTACATAGGGTTTTAAAGAGGGAAGAGTATTAGGCTTGGAATCAGGAAGACTCTTCTTTCAGAGTTCAAATCTGCCTCAGGCACTTACTACCTGCGTGACCCTGGGTAACTCACTTAACCCTATTTGCCTTGGTTTCCTTATCAGTAAAATGAGCTGGAAAAAGAAATGGCAAACCACTCCAGTATCTTTGCCAAGAAAACCCCAAATCGGGTGACAAAGAGTCGGGCACAACTAAAAAATGACTGAACAACAACAGGAAACTCCAAGTATCATTTGTATTATACCCATCAATAAGTGTTGCCTCCTTTACTTTCCTTTGCATAAGTGCCATCTTCTAATTCAATAAGCATGTATTTGTATTTGATTTTCTATACAAATTCTGTTTACCCCAAACAAGCTTCTTGAGGTCAACGACTGGGGTGTGTGTGTGTGTGTGTGTGTGTGTGTGTCTTTGTCCCCAGCACCTGTCTGGAACATAGTAGGCACTTAATAAATACTTGTGAAATTCAATTGAATTGGATCTGCTAATGTTTTTCATATTCTTTCACCTTGTGGCAAACAAGCTGTGAGTCCCCATCTCCACCTGAGATACAGATTTGTATGAAATCCATAGAAAAGAAAAATCTAACTGCAGAGTAGAATATAGTAAATTTCTTTAGGGTTTCCTAAAGTGATTAATAATTTCCATTAGTCTTGATGTCTAATTCCCTTTAGGTTCTGACTTAAGTATGTGGACATCTGCTTCTTTTCATGGCTGTTTTAACTCATTTCAGTGCTATTATTTAAGGGTTGTTCATGGTTAAAATGGCAGAACTAGAAAAGACCTTAGAGATTATTTAGACTGGGATGGCAAACCTGTGGCCTTGAGGCCATCCGTGGCCTCAAAGGCACAGCTACCCACCCCTGATTCTAGTCTAATACCGTAATTTTGCAAAGGAGGAAACTGAGTCTCAGAGCTGCAAAGTGTTTTTGCTCAAGGTCTCACAGAGAATAAGTACCAGAACTGGAATTCAACTCTGGTTCTTTCACACTAAATTTATCACCCTTTTTGAGAAGCATGCTATTTCTTATAGTGAGGGCGAGGGTGCATCTGACTAGACAGCTGAAGGTCAGAAAACAGATTAAGCCCAGAAATACAATAACCTCCTCATAAGAGAATTGAAGTGGAGGTTGCCAGTTGGGGTAACATCATTGCACCATGAAGAAATACCCCTTTCCTACAGGGTCCCACATAGTCCATCCTACACTTATAATGATGTTCTATAACTAACATACTTTGTTGTTAGGGTAATTAAGCTCCATAAAGGTACTGTTGTTGTTGTTCAATCATATCTGATTCTCTGTGACCCCCTTTGGGGATTTCTTGGTAAAGATACTGGAGTGGCTTGCCATTTCTTTCTCCAGCTCATTTTACAGGTGAGGAAACTGAGGCAAATGAGATTAAGTGACTTGCCCAAGGTTACACAGCTAGTAAGTATCTGAGGCCAAATTTGAACTCAGGTCTTCTTGGCTCCAGGCCCAGCACTCTATCCACCACACTACCTAGCTATCTTTATTTCACAGGAATACAAAGACAAAAGTGAAATCACTCCTATAGTCCTTACCCCAAAGGAACTTACATTCTTTTGGGAGGTCTTATTATCTTACCATTGCCATTTCTTTCAAATGAAACCTCACTATTCTCCATAGCCACTACTTTAATTTAGGTTTCCACTTTTTTCTCTCCTGCCCTATTGTATGAGCTTCCAAAGTGATTTCTTCCTTTCTAGTCAATCCTCATTCCTGTCTTTTGTACAGATGAAAAATTACTATTCTGGTCATCTCTACTCTCCTATATTTGCCCTCTGTTCCTGTCAAAACTCAAAAATATCTTCCTTCAAAATACTCTGTCCTTTCCAAGGTCTGTTTTTGTTAATGCTCTTTCTTCTGCCTGTAATGCTGTCCATCCATTTGTACTTATAGGGTCATAGAATTGTAGATTTAAAGCTAGAAAGGGACCTTAGAAGTCATCTAGTCCAATCTCCTCATTTTATAAGACAAGAAAATGAAACAAAGAGGCTAACAGATTTGCCTATAGTCACAATCCCAGTTCTTTCTGACCCCCAAGTTCCTCAGTTTATCTACTCTGCTATGCTGCATCTCATCTATCGCTGAAGACCTATCTTAAATTGTACTTTCTTAGGATGTCTTTCCCTAGTTAATTGTGTTAACTCTTTCCTATGAATCCCCATTGAGCTTTGTATATCCCTTAAGACAATTGCCAACCTCTGTCTGGAATCATCTGGATGGTTGTTTTATCCCCTTCATTAGATTATAAGCTATCAGATGGCAGCGACTGTGCCTTACTCATCTGTTCTGAAAAGCCATCAGAGCTTCTTACACACGGTATACGTTTCATACGAACTGTAAAATGTAATGGAAATATTTGTTAAATGCATGATTTCCTTAAGACCTAACCAATCTAGTGACAAGAACACGGTGTAGGAGTCAGGAAGTCAGTTGCTAGACACCTACCTATCATTAACTAGGTAAGGTCACTTAATTTCTCTTCATCTCAGTCCAAGGATTAATATGAGTCCTGCCTAACTCTTAGGATAGCTGTGGGAATAGCTAAAATTTATTATATATATATAGTGATTTAAGTGTCTGAGGTAGGATTTGAGCCTAGGTCTTCTTGATTGCAATTCCAGCATTCTATCTACTATATCAAATGAAGCAATAAAAGTACAAAAACTACAAATCATTATAAAAATATCAAGTGGTATATTTTCAGACCCTAGGTCTGTGCTATTTTATATTACAGCTTTTAAATATTATAATTAAATATTACTACAAAATTTTTTTAAAAGACATATCAAATGAGATATTAGATGGATGCAAGATTAACACAAATATGTAAGAAGAATGTCAGATCAATAATAATTCTGATAATTATTCTACTAAATTTTTTTGTGTGCTTCAAGTTTTGCAAAGTGCTTTTTTGTATGACCTCAGGCTTATAAAACATAAAAAAGGAATAGATATATATGCTAGTTGAGGAAGATTATGTAGCATTAACTGATGAAAATGAAGCAGGAGGACTCCTTTAATATGACTTGAATCTCCACCAAGAAGAATGATTTCCAAACTATTAAGAGAGTTTGATTAAAATGGAATGGATGCTAAAGAGACAGCTGCCTCCCTCCTTCCTTCCTTCCTTCTTTCCTTCCTTTTTTTTTCTTTCATTGTTGGGCTGGTGGATCAGGAGAGTTATATAGACATATTTTGACTATATTGTAGCAACATATTTGACAAAGTATCTCATGTTATTCTTTTTGAAAAGATGGAGGAATGTTGGTTGACCAATAGTACAATGAACTGGATTCATAACTTGCTGAATGGCTGGACTCTATTCCGTTAGTGAATGATTTTATGTCAGCTTGGAAGGCAGTCTTCAGTGGAGTGCCTCAGGGATTTGTTCTTGGCTCTTTGTTGATTCATTTTTTTTCCCAGTGACTTTGATAACATGGATGTTATACTTATCCAATTCACACATGACCCAAAGCTCGGAGGGATAGCTAACCCAGTGGATGGCCAAGATCCAAAAACATCTCGACAGGCTAGAATACTGGGTTCAACAAGATCTTAAAAGATGAAATTTTATTAGAATAAATATAAACTCTTGCCTAGGTTCAAAATAATTGACTCCACAAGTATAAGCATAATAGTGGTTTGTCTGAAAAAGATCTGGGGGTTTTAGTGGATTGTAAGTTCAATATGAATCAATGATATGCTATGGCAAACAAAAGGGCTAATGCAATCTTGGACTGCATTGAGAGAAGCATAACTTCTAGGAATAAGGAGGGATGGTTATTGTACTCTTTACTTGCCAGGCTACAGTTTAGGAAGGACTTTATTAAGGTAGGTAAAGCCTGGAGGAGGGCAACCAGAATGATGAAGAGTCTCAAGGGGACTGGTTTAAAGAACTGGGTATGTTTAGCCTAGACAAAGCTCAGCAGGAACATATAACTCTCTTTAAATATTTGAAAAACTATCATATGGAAGAAAGATTAGACTTGTTCTATTTGTTCCCAGATTGCAGAGCCAGGAGCAGTGAATGAAAGTTGATGTAGGGGGGTTCATGTTTACATCTAGAAAATTAACTGTACAGATATGGTCAAGGATTACTAGCGCTTTGTGTGGAAATGGTGTGAGTTTTTAAGTTGATCCTAACTGACTCTTATTTGAGCCTATTAATAATGGAATGTAGCTGTGAAAAAAAAAACCAGCCAAAAACTGATGCAATCTTAGGGTGCATTAATAAAAGTATTATGTCCAAAATAACAAAAGGGAATATACTGCCATAATGCATATGGCATTCAGTTCTGTTCATCAGATTCTAGGACAAGATGGAGCTAGGCTGAGGAAGACAACCAGGGTATTATTGATGTAATGTCTTATGAAGAACTGAGGATGTTTAGCTGGAAAAGAGAAGAATAAATGGTAAGGAAAGGGAGAGAGACACATAAGAGCCACCTTCAAATATTTGAAAGAGAAAACCAAGAACTGAAGACCTGCTATGTGGAAGAGAAAGAAGACTTAATTTCTATGTTTCAGAGGTCGCGGTCATGACCAATATTTGGTCATTTAGCTGAGGGATGCAAATTTCATTTTAGTTCTAAGTGGTAAAGTCCCCATCACTTGAAATGTTTAAGCCAACTTGGGAATTTTATAGAAGACTTTTTTCTTTGGATGGATGGTTTTGGGACTAGATGACAAGATTCTATGATTTAAAGCATCTTTACTTCATGTGTTTTCTAAGATTGCATTTTTTATTCTCTTTTCTTCTTGTGTGCACCTCTCAAGGGACTAAAACTGAGATCCTATATACTTCCTTTTCCTTACTCCCTGGCATAATTCCTGCTGAATATATGGAGTGAAAGTCTGCAGGAAAATGATGCTCAGACCAGGCCTTTTTTTCCTTAATTTTTTTTCTAATTGATGTCTCTTGTTTTTATATCATATTTTCTGAATATCTCTCTTCTCTCTCTCTCTCTCTCTCTCTCTCTCTCTCTCTCTCTCTCTCTCTCTCTCTTCTCTCTCTCTCTCTCTCTCTCTCTCTCTTCTCTTTTGTAAGCCATCCCATGCAACAAAGATTAGAAAAGAGGGGAAAAATACTGCTACAAAACTAATCAATACCAAGAAGCAGCTAGGTGGCAAAGTAGATAAGAGCACTAGACTTAGAGTCAGGAAGAATTGAATTCAAGTATGCCTTCAGATACTTACTTAATAGTTGTATGACCTTGGGCAAGCCACTTAATCCCTGTCTACCTCAGTTTCTTAACTGTAAAATGGGAACAATAATAGTACCTACTACCAGGGTTTTTGTATGGATTGAATGAGACAATATTTGTAAAACATTTAATACAATGGGCACGTAGTAGGTACTTATTCTCTCCTCTCCCCCCATAGTGCCCCAACTCTGTTTGCCATGAAAGCAGGGAAAGATATTTTCTTTTTTTAAGGGCTAATGTTGGTCATTATAATGATACAATGTTTAGTTTTAGTTTTTAATCCTTTTTATTTTTGTTGTTATAGTCATTGTGTATATTGTTTTACCATATCTGCTTGCTTCATTCTGCATCAGTTTATGTCTTCCTATGCATTTCTGAATGCTTGTTAGTTATATATTCTTGTGCTGCAATAATTCACATGCATTACACAATTTGTTTAGCCATTTGTTAAATGGTTGCTATCTAATTTGTTTCTGATGTTTTGCTGGGCCACAAAAGGTGCAGTGATGACATTTTCTTTTTTTGAGCTGGGTCTGTGATATTGTTGGTTTAGAGAATCCTTGATAAGTAAACTTTCTGCCAGTGAAGATTATCAGCTGCACTGAAGCTAAAAATCTCAGAGAAGAGGTTGCAGTGAACATCTTGGTATCTTTTGGACTTTTTGTTTTCTGTCTTTGACCTCCTTGAAATATATGCCAAACAATTGTCTGGAGGGTATGGACAATTTAGTCACTTTAAAAAAAATTGCTTTCTAGTATGTGTGGACCTGTTTACGATTCCATCAAGAGTATAATGTCTTGTTGCTTTGTTCCTTCAACCTTTCCAATATTGACAGTTTCCATCTTTTATTAGCCTGGCCAATTTTCTTGGCATTAGGCAAATCCTGAAGATTGTTTTGATTTGGATTTCTTTTGTTATTAGTTATTTGGAATAATTTCATATGGTTGTTTAGAACAGAGGTGTCTGCAAAATCTCCTAAGTGGGTTTGAACCAGATTTAAATGTAATTGGGAACTATTTAACAAAAATAAATAAAAATACAATACAGCATAGATAATGTTAATTTGCTAAGTCAGTATTAGGCCCATAAGGAACTATTTCTATTTGATTTTTATACCAGTGGTTTAGAATATTACAGATTTATTTATTTTCATTTAAAATTTTTTTTGCATGTGTAATCGTGGAAAACACATTTCCGTATTAGTCATGTTGTGAAAGAAGACATACCAAAAGAAAAAAAAGACCAATGAAAAAAATAAATTGAAAAATAGTATACTTTGATCTGCATTCAGATTCCATCAGTTCTTTCTCTAGATGTGGGCAGCATTTTTCAGAAGATTGATTTGGAAAGGACTTTAGGAGCCATTGAGTCTGTTCCCATCCCCTCCTCCAACATTGTGTAGATAAGGAAACTGAGTCACAGAGTGGTTAAATGACTTGTTCAGAGCCATGTAACAAGTAAGTATCTATGGTAGGATTTGAACTCAGGTCCTCTAAGTCCAGTGCCCTGTTTGCTGTTCTTTTGAAAACTATTTGCCCATTCATATCTTTTGATTACATATCCATTGGAAAATGAGCTAGGCCTCTTTCAGCATCAAGTTCACTTTGAAATGTTAGGCAGGCTTAAAGACTCTTCGGTTCTGAACTCCCAAATGCTTGCTTGTATAATGTTTGATTGAAAGAAACGTTTTTGACATTGATTAAAAAGAGATACTATGGTTTAGTAGGATTCTGTGTTCTTGAGCAGAAGATTATTCACTGGCTGCTTCTGGTCCTCCTGGGGGTTCTATTGTCTGCCAGGCTTAGAATTTGAGGAGTGGAAAGAACTTTATAGTCCAGCCCTCTGTATGAATCCCCTCTCCAATATCTGTGAGTGGTTTGCTAACCTTCCCTCTATAGGTAGTGTCCTCCCAACAACCTTGTATGTACTTTGTATTTAATCTGTATATACTCAGTATGTATTTGTCCTTCTACTTGTTAATGATGTCTCCCCCAAAAGAATGTAAGCTGTTCTAATGATGATTATTTCATTTGTGCACTTGGCACAATATTTGGTACATTTGTTGTTGTTCAGTTATGTCCAGCTCTATATGACCCCATGGACTGTTTTTTTTGGCAAAGATACTGGAATGGTTTGCCATTTCCTTCACCAGTGTGTCCCCATTTTATAGATGAGAAACTGATGAAGGGTTAAGTGACTTGCCTAGGGTCACACAGGTAGTAAGTGTTTGAGGCTGGATTTGAACTCAGATCTTCCTGACTCTATCCCCAGTGCTCTATCCACTACACCACCTAGATGGCTATGTTTAGTACATAGGAACTTAATAAGTATATGTTGGTTGATGGATTGCTGGACTTTTGCTGGAACACTTTCAGTGACAGGTAACTCACTACCTAACATTTGACTAGGTACTTCAAAGATTATTGCAGAAGGAGTTAAAAGACCTGGACACTAGCTCTGGTTCTGCCACTAAGTAGTTGTATGACCCTAAGCAAGTCACAAAATCTCTGTAGGCCTCAATTTCCTCCTTGTAAAAAGTGGGGATGAAATTTAATAATAGCTACAGAAGTGACTTGAAAATATGAAATATGATGCAAATGTCAAGTATGATGATGGTGATATGCTTATCAATCATATAAATAATCTGTGAGTTAGTTATACCAATGCCCACAGCCAGGATTAAGCTTGAGAGAAGATCACAGCTATTGGGTATAATACCCTTAAAAACTCCCCTCCTAACCTGTCTCCAATATGTCCAAGTGTTTTGTTTTTCTAAGTAAAGCTGTCAGGCCCCCTATCTTTCATTTTCCATCTTCTGAATTCTCTGTTCAGTGCAAGAGGGGCTTTTAGAGCCAGTGGCTGGGAGTATAACTGGCACATATATCGAATCTCCTTAGTCTGGGCTGTTAAGTAAGTTTAATTAATTTACTAAGTTAATGTTCCACTCCTAGCAACAGAGACTCATTGCCATCAGCTGGGGAGAGGGAATTGAAAGCCTAAATGAGCTCATTTTTTCACAGTTGGAATTAGGGACCAGTTAGCCAGTTGTGTGGGTTTTCCAATTTCTCCCTCTGCCCTGGGGGGGATAAAGGCTATTCACTCCCCCAATGCTAAGTGTGAGTAAGAGCGGGAAGAGAGAAGGGGGAAAGAGAAAAATCTCTCCCCGGTGTTTGTTTCCGTCTTCAAAACAGGCTGTGTCATCCCTGCTTTGCTTGTTCGTTTGGAGTGGGAGAAAGACGATTTTTTTTTTTTTTGCTAATGTTCCTAATAGATTTGGAAAAGAGCAAAGCCTTAGTGAAAGATATTTACCGCATATATTTTCATTGCAGGGGTTGCAGATAAAGGGAAAACAAATAAACAATAAAAGAATGGAAACAAAATTACAGAAATTTGCAAAACTTGACAAATGGTGGCCTGTAGTTGCCACAAGCTAATGGCTTGCAATGATTAATAAGAGTAAAAATAATTGCATTTCATTAAGATTGATGACACCCCATTTAACCTCCCCTCTCATTTCAGCCCTAAAGTGGAAAGAGATGAAGTTCTCATCTATAATAGCTCCTGTAACATTACCATGGAAACTGAGGCAGAGATGGAGTGTGAGGCACCTAATCAGCCATTTACCGCCAAGATTACCGAGATACAGAAAAACTGGGGCCAGAACACTCAGGTATAATCAAATCTTTTTTACAGACTGATCCAAACAGCTCAAAATTAAATTTGTAATATTGTGTACATTAAAAAAACAATTTAGTCTGAATGGTAGCAATATATAATATTAAATGCTTTCAAACTTCGACTAGTGGTTTTAATGCAAAACATCTGCATTCATGGTTAACTATGGTTAATCATATATTTTTTCAAATATAAACGAGGGCTGCCTGGACTCTTATAGAAAATAAAAGTCTATACAGATAATCTTTATAGCATTTGTCCCATTTTCTGGGTGGATATTTTAAAATGAACTCTTTATGTCCCCTTCCAGCCCCACTCTCCAATAAATGTCAAATGATTTGGCCAGTCCCTTTTGCTTGGAAGGATTCCAAATCATTTTAGCTATCCTCAGTATGACAGGAGAGCAACCACTTACTGCTGGGCATATGTCATCTGGTACATCTCTGCTCTGTAGGGAGCAGATTAGAAACTTGGGCTTAACAGATCATTGTAGTGAAACTAGAACTGAAAAGAACCCTAGGATCATCTGGCCACAACCGCCTTTCCCCCATTTCCACCCCCATCTCAGCTCAGGAATATTAGGACCCTGTGAACCAGCCTCTCTGAATGGTTTTAGTCTCAGAGACTCCCAGTGAGTAAGCTTTCCCAACTTCTCTAAGGAATTCCCTGGAGTTGAAACTAGACAATATAATTGGTTTTAGGAGGATGATCCTTCAATATCTCTTTTGGACCCCTCTTTCTTTCATAGTCCAGTTCTTATTTGAAAAGGGAAAAGGATGACCCCTCCTCCATCTGAATTTCTGGCTGGCTAAGGTAGATAAAAACCAGACTCTTCATTTCCCCCCAAGCAGACTCCCTGTCTATTTTTTTTTCTCATAAGAGAGAAATCAGTCTCTATTCTATCTCCAAGTGTGGTACCTTGATGTTATAGTAGACCTTGCCCTTCATATCTAGTAACTACTAAATCCTGTCACTTTGTTTAGCATAATATTCCTTCCCACACTCCAATCTGTCCTACTCAATCAGTCAATTCAATTCAATTAACATTTTAAAAGTTACAAAAGTTGTGCAAGCCACAGTGCACAACAGGGATGCAAAAGGCAAAAATGAAAAGGAAACTGACCTTGCCCTCAGGGAGCTTACATTCTACTGCTCCTATTTTGTCTTCATAATGTGACACCTTATTTGAAGTGAATACCCAGACCATCTAATAAACCCATCAGGACACTGTCCTATTAACAGACATACACACAAATTGCATCCTTCCTCTTTAATCTGTTTTGATCATTACTTTCATTCATTCATTCATTCATTTATTTTTTCATTCATTGGTTTATTTATTTTACTTCCTGCTTTAACCGCAGTTCCATCCCACCATAGCAGCCAGATTCCTAATTTAGGATTTCAAAGACTTAAATCAATATTTTCCACACTGCTTTCCCCTTCCTCATTTTTTATAATAACTAACTCTTGATCATTTGTACTCTTGGAGGGAATTCAGTTCACACTAAGTACTGAAGCCATACTATAATGGAAGACCTGTGAAGCTGGGCAGTTTCCCCAGTTTGGCTCCTGTTCACCTCTTCCCCATAACCTGTCCTGTGCTAGAATTGGACAGCTCCTCCCTCAGATTGCTGTGATAGACTTATCTAAAGGAGATTCATCATTGATTAACCACAACTCCTTCTTTCTTTTTCTGGGATAGAAAAGTGGCTAAATGCTTGGCTTTCAAAGGATTTCCCTACAGAAATTTAGTCTGCATACAAAGCACATAAGCAGATAAATAAGGACAGTACTTGCTAACTGTTAGTATTTTTGTTGTTCAGTTGCTTCAGTCATATCCAACTCTTTGTGACCTCATTTTGGGGTTTTCTTGGCAAAGATATTGGAATGGTTTGCTATTTCGTTCTCCAGCTCATTTTACAGATGAGGAAATGAAGCCAAAGAGGGTTAAGAGACTTGCCCAGGATCACGCAGCTGGCAAGTGTCTGTGACCAGATTTGAACTCAGGAAGATGAATCTTCCTGACTCTAGGTCTGACATTCTATCCCATGTATCACCAGGTTGACCTGTAACACCACGGGAAAGTCTCAGGACTTCAGGCAGCTCACTAAGACTTTAAATTACAGCGAAGTTACTGACCTTTATTTGTGGAGGGAGTTTCCACTCTGGAAGTTCCCCATATCAGTGAAATTGTAGGTCCATGTGGGAGAACCCTGTTCTCCATTTACTAAGTCACTTAATGAGCAAGAGTGGTGAAAAGTGGAGACTGCCCATAGTAGATGTCAAAAATCAAATAATTACTTAGCTTTAGGATGGCTTATCTATTTTAGGAAAACTTTCTAGATGAATAAAGATTGTTCTTGGATTATTTGATTCATTCTTAGGGATGTGTTCACATATTTACTTTTTGTTGTTGTATGACCAGTTGGAGTACTAGATACTCAATAAGTGACTAATTTATTCTTGTGATAGTTTTTGTTAAATATAAATAGTATATCTTGTTATGATTGATTATAACAATGCATTCATTAACAGGGTAATGTGGAATAGTGCAAAGAGATATGGCCTTGAAGCAAGGGAGAGCTGGATTCAAGTCTTACCTCTGACACAAATTGAATGTGTTTCCTTGTTTCCTCGAAGCCCTGGGCAACATTTTAAAACTATAAATTGCACAGAAAGTGCACATCAGCATTGGTAGAGAGAGTCTCTCCTTTGAGAGTCCCCTATAGCAATAAAATCACAGATTTGGATTTCCCCCTCCCCCCCAAAAAGATGTGAATTAAATGCAAGAATGTAGTCAGTTTTCTTTTTAGTGATACTTCTGTGCTGAAGTCCATGGTGCTTAAGCAACAACAATAATAATAACAGGCATTGAGAGAACACTTAAAGGTTTGCAAAGTACTTTACTTGTATTGTCTCATTGATACCCAAAACATCTCTGTGAGGTAGGTGCTATTATTATTCCTATTTTACAGATGGGAAACCTGAAGGTTCATTTACCCAGTATCACATATAGCTAGTTTTATGCATTCAGTTCTTTCTGATGTTATATCTAGTATTCTATCAGCTGTGCTACTTAGCTGCCTCAAAAATGGACAAATAAAAGACATATTCCAAAATTGGAATGTATCCTTTTAAGATCTGCTTGGAAGTTGTACTAGATGCCTTACTGAAGTGTATGATTTTGCATAACCTGAGCCTTAGTGCTATGTATGGATCCTGGTATAATCACATGTATTTAGTTGTCAAAATGATTCAATGATGGAAATTAGAATATGGGTTTCCACTTTCGTTTTGTCTTGAACTATGTTCTTAAAGCATCTGGGCCAAAACAGTAGCCTCAGTTGGCTGTTACTTGGAAGGGCCCCAAGAATTCTTATAAGAGTTTAAAGCAACAAATTTCCATTTTCTAAAGTTGCAACTTATGGATGAACTCAGATCATTCATTCAAAAAATATTCATTGACTGCCTGCTGTTTCTATAGCACTGTGATAGGCCCTCAGTGGGTGTGTATGTATGGTGGGGGTGGGGAATGAGAGACATAGACTTTACCCCCTAGGACCTTTAGCATAGTCATTGGGGGGGAAATAAGTTAATTAACAGTACAAGGTATTATGTGGCATCATGCAAACTAGGATGTATGGATAGAAGGTGCCACCTCTTGCCCTGACAAACACTAGGTGTGGTGGAAAAGTAATCCCTGCTTTAAAGGAAAGGAAAGGGGATTAATATCAGGAGCTTAGCAAGCTAAAACCAGAAGGCCAGGTTGGGGAAGGACAAGAGGATTCTTGGAAGCACTGATATTAAATAGGTTAGTAATTCTGGACCTGGAATCAGGAAGATGTGAGTTCAAATCTGGCCTCAGGAAAGTCCCTGATCCTGGGCAAGTCACTTAACCTCTGTTTGCCTCAGTTTTCTCATCTATAAAATGGGAATAATAATAGCACCTACCTTCCAGATTTGTTGTGAGGATCAAATGAGGTAATATTTGTAAAGTGCCCAGGGCAGTAGGCACTATGTAAATGTTAGCTATTATTTTTCAGTGGCTGAAATACTAATGGTGAGTAAAGCTGTAGGAGACAGTTTTGGTCAGAGGAATGACCATTTGTCAGACTTGGATTATTTTCTTAAGACTTTTTTTTTTAAATAGGGGCTGCCTCCCTTTCTGCTCCTATCTTACATTTCCTTGTATTTCTGGGTTGGGCCCATTAGTCTCCTTTCTGACTCAGCCATACCTTTAGAACTGTGCATTGGGACTAAGATCTTTGAGAAATAGTGTGATGCAATGGATAGAATGCTCACCTTGGAATCAGGAAGGTCTGAGTCCAATAACTGCCTGTAATGCTAATTAGCTGTGTGTCTTGGGCAACTCACTTTACCTCTGTGCCTCAGTTTCCTCATCTGTAAATAACAGGGATGAACTAGTTGGTGCCTAAGCTTCCTTTTATTCCTGAGTCTATGATTCTGTCATCCTCTCTGAGCTACAGCTTTTTTCCCCTATCTTCAAAATGGGTCTAATGATACCTGTGGAACCTTTCTCTTAGGGTCTTTATGAGAATCAAATGAAATAATATATGTAAAATATCCTGAAAACCTTAAAATATTACCTAAGTTTATCAGTGATGATAATGATGATGATGATTGTGGTGATGATGATGATTGGTGTTGAATGTTAATGTGATCCCGGAAAACTTAATGGAGAGACTTGAATCTTTAATAGGATTAGGATTCAGACATGTGGAGAGAAGAGAAGAGAATTTCAGGGGGTGAGGAACATCTGGAACAAAGGTGCAGAGGTGCATATGCGTATTTGGAGACAGTGAATAGATCACTTCACTGAGGTTGTGGATTTGTTTTAGGAAAATGGGAACTGGAGTTGAAAATATAGGTTGGAGGGACTCTTGAAGGTCACTGGATATCATATAATCATCAATTTAGTGGTGGAAATAGTTGTAGAGACCATTTCATTCATAGACCTAGAACTAAAAGGATCCTTAGAGGCTCAATAGGTAAATGTTCTCATTTTACCGATGAAGAAACTGAGGTCAATGGAGGTTAAGTAACCTGGCCAAGTTTATATAGGTTGCATCAGTCTAACTTTCCTTGTTTTATAGATTAAAAACTGAGGTCTCAAGAACTCAAATGACTAACAACTTCCTACAGGTGGTGAATAGAAGAGCTGAGATTTGAAGCCAGGTCTTCTGTTACTCCAGTGCTTTTCCCACTGTACCACTGAAGTTTCTTTGAGCAGGACAGTGATCTGATAAAAGTGATATTTAAGAAAAATTGGTCTGTCAATAATCTAAAGATTAAGTTAAAGTAGGGAGGAACTGGAGGTTAAGATACTAAAGTCTTACTTTACTAGAGTCTTCTGGACATATGGCCTTGGATCAGGGTGGTGGCAATGTGATAGAAAAGAACGAATGGAAGTGAGTGAATATGTGAAATTAGAGAAAGGAAAAGGGTGGCATTGGTGTTTGTAACTAGATATATAGATAGTATAGATTATACATCTTTTAATTTCTGCTTCATGATGGTACCAGATGAAATGTGTGACTCCCTCTCCTTTTTCTATATGTTTTAGAAGGAATCCAAGGAATCTGGGTAGCTTACCCAGGTGCCCAAGGTGATTCAGGGAGTGGGATGCCGTAAACCTAGTGGGAAGTATTGACTGGGAAATATGTCTTCCAGGTTCTACAAGAGCAGGGATACAAATGATTAAAAAAAGAACCCAATACCCTAAACCCACTATGAACCCACATGACATTGGAAGGATTAACCCTCCTATTAATATGGAAGGGGTTATAGTTCTTCTAGACTCTGGAAAACCTCTTTTATTTGAAACTTGGGTCTGTGTAACTTGTACTTCAGAAGAATGGAGGTACTCGGGTGATTTTTTTTTGAACTACAAACACACTGGGCTGAGATAGGGGCTCTGTTGTGTTCTTTCTCCATGGGCTAGCGGTTAGAGAGTCGGTCACCAGGAAAGGAAATAAATGTGCTAGACACCAAGGAAAATATAAGAAATAAAAAACTTTGGAAGTAAGGAGGACAAACATGAGTTATTGTGCCAAATAACCTGCTGGAAGCAGAGAAGGGGTGTTTTGGAACCATCTGGAACCCCCGTGGTTAAATTTTCAATGTGAGCATTTATACCCTGGAAATAAATCATAATTACAAATCAGGGTACAATATATTGCATTCTTGATTTTCTAGCTTTAAGAGTATTAATAAAACAGATTGAATTTAAAAAGATATCATTCATATTTTTTGAGAGCTGGTTGTTAAACATTTACCAGTACATCCCTGGATGTGGGAAATAGAAATGTATAATACAGCGACAAGCATTGGCAAAAGAAGATAGTCACTACTGTAGAGGGTAATCAGGATAGAAATCTTAATGCCACATATATTTACAGAGGATCCACAGAGAGGGGAATCCATATGATGGAGTAACTCCTAGAAGTTATGTTGGGGTTAATAAATAATAATAACAATAATGATCATGATGATGGAGAAGAAGAAGATGATGATAGCTAGCACTTATATAGTGGTTACCATATACCAGACATTGTGTTAAATCACTTTCTTGCTCAGGGGTATAAGTGACTGAGATTCTGGTCTCTGGAGGAAAGAGTTATTTATTGAGAACTGATATTTTCTGTAGTTTCTGAAATGGCTCTATTTACCTTAATCTAGGGGTACTGAGAAGGTGAATGGTTTGCCCATAGTCATATAGCTAGCATGTGCCAGAAGCAAGACTAGAACCCAAGTCTTCCTGATTTTATAGCCAGCCCCTCTTTCTACTTTTCTAGGTATCTCTCAAGTAGTAACTACCTTACGAGGTCGTTATGAAGATTAAATGACATAATGTATATAAAGTGCTTTGTAATATCATTATAATGTATACACTAAACTTGGTCTGTTTGTAGTATTTCCCTTCGATTCCTTGGCTCCAGCTGTAAAATGGGTTAGTCACATCTGCCTTTTCCTCTCACACTAAAATATGGCAAGGATAAATGAGCTCATAATTCTATGTGCTCTTTGCACTTTATGGAATACAAGGGCAGTGTAAATCCAGGTATTATAATATTACTGGTTAATATCAGCCATCCTACCTCTGACACATATTGGATATTTGAGTGTGCCAAATTTATTAAACTTTCAGTGTGCTAGGTAACTATTGGTCCTGGAGAAAGTTCCCATCTGCATTAGTAATATTCCCTCATGGCAAGTTCCATATACCAATGGAATCACAGTCACATGGCAAAAATAAAGAATATAACTATATATATGTGTATATAAAATATACACACATATCCTCTATCTCCCTATTATTTCTCTCTCTCTTTCTATCTTTATGTATCTATCTATGTATCTGTCATATCTCTGTCTCTGTCCGTCTGTCATCTCTCTATGCCAGAATGCATTTCTAAAGTTGAATTGTCCCAGGTGATCTGGGCTTACTTTTCGTCTAGATATAATGGTCCCTGTGCCAGGGAAAAACCGAGCCATGTGTCAGTGGCCCTGTGAAAATAGTCCTATTTGGGAGATGCATAGTAGCAATAGTTTAGAGACTTGACAAGGTTATCTTGTTCTAAAGAAAGACTTCATAAATCCAAACCTTTGGTGTCTGAAAAATGCTATGTGGAATTTTCTCAGGGAAACTTAATACTCTGTAGAAACAGTCTGGCTCATTTAGTGTCTGACTATGGAAATGGAATGATCATATCTGCCTCTCTAAGCCTTTCCAAATAAGGAATTTTAGGTAGGCTGAAGAGAGTTAAAAACTCTATGGAATAGCATAGGGTGGTGTTACAATGCCACATTGAGGTCCTTTGAGTAATGGAGAGAAATGAAGCCTGGTGGTGGAAGGTTAGAGTTGAGAAATAGATTTCCTACAGGCTGTGCCTTGATGTCAGATGAGAATTTTGCCGTGCTCTGCCTCTCTTTCCCTATCTAGGAAATGGAGAGAATGACATGGAACTTTCTGTTATAATCCCCCAGTAGAATGTAAGCCCCTTGAGGGCAGAGACTATTTTATTTTTAATCTTTGTGTACCCAGCCTAGTACAGCACCTGACATGCAGTAGATGCTTAATATGTTTTTATTGATGAAATGACGATAATAACTAGCATTGATATAACATTTTAAGGTTTATATGTATTCCCTCATTTGATCCTCACAAAAGCCCCACGAGGTAGGTGCTATTATTATCATCCTCATTTTACAGATGCAGAAATAGGCTGACAGAGATTAAGTGACTTTCCCAGCAGATGATAAAGATATGAGGCAAGATATGAACTCAGGTCTTTGACTTCAAGTTGTTGTCCAGTTGTTTTTAGTTGTGTCTGACTCTTCATGACCCCATTTGGGGTTTTCTTGGCAAAGATATTGGATTGGTTTGCTATTTTCTTCTCCAGCTCAGTTTTCATATGAGGAAACTGAGGCAAATAGAGTTAAGCGACTTGCCCAGGGTCATGCAGCTAGTAAGTGTCTGATGGTAGAATAGGACTGAGGAAGATGAGTCTTCCTTACTCAAAGCCCAGCATTTTATCCACTGCCCTAATTCCAATATTTTTCAATCATTTTTCAAAAATGATTCCATTATTTTTCCACAGTGAGTGAAACAGTGGGAAAACCCTATCTTGCCTCTGATTTTTACTACCTGTGTGACCTTGAGAAATTCACCAAGCCTCCCTGGGCCACAGTTTCCTGATCTGTAAATTGAAGGAGGGTAGCCTGGGTGACCTCTGAGTTCCCTTCCACATCTAGATCTGTGATCCTTTGAAGCACAGGAGCGAGGAGGTTGCTTTCAGAGAGTCTGTTGTTTCATTTCCTAAGCATGAATTGCTTCTTACAGGAGCAGGATAGAGATAACTTCCCTCAGCATTTCAAGGAACCTTCTCTATTGGAACAGAATCAGAAAGCAAATGGTCTGTGAGTTAGTAGGTGGTTTTCAAAAATTGTGGTGACTCACGTAAAACCTATATCAAATTGCTTGCCTTCTCAAGAGGGGAGGAAGGGATGGATGGAGGGAGAGATTTGGAACTCAGAAAATTTAAAAATAAATGTTTAAATGTATTTTAACATGTAATTGGAAAAAAATAAAATATTTTAAAAAGAAAAAAATATGGTGACCAAAAAATTCATCACCTTGAGAGTAACCTAGTGGCTGGTTTTAGGAGGACATACTCAAAACCTTTTCAGCTTCATAGCAACTGTAAGAGCTTGTTCTCTACTGCCACATTGTTGAGTTGTGTCTGTTGTTTTTTTTCAACAAAGATACGAGGTGGTTTTCCATTTCCTTCTCCAGCTCATTTGACAGATGAGGAAACTGAGGCAAATAGGGTTAAATGACTTGACCAGGATCACACAGCTACTAAGTGTCTAAGGCCATATTTGAATTCAGGAAGATGAATCTTCCTGACTCCAGACATGGCACTCTGTGCACTATGGCACCCCTTAGTTGCCCTTCTCTGCTGACATAGCTATGGAGAATCCAGGCTATAGCATCAGACTAGGATTTGACCGGAAGACAATATTTACATATCTGCCAAAGAGAGTCATCATGGACCTTCCCTTAGGTAAAATGAGTCTCAGAAAGGGATCAGTATGAAAACACTGCTGAAATTGAACAGTGTGATTTCACAGTGGTGGACAAACAAATCCCTGGTTCAAATATTTTGAGAAAAATGAGGATTTACTGGGATGACAGATGGAATCATAGAATTATCAGGGACCCTAGGGATCATCAGCATATGTTTTGTAGTTTTTTCAGTTCCATTTTCACATTTTATAGATGTGGAAACTGATACCAAGAGAGGCAAAGCTGCTGGTCCAAGGAGAAATAAGTAATATGTTGCGGAGTCAGGTTTTGAACCCAGATCTTTTGACAATCCCAAAGTTAGCACCTTTTGCACTATACTTCACAAGGGGATATGTGATTTCAGTTTGCTTGGGTGTGGGAATGTGATTCTTTTCCTTCTCTGCCCCACCCCTGCCCTATGAAACACTGATTCTTCATTATTTAATAGCTATAAACCACTAAATAGTATAAATTTTCTTACTGAATTTAATATAACATTTTCACTTGTAGCAGCATATTATCATCTCAGGCTTCAGAGGCAGTAACTATTCTAGTCAATTCTAAGCACTAAATATATATAGTTTTAAAAATTGTTCACCTAATGATGATATCTGCATTAACAATACTTTTAAAAGAAAAGTTTGCAAAGTGCCTCTCATATCATCTTATTAATGCATTTTCAAACTACTTTGTATATATTTTTATGTGCATAGAAGATCCCTGTGAAACAGTGAAAAGGGCATTGGCTATGGAATCAAAGGACCCAAGCTCAAATCTTACCAGTCTATCTGTATGATCTAGGGCAAGTCATTAAACCTCTCTGTCCTTCAGTTTCTTCATGTGTAAAATAAAAGACTTGAACTAAATTTTTTTTTAGGTCCCTTTCACACGATCCTTGATGTTTATATGTACCATGTTGACTTCCTTGATAGACTGCAAACTCCTTAAGAGAGCATTTCTTCAACAGTTTTGTAAGGGACAGATCCAGGCTTGTGAAATGCACTAAAGAAATAAGAGAGAAGCCCTGATGGGTTTGAGGAGGGAACAGTGATTTAGTTACTTCCTATCTACTAGGTTCTTGGTAATGTTTAATCATTAGACTGACCTTTTTTTTTTTTTCTCTTTCTGGTTGTGGGGTTGTTTTCTAGCCCTTTGGCTGAACTTGGTTAAAGATGGATTATGGGATCCAAAATGCATTAAGACCAGGAGGCAGAAGTTGGGGTGCCTATGTCTGCAAGACACATTGGGATGATTTCTTTAGTTAACCTTTTCTAAGGAGCCAGAACAAATGCAAGTCAGCCTTTAAGAGTCACGGGAATGGTGTGTGGGTGAGTGGAAACTTTTCCATAAGAAACACACCAAGGGATTTTCTCAGCTGCCCCAAAAGGAAGGAATTGTGTTCTTTTCAAAGAAGAAAGGAAACAAGTGGGTAGAAACAACCTTTTAATGAGGGAACTTGTTGCTTTTGGATTTGTGCGTGTTCAAAAAGGACAGAAATGACCTGATTCTGTTGTCTTGCCACAGGGATCTCTGCCAGTTCAGACTAGAGTGTTCCCTGGTGTAAGGTCATCTGCTGGCATGGTTTCTGTAGGGACTATCCTGAATCAGAGATGATGCATCCTAGACATAGAAGGAACCATTAAGGGACATTTAACTACTTCCAGGATGAACCCACCTAAATTATCTGAGACTGTGTGTTTAGGGTTTTTTTAGACCACTTTTCACTAAGAGTATGTACTGAGCTTATCCAAAATTGAATCCATCCCTGACATATATCTTTATCAGGATTGCTGGGTGATTTCATTTAGTGTAAAAAGCACCAGATTTGGCATTGAAATGTTGTGGTCTGAGAGGCTGAGACCCCTCAAAGACCGAAGTACAGGACGGGGTTGTCTGCAATGAATTCACAAACTCAAGCAATCTTTAAGTCAAGTTGGCAAAAAGTTTATTGTTATGCTTTTCAGCAGGCAAGCATTCTTAAGGAACTTGTGATCTTAGAGGGGTACAGTTAAAGTTTATATAGGATAAAATATAATAAAACGTATCAAATATGCTAACTAGGTGATTCAGGGCAGGATTAAGGAGTGGTTAAGGAGTGGTCAGTTCTTAAAGGAACATGCACTTCTTGTATCTACTGCGCAGGTGTTTTACCCAGAGTTCACTGGGAAAAGCCCACAAGGCGGGCCACATGGTGGTTTTAGGCCTGCTATGTCACTAAGTTAACTAGCAGTCAGGGGTAACTGAGAGGTGTCCAGTCTGCCACCAATCAATATCTTGTTTGACAAGATAGAGGTAGGGAGTATACATATGTCTTAGGTCTAGAATACAGATAATGAGGAGTCCAGGATGTAGATAATGAGGTAGGATGGTAGTATAGATAGGCCAGTGGGTAAGAGTATCTTTATGACCCAGTGCAAAGCCAGTTCAAACTAATAATTCCTTCAGGTGCTCTTTGTTACTGCACCAAGGAGAGAGATAAGGGTCTTGCTGGGACCCACTCATGAGTAATTGCTAGGCACAGTGTCCTTGAGCTGGGGTGAAATTGTCAAAGGCAGTGTTTCTGAGAGTAGGGAGAAATCGGGGTCTGAGTACAAGCACAAGCACCCAAACACAAGCACCCAAGCACCCCATCAAAAGTACCTGAGTTCAAATCCCAGCTCTGCTACCAAAGTGGTCTTAGGCAACTCGCTTAATTTTTCTCAGTCTAGTTTCTTCAGCAGTAAAATGAGTTGTTTGGAGTAGACTAGGTCTCCTGTTCTAAATCCCAAAGTCCTTACTCCTTCCCAGTAGTGGCATGGATACTAGTCTGGGAGTTAGGAGACTTGGGCTGTATTCCTGGTGGCTAGCACAGAGCCTGGCATATTGTAGGTGCTTAATAAGTACTTGTAGATTTGATGAATCTTGTAAGTGGGAAAGGAAAAAGTGAGGATCCAGCTTCCACCTGGATTATGGTGTTGGCTGGGCCACCCACCAGCTTGCTTTCTGACCTTGGGTAAGTAGGTCACTTCTCTGAGACTCAATTTTCCTCAGCTACAAAATGGGGCAGTTGAACCAGATTATCTCTGAGTTCTCTTTAGCTAGAATGGTTTATGAATCTAGCAGAATTTAATTTCCTTTTTATCAAAATGTTTTTTTGTACCACATTAACTTCTCAGTATACCCCAACCCATCCCTGATATGACTTCCTTTGTAATAAAATTACAAAAAAAGAAAAAAAATACAGCAAAACATCCTATCAGCTAGTGGACAACACACATACAATGTTTTATATGGATAACATATTAACTCTCCAATGAAAGGAGTGAAATGCATGTGATTAAATTTTTGAAAATATATAGATTACAAAATAATTTTTGAACATACGTCTTCATGTAGCCTGAAAGGACCACACATGAGTTTGGAGTTTCTTTTCTGATATGCATCTTCCAAGTTAGCACAGCTCCTGGCGTATGCTCTTGTTTAGTAATTTTCAGTCATGTTCAGCTCTTTGCAACCCCTGGGTGGGGGAGGTTTCTTAGCAAAGAGATTGGTGGAGTTTACCATTTCCTTCTCCAGCTCATTTTTCATATGAGGAAACTGAAGCAAACAGGGTTAAGTGACTTGCCCAGGGTCACATAACTATTAAGTGTTTGAGGTCAGATCTGAAGACAGGATGAGTCTTACTGACTTCAGGCCTGGCACTCTATGCACTGCATCACCTAGCTGCCCCTCCTGGAATAAAGTAGGCACTTAATAAATGTTTATTGATTGACTGATGTATAGGGAAGGTATTGCACTTGAAAAATTCTATGCAAGCCAACTTTCCTACAGTAATAAGGGAAAGCAACTCATTAAGAGGAATAAATGAATATGACATTGATTCTTAAATTAATTATTCTTTCTAGTATTCTGGTATTAACTATAATCTACTGCTTTGGAAATGCTGGAATGACAAAGCAACCATGGCTATCATGAGCTGATGCTTGAGACAAACAGATAGTAAGACATCATCTCACTGCCCCTGATGAATTTGGGTTAACAGGCCCAGATGAGCTACATCCTTGGGTGCTAAATGAACTGGTGGGTGTGATGAAAGAACCCTTGTCAATGATATCTGAAAGATCATGGAGAATGGAGGAGATACTGCAAGGCTAGAAAAGGGATGACTTTATCCTCTCCTTCAATGGAAGGGAGCTTCTCTAGTGCAGGGACTATCTTTTGCCTTTCTTTGAATCCCCAGCACTTAGCATAATGCATAGCACATAGTGGGTGCTTAATAAAGGTTTATTGATTGACCAATTTATAAAAAAAAGGGAAGTGAACAGAGACTGCAAACTATAGGTCAATGATGTGGACTTCATTTCTAAAGAATATTCTAGAACAGATGACCAAAGAGATAGGGAAGAATCACAAAAGGAAATGGTAATTTCAAATAGTTAGCATGACTTCATCAAGATTGGGTCAATGCAGACAAATTTAATTTCCTCCCCCCACACCCCCAACTTCCAGGTTACAAAACTAGTTGAAAAGAAGAATGCTTTTGAAAAGAAGAATAAAAAGACATAGTTTAGCAAAGCATTTGATCTTTCCTAATTCATGCTATTTTTGTGGAAAATATGGAAAAATATAAACTAGATTATTATATAACTAGATGGACTTCAAATTGTGTGTGTGGTTGGTTTAAAAATATTGTTATTAATAGTTTAATGCAAACTTGGCTGGAAATCTCCAGTGGAGGGTCACTGGAATCTCTACTTGATCATTTGCTTTTTTATATTTTAATCAATAACTGGGTTAAAGCCATAGGTGGCATACTTATTTCAGGTGACACAACATGGGGAGAAGTAGGTAACCTAATAGACAACAGAGTCATGATCCAAAAATGTCCTGACAGTCTAAAGTGTTTAGCTTATTCTATTAAGATGATGTTCAATTTGGATAAATGTAAGGTCTTCTTTGTTATTGTTCAGCTATTTCAGCCATGTCCTATTCTTCATGACTCCATTTGGGGTTTTCTTGGCAAAGCTACTGGAATGTGTTTGCCATTTCCTTCTCCAGCTCATTTTACAGATGAGGCAACTGAGGCACACAGAGTGAAGTGATTTGCCCAAGGTCACAGGCTAGATTTGTCTGTCCAGATAAGTTTTCTTGAATTCAGGCTTGGAATTCTATCTAGTGCACCAGCTGCCCTGTAAAGTCTTATACTTGGTTTGAAAAAAAGTAATTAGTTTTACAAGTACAGGATGACAAAAGCATGGTTAAAAATTAGCTTGTGTGGAAAAGATCTGGGAGTATCAGTCTATCATAAGCTAAATGTGAATTAGCAATGTAGCATGACAGTAAAAACAAAACAAAACAAACAAACATAAAAAAGAAATGTGATCTTGGGCTATATGAAGAAAACTATAGTTTCCAGGAGTAAGGGGAAGATTGTCCCTTTGTACTTTTCCCTCATCAGAAAACTTCTGGAGTACTGGAATTAGTTATAAGGGGGCACAATTTAAGAAGGACATTGATGAGTTGGAGAGTGACCTCCAGGACCTGGAGTCCCTGTCATACAAGGAAGGAAGTACTGGAGATGTTTAATTTGGAAAAGAGATGTCTCAGGGGGCCATGATTGCTGCTTTCAAACATTTTAAATATCACACAGAGGATAGATTAGGTTTCTGAATATCCAGAGAAGATAAAACCAGGAGCGACGGATTGATGACAAATTTAGGCTTGATGTCAGAAAAACTTCTTAACAATTAGGACAATTCAAAAGTGGAATGTGGTTGATTTTCCCTTCTAGCAGAGGCTGGATGGTAACTTTCTGGAGACATCACAGTGTAGATAGCTTTAAGAGATATGTTGAGCCAGAGGTCTCGAGGTTCTTTCCAACTCTACAGTTCTGTGACTCTAATCTTGGGAAGATAGAGAAATAACCTTGTTGGGTAACAGGGTGATTTGGTCAAACAGGGGCAGCTAAAGTGGCTCTGTGGATGGAATACTGACCCTGGAATCAGGAAGACCTAAGTTCAGATATTTCCTTAGACACTTACTAGCTGTGTGACCCTTTATAAATCTTTTAACCTCTCTTTGCCTTAATTCACTGGAGGAGGAAATGGCAAACCACTCCAATACCTTTGCCAAGAAAACTCCATGGATCATATTAGTGCACTAACACACTAATTAGGGTATTAGTCAGGAAGAGTCAGACTCAACTGAATGACTGAATGACAAGAGAAACAACTCTCTGGGGTACCAGAGTGATCTGGCCAAGATCTCAAGACAATCCAGTATTAAATCAAAGAACTCCCGATTTTCAGGCTCTTAAATATTGTAGCAACCATTTGAGAACTTCCCCTTCTTACTTCTGTCTTCCTTCCTTCCTTAGACAAACTAGGGTGAAAATATTTCATTCTATTTCTTCATGGCATTAACTAATGCCAAATTTGAAAGCTCTTCTAGGTGATGATTTCATTACCACCCCAATAAAGCAGTTAAACAAAGAAGAGAAAGTACTGAGTAGCATTTCCTGAGCCCTGACAATATATGTGTGTGTATGCATGTATACAAATACACACACCGGTGCTCAAAGGTCTATACATACATATACACATTAGTAGGCAAATATATGATGATATGTAATATAAATAATGTATTATAATCTTGTATATAATATATTATACTTCATAGATAGATTGATAGATGTTGTTGAAATTGTCCAGAGGACTATATTTTGAGACTAGATTGAAATATAATTTCAATGGATAAGGGGAACATAGACTTACATCTGTCATTAAATTGATCTTTCTAAGAACTATGGAGTTTGAATGCAGATCGAAGCATAATATTTGCTGGTTTTTTTCTTCTGTTGTGTTTTGTTTCCTCTTTCTGGTGGTTCCTCCTATTGGTTCTAATTCTTACTTACAACATCACTAATGTGAAAATATATTTAATAGGAATGTATATGTATAGCCTATATCAGATTGCATGCCATCTTGAAGAGGGAGGTGGGGAGGGAGGGGGAGAAAAATTTAAAACTCAAAACCTCATGGAGGTGATGGTTGATAAATCAAAATAAATTAATTAATAAAAAACAAAAAACAAAAAACAAAAAATGCCCCCAAAATAAATTGATCTTTCTAATGCTCAGGTCTGACCACCTCATATCCCTATTCAATAAACTCTGGTGGCTCCTTATTACCTCCTGGTAAAATCCTCTGCTTGTCATTCGAAGACTTTGATGATCTGGCTTTTCCCTACTCTCCCAGTTGTCTTACACCTTATTTCCCCCTTCCCCCACCCTTCTAGATACTCAGTGATCCATTGACACTGGCTTCCTTGCTTTCCCTCAATCAAGACACTCAATCTCCCAACTCTATGCATTTTTACCGGTTGTCCCCCATGCCTGGAATGTTTTCCCTCCTCCTGTCTGCCTCCTGGCTTCTCTGGCTTCCTTCAAATCCCAGCAAAAATCTCACTTTCTAGAAGTTTTTCCTGATTCCTATTAATTCTAGTGCCTTCCTTCTGTTGATTATCTTTAATTTATCCTGCATGTATCTTGTGTTTGCACATAATAGTTTTCTTTGACTCCTCTATTAGACTGTGAATATTTCATCCTTCCCGATTTTTTGTTTCAAACTTAAAGGGGCAAGGGGTTAGAAAGGGCTGAAGGTAAATCTAAATTAAGGCAGAGATCTGAATGTTGAGAATTTTCCTATTTGGAAGCAATGAGTTATTATGATTGTAACTTTCATCTGATAAAAACTCCTTGAAAGAGGAAAGGAAAGGATCACTATGTCATTATGTTATCCCTAGGTTAAAAAATAAGTGCTTTGTTGTGACTGGGTATGGCTGATCAAATCTCCGCAGAGAAGTGTGAAGGGTGGTGACCTGAGAAAAGATCACATCCAAAACCATCCCCCAAGAAAAAGATGGGGATGTCCTAGGAAAGATTTTTTTTTTCTGCTCCCTTGCCCTCCTTCCACTGGGAAGTGGGCAGAGGAAACAAAGTGATTGAGTACTGTGAACACTGGCTCATCATTTATACCCTCCACAATCATACCCACACCTGCCAGTGTTATGTATGAATAAGAGACACCTTGTTGGAAGTAAACCTTTAAAGTATTGTTTTGCTCTACTAAATCAACTAACTTTTTTATATAGTCAACAAGCAGCAAGTACAATGGGATCTTCTTTTCTCTGCATCTTTCAGTTAATTGAGCAATGGTAAAGATATAACTTATTGTGGAATACAGCTGATGAAAGACTTTTTCCTTTGAATAATTTCATTGAGAATGATCTTGATACCTGTGTCGTCTAGTAGTCTCTCAGTCACCTCTTCTTTTCTTTCTTTTATCCACAATGTGGTCCTAAATTTGTTTCAATGCCTTTGGTATCTTCTTCTTCTCACAAATACCTTGAGAAATACCACCATAATGACCTCAAATATCTTAGCACCATTAGCACAGTTATTCTCTGTATATATTTGGTGTAGACCAGCTGCTCGCATTATCTTTATCTTCTTGAATGTCATTTCAACTTCAAGAAGCACATCTGGGACCATGATGTTAGAATTCTAAAGATCTTTTCAGATCTTTTCCTTTTTGTCACCATTTTTAATTTAATTTTTTATTCTGAACTTAAACACCAAAATCAGCACTTCCATATATATATTTATCGCATATATAGTAAGATATAAAAAGAGAATTGGCCATGATTTTGATCCCTATAATGTACAGATTTCTTTTAAAGTATGTAATAAATTCAACATGTAACTTTTAAGCTTGTCTAACAGCTCCTTCTGGCCTTCCTTCTTTAAAGATCTTTTCTATCTTTCATCTGTTGACCTCCTTACAGTTTCCTCCTTAAATGCCCTTGGATGACTTTGTATAGTTGAGTCTTTTACCAAGATTTCCTTAAATTTATTTTTCTTTCCTCTAACTTTCCCTGTTTAGTGAAGTGACAATACTCATAATCTTCTACCATCTTTTTCTGTATGATTTTACAAATGAACATATATTCTAACCCAGTGTTGCCCTTGGCTATTATATTTCACTGCTTGGCAAGTAAATTGCTTGCTGACTAACATACTTTTTGTCTCTTTTTGTCTCCTTTTTACAGCAATTGATGTATATTGGTCAGATTTTCTCATGAAATTGTTATAATCAATGTTGATATTCTTTCCTTTATTTATTTTCTACTTTTGAGTATCAAAAACTTATTTAAATAGGTCAGGTTGGAGTCAATCTACCCCATACTTCTAATTTTTTTCTTTTTTTCTGGTATATTAATTTTGATTTTTTTTCTAACAAGTTAGTGTTTTAACTGTACATAACTAATTTATTCCACAGTGATTCCCTCATCAGTAATGAGTCATTGCCTACTGTTAAAGTATAATTGGTTTAATTTTTTGTGATATTATTTGTTGATCTCACTGTCCAGTGCCTTTTTTGTTCTTTTCTTAAAGTAAG
The DNA here is from genome assembly GCF_003287225.1 of Phascolarctos cinereus. Taxonomy (NCBI): domain Eukaryota; kingdom Metazoa; phylum Chordata; class Mammalia; order Diprotodontia; family Phascolarctidae; genus Phascolarctos; species Phascolarctos cinereus. Next base: position 218,412,613 of record NW_027555958.1, read on the forward strand.
GAAGGGGCAAGAGATGGTATGGTATAGATATCTTTATATACTGCCTTTGGTTTCATTCATTCTTTATTTTTGTCTCACATTTTTCACTGTCTTTACCTATGCCCACCTTTTCATAGAAGCCATTGAGTATCAAAGTCGATGTTAATGAATTCTTCAGAGTATTTATCTATCTCATCCTCTGCAGCAGATGTTGCTGTACAACCTATAATTATTTTTCAAGGTGGTATTTTTTTTAATATAAATTTATTTATTTTCAGTTTTCAACATTTACTTCCACAAGATTTTGAGTTCCAAATTTTTACCCCATCTTGCCCCCTCCCCCACCCCAAGATGGCATGCATTCTGAATACCCCTTCCCCTAGTCTGCACTCTTTTCTATTTTTCCCCCCTTCTCTTATCCCCTTCCCCTTCTATTTTCCTGTAGAGCAGGATAGACTTCTGTACCCCATTTCCTGTACTTCTTATTTCCCAGTTGCATGTGAAAACATTTTTTTTAAACATGTGTTTTTAAAACTTTGGGTTCCAAATTTTCTTCCTTCCTCCCTCCCCACTCACCCTCATTGAAAAGGTGAGCAACTCAATATAGGTTATGCATGTGCAGTTATGCAAAACACTTCCATAGTAGACATGTTGAAAAACTAACTCTATTTCCCTTAATACTATCCTGCCCCCCCATTTATTCTATTCTTTCTTTTGACCCTGTCCCTCCTCAGAAGTATTTGCTTCTGATTACCCCTTTCCCAATCTGCCCTCCTCTCTATCATCCCCCTTCTCTCTTGTCCCCTTCTCCCCCTATTTTCCTGTAGGGTAAGACAGATTTCCATACCCAATTGAATGTGTATGTTATTCCCTCCTTAAGCCAAATCCTATGAGAATAAGATTCACTCATTCCCTTTCACCTTCCCCCATTTCCCCTCCATTGTAAGAGCCTTTACTTTTCTGTGGTTTTTTTGTGAGATAATTTATCCTGTTCTACCTCTCCCTTTCTTCTCCTCCTAATATAATCCTCTCTCATCTCTTAATTTTATTCTCCAGATATGACCCCTTAATCTTCAACTCACCCTGTGCCCTCTCTCTCTCTCTCTCTCTCTCTCTCTCTCTCTCTCTCTCTCTCTCTCTCTCTCTCTCTTTTCCTCCACACATATAATTTTCCCCCTCCAACTACCCTAATACTGACAAAGGTCTCATGAGTTATAAATATCATCTTTCCATGCAGGAATGTAAACAGTTCAACCTTAATAAGTCTCTTATGATTTCTCTTTCCTGTTTACCTCTTCATGTTCCACTTGAGTCTTGTATTTGAAAGTCAAATTTTCTATTCAGCTCTGGTCTTTTCATCAAGAATGCTTGAAAGTCCTCTATTTCACTGAATGACCATTTTTTCCCTGAAGGATTATACTCAGTTTTGCTGGGTAGGTGATTCTTGGTTGTAATCCTATCTCCTTTGCCCTTCAGAATATTATATTCCATGCCCTGTGGTCCTTTAATGTAGAAGCTGCTAAATCTTGTGTTATCCTGATTGTGTTTCCACAATACTTGAATTGTTTCTTTCTGGCAGCTTGTAATATTTTCTCCTTGACCTGGGAACTCTGGAATTTGGCTACAATATTCCTAGGAGTTTTCCTTTGGGGATCTCTTTCAGGAGGAGATTGTGGATTCTTTCAATTTCTATTTTGCCCTCTGGTTCTAAAATATCAGGGCAGTTTTCCTTGATAATTTCTTGAAAGATGATGTCTAGGCTCTTTTTTTGATCATGGCTTTCAGATAGTCCAATAATTTTTAAATTCTCTCTCCTGGATCTATTTTCCAGGTCAGTTGTTTTTTCCAATGAGATATTTCACATTGTCTTCTATTTTTTCATTTTTTGGATTTGTTTTACAGTGTCTTGATTTCTCATAAAGTCACTAGCTTCCAATTGCTCTATTCTAATTTTTAAGGAAGTATTTTCTTCAGTAATCTTTTGGACTTCCTTTTCCATTTGGCCAATTTTGCTTTTTAGGGCATTTTCTCCTCATTGGCTTTTTGGACCTCTTTTGCCATTTGGGTTAGGCTATTTTTTAAGGTGTTATTTTCTTCAGTATTTTTTTGGGTCTCCTTTAGCAAGCTGTTGACTTGTTTTTCATGATTTTCTTGCATCACTCTCATTTCTCTTCCCAGTTTTTCCTCTACTTCTCTTACTTGCTTCTCAAAATCCCTTTTGAGCTCTTCCAAGGCCTGGGACTGATTCATATTTTTCTTGGAGGCTTTGGATGTAGGAGCTTTGACTTTGTTGTCTTCTTCTGGTTGTATATTTTGATCTTCTTTTTTCACCAAAGTAAGATAATACAGTCTGACTCTTTTTGCACTGCTTGCTCATAATCCTGGCCAATTACTTTTAGTTTTAAACTCTTTGTTAAGGTAGGAGTCTGCTTCCAATGTGGAGAATATACTGTCCCAAGCTTCAGGGGTTTGTATAGCTGTTTTCAGAGATACTTGTAGGGACCTGTAAATTTTCAGTTCTTGCAAGGTGGTATGATAAGGGGCGATGTGTTTACTCCTTTCCTGGCCTGTGCTCTGGTCTATTAGTGACCACAAGTACTCCTTTCTGTCCTGGAACTGTGAGGAAGCTGTGGAGAGGTCCACAGCCACTACAAGCTCCACCACGCCAGAGCTCCTTCTCCCCCCAGGACTGCTGTCCAGAACTGTGACCCAGATCCAAGCATGGGAAAAGCAAGAGATTCCTGCCTTAGCACTGGCAAAGAGATCCCTGCAATCCCCTTCTGATCAGCCACTAGATTCCCCCTCAGTCTATGGGCTGGAAGCTCAGGTCGCAGCCAGCGCTCGATGTCCACACTCTGTGCTCTGGAACTGGCTTTGAGATCTAGCTGCTCTCTCACCACAGAAACAGACTTTTCCCACTGACCTTCTAAGTTGTCTTTGGTGTTCATGGGTTGAGAAGTCTGTAAACCTCCACAGCTGCCTGCGATTCAGTCCTCTGAGGCCTGCTTTTTAGGTTTACTGTGGCCTGCGTGCCCACGCCACACTGCACTCCGCTACCAGCCCGGTGCAATATATACCTTTCTGATCAATCATCCAGATTGTCTTGGGCTGGAAATTTGCTTCACTCTGTCTTTTCGTGGGTTCTGCTGCTTTAGAATTTGTTTAGAGCCATTTTTTATAGGTATTTGGAGGAGTTTGGGGGAAGAGCTCAAGCAAGTCACTGCTTTCACTCCACCATCTTGGCTCCGCCTCCCCTCAAAGTGGTATTTTTACAGACAGATTGTGAATACCACAAAAAGAAATGAACATAAATCCCAAGAAAAGACATTTCATATTACCTTTAGACACATGCTAATAGAACAAATTTATTTGTCCCTCCATATAGAACCTGTGAATCACTCATTTAATCAGCTTCAACTTCTTTTTGTCTTCTGGTTTCATTTATAAAACACAAAATTTAAGATTTATAGAATTCAATCCCTCCAGTGGTATGTTGGTTATTGGACAAGAAACTTATATTTGGAGTGTCAATGACTAAGTTATTTTTTGCAGAGTTTAAAAACTGGGTGGTTTATAGCATCCTCTACTCTCTTTTCTGTTACTCTATCACTGATCACTGCAGAAGGAGAAGGGAGCTGCATGGGCTTGAAAGCTTTTTTGAATGTATATGCATGTACATGAATGCATGCAATACACACGTATGTATTAACATGTATAAACACATACATACATACATTATTTCATGGATTCTCATGGCTAATGAATCCATCACCGAGTGGCCAGCCTACTGGTGATAAGCTGCTCTGTACTTACCTAGGCTTTTTCTTGGAAAACAGACACAGTCTATTGTCAGGACCATAGCTGAAGACTTTTCAACACTATCATACCTACCTGAGCTTCTGAACTGCTAGTAAACCCTCTAAGAACCCAGGTTCACCTCCACACCCAGATAAAGTACTCTCTGAAAGTATGAGAATTAAAAGAATGAGTTGCTGAGGGACATAGAAACAGTCGACTATACAAATTTTAGATATCGTAAAAGGTAGCTAGGTGGTACAGTAGATAGAATGTTGGATTTGGAGTCAGGAAGAAATTAATTCAAATTGGCTTTAAACATTTATGAACCTTGTGACCCTGAGAGGTCATTTAACATGTTTTTCTCAGTTTCTTCATTTATAAAATGGGGATAGTAATAGTGCCTACCTTCCAGGGTTGTTTTGAGCATAAAATGAGGTAATATTTTAAGCCACTTGGTAAACCTTAAAGCACCATTAAATACCAGCTATTTTATCATCATCATCATCATCATCATCATCACCAGCCCATCATCATCGTTATGCCCAGACACATAGCATGAACTATATTCTGGCTTTCAATTGACTGGCTTATATTGACTTGAAAAATAATTTCATTTATCTCTTTGGGCCTCAGTTTCCCCATATAGTAAAGACCTGCTTTGGATTAGATGCTGTCTAAGATTCCTTCTACCTCTAATATTCTATAACTCCATATGATCTCTGGAGATGTTTTTCCAGGTCTGGGATTATGTGGTTTTAACAACAGTTTATATCCCCATATTGGCTATGAGTTTTTCCATTTGCTAATGTAGAGTTGGTAAAACTACCTGCCAGGGATGTGATGGGAATTTGTTAAAGAGGGCTTTTTAAAGTGCTTGGAGATCCTTAAAGAAAGTCACTCTATAAATACCTTGCGGTATTGCTATACGACTTAATTAGCCCTGCATAAGCCCTAGCATAAGGAGCTAGTCTGACTACAGCCTCCAGTTTGGAATCATCATATTTCTAACTTATTCTATTAACAAGGAAAAATCTGGGGAATTATTTTTTCTGCTCTTTTGCATCTGTATATAATGTAATTTAACCTAGCAAAAGGCACTGATTGTCTGTCCCACAGGACTTAATTAACTCCCAGCTTCATGGCACACTGGAGTAATAATAAGAAAAAGTAAAAGTTCTGGTGTTCAGTACCTGTCCACGTCCACTTCTGGTGCATAATGAGATGTCAGCTACAGTGACATTGATGAGATGTGTGATACACACTGATCGCAAATGGCAGAAAGGCTGCCTGCTAGGCTCAGCAGAGACCTGGCCATGTTGGAGGAACTCTGGGCCCACTGTGTGGCCTCAATCTTTGGATTAGAATTCGAAATCACTCCCCTGGTTTTCACTGTCCTGCAGCTAGAGGCCGGAGGCTTGACCTTCCTATCCCTTATCTCCCCCTCTATGCCCTAGCTGGTGCTACGATAATTGTCATGGGGCAGGTGCCATGTTTATTAAGCTGCCTGTAGCAAATCCTGACTAGTAGTGCAATGCTTCTACCCACCAGCCCTCAGGGGATCCCATTAAGAAATTGCAAGGCTAAGAAAAATCACATGCTGGATGAAATTGCAATCCTCTGGTGCCACTCTGTGCTGGGCTGAATCTGATTTTAAATTTTAATGGGGGGCAAGAACCGAGAGTTTGAACTCAGGCTCTTGTGCCAGTTATGTTGTGGGAAGCCCTTTCCCAGGCCAGCACTGGAACTGCCTACCAACTGAATAGCCAGGCTTGCTTTCCATCTTGTGTATCCGAGACCAATATCCATTAACTTTTTGTAAACAGCAGCATTGTTCCCCCTGTCCACAGTACAGAGAACAATGACAACTGGGGATCACTGTAATTGAGTTATGTAGTGGCAGACAGAGTCCTTAACCACTAGGTCTGGAAAGGAATCCGAGAAGTTGTTTCGCCTATTTCTTTGCCCTTGGGTCAAACTGAAACCATTCTACATAGGCTATCTGTTCTAATATTGTCTAAAAAGAGAGGTTCCAAAAAGCCTCTTGGAAAACTTGTTCCAATACTTCATCCCTTTTTTTCCCCTCCAGAACTTTGTGAAGTATTCAGTGCCAGTAATTAATTTAGTGCCAGCCATGTATAGCTCTCCTTCCACTTGATGGCTCTACCAACCCAGTTCATGGCTTCTGCTTCATAGACATTTCAGACAGGCTCAAGGACTAGAAAACACCTCTTAGCTATTTTAGGCCTATGTTAAGTCATTTTTCAGTTGCATCTGACTCTCCATGACTCCAGTCGGGATTTTCTTGGCAAAGATACTGGAGTGGTTTACCAATTCCTTCGCTAGCTCATTTTACAGATGAGGAAATTGAGGGTTAAGTGACTTGCCCAGGGTCACACAGCAGGTAATTGTCTGAGGCCAGATTTGAACTCAGGAGGATGAGGCTTCTTGACTCCAGGCCCAACACTCTATCCACTGTGCCACCTAGCTGCTATAGTTTCTACATATTTGAATGACATCCATTTCTCAGTGATGGAAATGTATTCATGGTTCTATCGCTCTTTCTGATGGTGAAGAGGGCATTATTACATCCTTTTCAAGTTGCTCCTGATCAAGGCTCTGGATAAGGTAAGACCTATGTCCTCTTTGGCTTCTGGGAAGGTGCTGTTAACATTGCTGTTATCTCTCCCAAAGCAATTGACTTTAAGATGAAAAAAAAGAAAAAGGAACCAAAAAAACCATTTGAATTATAATGGGAAAAAAAAGCTGATCAAACCATAGTTTGATCTAGATTCTACTGAAGGTTTTTTTTTATGTCACCCCTTTATATTTGATCCTATTCCTTCCTATTTTCTCCAATGGATTGTGTTTTATCTTTTGAATTTTCAATCACTCTTGATTTGTGGATTTCTTCCAAATATACTTGTCACCTCCATCTTTGACTCTACTGTCCTCTCCAGCTCTTGTCTTAACTTTACGTACTTTCCTAGCCAAACTTTTGGTGAATCTTGTCACTTAGCCCTTTATAATCTAGCTTTGGACCTTACGACTCAACTGAATTTACTCTTTTTTTTTTTTTGGCAAGGCAATTGGGGTTAAGTGACTTGCCCAAGGTCACACAGCTAGTGAATTTACTCTTTACAGAATTACCAAGTAACTCTTAATTACTAACTTGTACTGACCTTTTCCTCAGCCTTTATCATATCTTTGGGATCTACCTGCTGCATTTGACCCTGTTGATAATAGTAGCTAGCATTTATATAGAGTTTTAAGGTTTGCAAAGCACTTTCTGTATATTATCTCATTTAATCATCACAATAACTTTCTGTGGTAGGTGCTATTGTTATCCTATCAACTGAGGTTGATAGACATCTTGCCTAGGGCCTCATAGCTAGAAGGTGTCTGAAGCTGCATTTGAACTCATCTTCCTGACTCCAGGCCTAGTGCTCTATCCACTGCACCACACAGCTGCCTTGGTTGAAGGCCTTCTCTCATCTTCACCATTCTCTCTTCTGGGTTTTTAGGACACTTCTCTTCTGCTTCTTATGTTACTGTTTCTTCTCACTTTCCTTTGCTGGCACATCATATATCTCACACCCTCTAACTATGTGGGTGTTTCTCAGAGTTCTACCTTATGTCCTCTTTTCTTCTATCCAATCTCTCTTTGGTAATCTCATACATTCTTGTGCTTTTAACTATCATCTCTATGAAGATGAAATATATATTTATTTGTATATATATATGTGTGTGTGTGTTTATGTATGTATTACGTAGATATAGTCAGTTCTGCTATAACACCTATGTAAAGAATGTGAATTTTCCCAGTTTGATTGATATATTTGGGAATATTTTAAATATAATTTGGATTTTAAGTTTACTCTTGCTAGAAACAGCTTGAATGCAGAAAATAGCACCATTTCACAATAAGTCACAAAGCTGCAGCCCTTCTGACACCCACTTCCACAAGCAAACTTCATATCTTTTGACAAGCTAATATGTCAACACATTTTTTTTTTCTGTTGTAGTAGGAGTTATGTGTGGAGAATGTCTGGGTCAGCACCTGCCCCACCTTCACTCATGACCTCTCACTTCAAGGTCAGGAATTTTGACCTGTCTAATTTGCTTGTGCAACTTGGATTGTGGACAGAGCAGTGGCCAATAGCCATGGAGGCAACCACTGTTTATTGCAGTATTTATGCATTTTTAAAAACCATTTGACATATATAAAATTGTGGAAGTGGATACCTTTTTTCTTTTAATGTCACTGATGCAATTTTTGAGTATTGTGTCCCAACCCTATTTTCCCAATAAACTCCATGGTTTTCATGTGCAATTTTGCATACCAGGGTGCTTTTGGGGAACACATATGTTGAGTTACAGCATAGAACTGCCTGTACTTATACACATATCCAGTCCTAGTCTTTCCTCTGAGCCAAAGATCTATATTGCCAATGCCTGCTTGGTATTTCACACTGGATATCCTGGAGACATCTTAAACTCAATGTGTCTGAAAACTGAGCTAATTATCTTTCCCCCCTAATTCCTACTCTCTTCCAAACTTCTCTATTTTTATGAAAGGCACTGCCATCCTTTCAGTTTCCCAGTTTCATAACCTTGACATTATCCGTGATGTCCCAACATCTAATCACCTGCCAAACCTTGCTGTTTTTCCATATCTCTTTCATCCAACCCCTTTTCTCTATTCCCACAGTTGCCACATTAGTTCAAGTCCTCATCACCTCTTGTTTACATTATTTTAACAGCCTCCTAATTGGTCACCCTGACTCGTTTGTCCTTATCTTTCCTTTCTTACCTTTGCCTCACAGAATTCCTCTAGTGCCAGGGCTGTTAAGTATGTGTGTGTGTGTGTGTGTGTGTGTGTGTGTGTGTGTGTGTGTGTGTGTGTGTATGTGTGATGTACTCCTCTGGCAGTCTGGTGATGACCATTCACCCTTTGTCAGAATAATGTTTTTAGATGCATTAAATAAAACACATAGGATTATGAAAGAAAATAATTATATTGAAATACACTTAACCAAAATTTTTGTACCAGACTCCAGATTAAGAACCTCTGCATTTAGTCCATCCTACATACAGTTGCCCAAGTGATTTTCTGTGAGCACAGATCCCACCACGTGACTCCATGACTCAGTCAACTCCAGCAGCTTCCCTTTGTCTCTAGAATAAAATATAAAAGCCTCAGTCTAGTTTTTAAAGCCTTTTACAACTTCAGCAGGGGCTCCTAGGTGGTACAGTGGATAGACAGAGTGCTGGGTCCAGAATCAGGAGGACCTGAGTTCAAATCTGGCCTTAGACATTCAGTAGCAATATAATCCTGGGCAAGTCACTTCATCCTGTTTGCCTCAGTTTCCTCACCTATACAATGAGCTGGAGAAGGAAATGGAAAACCACTTTGGTGTCTTTGCCAAGAAAGCCTCAAATGGGGTCATGAAGAGTCAGGCATAACTGAAACACCGAAACCACAACTACTTTATCATAGATTATCTTTCCTGCTTCTTTGGACACGACTCCACTCTCATAGTCTATGATCCAGCCAGATCGCCCTCCCTGTTCCTCACAAATAACAGCCCATATCCTCTCTTTGTGCTTTTGTCTTGACAGTCCCATATGGCAGAAATATACTCCTTCTTCACCTCTGCCTTGTAGAGTTCCTCTCTCAAGATATCGCTCCAGGTCTGCCTTCTGAGTTCAGCCTTCCCTGAACTGCTCATTTGCTTGTGGCCACCTTCCTTCCTTCCCCAAATACCTTGTATCCAACTCAGAGTTCTTCAGCTCTGGCTTCCCTAGTCTCCTTCAAGTATTAGATCAGTTCTCAGTATTTGCAAGAACCCTTTCCCAGGCCTCCTTAGTCTTAGTGCCTTCCCTCTGAATTACTCCCAATTGAGACAGCGTGTATACTGGTTGTTCATAGTTGTTTGTACATTGAAGCCGCTGTTAGACTGTGAGCAACTTGAGAGCGCAGTCTTTTGCCTTTCTGCATAAATATGTCTTTGTTGCCTCCTCCACCAGACTGTAAGGTTCTTGTAAGAAGGAATTGTTACATTCTTTCTACTTGTATCTCTATCACCTAACACAGTCCCTGGTGCATCGTTTTTAGTTTCAGTCATTTTTCAGTTATGTCCGACTCTTCTTGACCCCATTTGAGGCTTTCTTGGCAAAGAAACTAGAGTAGTTTGTAGTTTCCATCTCCAGCTCATTTTACAGATGAGGAAACTGAGGCAGAGTTAAGTGACTTTGCCCGGTGTCACACAGCTAGTAAGTGCCTGAGGTTAGATTTGAACTCAGGAAGATGAGCCTGCCTGCCTGTTGGCCTGGCACTCTATCCACTGCACCTTCTTGCCCTTGGGGCAGAGTAGGTACTTAATAAATATCTGTTGATTGATTCACTGAAGGACAAAGGAAGGACAGGTGCAATAGTAAGTGTCGCAGCTGTTACTGTAATTGTTGGTGTGTGGACTACTCTAAACGTGCTTACCTTTATTCTTGCAGGTTCTCAGAATCAATTTGACTATGTTTTCAGAAGGTATGAAGAAAGGAGATTTAGACTCAAATTAATGGTGATTAGATAAAATCTGCTATTTCTGGAGAGTTTCTGACTGTGGGATCACAGATTTAGAGCCAGGATGATCTCAGAGATCATCCAGTCATACTCCTGATGAAGAAACTGAGGTCCTTGGGAGGTTAAGCAACTTGGCTTTGTTGTTGTTTTAGGCATGTCCTACTTTTCGTGACCCCATTTGGGGTTTTCTTGGTGGAGATACTGGAGTGGTTTTCCATTTCCTTCTCCCATTCTCTACAGAGGAGGAAATGGAGGCAAATAGGGTGAAGTGACTTGCCCAGGGTCACATAGCTACTAAATGCCTGAGGCCAGATTTGAATTCAAAAGGATGAGTCTTTCTGACTTTCGTCCCACCATTCTATCCATCGTACCATCTTGCTGCCCCCAGCAACCTGGCTAAGCTTGCACAAGTAGTAAGTTTCCAAGGTGAGATTTGAATCCGACTCTAGGGCCTATATCAAGAGTGGAGAAGTTTCAGCCTCAAGGCCACATGGGCCCTCTAGACCCTCAAGTGCATCCCTTTGACTGAATCCAAACTTCACAGAACAAATCCCCTTAATAAAAGGATTTGTTCTGTAAAACTTGGACTCAAAGTGCCGCACTTGAGGGCCTAGAGGGCCACATGTGGCCTCAAGATGCACATCTGAGTGAGGTAGTCACCAAAGTAACTTGTTAAAAGCTTGAGTCCATACCTATTGACATGAAGTAGAACTGATTTGTCCTGAAAACTAGAGAGCCTCATATTTATCTTTGCTGTACACCTCTAGTTAAGTCAGAATGGGTAACAAAACTAAAGACAGGATAAGTTAATTTCACATTCTTTTCTATGAATGAAGAATGAGATGAAACATCAAAGCTGGCATGCTAGATAGAGCACTAGCTGAATTTGGAGTCAGGAAGTCCTGAGTTTGGATACTTCCTTAGACCCTTATTAGTTTTATGACCCTGGGAAAGTTACTTGATCTCTCTGTGCCTTAATTTCCTCCTCTGTAAATTTAGAGAATTGGACTTGATGGTCTCTCAGAGCCTTCTGGCTCTAAATCTATAATCCTGTGGCCTTAGAATACAGCAACGGGTTATGAGAAAGAGAAGCCTTAATAATTTTCTTAGCATACTAAAATATCCCAGTGTCAATCTGTCTCTTTTTTCCCACCATTCCTGGCTCTTCATTTACTCCACCCAATAGCTTTTAATTTTGGACAAGGAAATGTTTAGTGATGTAGTAAGTCAATAAAATAATTTCTTGGCACCTTGTGTTTCAACCATCAAACCCTTTTTTGTTGTAGATTTTGTCATTTTGACCAGTGTGTGACGTGGCTTGAGACTGGGAGTTGAGGGAAAGTGAAGCAGGAAAGTGAGCTATTCTGTGAACTGATTTTACCTTTCCTTAGAAGGGTAAGGGAATTTTGCATTGACATCGCAAAGGGCAAAAGGATAGACTCTGAAAGCACAGCTAGGATATGTAAAATAAGCCAGTTTAAATTAAATTATTATAGGTTTAGAGCTGAAAGGGGCCTAAGAGGTCATTACGTACAATTCCCTCATTTAATAGATGTGAAACGAGGCCCAGACAAGTGAAATGGCTGATCCAAAGTCTCACAGGCAAACTTGAGTCCTTTGATTACAAATCTCATGTAATTTTCACTATACCATGAGTTCTAAAGCCTTTCCAACTTCCAACCTAGGATCCTCTGGTCTAACTGAAAAATTGGTATTTAGTCAGCCAGTTATTTACCACGTTATAATGTAAGCTACCAGCAATGGAGCACAACAGCTACGTGGTTCAGTGAACAGGATGGAAGGCCCAGAATCAGGAACACCTGAGTTCAAATCAGTCCTCATACATTTGCTAGCCACGTGACCCTGGGCAAGTCCTTTAACCCTGTTTACCTCAGTTTCCTTATCTATAAAATGAGCTAGAGAAGGAAATGGCAAACCACTTTAGTGTCTCTGCCAAGAAAACCCCAAATGCTGTCAGAAAGAGTTGGACACAACTAAAATGTCTGAACAACAACAATATTGTGTATTTCTATGGCATCTTTGAAAGATAATGTTACCTGGTTTAAAGTGATATTGCATTTATTTGAGAGCTTCTTGTAAATGGATTATAGTTGTCCTGACTTTTGTCTTGCCACTGGACTAAAATGACTCTGGAAGAGAGAGTGAGGCTGACAACTTTGTGCAACTCTGCCTCACTTAAATCCAATTCACAAGCAAGTCAACATCACTCGTCATTGGTCCTTTTTGAAAACGAAGGATGAGCAACAAAAGAAAAAAACTCTTTGAAAAGGTGGCCCTTTAAAGGTACGCTTTTTCATAATTAAAGTATGCTTTGAATCTGGATGTGACTTTTCATTGGTCAGTGCTACTGTAATGCTGGAGTTTAGAGTATAAAGTCTAGGCTGAGGAGATGGTTAAAGTCATTAATACTGATATGAATCTGGAGAACTATGGGGGCAAGAATTCACCATGCAGATTGGTTTTGAGATTGAAAGTAGAATTTTATTATCTATTATTGTAGGCACTGTCAGCCTTAGGCGAAATTGTGAAGTAGGTAAAATTTGGGGCTCTTCCATCTGCTTAATCAGTACCTCCTTCCTAGCTTTTTCCTTCTCCTTTCCCTCTCTGACACATCTTCCCCACCCATGTAATTAAAGAGTTAGCAGAAAAGGTTCAGCTCTTCCCAAATATATTTGCATCATAATCTGGAATTCTTGAAGTCCCCAAGAAGTAAAGTTATAATTTTGGAAATAAGTAATGAGGAGGTAGATGTTTTTATTTTTGGCCTGGCACTCCTCACATCGAATTGTGTAAATACTTGGCTAATTTATAAGGCCCCTACTCTCATCCTTCATACAAAGAAAGCATTAATTCAACAGACAAGTACTATGACGTAAAGTTGAGATAGAGGAGAAGGAGGAAGTGTAGTATGTTATGTTTTAGTTGTTTTCAGCTGTGCCCAACTCTTTGCGACCCCATTTGAGGTTTTCTTGACAAAGATACTAGAACGGTTTGCCATTTCCTTCTCTAGATCATTTTATAGATGAGGAAACTAAAGCAAACAAGGTTAAGTGACTTGTCCAGGGTCACACAACTAAGAAGTGTCTGAAGCTGGATTTGAACTCAGGAAAATAAGTCTTCCTGACTTCCCATCTGTTGCACCAATGGATGTCTGCCAATACATGACAGTGGAAGGATATGGAGTCTGGGGACTACAGGTTGGGTTATTGGCTGTGCTACTGTGGGACCTTAGGCACATAACCTTTCTGGGCCCCAGTTTCCTCATCTACAAAACAGAGCAGAGATGACCCCTAAGGTCCCTTCTGGTTCTTGCCTTATGGTCCTATGAAGTTAAGTGGAGAGGAAAGAGGCAAAAGGGAGAAAAGTAATAGATTTGAAAGGTCTCTTTCTCTAAAGCTCTGTGTCCAGTGAAATTTAGAGTTATGCTTTGTGAGTGTAGTTCCAGGACTCTCTTGACTCACAAGCAAAGCCTCTTTCAAATTTTATTTTGTAAATCTTGGCCCAGCAAAACAAGATTATTTTTTACAGTCTCTAACTCCTTTCTTAGTGGCCCAGAGGGATGGAGGGAGAACACTGACTCTCACCTGGCTTTTGTATTAAAAAAAAAAAAAGAATTGGCGGTGGGGAGTGGTGGAGAAAGAAATTAAAGGAACCAGACAGAGGCAGTAAAGTGCCAGGGCTCAGGGTGCAGATATTATCAGTGCAAGCAAGGAGAGGTAACATCTGCACCAGGTTGTTAAGCTGTAGCCTGCCAAGATGGCTGCTGAAGTAACCACAGGCTATGCAGGAGAGATAAATGGTTGACCCCCGTCTGTGTCAAGCTACGATTGATGCCACTATCAGCCCTAGTGCCTTCCCAATGATTTTTTTTTTAAATCTCTGATAGAGTGTGTTATCTAGTTACTGGCATGAGGGCAATAGCCCGGAGGGGGGAAGGAGAAGGAAGGAAGAAAAGGTCACACTCCAGGACAATCTCTGTAGGACTAAATGAGAAAAAAAAATCTGGCTTTGAGAGGGGAGGAAATAAAGAAATAACAATAAAAATTGCAGTTAGCTGGACTACAGGATGGGATCAGTGAAATTTCTCCTTCCTTAAAAGAATTAAAAAAACCCCTCAGCCTTGGGCAGTTCTGGAGAATTTAGGAGTATTTTCTTTTCTTAATTTGAACGTTTTTGTTTAATAGGGAACTTCTTTATTTCCCCTCTTTCCCTCCCCCTAAAGATTCTCCAGGAGAGGTAAAGTTAAGACCTTTCATTACCATCTCACCCAACTAGGAAAAGAAAGGGGATTCCAGTTTCTCTCTCTCTCTCTCTCTCTTCTCTCTCTCTCTCTCTCTCTCTCTCTCTCTCTTTCTCTCTCTCTCTGTCTCTCTCTGTCTCTCCCTCTCCCCCCACTCTCTTTCTCTCTCCTTAGTGGGGGTAGGGGAATAGAAAAGTCACCCTATTAGTGATTTCTTTAACACTAGTTACCCCATGCTTACAAGGTAACATAGGTACAGATGCATGCCCTTTGGGGTAATTTCAATCAGGGTATATATCTCCCTACTGCCAGTATTCTATTCTGTTTTTAGAGAGACTCTAATTGGCTGTTTTTGCACTGAAGCTAGCTATGAAGAAAGGGGAAAAATGAGGGCAGTGAGATAACTGACATGGTTTCAGTGACTAAAGAATGTGGCTTTAATTATTACATTTTTTTCCTCCCTTTTTTATTGACCTGGAAATGTCTCTGCCTTCCTGTTCATCTTTAGGGGTTTTTTTCTTCTTTTTCACAAGGAGATTTTTTGATTGCCTCAGCAAGGGGCTAAATGGTCATCCTGGAAAGTTGGGATGCATATATGGTCGTAGATAGTTGCTTCCTCCCTTCTTGATCTGTCAGAAGGAGCTGCCGTACCCCACGTGGATATGTCCCTACTCTATAGCTTAGATGCAGCACCAGGTTTCTGTGGGAATTAGCTGATTTCAGCCTTTTAGAAAAGTCAGGCCACATTATCCAACTTTGACCACCCGTCCCTGGATCACTACACCTCTCATTAGACATTGCCACTGAATAGTCATCTCTCTCGGAGGGAGTGGGAAGAAATTATTTGGCTTACACTATTGTTGGTTCTATACTGGGCAGCCAACCAGGGTAACTCTTGGTAGCATCAATGTGGTGATTGTTGATGATAATGGAGACTGCTAGTGACATTCATTCATTTTTCGTGTTTTTGAGTCTAGTGCAGGGTCAAATAACCCCAGAGTGCCTGGAGAGAAACCTGCAATTTGGTACTTTTAGAGTTGGGACCAGGCAATAGTTGTCAGCTCTCAGATGCTGATTCTCAGAGATACTTACAGCTGTCAGAATAGCTCCTACATCTTCTTTTCCCCCAATTTTTTGGGGGTCCAGGGGGTTTATCAGAGGATTACAAGTTTCAGGTGATGTGGAAATACATACGATATATATTTTTAGCACTCTTTACAGATCTAAAATTACTTTGCTAATTTCAGAATATAAAAATGTGTTGTCGATAGCTTAGTTTGCTCATAAAATTATCATGTTTTGTAGACTAAAATTGAAGACTTAGTTTAGTCAGACAGTAACTATAGATTTACTAATTAAGTTTACTTTGAAATGTTTTTCATTTTGTGAAGATGAAGCTACACACTGCTGAACTTTAAAGAAGCTAGCCTTTGTTTTTGTCAGTTTACGGGAAGCAGGCAGAATATGTGACAACAGATAGATTATCAGTTTGATAGTAAAATAGTGATGGTGTTTTGATTTGTGGCACACATTGTGTCAAATAGCTATAGTACAATACAATGCAATGCAGTGAAATATAATATAATATGATACTCTATAATAAATACAAATAGCTATAGTTATTTCTGGGAAAGGAAGCTAAGAATAAAAAAACCAAACAACCATATTTACCTTGTACTGTTCTTCTACCCTCCCACCTCCCAGTCACATACACACTCCCTCTTATTTTAGCACATAACAAACAAAAACATCTACTATAACCTATACCTTTCAAAATGGATCAGTCTCATTTTCTAAGCTATTACTATGGAACATTTTGAATTTCTTCTGATGCTTCATTTTTATCATCCTCTTGGTCCCCTGGAATGGAAGTTTTCTGTTGATTGAGACAGTCTTCTTTATGCCATCTTATAAATAATGCTGATGTATTATTTGATTTGTATTATTTCCAAACAAAGACCAATTTCTTTCACAAGCTGCAGAAGATAGAAGGATCTGAACTAGGGAAGAAGCAAGCTGAAATAAAAAGGCTGTGTCATTCATAGTCTCTGTGGCAACATTATAAGTAAAGTGAGCTTTGCAGAATCACGGATCATATGCATGTATCAAACAACTGTGGTTGTTTTGTGCAAACAGTAGTAGTTATTCTGTATTCTACCAAGCCAACGTTAGGAATTCTGGTATGTGGGGACATGGAGGTGGGTGAGATGAGTTGGTGGTTTAAGGCCATAGTCCCCATGTTTTGATTATACTACTTAATTAGTTAAAAAAAGTAAAAATGAGCAATGTCCCCACATGTATATTTATTTAGTTGTATATTGTATACATTTACTACTGTGCTAACTTCCTGCGTAAATTATAAACATTTATCACTGTGCTAACCTTGAGACAGGTGACTAGATGGCATGGTGGATAGAATGTCAAGCCTGGAATCAGGAGGATGCATTTTCCTGAGTTCACATTTGGCCTCAGACATTTACTAGCTGTGTGACCCTGGGCAAGTCACTTAACCCTGTGTATCTCAGTTTCCTCATCTGTAAAATGAGCATGAGAAGGAAATGGCAAATCACTTCAGTATCTTTGCCAAGAAAACCTCAAGTTGGATCATAAACAGTTGCCTACTACTGAAAAATGATTGAAAACTTTAAAATGCAGTATAAAACTTATACAAAAATAGAAAGTAAAAAAGGGTGAGATAGAGATGAAATAATATTTGATATGAGAGTCAATAGGGAGCCACTGGAGTTTGGGGGGGGGTGACATGGTCAGACACATGCTTAGGAAAATTACCTTGGTAGCAGTGTGACAGCAAGATGGAGAGGGGAGATGCTTGAGGCAGGAAAACCAGTCAGGAGGCCATCCCAGGCCAAGTTAAGGAGGGCCTACAGCAGGATAATGGCTATGTTAATAGAGATATGGAAACAGATGTAAGAGATGTGGAGAGAGAAATGATGGGGTTTGACAATTGGTTAGATATATGGGATGAGAAGAAAATGAGAAGTGGAATCTGATACCGTGTTTGTGAACTTCAGTAAATGGTGCCCTCAAGAATAGAAAAGTTTAGGGGTGGCTAGGTGGCACAGTGGATAGAACTCTGGCCTTAGAGTCAGGAGGACCTGAGTTCAAATCTGCCATCAGACACTTGACACTTACTAGCTGTGTGACCCTGGGCAAGTCACTTAACCCTGATCATCTCACCAAAAAACAAAAACAAAGAATAGAAAGTTTGTCAGGATGGGGGAAAGGTAATATAATGATACCTGTCTTTTACTCATCCATCCTGCTCATCCCCTTCAACTCACTCTAAAGCATCCAAAACTTTTTTTTTAAATGGCTCCTATTCCTACTTTGGGGAGCAGCTAGGTGGTTTAGTGGATAGACCACCAGGCTTGGAGTCAGGAAGCTCTGAGTTCAAATCTGGCCTCAGACAGTTACTAGCTGTGCAACTTTGGGCAAGTCACTTAACCCCTATTTGCCTCAGTTCTTCATCTGTAAAATGGGGCATACTGGAGAAGAAAATGGCAAACCACTCCAGTGTCTTTGCCAAAGTCTATGGGATCATGTAGAGTTGGATGTGTCTGAGTGATAGATCAAGAACAAGGAGAACAGCAGCAGTAACTCTTACTTGCCAGTTTCGCCCTCGGAGGGATGCCTGATGTAGCCCAAAGGCGATCTGGGGGGCATGGGGATTGCTATGCTTGGAGCAGAGCGGGATTTTCTCAATAGCACTGCCACTATAGGTGCTCAGGTAGTAGTTGTCATAACTGCCCATAGGGGCCAATGCAGGCTCAGAAATCAGGAATTCTGGAGCTTGCATAGTAGAAGGAAAAAGGGGAGTAGGGGCAGTTTTGGGGGGTGTGGATAGAAGTTTTGTGTTAGAGAGAAACCCAACACTTCACTATGGTAGGGAAGGTGGAATGTGACCCATTTTCTTGCCCCCTGATTGGTTGATCACATAACCTTTAGTGTTAGCTGGCAAGGGGTTCTGGCCCCCATTTTGTAGCCCACTGGTCTAAAGTGTGATGATTGCTCCTGTGCAAGGTCGAAATGAACTGAAGGCAGAGGTCACAGGAGTTGGGAAAGTTGAGAAACCTAGAGGCCAGGATATTCTAAGGGAACTAAGGATGGTGTGGAGAAAAAACTTGTGAGCCAGCTACTGAACTTATTGGGAAGAGAAACTATCGATGACAACATGGATGTGGAGAGAACGGAAAAAAGGAAGGAAAAAAAGGTAATGCAGTTATTAAGTATTTACTAAGTGCCAGGCACTGTGCTAAGCATTGGGAATACAGATAAAAACAAAAAGAACGCCCATCCCTGGCCTCAGAGAGCTCACATTCAGTGGAAAGTCACTCTCAAAAGGAAGTGGAAAAAAGATAGGAAGGAATGAAGGTACCTGGTGTGGAGTATGGCTTTGGAGCAAGGAGCAGAGCGGGAGGAAAATGAATAATTGACAGTCTGGGGCCCTTCACAAAATGGAGGCCCTAAGAGGAACTCAGCAATGAGAAAAGAGGATGACCTGGTGAAGAGATATTCAGAATGAGAAGGCCACAGGGGTGTTACATGTTCTAGGGAGAGGAGGTCCCAGGTGTTAAAGGAAGTCCCAGGATGATACAGCTGCTGAGGCATGATTTTGAAGTCTGGAAAGTCAGAGTTGGGGGGGAAATATTTGGGATGCACTTTAAAGAAAGAGAGATGTTTACTGAGTAATGGTAGGTAGCAGAGGGAGATTCTGTGTGTCTGGAGTGGTTTGCTATTTCCTTTTCCAGCTCATTTTATAGATGAGGAAACAGAGGCAAACAGGGTTAAATGACTTGTCCAGGGTCACACAGTATCTGAGGCCAGATTTGAACTCAGGAAGATGAGTTTTTCGGATTCCAAGCCCAGTGCTCTATCCACAGCACCAACCAGCTGCCCAATCAAGAAGACTTGAATTCAAATCCAGCCTCACACATTTACTACCCGTGTGAACCCAGGTAAGTCACAACCTCTGTCTGCCTCAGTTTTCTCAACTGTAAAAAGGGTATAATAACAGTACCTACCTTTCAGGTTGAGAGGATCAAATGAGTTTATATTTGTAAAGCGCTTAGCACAGTGCCTGGCATGTAGTAGGCACTTAATACTTGCTTATATTCTTTCCTTTCCTCTTTATCAGCTTCCTGCAGATGGTACTCATTGCTTTCTCAGGAAAAGAGTTCTCTAATGACTAACCCATAGTGGAAAAAATGTTCAATGTATTTATAGTTTAAGACCTGAGCCACTTAGTCTTAAGCCTTCTCCTTCTTTTTTTCACATGGTAGAACTGGGCCTCCACTATTCAGATTCTTTCAGGGCTCATAGGAGTAATCTCTTCTTGTACTTCACAAACAGGTTTTTGTGTCAAGCTCCATGTAGTGTTACAGTAACATGTTATCATTTCCTTTCTCTTTTCTTCAGCACCTGGGAAGTGTTTTTTTTTGCACCAGCATTTCTCACAGGGTCTGGCTAGGGTGGGAGTGGGAAGGAATACTCTAATCTCTTCTGACAGTCTATCAGTTCTCATTCTTTCCTAGGGACAGCTGGGTCAGTTTTCTTGAATTACTTGGGACCATTTTTGGAAACATCTAGAAAAGGGTTGGGGTAAAAGGTCAGGGCCATCCCTTTATGATATTATTATTATTATTATTAAATTTTAAATAATATGAAATATTGATAGATAATATTACTTAATATTAAAGCATGTTAATATAGTAACTTAAGGCTTGCAGGGGCAACTGAGTCTCTCAGTCAATAGAGTGCCAAGCCTGGAGTCAGAAAGACTCCTCTTTGGGAGTTCAAATCTAGCCTCAGAGAATTCTTCGCTGTGTGACCCTGGGAAAGTCACTTAACCCTGTTTGCCTCAGTTTTCTCATCTGCAAAGTGAGCTGGAGAAGGAAGTAGCAAACTAGTATCTCTGCCACAAAATCTCATATTGGGTCATGAAGCACTGGACATGAGCAAAATGACTCACAACAAAAAGGTTTGCAGAGTGCTTGCAAGTATCTCATTTAATCCTCAAAATGTGAATCATCAAGATCCTCATTTGATCCCTGGGAGATAGGTGCCATCATTATCCCCATTTCATATATGAGGCAACTGAGGCAAACAGAGATTAAATGACTTGCTCAGGGTCATATGGCTAGTAAATATCTGAGATGGAATTTGAACTCAGGTCTTCTCTTTCCAGGTCCTGCACTGTATCTACTGTCTCTAATGTTGATGCTTATGTACTGGAAGAGAGATTTGTAGTCACTGCTATATTTATCTAAAATAAGAGTAAATGGATTGTGAGTAAGTATTCCAGAGTCCCTTTTGTCAATAACACACCTGAGTTTTTGTGTTTTGTGATTCTAAGATTTTTTTGGCCATAAGATCTGCATTTGTGTTGTACAAGGAGCCCCTCCCCCCCACGTTCTTCCCTTTTAAAAATGATTTCCAGCTGTGTTCTAGAGTTGAGATTGTGGTAGGATTATGATGTTAGTATACCTTTCCTACATCAAATCTTGAGTGTTTTCCTTGTTTTATAGTCCAATTCCAAATAGCAGCACGACTAATATTACTGACATCTTTGCCTATGAGTCTTGGACAGAAAGGATTTGTAGCAGCACGAGCAGGTTAGAATGAAAATTCATCTCATTTCTTTATGGACCTTCTTGTTCTGTTTTCTTCTGCTTATAAGCAGAAACATATTTAGATTCTCAAAATCTATTGGCTTTTTTTTTTTTTAACAGAGGCCACTTAATAACAGACGTCTGACAACAGAGCATAGTGTGATAATAGAATGATAGATCTGACAAGCTGGAACGAAACTCAGAGGATATGTAGATTAACCCCAACATTTTACATGTGATGAAATTGAAATCCAGGGTGATTTAAGTGACTTACCTAAAGTCACTCAGGCAATAAGGGTTGAAAGGGAACATGTAAGCCTGGGTCGCCTGATTCTGAGAGCCAGTGTTCTATCTAAGGAACTATGTTTGCTATAGGGAGTTTCATAATTGGCTTATTATGTAATCTTCATAAATAATTTTAGGGATTGTAAAGGGTGAGTTTTTATAATTTTTTTTTTGTCCTGGGAGTAGGGATTAGACTAGACTTGGGATTTAATTGGTATAGGGAGGTCCAGTGTGAGGAAACTGCTTCTATTAATGCAGGTCAGCACCTTCTCTGCAGTTTTATAATCTGAGCTGCCAAGAGCACTTAAGTTACTTGCCCAAGGTCACATAGCCAGTAAATGTCTGAAACAAGACATGAACTCATGTCTTCATAATTTTGAAGCCATTTCTCTATCCATTATGATAAGCTGCCTCTTAGTATTAATACATACATACATATATGTATGCACACACAGAGGAGTAATGGGACTTGTCCACTAAGTATCAGAAGCAGGGCTTGAAACCAGGTCTTCTTGGCTCTGGGTCTGCTATCTTTCTCTCTTTTTGAATGGTTTTTGCCCTCCCCTAGATCTGCTCAATGCTGTCTGCAAACAGCAGCCTCTGGAAGGTTCCCCTATACGTCCTTCTTCCATTTGAACTCTGGGCTGGCTGTCATTTATGATGGTGGCAAACACCTTTGGTGTGGAGGTGTCTCCCAACACCTAAAGGCAATGAACCTTTATGCAATGAATGGGTGTGACCAATGAAGAACTAGGCAAGAGGATTGCATAAAGGAAGGTGTCAAAGAGATGTGTGAGCAGAAAAAAGAATGGCTGGCCATGGAATAGGAATGATGAATACACACATAAATACACATACACTATATAGTCTATAAATTGCTATATTTTATATGTATAGTTAATTAATATATAGGCCATAAGTTACTGTATGTTAGTATATGTTACTATAGTAGGTTATATATGAATTGCTATATGTATATATTATCTACAAGTATATAATCTATAAGTATATCTGTATATGTGTATGTACATAGACTATAAGTTACTGTATGTGAATATATGTTACTACATTATATGCTGTCTATAAGTATATAAACTATAACTATATACTTATACATAAATGTATGTAGGCTATAAGTCACTATATGTGAGTATATATTACAATAAGTATATATTGTCTGTAAGTATAGATTCTATAAGTATATATTTACACATAAGTGTATGTTATATATATATATATATATATATATAAATAGTCTGTAAGGTACTATGTGTGTGTATATATAGGATTATTTATATATGTATGATTTGTGTGTATGTGTGTGTGTGTGTGTGTGTATATATATATATATACATATATATATATATACATCTATATATATATATATATATATATATATAAATTTCTATACTATCCTTTTCACATCACCTATTTTTAAACTGTAGAAGCTCTCTGACATTGAAGATGGAAAGTTGGCCTTGGAGCCAAGAAGATCTATGTTCAGGTTTTGCTTCCAGCACATGCTGGTTGTACAAAACTGAGCAAGTGATTTAACCTCTCAGGGCTCCAGGCAACTAATTCTATAAAACTATCAACTACCAGGAAGGTGAACAACTGCATTGGTAGAGTGACTCTTGTCAGTCAGGAGTTCCCTTTATGAAAAAAATCACAGGTACAGTTCCTATCCCTGTTATTATACTATGAGACACACTATCTATCCATCCATCCATCCACATCCATGCATCCATCCATCTGCCATCTGTCTGTCTATCCTATCCTATCTATCTATCTATCTATCTATCTATCTATCTATTTGTCATCTATCTGTCTGTCTGTCTGTCTATACACACTCACGCACATACATATATCCATATCTAAATCTATATCTATATCTATATCTATATCTATATCTATATCTATATCTATATCTATATCTATATCTATATCTATATCTATATCTATGTCTATGTCTATGTCTATATCTATATCTATATCTATATCTATATCTATATCTATATCTATATCTATATCTATATCTATATCTATATCTATATCTGTATCTTCCACAGGGCAGCTAGGTGGCACAGTGGATTGAGTGCTGGACTTGGAGTCAGGAAAACTCATCTTCCTGTGTTTGAATCTGGCCTTAGACACTTACTAGCTATGTGACCCTGGGCAAGTCACTTAACCTTAATTGCTTTGGTATCCTCACCTGTAAAATGAGCTGGAGAAGGAAATGGCAAACCACTCCAGTATCTTTGCTAAGAAAATCCCAAATGGGGTCACCAAGAGTCAGATATGACTGAAAAACAAAGGAACTGAATATATTCCATATATAATATATACCCACAGAGTTTTTGACTGAACCAATGCTTTTATTAGTTTGGGGAACTCTCAGAGGAGAGCTCCCTCTTCCAATCAATATTGCCACTTTCTACATGGCTATTAGTTTTAGAGAGTTGATTGGGACACTGAAGGGTTAAATGACATCCCTGGCATCACACAGCCATAAGAAAAGTAATAATAATAACATTTATACATGATTTACTATGTACCAAGCATTATGCTAAATGTTTTACAAACATCGCCTCATTTGATTCTCCCAACAACCTTGGGAACTAGATGATATAATTATACCCATTTTCCAGTTGAGGAAACTGAGGCAGACAGAGGTTAAGTGACTTACCCAGGGTCACACAGCTAGTAGATGCCCAAGACCAGATTTATACTTAGGTCTTCCTGACTCCGGGCCCAGTGCTCTATCCATTTCACAGAGGCAGAGCTTGAACCCAGGTCTTCCTGATTTGGAGGCCAGTTCTCTAAGTACTATACCAGTGCCTCTCATAGTGCCATAAGAGGGATAGGAACTGGACCTGTGATTTCTTTCATAAAGGGAACTCCCAAATGACAAGAGTCACTCTACCAAGGCAGCTTGGCACCTTCCTGCTAGTTTATAGTCTTAGAGAATTACTTGCCTGGATCCTTGAGAAGTTAAATGACTTACCCAGGGTTTTACAACCAGCATGTGTCAGAAGCAAGACTTGAACCTAGATCTTCTTGGCTCCAAGGCCCAGCTTTCCACCCGCAGTGTCATACAGCTTGTTGCTGCTCAGTTGATTCAGTTGTGTCTGACTCTTTGTGATCCCTTTTGGGGGTTTCTTGGCAGAGATACAGGAGTGGTTTTCCATTTCTTTCTCCAGTTCATTTTATAGGTGAGGAAACTGAGGCAAGTAGGGTTAAGTGCCTTGCCCAGGATCACACAGTTAGTAAATGTCCAAGACCAGATTTGAATTCATGGAGATGAGTCTTCGTAGCTCCAGGCCCAGCCCTCTATTCACTGTACCACTTAGCTGCCCCATCACATAGCTTCTATAGTTAAAAATAGTTGATGCAAGAAGGACAGTATAGAAATCTTGTGGAAGAGCATTTTATACATCAAGGTCTGTTTGCTGCAATTCTGACTTGTCCTTTTCATTATTATGCTTCTCTCCTCCACTCCCTGAGGCTTCCTGAGGTACCTCTTGCCTAGCAGTCAGGAGGTGAGCAAATTTTATAGTGGTTTCTAAATTACTTTTGTCTTTGGAAAATCCACTGGGGAAACTAGTTAGGTAATAATGGAATTTAGATCTGGATTTAGGTCACAGGTTTAGATCTGGAAGAGACCTTTGTTGTTCAATCATTTTTCAGTAATGTCTGACCCTTTGTGACCACATTTGGAATTTCTTTGCAAAGATACTGGAGTAGTTTGCCATTTCCTTCTCCAGCTTATTTTACAAGTGAGGAAACTGAGGTAAACAGGGTTAAGTGACTTGTCCAGGATCATACAGCTAGGAAGTGTTTGGGGCCAGTTTCAAAATCAGATCTTCCTGACTCCAAGCTGGGTGCTCTACCTACTGTGCCACCTAGCTCCCCCGGAAGGGATCTCAGAGGCTGGGGGGTTTTTTTGACCCTCTTATTTTACACTTGATAAAACTGAGTCTTAGAGAAGTTAAATGATTTAGTAAAGGTCATACAAGTAGTTAGTAAAAGAGTAGGAAATAGATCCTATGTCTCCAAGATCGGTGCTGTTTCCATGCTGTTTGAGTCAGGGTTTTATGTTTAAAAAACTTATAACTTTCTTATTTCTAAGAAATTTGAAGTAGAAGGTAGATAGTAGCATATAGCTTCAAAAGCCCCTCTTCCCTCAAAATTACATATCCCAACTGAAAAACTTAAAAAAAAATTTAAGTCCCCTTTCCCCTGGAAGGGATCTGTATAATAAAAGAATTTATCACAGGCAATGAAGTATAGTTACTCTCATTTTATTCAAAGGCCTGAATGAGAAAATATCCAGAGCTCAATTTCAGGGCTCAAAAGCAAAGAGTTTCTCAAGCCCACAATTCCATTGAGAAGGAGAAATCCATTTTGGGGCCTCAACTTCTTTTCTTGTCATCTAGTGCCAAGGAGATATACTATGTTCAGTTTGTAACTGTCTGCTTGATGATATAATGTTAATAGCTTAAATATTGAGCATATCAGTTTATAGAGAGAGAAAGAGTGGTAAATTTCACTGAAAGAGAAAGGAGGAAAAAGCCCAAGGAAGGAAATATCTGCTACAGTTTATCTATTTGCCATCTTCTCTTTCAGGAAAGGTTCATTTGACGGGATGGCCAATGACACAGAAATATTTTCAGGATGCCTTTCTAAGAGGCATATGATAGAACTAAATAGCAATTCCTATAAGCACTCTGTGTGATTTTGACTCATTCACCTAAGTCCTGACTTGAAATTTCCAGCCTGTCCTTGTAGCTGCAGGTTGCTACAGGCGCAAGAAGATCATTAAGGCTTCCTTTTAAAGCAGTAAACAATTAAAATTGTGACTAGAAGGAGTTAAAGAGCACCCCCCCCTCCGCCAGACCCAATCCCCTACCCCAGACCCTAAAGCAAAGCAGACATCACAGGGCTGAGAAGCAGTAGGTAAAGTGGTTGCTATAAACACTTTCTCTTGAGAGCCAGGTCTTTTCAATAAACAGACTGTTAGCCAGTCTTTGGCCTTAGCAAAATATTTCCAGTTGCCTTCATGGGTGGTGCAATGCTGGAAGCTGTTAGCTTATGCTCAGTTAAATTTCAAATGTCAAAGCTCATTAACAGTGATTTTAGCCAAAGACAGCTTGCAAGGAGCTGAACAAACTTAACTTCCTCAAATAAAAGGAAGAAAGAGATCACCAGTTAACATTTCTCTTCCTCCCACACCCGCCTTTCTTCGCCTCCACTTAGGATTTGTTTTCAGTTTTATTGACAGTAGGTTTCAAGTTTATACTTGGTATTTCCCTTAATTTACCTTGTCCTTTTATCTCCCCCTTGGGAAACAGGCCTATTAAAAAGGTGTTGTGATGTTTCTTTGAGTATTAGAAACAGAACCTGGGGTTTTTGTAGCATGAATGGTCTTGGAAGGGTGTGCAAAAGCTATAAGGAGGCAAATAGATTGGACTGTGGAGAGGGGAAAACATGCTGTGGACACATATAAACATAACATATGGGTCCTTACCTACATGTAAATACAAATGTTCAACAATATTTTATTTAAATAACATTAAAGTCCTAGATGAAAATATTTGTAGAAGTCGGGTTAACAATTTTTGTATGTTGCCCAGTTCTTAATTTTCATAATCTCCTAGATAGCTAGATAAAAAATTCATTGCCAACTTTGGAGTCAGGAAGACCTGACCAGATTCAAATTCTGCCCCAGACACACACTGACTTTTGACCCTGGGTAAATCCATCAACCTCTCTTTGCCCTGGACAGCTCTTTAAGACTAAAAGTTACAGGGGAATTGCTGATATGCAATGATGGCAGGTATTTCCACACTGAAATCACATGTGATTTTACAGGTCTGGATGGGGAAAAATGCAGAAACATTAGGGAGATTCATAAGTGAGATATGTAATCAATCAAAAGAATTTGACCTAACCATCCATGCGGGAAAAACCAAATAGATAAAGGATGACTATTGTCCAGACAGTGATGTGCAACGTGATAGACAATCTATAGAGCTCATCCATCAGGAGAGATATCTGGAACGGGCACTGCAAACGAATGATAAGCTGAGCCTTGAGTTGGATAGAAATAAGAATAAGGCCTGGTAACCTACGTGGTCCCCTTAGTAATCTCAACTATCTCCCTGAAACAAAGGTACACTTTTTAACATCACTATTCTTCCAATGAAATTGAATGACATTCATATAATACTACAAACTCTGAGGAAACAAAGTTGAGGATTACCCTAATATGTATGGCTAGTGTTAGCAAGTTACAGCACATTACAAATGAGAAATTATGGGGGGAAGTGAGGCAAAGGAAATCATCAAAGAAATATGTATTCAGAAAAATGATGGGATGGTCACATATAGAGAATGAACAACAATTGATGGACAGTTCAAGTGCTCCATTGTTACCTATGTCATGTCAGGACAATGTCAGGAAAGTCCCCAACATATTGGGAGGACTCCTGGTCACAGTTTTATTGGTGGACATGGATGAGAGTCACAAAGGATGGTCAGTTATAGAAGGAAGGAAGGAAGGAAGGAAAAACTGATTTATCAAGTGTTGACTGTGTGCCAGGCACTGTGCTGTAACTTTATGAATAATATATCATTTGATCCTCACAACAACTTTGAGAGGTAGGTACTATTATTTATCTCCATTTTACAGATGAGGAAACTGAGATAAAGTGACTTGCCCAAGGTCACACAGTTAAGTAAGTGTCTAAGTATGGATTTGAACTCAGGCTTTCCTGATTCTAGGCCGAGTGATCTATCCACTGCCCCTAGCTACCTCCATAGATGTATTGTAATTTAAATCTTTACAGGGAATACCCACATTCATTAGATCATAGATCCAGTGGGCTATTGGATTAATGGAGTATTATTACAATGATTACTTTCATTGAATTATCTCAATAGTTTTGACTACAGTGCGAATTCCATATTGATATTTTGTCAATAATAATAATAACTAATTGAAGTATCAGTTGCAAGTCCAAATAGGTTTGAGTCTTTATAGTAATAGGTCACATGTGCATGATACTTCAAGAATTCCAGAGCACTTTCCTCAAATTAGTCTTATGATATGTGATTTAAAGAATGTAATCACTTTTTTATAGGCAGGGAAACAGGTTCAGAAAGACTAACATGACCCACCCTACGAAGTGAATATTAGAGCTGAGACTTAAATCTTTGTCTTTTGACTTTAAGACAATTACTTTTCCTTTTACACCATGCTCTAGCCCACCAAAAGATAGTGGGAAGAGAACTCTGTCACCTATATCTTCCTGAGCTCCTGGTTACTGAGGCTCTGGGAAACAACTGAGCTATTCACACGTTTCTATTAAATAATTCAGGAGTCATAAGGGGTTGAAGCATTCTTATATGGATGTGTTCTCCATGTCCCCTCAGTGACTAAACCACTTTAGGTTACTCTGATTTTGAGATTATGCACAGGGTATATGGACTATGACTGTGTGACTACATTTCTAGGGTGTGGACAGGTGGGATGCCATGGTAAGTAAAGATAATCTGTAGGTTTATGACTCTCCATTCTTCACCCAGTTGGTGTGAGAATTAGGCCTGTGAAAAATGTAACTTAGTCTTAATCACATGACATTTCTTATTTGTTTCTCTATTTGCTCCATGATTACTTATGAGAGGAACGAGCTGATTGTGACCAAATTGAGTATATTTCTAAATGGCATTAACATGTACTTTTGTGCATTGCAGGTTTGTAATACACCCTCTTGCTCACTGTGAAGCTTCATTTGTGAAAGTTTATCTTGTGTCAGTGTCTCAGTGACTTTCTGTCCTGAATCCTAGAGAAGGCAGCAGCTATCACAAAGAGCAAGGCTTCATCAGGAGCAAGCCATGTCAGACTCACCTCATTTCCTTTTTGGCAGGGTCATTAAAAAGGTAGATCAAGTGAATGCTACAGGTATAGTTTATGTAGGTTTCTAGCACAGCATTTGACAAATTCTCTTAGGTAATTCGTGTGGAAAGGTGGAGAAACGTAGGCAATGACCGGAGGATTCAGAACTGGTTGAATGGTCTGACCCAAAAAGTCATCATTAATGGTTTAATAAGAAGGAGTTATTTAATAGAATGTCCTAGGAATCTGCTGGATCATGTATTATTTAAGATTTGGATAAAGGCATAGGAGGCACGCTAATAGCATTGTAGACAAGCAAAGCTTAGGATTAGTGATCAGTGCATTGGTACAGCAGAATCAGAATCCTAATACAATTTGATGGGCTAGAATGTTGAGCCAGATCTAATAAGATGAAATTTAATAGGGATGAATATAAAGTCTGGTATTTGGGTTTTTTTTTTTAAAAATCTTAAGAAGTATCTGATGAGAAGGCATTTGAAATGAATCAGGGATTTTAGTGCACAGCAACCTCAGTATAAGTTGCTGGTCCATAATATATTAGCTGATAAAGCTAATATGGCATTAGGTTACATTAAGAGAGACATAGTGTCAAGAACTAGGGATGTGACAGTCTTGCCGTACCCGGATTTGGTCAGGCCAAATATGGTACCATATTTCAGGAAGATTGAATAAATTGTAGAATATCCAGAAGAAGGTGAACAGGTCTCAAGATCATACCATATGAAGATCAATTGAAGATAGTATTTATCTTGGAGAAAAAGAAAATAATAAGTGAGGCTTGGCAACCCAGTATTTGTCATATAACAGAAGCACATATCATACATCATATGATAGAAGCATTAGACAGATCCTTCTTGTCCTTGAAGAACAGAAATAAGAAAAATGGGTAGATGTTGCAAAGAAGTAATTTTGGCTTGATATTAGGCAAAATTTCCTAACAATTAGAACTATCCAATATTGGATGGGCTTCCAGGGAAGGCTGTGGGTCTCTCCTCATTGGAGGTCTTTAAGCAAAGGCTGGATAGGTGGGTTGTATGGAGGATTCCTGTTGAGGTATGGATTGAACTAGATGGCTTCTCTGGTGCCTTTTAACTCCAAAAATTTTGTACCAAAAAAAGGTAAAAACAGCCCCTGCCTTCAAACAGTTCATAATCTAATGGTATTATCATTTTGATATTTGTTTAGTTCCAGTAAAAATCTAGTGTGACACAGTATAAAATGTTTCACACATTGATATGTTATCATTTCAAAATGTATATAATCATCACGTATTTTTTTAAATCAACAGATATTAATTGAACAATTGCTATCATGTGGGGTGGTGAAAATTTTTACTATTAAAATGGATCCTCATACTCAAAAATGGTTGAGAAGAGTAGTACTAAGTGTAAACTTGTTGCTGTTGCTTCTTTTTTAATGATGTAATCTTACACCTGAGAAGCAGCAAGGATGTTGTGCAGAGCTATTAAATAGGCAAGTGGGCCATTGTTGCATGCAACTCTTTACGTAGAGTTTAATGGCCCCATTTCAATTTGAGCTTGACATCACTACTGTAGTTGATAGAAAGTCTTAGAGTCAGGAAAACTTGGGTTTAACTTTCATCTCTGATACCTATAGGTTGTGTGACCCTGGGCAGGTCACTTAACCTCTGAGTGCTTTCAGGCAACTCTCTAAGACTAACAATGTTGTTATTGTTGTTGTCATTTGTCTTTTGTTTTCAAAGAGGATCAAAGACATGACAGGGTGATGTCTTGACTCCTGCATGAATTGGATTTGAGTGAGGCAGAGGAATATAGATCCACACTGAAAGAAGTTCTTTACTTGGAGCTCTCTATACCAGTGGATTAACTGATCTGACCCTTTTCCCCAACCTCTCAAATCTGATATTCACACAAGGAAGAGTTTAGCTTGAGATATTCCTTGGAGATGTTCTATAGAACACACTAATGGCAATTTTTAAAGGTTCACAAAAGTCCTACTCCTTAGGGACATTATTTCCTAAGGGTAAACCTGAGTTGTGGAAGACTATGTCAGTGCAGAAGCATAGACTGGAGCTGCCCACAGACCAAAATGGGATATAAATCTATGGTCCAAAAACACATACATTAATTCCCTATAGAAATGTATCCAATTTGGGCAAAATAAAGTTATCAGTGCAAACAGACAACAAGAAATGTTGAAACTTAGTTGAAACTAAGACCTTCCTCTGTTTGGGAAAAGGTGAAAAGGCTATGGGGTTCACAAATGGCTCATATACTAGCAGGGCCAACCAAATTAAAAGGCTTTGAGTACAGATCCAGTGATAGGCTGTTCCTACTGTTTCCAGACCAGATTGGCTAAGTATAGAAATACTTATTGGTAACTCATGAAATAAAGAAAAACACAAAAGGACCTTTGGTCTTCTATCCCAGATCTGCTTCTGTGGCAATGGTAGTAGTGTCAGAAATGGGGACCAAGGTCACTAGGAATTGTAATTTCTGGATCATCTGTCTATAAAGTTGAATTTAATAGTTGGCAAAGTAAGCTTGAGATCCTTGACTAATGATAATCAAGTTGATAAATTATTAGAGGAACTGAATCACATTGATATCAACATTCTCATAAGAGAAACAAAAAAGACATTAAGAAGTTGCTGCTAAATGGAAAGATGACAGATTCTTCTTAGAGAGGGAAATAAGGGAGTTGGCAGAGTGAATTTCATTGGCATCCAAGGTACATAATTTTATAGGATATTTGGTTATTTTGCCTTCCTCATTTTCATGATGGGAGGTAGCATGGTGTAATGGCCAAAGAACTGGCCTAGGGGTCAGGAAGATATGGGTTCAAGTCCTTCTTACACATTCTGGCTGTATGACTTTGGTCAAGCCATTCAACATCTTAGCACCTCAGGAACCTTTTTTTAAAAATGGTATTTTATTTTCTTCCCAGTTACATCTAAAGACAATTTTTAATATTCATTTAAAATGTTTTTGAGTTCCAATTTTTTTCTCACCCTCCCTCACCTCTTCCCTCCCCAAGACAGTGAGAAATTTGATATAGATTCAATCCTGCAATACATGTTACCATGTTAGTCATGTTGTGAAAGAAGACACAGATTCAAAGGGGAAAATTAAAACCATGAAAAAATGCAGAAAGTGGAAAAAAGTATTCTTCAATCTTCATTCAGACTCCACCAGTTCTTTCTCTGGAGGTGGATAGCATTTTTCTTCATGAGTCCTTTGGAATTGTCTTAGATCATTCTATTGCTGAGAAGAGCTAAGTCATTCACAGTTGATCATCACACAATACTGCTGATACTGTGTACAATGTTCTCCTGGTTCTACTCACTTCAGTTTTTGTCAGTTCATACAAGTCTTTCCAGGTTTTTTTGAAATCCACGTGCTCATTTCTTTTAGCACAGTAATATTCAGGAAACTCAAAGATTGTAAATTGCTGAGAAGGTTTTGGTTTGCATTAGTGGAGGGAGTTATTTTACAGAGGAGTTCTTTAATGATGGCACAGGTCCAGTCTCTATTCCTATTACCATGATCCTTGTGATAAGCATTAACAAGAGCTGCTTTTAAGATAATTGCATGTGCCAATATCAGAAGTCAAGGTGAAGGGATTCTGTGAAGAACACTTGACAACATACTCCAAACCCGTGTGTCCTTTACCTTGATCCTTGGTGACTTGCTAAAAGTGGCAGAGGGGAAGATGGTGAAAAATATATTAGGGAAATATATTCAGAATTGAGAAATGCAAGAGGGCTTGTGGACTACTTTGAAACCTCATAACACATGTATTTACATACACACGTATACATACATATGTATCACTTTAAGGCTTACAAAACGCTTTATATATGTTATCATACTTTATTCTCACAATAACCTAGTGAAGCATGTGCTATTGTTATCCCTGTTTTATAGATGAGA
This sequence comes from Phascolarctos cinereus, assembly GCF_003287225.1. Taxonomy (NCBI): domain Eukaryota; kingdom Metazoa; phylum Chordata; class Mammalia; order Diprotodontia; family Phascolarctidae; genus Phascolarctos; species Phascolarctos cinereus. The sequence continues at coordinate 218,445,974 of NW_027555958.1, forward strand.
AAACCTAGGCTTGGTGAGGTTAAGTCATTTGTCCAGAATAAGTACCCATTGTGACATTCAAACCTAGGTCTAGACTCTAAGTCTGGCACTCTAACCACTCTCATTTATATTTCTAAATCATACATAATTATTAAGGAAGGTGTTCAGAAGGCACTGGGTAGGGTAAGCACTGAAAAATGTTATAAAAAGTAATATAACCATATCTTAAAAGAGAGGAAAAAACTGGTAACTGACATAGCACTAATTTTTAAATTAGCAGTCAGTTTGCAGTCACTCCATTGACTAGTTAGAACAAAGGGCAAAATAAAAGAAAGGATAAAGATAAGAAGACTTTGTGTGCAATTATATCCTGTTTAAGCTATTTATTCTTTTTAAAAAGGACATGGATAAAAGTAAAGGTGGAGACTGGTTATCAATATTTCTTAGAAAAGTTTAAGCAGTGTAAACCAGTTGCCATAATGAGGAGGCCAAAAGTACCCAGACACTTCCTCACCTACTGAAAAGCTTTATTTCCTTCTAAAGAAGAGAAGAGTTAGCAGTCAAGGGAAACTCCAGTTTTAAGTACAAATCCATTTGCAAGAAATTATGGAGGAGGATGGCAGAAGATTATGAGCAATATTGATTAATGAAACATTAAAAAGCATTAGAGAGGGAAATGAGGCTGCAGAAAGCTTGGCATTAACTGAACAAAAACAGATTATCACAAAGTCATTTCTAGATGAAAACAGGAGGACAACAAATAGAAAAATGGAACAGATTATCAACATTTCATTCGGAATATGTTCTTAACAATAATGGTAGCACTATAACATTTGGATTCTAACACATTAGTACCAGATATACTGTATGAGGAAGTGGAAATGGTACCTGTGTAGATTAATTTGGGATGAGTGACTGTACGTGACCAATTATACATCAAAGAAATTTGTACTAGATACAATACAATTTTGCAGACACAGATGTGATTTTCAATCTATTTCAAACAGAACATCGTAGCAATATGTATGTAGCTCAAGTGCTCCCTGGTATCCAGAAGATCTTAAAAGATCTGTAAAATGCTTCCAATGGATGAGGTTGGGTTTCTCTAGAAGATTTGTGGGTACCTATAGACAAAAATCATGCAGAATAAGCTAGGTGTGAGTGGCAATTTGCATAGATGGAGTGGGTATCTACACTGATGAAATTCTACATCAGAAGTTCTTAAAATTTTTTTGTATCATGGACCCTTTTGGTAGTTTGATGAATAATGAAAAATGTGCTTAAAAACACACATAATGGAAGGAAATGCTAGATTTTAGTTGTAATTTATGAAAATAAAGATGCAATTTTTTTCTCATCCAAGTTCATAGACTCCCTAAAATCTATCCATGATCCCTTTGTGGAATCCAGGTCAAGAATTGATCAAAATGTAAGAAAAAGATGACACTTTGTAGTCTTTACCTTCTTTCAGCTCCATCTTTCTTCATAGCATACAGTCTTCTGAACCACTGAGAACAAATATATAAAGGCTGAGAAAGTGGCAGGGTTGGTCCTGAGGGGGATTTTCACTATTTTATCAGGCCATTATGGTATGGACTAGAAAACAGTGCTCTACAACAGGCATCCATCCATTCTCTTTTCCTCTAAACTTTCCTTAAACCCCTCCCTTCAAGACACTATCATAGCTAGTTTTGTAATGTTTAAAATAAGAAAATAGAGGGTATTGAATACCCTATAGTAAAACCTGAGTACTTGATATTAGAAACAAGATTAGAGGCAGCATATTTAATGTCAGAGAGGAAAAAAAATCCATTTTTAAGGACTTTAGCACATTAATTGTTTACATGCTAATGCAGGCTGCTAATTACAGATGAGTCTTATCTATTCATTAAAGCAGGCCTGGAGGAACTCTACTTGGAAACAATTCATTAGCAGTTAGTTCGAGTTATTTCTTGATTAATGATTCTATATAATTGAAAGTAATGCAAATCTATTTCTTTAGAAATATTGTATAATTCCACTGGAACACAAATGGATTGTAGCAATTCATGCATGGGGAACTGAATTAGAGAGTTTGGGGGAGGAAGAGTTTTTTGTTACACCTGCAAACACATCAGCTTAATAGCTGATGCCTCACTACTTACCACACTAGAAAGGCTGGTGCTCTTCTTAAGTATGGAACAATGGATGGGGAGTCAGTAGACTGGTAACAGAGATATTCTAGTGAATTTAGTGTGGTATGATCTGAAAGCCTCCAGGAAGGTCCCTTTCTAGAAGAAAATACCTTTCCTTCCTGCTACACTGACGCTGGATATTCTGTAATTATAGATTAGTTTCTTGTTTTAAAACAAAGGTTCTCAACCTTTTTTTTTTTGTCGTGGATCCCTTTGGCATTCTGGTGAAGCCTGTAGACTTCTTCTCAGAATAATATTTTTCATTGTGTAGTGAAGGCTATCACCCATATGTAGCATGTGGGTGTCATTGTGTGGCTCAAAGAGAGACAATATAGACATCACTAGCCTCTTCTCCTCCCCCATCCTCCTTCTCCAAGGGAGACTTTAATTCTTGGCAGAAGGGGAAGTAGAAAGTTGGAACCAGAGGCTGACATTCTGTTCTCTTCAGAGAAAGGGAGTGCTGAGCTAGAATTATATCTGTCTTCTCCTTTAAATATTCTAGGGGATTTGATTTTCAGGTTCAAGCTAACTTCTGATTACTATTTCATTAATATGGGAAGCAGGAAGACCCCAAGCTTTACATTCAAAACTTGACCCCTTTTCTATCAAATGCTAATTTAACAATGAACACAGAAAGCAATTAGTCAAGAAACCCATTTATTCAGTTCTGCAGCAAAACAGAAATCAGAAAAAGGTATACACTGGAGAATACATACTACACAATACAAAGTGAAGGATCTCTCCCACTGGGAGTGAGGTAACTCAACTCAACCAAGAGGGAGTCTGATATCTCATTCAAAGGGAAGTTCCCTGAAGTTATAGTATGGCAAGCCAAGGATAGGGACCTGATGGAGACTGCCAGTTCCTCTCATGTCAGCTTCTTCCAGAGTCTTATTTTCTCTTCAGCAACCGGAAGGAGGGTTGTCCTTGTCCACCTTTTCTCTTGAAGCTAGAAGCTAGAGGCATTCAAAGTGCCTGAAGAGACCTGAAGAGATTCTCCAGATTGAAAAGGACTTAAAGAGCTCTCCTTTCTTGCTCTGGACAACTCTCTTCCACCACCTCATGTAGACATAGGATATTGATCTCCATCTATAAGGAGAGAAACTTGGTTTCTTAGTTTTAGACTACTCATTGGAAGAACAAATACTAAAGCTGAAGCTGAAATACTATGGCCACATAATAAGAAGAAAAGATTCATTGAAAAAAAAACCTTGATGCTGGGAAAGATTGAAGACTAAATGAGAAGAGGATGGCAGAGGATGAGGTGGATAAGATAGTGTCATGGAAGCATGGAAACATGAACTTGGACAGACTTTGGGAGATAGTGGAGATAGTGGAATATAAAAGGGCCTGGCATGCTGTGGTCCATAAGGTCACCAAGACTCAGAATGACTAAACGAATGAACAATAAAATAAGGAGAGCATCTCATATCAATGGGCAAGTTGCTTAACCTTTTTCAGTCTCAGTTTCTGTATTGGTAAAGTGAAGATAATAATGCTTTTCGTATCTCCCTCATGGAATTGTTATAAGGTTCAAATGAGAAAATGCATGTTGAGTTCTTTGTACAACTTTAAAGTTCTCTATAATCAATCGATCCCCAAGCATTTATGAAGCCCTTATTATGTGCCAGACATTTGCACAGTACTAAGCCTCAAGGACACTGCGACAAAAGTGAAATAGTCCCTGCCCTCAAAGAGGTTACATTCCACATGAGAAGATAGTAGGAACAAGGTACCCTGAGGGAGAGATAGAAGGCAGCATATACAACCACCATCATCACCTTGACCACTGTCCTCTCTTAGAATCTGATGAAGACAGTTTGGGATCCTGAATTCAAGAGTCTTGAGAATAGCAATGCTTCCAGCACAGGGCCCGCAACCATAATCTCGGGAAGGGAAGGAAGCCCTCTGTGGAGATACAGCCATATCTACTGAAGACCCAGGAAAGAAAGTTCTTGCCAATGTCCTTTGCACTGTCAAATAGTTTGACATCAGAAACCAATAAGATTATATCAGTGGAAATGACATTATGAAGGAGAGGCACTCTAAAGTACATGGGACTTTCCCATCTGATTTGCAGTGAAACATTCCATAGGCATTGTCTTTCCATTAGAATGTAGGTTCCCAGAGAATATATGTAAATATATCCAGAATATATGCTTCATAAATGCGAGGTAGTTTGGAGACTAGCAGGTAGGGAGATTAGAAAAGGCTTCATGTGGAAGATGGCGCTTGAGTTGAATCTTGAAGGAAATCAGGGATTTGGGAGATAGAGATGAGGGGGAAATGCTTGCTGTGCCCTTATGGGAACAGCTGGTATGAAAGCATGAAGATGGGAGATAAAAGCATCTTTTGTGAGTAAGCAAGTAGACAAGTATGGCTGGACTGCAGAGCATGTAGAGGATAGTATGTATAAGGCAAGAGAAAAGGGAGAAAAGGCAGGAAGGTGCTAGGGCATGAAGAACACTAAGTGTTAAACTGGGAAGTTAATATTTAATCCAAGAGGTAATAGGGTACCCCTGGAGTTTATATTTTTAGGAAAATCATTTTGGGGATTATGTGGAAGATGTATTAGAATGAGGAAAGACTTGATGTATAGGCTATCGTAACAGTCCCTGTGAGAGGTGATACAGACCAAAGCAAGAGTGGGGGCTCTGTGTGTGGAGAGATGGTGATGTAGGTAAAGGTGTTGTCAAGTGCAAGTGAGAAGATTTGACAATTGGATATGTAGTGTGAATATGAGTGAGAAGTCAAGGATGATTATGAAGGTCAGTGAGTCTGGAGGATGAGTATGGCAGTGCCCTTGATAATAAGAGGAAAGTTTAGAATAAGGATGGAGTTGGAAGGAAAGATAATGAATTCTGCTTTGGGATCTATTAACATTATTTTTGTCTGTTTCATGCATGAGAATAGATTTTTGGAAAAAGCTCCTTGGAAAAAAAGGTACAAGTATATTCAAGTCATCCGTAGTATGTAGCACTTTGTAGCTAGATCCCCTGAGTAAAAGTGTTGATACTTATGGCAATTATTTGGATATTCTAGCAAAGACTTTCTGTAGCCACCCTTGATATTTATACTCCTGACGACTTAGGCTAAAGGAGTTTTTAAAAGAATCATTTTATATAATTTCCTGGACCCTCTTTGTAGAATAGAAGGAAATAGACTGTATTTGCTAACTGTCATGACTATTTTTTTTTTTTTGCCCTTATGGGCATGCCCATAGCATAGCTTAAATGCTTCCCCTGCCAAGAAGTTTCAAAGGTGATTCTCTCCTTGTGGGGCACAGATAGGTAGATTTTAAAAATCTCCTGTGGGGTTCATTTGTTCAGAAACATGTGCCTCTCATCTGTAAACTGCATGGTGAGAATAGGGTATGAAAAGCCAGCCATTTATAAACCCAATTGATGGAGTTTGGGAATGTAACATAATTCTTGTCTGGAGTTTTTTTCCTAGTTTGGTCTATCATCTTGATGCAGGTGTTCTCTCTAATGATGCAGATTGTAATGTTGACATTAGGTAGATACCAAAGGAGAACAAAGAGTTTCCATTAGTTATTTCTTACTCTTGCTAACCAGCTAGCCACCTCCTTTACCAGACATACATCTTTTAAATGCCACTTTTCATATGGCTTTTTTTTCCCCTGTGTAATTCTTTGTTAGTAACATGTTGAAACCTATTTACTTGCCCTTTGAGTAACCTGCAACTTTAATTCTTTGGACCCTGGGGATGAAAAAGTTCTGTTAAAGTGCTCCCTATGTGCAAAACTCTGAGGTTGCGAATAGAAAAGAAGACATTCTCTGCTTTCAAGGAGCTCACATTCTGGTAAGAGGAGATTACACACAGGTTACAGTTGAAAGTTTGAAAGGTTAGCAAGGCTTCCCATTAGCTGAAGTTTTTTTTTTTAACAAAATCCTGTTAGCTGGCTCTAATAGTTCCCCCCCCAGCAGTGTTTGATAGGCAATGGCTCCAAAGATAGGTGGATTAGCTTGTGTTCCTTCTCATATTTTCATGAGGAATGTTCTTAATATATGCCTAGATTTCAAAAAAATAAGCAAGTAAGCTTATGGGTCATTAGTAACTGATATTTTCTTGTTCATTTTAAAAAATAAGTTTTTATTTTTTCCACCCCTCGCCTTTTTCAGACACCACCCACAAATTTGACAAATAAGTCTTCCATATCTTTATCCAAATCATTGATAAAAGTGTTGGACGGTTCAAGGCCGAGGACCAGTTCCTAGGCTATTCCAACATTCTATCATGCTTCCAGCTTGGAATTGATCCAATAATCAATACTCTTTGGGTTTGAAATTTAACCAGACTCAAAGATACTTTCTTCCAGTGTAGTCTTGAGCAAAGCACTAAACCTCCACGCCTCAGTTTCCTCATCTACAAAATGAGGGAGTTGAACAAGATGACCTTTGAGGTCACTTCTACTTCCAGATCATAAGGCTATGAACCTCCCAGTCTACCTATCATCTTCCTGTTCACATCTCTTCACCTTGTTGATAAGGATATCTGGAGAGACTTTGTCAAATGCTTTGCTTAAATCCAGGTCTATAACATTTCTTTGAACTTTTAGTCTCAATCCTTTGACCAGGTCTATACATAAACAGGTACACAAATATGTTGGTGGCTTAACTTTTTTTTAAAGCACAAAGAAAATCCCTTTTTCTCATATAAATTTTACTTCAGGAGAAATCCCATTTTAAAGACTCAGTTTCTTGCTTCACTAAGTTCAGTCATTTCTTTTATTCATTTCTTTGAGTTTCAGCATGTAAACCAGAGTCATAATTAGACTGGGACAATCAGAGCTTTGTATTAAGTTCTTACCATCCAGGAAACAACCACTTTTTCCGATGTAGCCATCTTCTGCCTTTCCCTATTGCTATGTCCTCATAGTTGTCTACAAGGGAAATTTAGTTGCCAATTGCTGGGTGAAGAATGTAGACAGTATATGTGTGGGTTTGTTCTCTCTCTCTGTCTCTCTCTCTCTCTCTGTCTCTCTCTGTCTCTCTGTCTCTGTCTCTCTCTCTCTCTCTCTCTCTCTCTCTCTCTCTCTCTCTCTCCCTCTCTCTACACAGACACATACATTTGTAAACCCTACCTATTTGAAAGATTGGCAAAGTTTCCCATTAGCTGGAGATTAGCTGGAGATTTTATATGGAAGAATGACAGCTAGCTCTAAATGTCTTTTTTCTAGTTCTTGACTGGAGAATTACAGAGTATGTTATCTGAATTCATATCACAGTGTCCCCTGCTGGATAATGGGCCTGACTGGTACACTGGTTTATGAATCCTCTACCCCCATTTGAATTTTCTGTAGCTACAATGGATTCCTAACTATTATTGGTCTTTCTCTTAACATACTCCTAATGTGTATTTGAAAGTCTTTTTAGCTCCTATAACTAGGCAAAGTAAACCTGGGTAGCTCATTTTGTTGTCTCTAAATGCAAGTGCCTTGCCTAATACTCTCATGAACCTTTTCAAATAAAAAGACAAATAGCCCTCCTGGGTTAAATCTTCCAACCCCAGAAGCTGAAAGATTGTAAGTTGGAAAACTGTATTTTTAGTGAATTAAGAATGGCAAGCAGGACAGAGCGGTTTCTTCTTTCTGGCTTATGTAATTCAGAAAAAAAAGATGAAGTGTTTTCTCCCAATTTTCCAAAATAAAATAGGAGCTACTTTGGGTAGATACTAGCCATGGGAAATTTCAGGCTCAAAGGGGAATGCTTTCAGACAGTTTTTGAGTGGCTGAAAACAGGGAATTGTAACCAATTTTGCCCTGTATGTGTGCCATCCTTTTCCACCAGGAACAATGATAGCTATGTAGATAACTGGTTTCTTTTAGTATTGTACCCCCACTTTGTATGGATTGCCAAGGAAAATTTTAGGAGGAGTCTTCTTACTCATTATAAATTGTAAAATAAAGGCAGTGTTATGTAGTAGAAGAAGTAAGAGATTAGAAGAGAAGTTCAGAGAAGTAGTCAGTGAAATGGTACAATGCACAGAGTGTTGGGGAATCAGGAAGGCCTGAGTTCAAAGCCTGCCCCATATACCCACTTAGTTGTGGACAAGTCAGTGAACCTGCCTGCCTTAGTTTCCTAATTTGTAAAATGGGGATATTACCTAGGATTGTTGTGAGGATAAAATAAGACATTTATAAAGTGCTTTGTAAATCTTAAAACACTCTTTAAATGCTTGTTGTTACTCAGTTATTTTCAGTTGTGTTTGACTCTTTGTGCTCCCATTTGGGGTTTTCTTGGCAAAGATACTAGAGCGGTTTGCCATTTTCTTCTCCAGCTCATTTCACAAATGAAGAAACTGAGGCAAACAGGGTTAAGTGACTTACCCAAAATCACACAGCTAGTAAGTATCTGAGGCCAGATTTGAACTCAGGGAGACTTGTCTTCCTGACTCCAGGCCCAGCACTCTACTGTATCACCTAGCTGCCCCTATAAATATGAGCTATTCCGTTAAACCGTGAGTTCCTGAGTAGAGGGATTGTTTTGTGTACCTGGAACATAGTAGGTGTTTGATAAATGCTTTTTCACTAACTGACTGGCTTCTATTTTTGGCTCTGCCTTAAGCACAGTGGATGGCCCTCAGTATCCTCTTTTGGAAAATGAGTGGGTTGGACTAGGTCACTCAGTTCCATCTTTGATTTTTATTTACGTTGTTATAAAAGAGATACTTGGGTGGTACTATTGCTAAGGAGAGAGAGCCAAAAAGAAAGACCTTTACAGTTAACATGTGTAGCCACCCTTAACAACTTGAGTAAATAATCTTTAGCAAAGGAATCACTTCTAAAAGTTTACAGGATTTGGCTGAAAGCATACTACATATAGATGCAATGTTCTCTGAAGGCCTAGATGCCTCTCTTATTGAATTCTTAGGAAGCTGAATTAGCACTATTTTCAGGTCAGCCTTTTGAGATCCATTTAGTTTTGGGCCCCTAAGCTTTGCAGGGGCTGCTTGAGTGGGAACTATGCTTCTGGATTCTTTAGTAGGCTTGGAATGTCCTCATCTTGCTTCCTCCAATAGGGCATGCTAAGGCTTTGTAGGCCGTCATATGCATACATATACATGTTTATATGTTATATACAATGAAATCCAGGTGAATGAAGAATGAAGGATTGAAGTGATATTTGACCACATGGAAATGGTGTGGAATCCTATTATCTTTCTTTTCAGGACAGGCTTTGAAGCCCTTTCACTTTGTGTATGTGTTTTTTACTAAGAGGAACTTTGCTAAAAAGGAGCATGTACTTCCCTAAACAGTAAGCTAGGAACAGTGATTAAATACGGAGTTTTCGAAACATGTGATATTGTATTTGAAATACTAACTCTGGATTTTAGAGGTTTTCTTTTTGTGGACCAGAGAAACATTTAAAAAATCATATTAGCCAACTCTTTGTTGGTCCATTCCTTTATTTCAGGCACTCACCCTCACTCATATTGACAATTGGTACATGAATATTTGAAATGAAGAATAAAATAAAATATTTCCCATCATGGAAACCTGGCATGTGGTTTTGATCCTGAAGGTCGAGGGTTTCAATCATGCTGTTCTATCTGAAATCTCTGGGTCCATTTCCTCCTTTGCCTGGTTTGTCGTTACCGTTAGCTGGTGTTATTCAATTATTTCTACATTTTAACCTTACTGTTTACCTCTAATGTTGCTCAAGTCAGTAGATGATTCATTGCATCTGGAGGTAATAAACAGAGTTTGCCTGACAAGGGACAGCATGGAGTGGATGAGTTTGGACTAAACAGAACATTGCATTTGAAACTGGACTCTAAAAGCTCCAAAATTCAATTGTCTGTTCATATGTACAAGAGTGCTTATAACAAGCCTACATGCACTTCCTAGTGGGCACATAGAGAAAGCAACTAGAACTTAAAGGTCTGTGCAACTTTCCAGAAATTTTAGGCATGGAAGGCTTCATTTCATCTTTTTTTTTTTTTATTCAACAAACATCCAGTGGGTGTAGATCATGCAGAGCTGCTGGGGAGAGATACAAGATTTAGACAAGATATAGTCTATAACTAGAATTTATAGTCTAACAAGACATTGATAACTAATGGGTGTTTTCCTTGTAGCTTTATTAGTACCTTTTGATTTATATTAATCATTTCCCAATACAAAGCCCCACACATCCCAATTGAACCCACTCTCACAATATAGAAAATGGTATTGATGATTGTGAGGTATCAAGCATAACAATAATCAATAATAGCAATAGCAGCTAACATTTCTGCAATGCTTCAAGATTTTAAAATGCTTTATAGATATTATCTCATTTGATCATTAGTCCTGGGTGCCTCTGACTCCAGATTGGTTACATCCATCAGAAAATCATAGGATCATAGACCTAGATAGAGCTAGAAAGGATCTCATAAGCTAATCTTATCTTATTTTTTATTTTTTTTTTTAGGCAATTAGTGTTAAGTGACTTGCCCAGGGTCACACAGCTAGTAAGTGTCAAGTGTTTGGTCTGAGGCTGGATTTGAACTCAGGTCCTCCTGACTTCAGGGCCGGTGCTGGTGCTGTATCCACTGTGCTACCTAGCTGCCCCCTTATTTTCTAATCTTATTTTACAGATGAGGAAATTCAGACCCAGGGAATTAAGTAACTTGTCTAAGGTCATAAGGGTAGTAAGTGCCAGAGCTGGGTTTTGAACACAGGTCCTCTGACTCCAAAGCCAGAATTCTTTTGATTATACCATATTGTCTCGGTAATAGTCTTGGGGAACCTTGATTCCCTCAGGAAACAGAGTGTAAAGAATACCAGGTTCACCGTCAGAAGACATAATTTAGAATCAGAACTTTCTCTCTGATTTAATGTGACACTGGGCAGATTGCTGACCTTTCTTGTATCTCACTTTCTTTTTTCTGCAAAAATGAGAATAATAACATTTTTACTACCTAGGTCAGTGAGGTGGAAAATTCCTTGCCATCCTTAAAGTGCTCTAGAAATTGTTATCCTTTGATAGACTTAGCTCTTCTCAGCAATACAATGTTCTAAGACAATTCCAAAAAGACTCATGATGGAAGAACTGTAGAGTCTGAATGCAGATTGAAGCATACTATTTTTTCTTTTTTTCTTTCTCATGATTTTTCTCTTTTGTTCTGATTCTTCTTTCACAATATTACTAATATGGAAAAATGTTTAATATGATTGTACATGAATAGCCTATATCAGATTGCTTGACATCTTGGGGAGGAATGAAGGAGAAAAAAATTCAGAACTCAAGATCTTATAAAAGTGAATGTTCAAAACTATCTTTGCATGTAATTGGAAGAAAATACTATTAAGTGGAAACAAAAAAAAAAAAGAAATGTGTTATCAACATTAGCAGCAGCCAACCAGGGGTCATCCCTGCATCTGAGGACTCTGGGGAGGCCAGTGTGATTGTGTGTTACCCTGAGTGGTTTAAACTTTGGAAGAATTGACTAACCAGGATTTCTGAACTTACTTAAAGAGGTCTCAAACAGAGCAGTGGATTATCTACGGTTTTTCCAAGTCAAGTCAGGTCAGCAAGCATTTATTTATTTTAAGTTAAATTCTTATTTTTTTCCAGCTCCAAATTCCTTTCCTTCCCCTTGCCCTATCCCATTGAGAAGGCAAGATAAACAAAACCCATTATAAATGTATTGTCAAGGAAAACAAATTCCTGCATTAGCCATGTCCATATATGTATATATATATATATATATATATATATATATATATATATATATATATATATATATATATTTGGACCACATATATAGACATGACTAATGCAGGAATGTCTGTGTGTGTGTGTGTGTGAGTGAGTGAGTATGTGTATCTCAAGAGGACTAGCATCTCTGGTGTGAGGGCTTGCTGAGCTCTTTTCAGGGCTGCTCATCTACCTTTGGTGTCCACCTGATTTACCCAAATGTCACCTGTGGCTCCACAAAGCTGTAGCATGCACAGTGGCCACACCCTGGTAGTCTTGGAAGATAGGCTAAACTAGGTTGAGGGTAACTGACAGGCCTCAAGCCCATCAGTGAGTTAGAGTGATACCTACCCCAAGCATGTGAAGACTTTTCATGGTGGAAAGGGCAAATGAGAACAATTTGTTCCAACAGCCATGCAGGCAGCTGAAGCAGGCATTTTCGAGTGCTTAAAGCTTGGTCAGGCATTGAAGATGCCAAGGTCATCCACCACAGCCCAGGCCAACACCAGTCATCTTGACTTTTGTCTTGCCACTGGACTTTGATGGCTCAGGAACAGAGAGTGAGGCTGATGCCTCGCTTAAATCCAATTCACACACAAATCAAGACATCACCCATTATGTCATGGGTCATCTTTGAAAAGGAAAGACAAACAACAGCAATAAATACACACAGGTCTCAATCCGTATTCTAATCCTATCACCTCTAGCCTCACCTGCAGTCTGGAGATGTGTAACATGTTTCATGATGTGTCCTCTGGAAGTACAGTTGTCACTGTGTTGATCAGATCATCAAGCATTTATGAAGTTCCTGTATAAGGCACGATGCTAAGTGCTGGGTTTCTAGTATCAATTAAATGTGAGCACAGTAGAATGTAAGCGCTTTAAGGACAGGAACTATTTATCATGTTGTCTTTGAGTTCTAAGCAGCCACAGAACACAGTTTTAGTGCATAGTAAACAATTAACATATGGTAATAGATTTGGATTGGAGTTGAAGTCTTATAGAGGAAGTTCTGGCTTGGTTCAGATCTAAATAGAAACTTAACCTCTCTGGGCCTCAGTTTCCTCATCTATAAAATGAGCAGGTTGGGGTTAGATGGTCTCTGATATCCCCTCCACTTCTAGATTTATCGTCCTATGGATTTGTAATTACAAAATCAGCCTTTGACATTTATCAAATGAAAATGGTCTTTTAGCACCCTCTACTATAGTCTCTGGATATGGTATCCCTCAGAAAAGGCAGGGTTAGAGAAGAAAGGAAGGGGTATCAAGGGAGGAACCAATTTATTTGTATTAATCAGAATCCTACTCTTTTCCCTAATTGATTCTTCATTACAAAGTAGCTTGTTGCTCCTTCAGCCTGGGAGCTAAACATAATCAACTTTTGTTTGTTTCTGTAAAGAATATTTTTGCCCTTGAGGAGATCATTATTTCTATTGTATGAAGATGGTGGCCCCAACATTAGGAATAATTAGAGCAGATGGCAGTGAATGCTTCCATTGTAAAATACATGGATGCTCATAAAGTGCACTCTCCTTCTCCCTAGCCTCCCCTGCACTCCTCTTTCCCTTCCATCATATATTCATTTTGTTTTCCTTCAGGTATAAAGGGGAAGGAAAAAAAAGGTTTTCTTGGTGTAGGAAACAGAGGAGCTGTCAAAGGTTCACAGCCTGGAAAGTACACTCCATGTATTCCATCACTAAAATTAAGTGTTTTCAAATGTAGTGCAGTCGTGGGTCCGTTGCATGGGGAAATAACACGCCGTAGTCCATCACTTAAAATGTTAACCTTGTCTCTTACCAGTGACTGGAAACAGAAACACTTGCTCTGTACTCGCCAGTTAAATGGCAATCTGTCAACACAGTGGAAAAAGGCTACCTCATGTGTGTCAATCTTCTAGTTTGGCTGGATTGCTCGTGTGTGTGTGTGTATGTGTGTGTGTGTGTGTGTGTGTGTGTGTGTGTGTGTGTGTGTGTGTTATACTTGCCAGACCCTAGGTCAATGTCTTTTTTTTAAAATGTATTTTTTGGTGATTCTGGACTGTGGCACTTAGCATGTCACACACATTTAAAAAATATCAATTGCTATTGCTCTTTTGATAAGTCTATATTTATATGTTGTAGTTATTTGGAATAGAATACAGAATATATTTTGGTTGGTTTGTCCCTCCCTGTAGGGTGAGGTAAAGTGTCATAAATACATTAGCATCTACCTAAGTAAGGTTTTATTCACTGTGGAAAAATCCTTCTCCCTTTCCCCTCCAGGAATGGAAAGAGATTATATGGCTTTGCTCCTCCTACATAGTAGTAGGCAACTGGGCTGTTAAAAGGAGTAGCCCATGATAAAAGGGGTACATTTAAACTCACATTTAGAGCAAGAAGGTAAACAAAGAAAGGATAGGCCCATTGATTTGAGGGGAAATGTTGTAGTGTTACCAGATGACAGTACCACTTAATTGCTTTAAAGAAAATTTAATTCCAGTTTCTCTGGTTAACTGCTGATATACCTCTAGAAAGGGAGCATAGTATAGTGACTAGAGGACTGAACTTAGAATCAGAGTGACCTTGGTTCAGAGTGACCTTGGTTCAAATTGTGCCTCTGATACTTGTTTTGTAACTCTGGGCAAGGTTTTTAAAATCTCTCAGCCACAGTTTCCTCATCTGTATAATGGGAATAATAATAGCACCTACCTCGTGGGGTTGGCATATGGTTCAAGTGAGACAATGTATGGAAAGAACCTTGCAAAACTTGGAATGCTGTATCAATATTAGCTGTTTAAACTCTTTACAACCTGGCTCCAGCCTACATTTTCTTCAAACTTATTATCATTCTCCTTCATATATTCCGTGGTCCAAGAAACAGTCCCTCTTGTAACTCCTCACACATAAAACTTATTGCCCATACTTGTAATATGCTTCCTCCATACTTGTAATGCATTTCCTCTTTTCTGCCTCTTAGAATCCTTAATTTCCTCCAACTGTCACTTCCTTCACGAGTCCTTTCCTAATCTTGCCATCTGTTAGCACCTGTTCCAAAATTATATGGATGGACTAGAATAAATATAAAAAGAAGAAATTCTTGCTGTAAATTACATAGTTTTGAAAGGATAGTAGTGTGGAAATTGGTTCAGTAGATAAAGTGGATAGAGTTCTAGGCCTGGAGTCAGGAAAGACTCTTCTTCCTGAGTTCAAATCTGGCCTCAGACACTTTCTAGCTGTGTGACCCTGGTCATTTAATCTTGTTTTCCCATTACCTCATCCATAAAAGGAGTTGGAGAAGAAAATGGCAAACCACTCCAGTGTCTTTGCCAAGAAACCCCAAATGCAGTCACGAAGCACTGGGCATGAGTGAAAATAACCTAATACAGTGTAGAAATGTTGGGAGTAAAAACCAAAACCATAGATGGTATTATTACCTAAAAAAGGCTAATGAGAGGATATCGGGAATCACCAACCTATCTGCCTAAGCACTGAGGAAATTACTTAACCTCTAGAAGCTTCAATTTCTATGCCTGTGAACAAGGACAATACTTGTAATACCAACCACATAGATGAGATACCAGATGACATAAGGCATTTAAAGCGCATTATAGACCTTAAAGCACCATATAGTTGTCAATTGTTATAGTAATTATTGTTGTCATTAATGTAATTATCACCAGAGAAGCAGGGTGACACAGTAGAGACATGACCTTGGAATTAGAAAGACCTGGATTAGTGTTCTTTTGAGACAAAACAGTTGTGTGACCATGAGCAGGTAACTTAGTCTCTTAATGTTTCAGCAACTCTAAACCCAAAACTCTTTAGAAACTAGTAAGAATTACTTTGTAGACTTGCTGATCTGCACTGGTGGAGGAAATTTCCACACTAGGAATTTGCTAAATTATGAAATCACAGGTCTGGACCAAATGTTATACATGCACCAGGAGTATTCTTGATTCAAGTATGGTAAGCTTTTCACAGACAATTTCTGTAACAGACCACATCTTCAGACTCATACAAGCTCCTACTCTGAATGTTATTTGTGGATTGAAAAAACAACAAAAAATTTGACTTGGTAGGGAAAACACAGCTGTAAAGGTTGTCTTCCAACACATTGAATCCGTAGAATGTTAAGATCATCCACAGCTCCTTGATAAATGATCCTTCAAAAATAACATTGTATCAATATCAGAAGAGACATAAAGTGGGAGGATTTCTTGCTAATGGTTTTTTAGTGTCATGGAGAGTGTTTAAATTTAAAAGAGATTCTTTATGGTGAGGATAAATACAAATGCTTCCAATCAGAAAGACTATCTTCTAATTGGAAAAGTAGAACAACCATCACTGAAAAGGAATTCAATTCCAAACTTGGGGTGAAGAGAGCCAAAGATAGCTGAACTTTCGACAGGATTGACAGAGGAATCAGAAGTGTATTCTATTTTCTGTAGGGAGCTAAGGTGGTGCAGTAGATTGTTTGGTTGGCCTGGAATCTCAAAGATCTGAATTCAAATCTTGTCTCAGACATTTATTTAGCTATGTGACTTTTGGCAAGTCTGTTTCCCTCAGTTTCCTCAACTGTAAAATGAAGGCAATAATAGCACATACCTCCCAGGGTTGGTATGAAAATCAGATGAGATAATATGTATAAAGCCCCCGGCACATGGTAGGTGCTATATAAATGTAGGTACTATATAAATACATAAAACAGCTATTATTAGCTGTTATTTTTATTCTTTGCTGGTGTGATGTTTTTAATCTGTTTGGTCCTCCTTGTTCAAGGATGATGATTTGGAGTAGGATGTTACTTTTTGGTTTAGGTTTGACTTTGTTTTTATTGATGGTTATTACATTATTAATAAAATAAAAAGAGGAGAGAAATAAATGTAGGATGGATTGTTATGAAGGTCAGTAGATACATAACTATAGCTAAATAGCTCTATTCAGAGCATGGATTGACAGACCAATGTCAACTAATATGCTGGTAGAAGGACTTCCCACACTAGAAAATCACCAAATGATGAAATTGCAGGCCTGGACCCCCAAATTTTTAATATTACCTGTGTATCGAGTGACCTTGATGTAAATATGAGGTTTTTCTGGAACACTAATTCACTGTTAGTGGAGTTGTGAACTGATCCAACCATTCTGGAGAGCAATTTGGAACTACTCCCAAAGGGCCATAAAACTGTGCGTACCCTTTGATTCATCAATACCACTGCTAAGTCTATATACTAAAGAGATTAAAAAATAAGGGAAAAGACCTATTTGTACAAAAATATTTTTAGCAGCTCTTTTTGTGGTAGCTAAGAATTGAAAATCAAAAGGATGTCCATCAATTGGAGAAAGGCTAAACAAGCTGTGGTATATGATTATAATGGACTATTATTGTGCTATAAGAAATGGACAAGCAGGATGATTTCAGAAAAACCTGGAAAGGCTTACGTAAACTGATGCATAGTGAATTGAAGAGAACCAGGAGAATGTTGTACATAGTAACAGCAACATTGTTCGATGAAGAACTGGGAATGATTTTGCTATGCTCAGTAATACAATGATCCAAGACAATCCCAAAGCACTGACGATAAAGCATAGTATCTGCCTCCAGAGAAAGAACTGATATCGACTGAATACAGACTGAAGCATGCTATTTTTTGCTTTCTTTCTTTAATTTTTTGTCCTTTATTCGAGCCTTCTTGTACAAAATGACTAGTATGGAGATGTTTTACATAATTGCACATATATAACTCAAATCTAATTAATTACTTGTTGTCTCAGGTAAGTGGAGAGGGGAGAGAAGGAGGGAGAGATAGAATTTAGAACTCAAAACTTTAAATTAAAATGTTAAAAATTTAAAAAAAGAAAATATGAAGTTTTCATTGATGATTTTTTTATATCAGACCTTATCAGTCTCATACATTTGACTGAAAATGTAGAAAATGTACAAGATCTCATTGAGCTTATTATTTGATGATTTTAAAAAGCACATGTTACAGGCCTCTGTTTTGGCTCTGTCCTATCCAGTGTTTTTATTAATGACTCAGATGCTTAGTCATGGATATAGAATTTAATATGGCAAGGACATAGAAGTCACACTAAATCTAATTTGCAAATGGCACAAAGTTGGCCCAAACAGCTAATATCTCTGATGATAGAATCAAAACAATTTGTGAAGTTGGACCAATGACCATAACCACTGAGATAAAATGTAATAGGATTAAATGTGAAGTCCTGTACTTAGTTTTAAATTTTAAAAAAGAAGTCAAATAAGAGCAGTAACCCACAAATAATTAAATAAATGCAGGAAGGGAAATACGACTTTATACTAATACCTGTACAAGAAAAACAAAACAAAAGAAAACAACAGAAAACAAACCCAAAACTCAGGGCATTTAATTACTCACCAGCTCAATATGATCCAACAGTATGCTGCAGGATGTCTATGAGCAGAGGTTGGGTGACCACTTACTGTGGATGTTTTTGAAGAAATTCCTATCCAAGAGTTAGACTGGATCACCTGTGGGTACCCTTCTGATTCTGAGATTCTGCGATTCTGATTTTCTGATTTTTGCTTATTCTTTATATCTGTTAACTTTAACTTCTGACTTGCCTACTTGGATTCCTGATCTACTGGTTAATTCTTATTTCTATTATGAGGTCCTCTTGCCTATACTTCCTAATCCTGGTGCCCACCTGATAGCCCCTAACTTGTCTATCATGTCTAATAATCACCATGGAAAGTGTGCTATTGAAGGGTAGTAGGTCGTACCTAAATATTCTGAGGCTAGGAAAGAAATGCATTCTTGCCACTCTTCTCCCCCCTGTTCCCCACTTTAACTGCCTCCCACCCCAATTATATTGATTCTCTCATTCTTTGAGTGATAGGACAAAGTAGCTTGCCTCCTTTCTTCTCTTCCCAGCACCAGTACATAGAATCATAGGCTCGTAGATTTAGAACTAGAGACAACTTTAGAAGTCATCAGACCCAACTGCCTTATTCTACAGATGAGGAAATTAAGCTCCAGATAGATTAGTGACTTACCAAGAGTCATTCAGCTAAAAGCATCTGAGGTGGGATCCAAACCCAGGTCTTCCTGACTTTGACCTCAGGGCTCTATCCTTTATAACAATGAGAACAACAACAACAATCACAGTAGCAGTAGTAGTAGTACTGGTAGTAGTAGTAGTAGTAGTAGTGGTAGTAGTAATAATAATAATAGTAGTAGTAGTAGTAGTAGTAGTAGTAGTAGTAGTAGTAATAGTAGTAGTAATAGTAGTAGTAACAAGTGTTTCTATGATACTCTATGGTTTGCAAAGCTCTTTACAAATATTATCTTATTTTATCCTCACAACAACCCTGAGAGATAAGTGCAATTATCCTTATTTTATAGATGAGGAAACTGAGATAGATAGAGGCTAAAGTGACTTGCCTAATGTGGCACAGCAAGAAAGTGAGGCCAGATTTAAATTTGTCTTCTTTTCTCTAGGTCCAGTGCTACATTCACTGTGCTATCTAGCTGCTCCCAATCAATTCACATTGTCAATTAAAATATATTTTGGTGCAACCTAATTTATGTAGAACCTATCCAGCTACTGTTAGGGATACCAAAATTTATAAGGCATGGTCTCTACCTTACTGATCACCATCTAGCTGGGGAGGCAAGATTTGTATTCATGAGTATGAACAAGGCACTATGCTAAGTGCTGGGGATACAGTTAGAAAAGTTAGACAGTCGCTGATCTCAAGGAGCTCACGTTCTAACGAGGGAAACCAACAATAACCACCACAATGACAACACCAACGTTAATTTGGTGCTTACTATGTGACAGGCACTGTGCTACACACTTTACAATTCTTATATTATCTGTTCCTCATAACAAAACCTGGGAGGTTGGTTGCCGTTATTATTATGTTCATTTTATAGATGAAGACATTGAGGCAAACAGAGGTTGAGTGACTTGCCCATGATCATACAGCTAGGAAGTGTTTGGGGCAGGATTTGAACTCAGGTCTTCTTGACTCCAGGCATTCCACTGCAGCTCCTAGCTGCCGTATAAGGAAGTTTTAGCTGCAAGTCAGAGAATTACCACTGTTTTTAAGATGCCATTGGAAACCAAATGATAATAACTCTTTGTTAAAATAATTTCCACTGATGCAATCATAACAATTTCTGATGTTGAACCATTTGACAGTACTAAGGATATTGGGAAAAAGGACCTTTCTTTCTGTATCTTCAGTAGTTGTGGCTACATTACTTGTGGAGGTAATTTGCCAGGCTGAAGCTCCACAGGGTTGTTTCCCAGGATAACGGAGGCAGGCACTGTGCTGGAGGCATTGTCATTTCCATAGCTCTGAGATTCTGAGTAATGGAATTTTGCCATCTGGGTCCAAGGCGACATTGGTCAAGGTGGGTGTGATATTGGTTGAATTTGCCTGGTACGTGTCCCTCAGGGCAATGTAAGGATAATCTGTGATCACCAGTGTGAGAATTCTATAGGATGAAATGTGTGTATGTATGTATACACAATTTAAATACATGTTCTATGTGTGTGTTGGCAACAGGGCAACGTCAAGTTTAGCCATCAGGAAAAAAAAAAGAGAAGCTGTCCAAAAAGTACACCATTGCCTTCTAAAGAAGAAATTGTCAGTCGGTCAGTCAGAGTTGTTTTCAGTCATATCTGACTCATTATGACCCTATTTGGGGTTTTCTTGGCAGAGATATTGGAGTGGTTTCATCAGTTTTAATAGTTATATTTATTATTCTAATGAAAAGCAAATTGTGGAAAAGTCACACCTGTCATAATAATGTCCACTAGAACCTAAGTCTTGCAATAAATGTAACAATAATAATAGAATTTATTAAATACTTACTGTGTTCCAGGCACTGTGTTAAGTATTTAATAAACATCTCATTTGATAACAATAATAATAATAATAATAGCTAACATTTATATAGTACTACTATGTGCCGAGCATTGTCCTAAGTGCTTTACAAATATTATCTAATTTGATTCTCACAATAACTCTGGGAGGGAAGTGTTACTATTATCCTCATTTTACAGATGAGGAAACTGAGGTGAACAGAGGTTAAGTGAATTGTTCAGGGTCATACAGCTATAAGTGTCTAGACCCGATTTGAACTCAGATCTTCCTCACTCCAGGTCCAT
This sequence comes from Phascolarctos cinereus, assembly GCF_003287225.1. Lineage (NCBI taxonomy): Eukaryota > Metazoa > Chordata > Mammalia > Diprotodontia > Phascolarctidae > Phascolarctos > Phascolarctos cinereus. The sequence goes on from NW_027555958.1 coordinate 218,466,976, forward strand.
AGCTCTACCCACTGTGCCACATAGATGGTTTTATATCAGAGACTTTAGATATCTGTTCCCATTTGGCAAACAGTACTACAAGTTCTCTTCTTTGGAGTGATAAGTAAACCTACGTCATATACCCAGTTCCTGCTGCCTTCTCTAGGGATGAATATTTGAGAATAATTTCAATTGCTATCATTCATATAGGCAACTCTAAAGTGGAATTCACCACAGATTTCATCATAAAACCTATTCTGATACAAAATCCATGTGGGCTCTGAAGTAACACAAACCACAACTGAGGTCTATCCCATCCTCCACAAAGGTAGCCAAAGTGATGTTCTTAACTTTCCTATCACCATTAGTACCAAAAACAAACTCTTCTTTTTGGCACTGAAGGCCCCTTCACAACACAGATTCAGACTGCCTTTCTAGTCATGTTATACATTGTTTTCTCTAATGCACACTATGATCTAGCCAATGTGGCTTTCTCTCTGTTTCTCACATATAACCCATATCACATCTCAATGCTTTACATAAGCTGTCCCCCACACCTGGAGTACCCTCACTCCTCACCTCTATCTCTTGGAGTCCATAGCTTCTTTTCAAAGCTCATTGTAGACACTGCCTCCTATAGAAGCCTTTCCATATCCTCCACAGCTGGTAGTGCCTCACTGTTCTATATCAGTGCCCAAGCATCTAATCACTAATAAAAGGATTGGACAAGACAGCAGCAAGGACAGCGACCCACCTTTGAAAGTTATCTTGTATTTATACATATATACACACACATAGAACATGTATTTAAATTGTGTATACATACATACACACATTTCATCCTATAGAATGTTATCTCCTTAGAAATAAGGACTATTTCATTTATGCCTTTGTATCCCCAGCACCAGTTCTGTGCCTAGCATACAGCAAACACTTAATAAATGTTTGTCAATTGGTTGGTTGATATAAACAATTGTGAAAGGACTCACTTAGCAAAAAGACAACAAAAGGGGAAAACAATTCAGAACCAGATACCACAGCTGCACCCTACCACTTCCTCTTCTCAAATGGTCACTCCCTTGCCTTCATTTCTCTCATTTTTGTTCCATTCTTTCTCATCATCATTTATATGCTGGTCCAAAGAAATTTACACAGACTTTGTTTCCATAATGTATTTTCCAGTGCAATCAGTCACCTCTCAATTCATTTGCTCCTGACCATGTGACTAAGAATGGCCCATGAGAATTTTCAGGGCAGAGACCAGAGTACCACCTCCATTCTCTTGAGATTCCATACCCAGCAATACTCCCATTCCCCCACAATACTTACAAGACCTCTGAAAGGGATCAAACAAGAAGGAATTTCTTCAGCTTTACAGGGAAAATTAACTAAAATATCCTCCTTCAAATGTAACTTTAAGACAAGAATGGGAGTAGCTAACACCAAAAACTCATATAATCTGGCTTAGAAATCTCTAATGGGCAGTTGGGTGGTGCAGTGAATAAACTGCCAGGCCTAGAGTCAGGAAGACATCTCTTCAGGAGTTCAAATCTAGCCTCAGACACTTACTAGCTGTGTGACCCAGGGCAAGTCACTTAACTCCGTTTGTCTCAGTTTCCTCATCTGTAAAACAAACTAGAGAAGAAAATGACTTTTCCACAATTTGCTTTTCATTAGAATAATAAATATAACTATTAAAACTGATGAAATTGAACATGTAGATTATCTCTAGAACATTCTTTTAAAACTTTTAGGTACATTTTAGTGCCTTATTAATCAGAGTTTAAACTAATGCTATTCTTTACTGATTTATTAAAAAAAATTTATTGTATATCTGCTATGTACAGAACTCCTAACATTCTAATAGGTAGGTTAGAGGAATGCTATACGTACAATTTACTTAAGTCTCAGCAAAGCATTTCACAAAGGCTCACCTGCCAGTCTTATGGACAACATGAAAAGATGTGGGTAAGACAGTAATAGTTCAGTTAGCTGGCTTTGGAACTAGCTGAATCATTGGACCTGAGAACTTAGTCAGCTCTATACCCTGAAGACATTTAGACTTTTTAAACAATACAGGTAAGCAGATTTTTTTTCCTGGTCTTTTGTTTGTTTTTTGATACAGACTAGTTTCATTATATTCTATGACTTGAATAGACCTTCTCAAAAGAATATCTAGTTCTAGAAATTCAAGGATTTGTTTACTGTTATACAGATGATGGAATCCAAATACTTTTCTTGGAACTGTTAGCTCACACACTCACTCTGGTGTGAGCCATTGGTAGATTGAGCTTTTTTTTAATCTTTTATTTTTTTTCCAATTACATGTAAAAACATTTTTGACATTAGTTTTTAAATTTTTTGAGTTCCAAATCGTCTCCCACCCCTCTCTCTCCCTCCCTCTCTCCTCCACCCCTAGGACATCAAGCAATTTGATATAGGTTATACATGTGCAGTCATGCAAAATATATTTCCGGATTAGTCATGTTGGAAAGAAAACACACACCCCCCACCCCCAAATAAAAACACCAAGAAAAATAAAGCAAAAAAAAAAAGAAATATACTTCATACTGCACTCAGACTCCATTAGTTCTTTCTTTGGATGGATAGCATTTTTCATCATGAGTCCTTTGGAATTGTCTTAGATCTTTGTATTGCTGAGAAGAGCTGAGTCATTCATAATTGATCACTGCACAGTATTATTTTAACCGCATACAATGTTCTCTTGGTTCTGCTCACTTCACTTTGTATCAATTCATGTAAGTTTTTCCAGGTTTTTCTAAAAGCATCCTGCTTGTCATTTCTTATATGACAACAGTATTCCATAACAGATGGATAGAGCTTCTGATGTGGTGTATTGGGAAAAAGTATATCTCTATCTAATCTATCTGTATCTATGTCTTTGACTAAATGTTTTAAACACTACCATGACTTTATAGGTGAACTCTTACCATATCTTCTCAAACATAGTCTTTTTTCTTGGAGGGGGTGTAAGTATGGAAAATTGTCTCAGGGAAAAGTGCTCATGTAGCATTGAAGGAATCAAATACTTTTTCCATATTATTTTTCTTGTCACAGGATTTTATTCGAGTCAGTTAAGTTGGCAGATTTATGTATAGAGAGCAAAGACTAGGTTACAAGGGAGAGTATTCTTTCAGAGAAATCTCCTAAATCTTACCAAGTCCTATGTCAGCTTATCGAAAGAGTCTGATGGTGGGGTGTCGTCAGGTATATTACATCCTCCTTTTTTTGTTGTCTAGTCATTTTAGTTATGTCTGACCCTTTATGAGCCCATTTGGGATTTACTTGGCAGAGATACTGGAGTGGTTTGCCATTTGCTTCTCCAGCTCATTTTACAGATGAAGAAATTGAGGCAAACAAGGTAAAATGACTTGCCTAGGGTCACACAGTTAGTAAGGGTCTGAGGAACTCAGGAAGATGCATCTTCTTGACTTCAAGCCCAGAACTGTGTCACCTAGTTGCCCCGCATCCTGCCTGCTTTGACAGCTAAGCTCTGTAGAACTAAAGAATCTTAGGTATTACAATGGTAACCCCAAAGGAATGGAATAGAAGAAAGGAAATTTAGAAATAGGGTTGGGGTAAGAACTTCCAGAGAAGTAAACAATCAATGATTTTGGGGGCTCCATTCTTTACAAAGTAGAGAATTGTTATACAGATTGTGGATGCTTTGTGCTTCAGTATCAGGCAATACCGCTGTGTCTTTCTCATCCAGGTTCCACTACAAATAGAGAGAGCCTCATGTACTGCATCACAAACACATCTTTGCTTTGGTTATTGCCCCAACTTGCTGATCAGTGACTTCCTTCAAGATAACTGGTGGTGTTGCCAGTCCATTTAAGGTGACATGGGAGATTTGCAGATACTGCACAGTCCCTGAAGTTCAGAGAAACACTGACACGTTGGAGGAAGAAAACAAATGGCACACACTTCCTCTCTGAGGCAGGGAAGTTTCAGCTTGTTGTTTTTGCAAAACTTCTAGCTATTTATTTAGGGCTTGGTTCAGCAGAATTCATGGACTAATCAAGGACTGGGCACGTTGTGTCTTCTTGTATTCCTCCCTGTCTGTTCTTGGGGAAATGATTTTTTGATCTTCTGTAAAATGGGAGTGAGGTAATTCGTTTTTCCTAAGGTAGACACAAAAATATGTTCCAAGCACCTTGAGATCTATTGATATAAGAAGCAGATCACATATCAGTATATTCTGTGAACTTTGAAGTGCATCATATTCACAGAGATAAATTGGGTGGGGAAACTGGAAAACTGAGCCAAGGTAATATATTCAGAAGATGAGTGATTTAGAGCATTTTACTAGCCTTTGAAGTTTTTCAGCAGTATAGAAACAATAAAGTTTGGCACCTAATTAGTAAGAATAATTATTTAAAAGAGAAAATTAGCAACTGTGTTGAGCTCTTTTGATGATCCACCCTATTTCTCTTCTCCCTACAAGGTGACCTTATGTCAGTATCATTCTCCATCTCCTCCTTTTCCTCCTCCCCTTCCCTTCCCTTCCCTTCCCTTCCCTTCCCTTCCCTTCCCTTCCCTTCCCTTCCCTTCCCTTCCCTTCCCTTCCCTTCCCTTCCCCTTCCCTTCCCTTCCTTCCCTTCCCTTCCCTTCCCTTCCCTGCCCTGCCCTTCCCTGCCCTGCCCTGCCCTGCCCTGCCCTGCCCTGCCCTGCCCTGCCCTGCCCTTCTCTTTCTTCTCTCTCTCTCTCTCTCTCTCTCTCTCTCTCTCTCTCTCTCTCTCTCTCTCTCTCTCTCTCTCTCTCTCTCTTTCTTTTTCCCTCTCCCCTCCCATCTATGGAGCAGTGTCTTTCCCTCTACTCGCCACCCTCTTGTTTGTCATGCTGTTTGCTCCAGGTACAAAAATTCCTAGTTATAGCTCTGCATATACAGTAACTTAATGATTGTGATAAAGATGGAAGAGTGTTGCAAAGATGTTAAATAAGTATAAGAAGACCTCAGATGATATTTGAAAAGGCAGATTTTGTACTGTGAAATCCTCCATACTCTAGTGGAAAGAATACTGGGTTAGATAGAAGTCAAGAGACTCAACTCAAAGACTCTGATAAGAGCTTTGCTACTTAGTAGTTGTGTGATTGTGGGCAAATCACATAATCTCTCTGGGACTCAGTTTTTTTTTTAATCATTAAAATCAAGTTAGTTACTCTATACCATCTGCCTCATAGATAAACAAGTTAAATGACTCCTGTTTTTCAGAAGACAAATAATTTCATAAGAAAATATGGTGGGATACAATAAAAGGGTCCAATAAGGTGATAAGATGATTTATAGGACCCTTTCCAATCTGTGATTCCAAGATATCGGGGTTTCCTCAGCTTCTTACTTGTGGTGTCATAATGTATTTTGATAATTAAGAGCATTGATTCTCTATCCTCACCCTGATTCCTTAACTGCAGTCCTTACAATGATTCCAGCAAGATTTCCAGCAAGATTTTCATTCATTTAACAAAAACTCATAGATTTAGAGCCAGAAGGGACACTAAAGGTCATTTAATCCACCTTTCTCATTTTTAAAGATGAGGAATCTCTATGTCTCTCTGTCTCTTTCTCTCTGCCTCTCCCCCCATCTCTCTCTCTTCTTGCATAGCTAATAAATATCAGAAGTAGAATTTGAACTACGGTCTGATACTCCATCTATAACACAACCAATATTTTCTGATATCTATCATTGCATTTTTTTCTTCTTCTTATACTGGTTTCCCTAGCTTACCCAGGCTGCAAGTGCGCTGTCAACTCACAGTCCGATCCCACTGGTGAACAGCCCGTAAACTTTAATCTGCTGTGATTCTGGGATGATCCTCTCCTACTGAGGCAACGTGGTCCCTTCTCTAAGGGACTTACTGTACCGATACTAGACCTAATTTAGACACATGGTTAACTTTAAGCCCTGATGCAACTCAGAACCTATAAGCCCAAATGATCTACTAGCCTCTGCTTTCCCCAGTAGCAGGGATGACAAGTGTATACCACCACACTCAGCTAAATGGTTTGCTTTCATGTCACCATCATTTCCCATGTACCTTTCTTCCTTCCTCAAGAGTCATCCCTTATAACGAAGAATAAAAATAATTGAAAAAGACTAACATTATGTGCAAGTATTCCACATCCATGGTCATTGGCCTTTGCAAAGAATTCAGGGAAGTGCCTTCTCAGGGTGGGCTTTTTGTTCAAAAAGAAAAAAAAATAAAGTTCTGAGAGGCAGAGAGAAGATGGGGATGGGTAGTCAGTTATTTGTTCTTTCTACCTTTATTTCTCTCCTCTCTTTTTGCCTCTCACTGATGACATTCCAGGCTATTTGCCTGTCATCCTGAAGTCAATCAGCTTTTTGACTCTCTATGGGTTTTGTTCGGTACTACTGAATGAGTGATCCAGAGAGGAAAAAGCAATAATAATACCAAATAAGGTAGAATGAAAGGAGGGGGTGGGGAAGCACTTGAAAAGAGGAATGTCTCTATAAAACAGGGACACTTGGCAGTAGAGCCAGTGAAAAATGATACCAATTATATAAAGCAAAATGCCACCCATCAAGCAGAACATTTTAATTCTCACTATTCTCAGCTATTTATTACTTTTTGTACAAGACTCAATACATGTCTCTCAAAATAAAATAAAATAAAATAAACCCTTTACATCCACCTCTTCGCCTCTCCCCAACCTCTCTTAGGTAGGAAGAGACCCTCTATTGAGAACAAAAATAAGAAACCACTTCTCATATATCATTGTAAGTTTACAAGGGCTATAATCTAATTTCAGCACATGAACTTGTACCGGGCATTTCCAGGTTCAATTTCACTTCACTCTTCAGTCCCTGTTTTGACTGTTGGAGAAGAAAAAGGAGGGAGTGATTCATGGCGTCAAAGATTTTGCACTTGATTTTAATTTTCTGGTGTCTTCCAAATCCCACAAGTGTACCTTGTGTTACTGACACACCTAAACTCCTCTGACTTTTGTTGGAAAACCATATTAAAAAAATTTTTTTAATGACCTTGTCTTTTCCAGGACTCCTTTCCCCTCCAGGTCTGTCGTAGATGGTCCAGAGCTTACAGCTGGATTCCCGAAGGTCGGCCACAAGATGGCGACAACGTCACAGTGGAGAGCGGCCAAACGCTGCTACTTGACATCACTACTAGTGTCCTCAGAATGCTGCATATTAAAGGTCTGTAGAGTTGGAGGGCTGATGGTCCTTTTATGATTTTAATTTTCTTCAAGTGGGCCAGGGGGTGGGAGTTACTTATTTTTTTAAGTTGAAGGACTTGATTGAATTCTTCCTTCAATGCATATGGTCAAGAGTGTGTGGGTAAAGGGGGAAGAGGGACAGCCTGCCTTTTGATGCCAGGGATGAGGTCCCAGGGGCATCAAAGTTGGGAACCCCTTTTTCCTGAGTCTTTGGAGCCCAGCACCTCTTTAATTTTTCTTTTCAAGGACAAGAAAATCAATGTGGGCAGCATCCTTAAAGGGTGTCATTGTTTTCCAGAACACTCTTTAGACATGCCTGTCCTGGATGGCTCCCACAACATAGCCAGAGACCCTAAAATTAGTTAGTTTTTCTGCCTTTGAAATTCTCTGCCAAGAGAATTTCCTCCTTCCAACTTCCTCCTGCTTTTAACCCTGTTGAGGTTTTGATTTCTTGATCCCATGAAAAGGCAAATAAGTATGCTTCCTTATTACAAAATGAGCAGCAGGCTAGAAACTTGGAAGAGAATAAGGATACAAGGTTGAGCTCAGTCACTGGCTCTCCTACAGCCTTTAGAAGTGATTTTTTTCCTCTCTGTGCCTCAGTTTTCTCATCTCAGTTAAGTAAGTATAAATATCTCTTCCTGCTGTGATGAAGAATAGTCATTCAAAGTGACTTGAGTCAATTCAATTCCATTTGTGTCAGCAAACATTTTTTAAGGGCCCATTCTGTGCTAGGTACTGGGTTAGGCTCTAGAGATACAGTGACAACATTAAACCAGTGCCTGCCTTCAGGGACCTTACATTCTTTATGGAATACTGGCAGATAAAAAAACATGTTTGGGAAATTTGATTAATTATGGAAGCATGATAAAACTTTGCACACAGGTGTAAAGTTTTAATATACCCATATATAGTAATTATAAAAATATTTGCATCCTGTATAGTATGTAAAGCTGTAGTCATCTCTAAAAGATTTAGCTGTGACCTATATGGGCACGACATTTTTATCAATCTATGTCTTTAAAGCATTCTTAAATTCTTCTCAAGAAGACTTTTTCAGCCAAACTGGTTAATTAGGCCTCATTAGGACAACCAAAGTAATCTGCCATCTTGGGCTCTGGCCCCTCCTCTTTTTGTAGGCCTCTGCATATGTATAGCCAGTGGCTTAGGGAGTCTTGCCTTGTTAACAGCTGCCCACCGCCTAGAGGTTGTAGATGATAGAGTTAAGTGACCCCCTGGAAACTGCAGTTCAGAGAAAAGAAAGTCTGTAGAGACCCTTAGCCACAGGGCTCTTCCTTTTACAGAAGTATAATCCCTCCAAGGGCCATGGGTGTCTTCAGGGGTTCAAGCATCTCTGGATTGTATTCAGAGAACCATTTAGGGGAAATTTTTCAATAAAAAGTTGCCTAGTCATGTCCCAATTTGACAACTAACTTCAGACAAAGTGAAAAAAGGAATCGAATTTGTGTGTGTGTGTGTGTGTGTGTGTGTGTGTGTGTGTGTATGAGAGAGAGAGAGAGAGAGAGAGACAGACAGAGAGACACAGAGATAGAGATAGAGACACACAAACACACAGAAGACAGGAATAAGAAAAAATGCAAAAAAGTGCATGGGTGAGGAACCGGGGAAATTTTGAAAAGAACTGGAATTTGCCTTTGTCTCCTGACTCTTCAATTTCAAGTTCAGAGGTAAATGAAATGCTCAACTCAAAAGGAACAAGTTGGAAGGAATGCAAAAAGGGGTGGAGGAAACTGGAATAGGTAGAAACCTGATAGGGGAATGTAAAGAACATAACTCTCAAGATTTCATTACAGAGGTAGGTGGAATCATGGTATCATGGTCATTGCTCTCTTGGAAAGAAGTGTGCGGTTTAATTCAGTCCTCAGTAAATGGTCAGAATTGTGCCAGGCACTGAGGACGATACAAGAGAAGTACCCTGCCCTCAGGTAGCTTACGTTATCATCGGAGAAGGCGAGACACACAAAGAATGGTGTTTGTAAAGAAATCTACGACACAGTTAATATTCAAGTGCCTCTGTGTGTGGCACAGAAGATAAATGCTAATAGTAATAATGATAACTAATATTTATTTGGTGCTTTAAAGTTTGCAAAGTGCTTTGTAGATATTATATCATTTTGTACTCACAACAACCTTGGCAGGTAGGTGCTATTATTATCCCCATTTTACAGATGAGAAAACTGGGGCAGACAGAGGTTAAATGACTTTGCCTGTCCTCACACAGTTAGTAAATGTCAGAATCCAAAGTTTAAGTCAGGTCTTCTCGATTCAGGGTCTGGCTCTCTCTATATTATGCCAACTAGTTGTCCTTTGCCTAACTATAGGAAGGTGGACAGACTTGAGTTAGACCTTGAAAGATTCTTAGGATTTGGACAGATAAAGAGGCAACAGCAAAGCAGAGAATCATAGGGTGCAGGTAGCCAGGTAGTTTGTTTAGAATGTTGGACTTGGTGGAAGGAAGATTTGAACTCTGATTCTGCCTCCTGCGCTGACTAGCTGTGTGACCCTGGGCAAGTCACTTAATCTGTTTTTCAACAGTAAAAATAAGGATAATAACAAGACCTACTTCACAGAGTTGTTATGGGGATCAGCTGAGATAATACATGTAAAATACTTTCCAAGCTTTAAAACACTATGTAAATGTTAGTTATTATGATTATTAGTTATTATTCTAGAAGAGAGCTTATATATCATGGAGAAGATAGGTGGCTCAATGGATAGAGCATTAGACTTGGAGTTAGCAAGACCTGAGTTCAAGTGTGACTTCAGACACTTACTAGTTGTGTGACCCTGGGCAAGTCATGTAACCTCTGCCTCAGTTTCCTCAATTATAAAATGGTGTTGATAATGATAACACCCACCTTCCAGTATTATTATGAGGATTAAATGAAATAATATTTGTAAAGAGATTAGCACAGTGCTTGCCATATGGTAAACACTATATAAATATTAGCTATTTATTGTTATTATTATTTACTCCAGCCCTTTCATTTTACAGAGGAGGAAACCAAGAGTGATTTACCTGAAGTCACACAACTAAGAAGCAAGAGTTGAGATTTGAATCCTGGTTGTCAGACTCTGAATCCATTATTTTTTCTACTATACCATGGTGCTTCCCCTACGTTGTGTGTGTGTGTGTGTGTGTGTGTGTGTGTGTGCGTGCACCTGCACAGAATATACAAAAAGAACAAATAATACAAGAAAAATATATTTCCTAGATCAGATTGACTTAAATACTCTAGTTTTAGAGATACCTACAGCATTTTTTATAATTATAAGATATAGTGATGGAAAGAACTCTCAAGGTCATATCACCCGTTGTCCTGTTTCTAAGCAGGAATTCGGGTGAGCCATTCCAGATACACAGCTACCTGTTGTCTTATTCTTAAAGATTCTATACCTTTCCTTCATCTCCCAATCCTGATAATCCTTCCAGCTTTTCCTTAATTTGAAGCTGTTGTGTTTAAACTCACTTCCCTTGTTCTAATCCAAAATTTACTCTGTCACCATCATAGCTGGTCACGTATTTGAAGAGTCTTGTTACTCATGTGGTCACTGGTCAGCCTTCTGTTCTTTAGGCTGAGCATTAGCCTTCTTTAGGCTCGATATTAGTTACATTATTTCCCTTCAAGGTCCATCTGCTCAGACCTTTGACCATTTTAGTTATTCCCCTGATAAACAGGGCTGTTATACAGCCTGGCGAGGGTCGCAGAGGCGGGAGAACTTAAAATGGACTTCAGTTTAGTTCATTTATTAAGTAATATAGTCTCCTACATGCCAGGCTTTCTGCTAGACAGAGAGTGCCTGCTCTCAAGCAGCTTACATTCTGTTGAAGGGAAACAGTAAGAACACAGATAAGTCAATGGAAAGGAAATGCAAAGTAATTTCAGTAGGGTGGAATAGGAGTCAGCACTAACAACTGGGGAAATCCATAAAGGCTTTTTGCAAAAGGAAACACGGGGCAGTACTTGGCTCAGTGGATAGAATGCCAGGCCTGGAGTCAGAAAGACTCATATTCCTGAGTTCAAATCTCAGCCAGCTTCAGATACTTCCTAGCTGTGTGACTCTGGGCAAGTCACTTAACCATGTTTGTCTCAGTTTCCTCATCGGTAAAATGATCTGGAGAAGGAAATGGCAAGCCACTCCAGGTTCTTTGCCATGAAAATACTAAAAGGAGTTGGATGTGATGAAAAATGACCAAACAACAACAAGAGGAGTAATTGAGCTAGACCTCAATAGGAACTATGGATTTCAAGAGATGAAGGTGACATGGGGAGAAGATTCTATGTGGGAGCCCCTCTGTGCAAAGGCACTGTCACAATTAGCAGAGTGGGAGATTGAATGAATGTCATATATGCATAGGAAGTACAAGAAAATCTAGGGATTTAAGTGGGATGGCTCTGCAGAGGCATTTTTGAAATTTAACTAGCCTGATGCCATGACAATGTTTGGTAATAAAAATTGTGTCTGGCATTCATGTACTTCTGGGTGATGATGTTCATGGCAGAGGCACAAAGTTGAGAGAATGGAGGAAGTGGCAGGTACTCATTTCCATTCCTATTATTTGGACTAGACCCTTTATTTTGTTGGGGTAAGGAACTCCAAATGAGGAAAATTTCTCTGCAAATTTGTGGTTGTTCGGTCACTCCGGTGACATCTTACTCTCTCTGACCTCATTTGGGGTTTTCTTGGCAGACCTGGTGGAGTGGTTTGCCTTTTCCTTCTCCAGTTCATTTTACAGATGAGGAAACCGAGGCAACAGGGTGAAGTGACTTGCCTGGGGTCACATAGCTACTAAGTGTCTGAGGCCAGGTTTGAACTCAGGAAAGTGAATCTTCCTGACTCCAGGTCCACTGCAGCACCTAGCTGCTTAATGTTTATTAAGCACTTAGTATATGCAAGCCACTGTGCTAAGCACTTTACAAATATTATCTCATTTGCTCTTGGGAGGTAGGCACTATCATTATCCTCCTTGGAAGCAGACAGAAGTTAAACGACTTGCCTAGGGTCATGTAGTTAATGTGTCTGGGGTCGAATTTGAATTCAGATCTTCTTGCCTTCAAGGTCAGCTCCCTCTGTTTTATGCCGCCTAGTTACCCAATCTCTGAACATTAAAATTCTACTGTGCTAGAGTTTCTCAAAAGAGTTGACTTATTTCCCTTTGGATTATAGTTTGGTTGTGAGACAGACATGGAGGGTCACAGAGTCTTCTGTGGTGCCATTGGAGGGCTCAAGGTGTGTGGTGTTACAGAGTTCAGAGCGTGGTGAAGGAAAGTCAGGCCAATAAAGTAGATCCATAGGTAGGAGTCTCAGCATTTGGGGAAAATCCAGTGAGGGGTAAAAGCAGTGTCATTGAGTGTCATTGTCCTGGGAAATGGAGCAGCCTGTTCAATCTCCTTCTTCCCACAAACTCTGCTGCCCTTTACCCTTTTCCTGGGCCCCAATTTCCCCCAATTCCCTTTGAGAATCAACTAGTCAGTCAAACAACATGCATTTATTAAGTGCCTACTGTGTGCCAGGAAATGTGCTAGGTGGAATACAAGCCATTGGAGGTCTGTTGAGGCACGGCTATGGGGACCGCTTGACTCTTGTGTGGAGGGATTTTACTCATGTAAATACCTGGGTAAAAGAGCCCAAGCTGCCCCATCCTGTTTACACATCTGACTGTGTGAAGGGACACAGGCAAAAATATCATGATAATGAAGTCAGTAACAATGAATCAGTGGAATCCTTGGATCAAGGCAAAATAAACAGTTCAAGGATGAAATGACCAAGGATAAACAAAACTGGGTAAAGAGAAGATCAAAGGATGCAAAAAGTTCTCACAATTTATCATGGTCAGCAAGTCCTGGGATACAGCTTTAGCCTTTTAAATTGGCAAGAAGAACTGACCCCAGTGGTATCCTCTAATCTTAAGCAGGACCAAAAATTTCTATGGGGGTAGAGATGGTTTCATTGTTTTGGTCCTATCTCCAATGCCTAGCACAGTGCCCGACACATAGAGTACCAGGCCTGGAGACAGAAAGACCCGAGTTCAAATCTGGCCTTAGACAATTACTAGTTGTGTGACTTTGGCCAAGTCATTTAACCTCTGCTTGCCTCATTTTCTGCATCTGTAAAATGGAGGTAATACTAGCTCCTCCCTCCTAGCATTGTTGTGAGGATCAAATGAGCATCTTGGTATCAAATGACTGTAAAACACTTTACACAGTACCCAGCACATAGTAAGCACTACATTAGCTTTTATTTTCACTATTATTATTATTATTATCATCCACAATGTTATAGGACATATTGCTTCCTTCTAAATGCTTGCATGTTTAAAAAAGGGAACAAACGTTTGTTACTGTGTGCCAGGTAGAATGCTAAGTATTGTGCAAGTATTGTCTTATTTAATCCTTGAAAAAACCCTGGGAGGTAGGTGCTATATTATTGTAATCCCCATTTCATAGCTGAGGAAATGGAGACAGACAGTTAAGTGACTTGATCAGGATCACACAGGGAGCAAGTGTTTGAGGTTAGATTTGAACTCAGTTCTTCCTGACTCCAGGCCCAGAGCTATCCACTACACTACCTAGTTGCCTCAGACAGGAACAGAACCTACAATTTCACTGCAATTATTTGTGGACTTTTATAACCTCTCCCTGCCTCAGTTTCCTCATTCGAAGAATGCGAGTGTTATACTTGATTGCTTACAAGATCTTCCCAGCAGTAAATCTTATGAAATGCATTGTGTCACATTGCATCACAAATCTGGAGCTGAACAGACTTCAGGGACCATAGAGTCTAATCTCTTTTTCTTAGAGATGAGGAAATTGAGGTTCAGGTTTGTTGTTAGCCCTTCATTCTCAAAGAGGACCAATGATATCAGGAGAGAGTGATGTCTTGAATTGGATTTAAGTGAGGCAGGGCTGTGCACAGTCATCCGCTTCATTCTCTCCTCCAGAGTCATTGGGAGTCCTATGGCAAAACTTAAGTCAAGACGACTGGTGATGGTCCACTGAGACTCAGGAAATTTAAGTAATTCGCCTAAGCTCAGAGGCAAGATTTGAGCCTCATGCTATCTTCCCCTTCTCAGAAGCCAGGTATCCAAATGGTTAATGCTAGAAATTGAAGCTTTGATCTGTGGATCAGAAGCCTTTTTGGCTCCAGTTCTATCTTGAGTTATTGTGGGACTTTGAAACTTTGACATCATTTAATGCCTTAGTTTTTCCCATTTGTATAATGGAATTGGCACTTTTTTTTTAATTCAGTAACAGAGAAAGATTAATGAGAAAGCTTTTTGTGTGTAAATTTCTTAGGGGCAATAAGTAAAAAAAAATACAGAATAAAATCTGGAGTTGGACTCATATTTTAATGCCATGTGCACTGATTCATGAACTTTATTAAAAATTTCCAGTTTACTCTTTAACTAATGATAAGTGGTCCAGCTACATTTATTATTATTTCATATTTATTAACTTAGGGTCCAGAAGCTATTCTCTCTCTGCCCTCTATAACTCTTCTGTCTTTTTTTTTGGGGGGGAGGGGTACTGTTAAACACAAAATAGAATTAAACCAATCAATTAATACTAATGAGTTGTGATGGAATCATGAATGTTCCCTCAATTTAATTAATTATACATATGTATATATGTATACATATATATACACATATTTTTTTATGTTCAGATGCCCAATGGCCATAGGCATCTCAGAATGAAAATTTATTATTTTTATTCCTAGTAATTATGATGAGCCACAGCAATAAAGGAAGACTGTCATCCTCTTGTCAGTGCCAAGAAACAGATCCTGAGCTGAGACCTTAGGCATATGATCTTTAGTTATTGGGATAGCAATATGATGCCTTTGCCATTTTCTTCCCTCTGAATTTGTACAGGGACACTAAGGAAGCAGAAAAGAAGGCTGAAGGACTAAGCAACCAAGGTTGGGGGGAAAATTCAAGGGTGGATAGGAAATGAGAATGAAAGAATAACAAAGACCCCTCCCCCCTTTTTTTTCTTGTACTGCCCCACTCCACACCATGTGATGAAATAAAATTAAAAAGAAAATAACAAACTCTATCCCTTATTAGTTAGTGTTAACAGCAAATCAATCAATCGATCAATAAATATTTATTAAGTGCCTACTATGGGAAAAAGACATAGAAGTTTCGTTTATCAGATTTACATAGGGCCTGAATCTGAGAGGTATAGCCAATGAACTGAAGAAGGAAATAGCAAACCACTCTACTATCACTGCCAAGAAAACCCCAAATGGGGTCACAAAGAGTTGGACACGAATGAAATGATTGACCTATAGCTAATATAATACCTTAGAAGGCAGAATAAGGATCTAAAAAGGTCTCCCAAGACTGGAAGAGTAGATCAAAACCGATCAATTTTCAGATGACTTATAAAGGCTCATCCAGTTCTAAATCTATGATCCTGTGAAATGAAATGTAATAGGGATACCCATAAAGTTATACACCTAAGATAAAAGATATTAACTGCCTAGCAGCTAATAGAGAGCAGCTCATGTGAAAAAAAAAAATCCTAGTGTTTTAGTGGATTAAAAACTCAATATATATTAACAGTGTGACCTGGCACCTGGCAGCCCTTGAAATCTAACGTGATACTGGGTTGAATGAATAGGTATTGTCCTGTACAAGGAAGGGGATAATTCTGCTGTACTCTGTGCTGATCAGTCCACACTTGAATACTATTTTCACTTTGGCATGTTGCAGTTTGAAAGAGTCATGGGTTAATCTGAGCATGTACACAGGCAGGCTATTGGGAAAGTGAGGGCTCTGGGAACTATATTACATGAGGAAAACTCAAAGAACATCTGGATAATAATAAATAAACAAATAAGTAAATACATAAATAAATAAAAAGAAATCTATCTTCCAATACAGCACTTGGGCCATTTGTTTCTTTTCTCTCATTTTCCCTACACGATTGGCTCAACTTACTTTTTGGTCATTTTGATGACATCTTTTCTGGCACTCATTTCATGTAAGTTATTACTGATACCATGTCTTAGCCTGATGAGACCTACCCTGTACTCTGCCATTGCCTTATTATGGTGTGATTCTGAGATGTGTGTACCATAAATGAATGAATTCTATAATTTTCTGCTACTTATATACTCAGCTTTATAAGCTTGTGCTTGGTGAGAATTTTTGAGAAAAACAACATTTGTTTCAGTGTTATTTTCATGTTTTGAAAGCTCCATTGGTATCCTTGTACTGTTGAGAGAAGGAAAAGAGGACTTCTAGCCCATTAAAGGCCAATTAGGTGGATCTTCCAAGGGTATAGTTATGGGAGGATATGGAAAAGAGGATGCATTGGCATGGATGAGATATGGTCTGCTTTACTGAAGGAAATGGCCATATAAGACCACAGCTCTTTTTTGAGTATTAGAGTATGGGATATGTTTCTGTGACTTCCATTGATTTTCCCCTCTTCTGAACACCCTATTGCTGTCGTCCCAGTCACCCAGACTCACATCTTTGTCATTCTCAACATACTCTTACTCTGCCCACATACCAGTCTGTTACCAGGTTTTGTTGTTTCTACCTCTATAATCTTTCTTAAATATGTCCCCTTCTATCCGCTAATACCACCATTACCCTTGGAAGCCCTTCTCACCTGAAGCACTACAATAGCCTGCTGGTTGGCCTTCCTGCCTCAAGCCTTTCTTGCTCCAATCTATCCTCTTTACTTAATTGCTCATATGATTTTCCTAAAGTGCAGGTCTCACTATATCACTCTCTGTCCATCTTAGATCACTGGTTCCTTATGACCTCCAGGATCAGATAGAAAATTCTGTGTTTGGTTTTTTAAGCCCTTTACAGCCTGGTCCATTCCTATCTTTTCAGTCTTATACCACATATACTCTACAATCCAACATTCATTGTCTCACACTCTCTCTCCAATCTCTCTGCCTTTGTATTGGCTGTCTTCTCCCGTGCTTGGGATACTCTTCCTCCTTGCTTCCTTCAAGACTCAGCTCAAATTCCATCTTCTGCAGAAGGCCTTGCTTGGTCTCCTCTCTCTCCTAGCTGCTAGTTCTTCCATCTGAGATGATCTTTTTTAATGCTGTATATATCTCATATGTACGATTTTCTTCATGTAGTCTCTTCTATTAAAATGTGAGCTCCTTGAGGACAGGAACCACATTCTTTTTGTTTTCTAGGTATTCCCACTGCTTTCCACTATGGCTGACACATAGTAAGCACTTAACACCTGTTGACTAAATGACTAACTGGTTAGGCTATTCTGAACCTGCATAGGAGTCTAGTGACGATACCCTTGGGCAGTGGTTATCCAGACTCTGAGGGGGAATCTCCCCAAGTAGCCCTTCCCCATTTGGACATCTCTAATTGTTCAGAATTTTTTCCTTACACAGTGGCCAAAGCTGCTTCTCTACGTGGCCCACCCATTCTCCTTGCTTTGCCCTCTGGGGCCAAACAAAACAAATCTACTTCTTTCCCATGACTTCTCTTCAAATACTTGACAACAGCTGTAATTCCTGTCACCTCCATCCCTGCCTTATGTCTTTTCTTCTTCAGATTAAACAATTTCAGTTCTTCCAATTGATCCTTGCGTGGCACTGTCCCCAGGATTCTTGGCATCCTGGTCACCTTCCTGTAGACCTGCTCCATTTTGTTGATTGCCTTCCTAAAAATATGGTATTTAGAATTGAATCCACAGTTCTAGAGAACAGAGAAACTATATCCTCCCTTGCCTTGGAAATCATGCCTCTATTTGAACAAGAGAATCAAAGAGTTAGAGCTTTAAAAGACACTGGAGGCCATTATGTTTAACTCCCCCAATTTGTAGATGGGGGAAATTGGTTGAGATGCCTCAGTTCACTCTTGCCTAACATATTTGCAAAGTTCATACCAAAGGGGTTCACTCACTTCTCAGTCTGCATCTCCATCAATGAATGAATAAAGCTTCTATTAAGCATTTACAATCTGCAATACATTGTTCTAAAGGCTGGGAATATAGATAGAGACTAAGATACTTAAGGAGCTCACATTCTAATGGGGGAAGACAACATGAATGGAAGGTATGAGGGTGGAAGCTAAGGAGAAGAGAGAAGTGGCCCCAGCTCTTGGACATGGTAGATAGAGAGAAGTGCAAGGGGGAGAGAAATAGCCTCTGACCTGAGGAAGAAGATACTATCCTTCCCTCAAGAAGCCACCAATCTGAGAGGGGAAACCTTCATCCAGTCCCTTACCTCAGGTAATGCAGTGCCAGCTCTCCTTCACTCACCCTGGACTTGGTACCACGTCTGATGGCCTAATCCTTAGTGCTTAACTGTGACATGAGAAGTCCCTTCACCTGCTCCCTCTCCCACAGCTCTCTCTGTCTCTCTCTCTCTGTCTGTCTGTCTCTCTCATCTATCCAACCATACATCTCCTACATTTTCAGTCTTCTTACACTTTGCTCTTTATCACAGACTCTTCAATTCAATGGCACTGGCCTTCTTACTGTTCCTGAGCGAGGCACTCCATCCCTCACCTCTAGGCATTTTCCCTGACTATCCCTCACGTCTGAAATTTTCTCCTTTCTCATTTCTATCTCTTGGCTTCCCTGGCTTCCTGCAAGTCCCAACTAAAATCCCATCTTCTACAGGAGGACTTTCCCAACCTCTCTTAATTCTAGTGCCTTACTTCTTTTTAGTTATTTCCTGCTTATTTTATATGTATGTATCTCTCTCTCTCTCTCTCTCTCTCTCTCTCTCTCTCTCTCTCTCTCTATATATATATATATATATATATATATATATATATATATAATATATATATATATCTTGTTTGTGCATATTCATTTGCTTATCTCCCTGATTAGATTGTAAACTCCTAGAAGGCAGGGATTGTCTTTTGCCTCATTTTGTATCTCCAGCATTTAGCACAGTGTCTAGCACATAGTAGGGGCTTAATAAATGTTTATTGATGAACTATCTCTCCCTTTCATTCAAAAATCTTTCTAACATCGATACTTAATTCCTTCCATGAATGTGTGTATATACATGTATATACACACATGTGTATGTGTGTGTATATGTATTTGTATATATGGAGTATTGGGGATGGGAGAAGGGGAGGAAAGAGAGCCTGAACTGAAATATGGGATGGAGAGTGGTAGAAAACTACTCATATAATGATCTCACTTCCCTGCTTTATTTGGGCTTCATGGACATAGCAGGTAAGGAATAGATTTCTGATATAGGTGGTTGCCTATAGACACCATTTTCACAAGTGGATTTTGACCTCAAAGTCCTGGACATGCTACAGATCAATCTAGAACTCTTGTGTCAGTTTAGTGACCACAGCTGTTTGGACTATTCAAGGTGAACCCCCCCCCAAAAAAAACCACACTTTTCCAATACTCTTATGGTTTTCTGGTTGAGGATAGAAGTTTGCAGTCATTTGGAAGGGGCTCAAGGATTTCCCATAGAAGCAGGGAGTGCTGTGCCCAGCATAGCCTTTTCTAACCCAATGACTGTGCACTTCTTACCTTCTAGTTAGTAATGAACCAACATCAGAAACAGCAGGTGCTTACTTTAGATAACTCTTTACAACTCATTGATCTGGAAATGTTGTCAGAGACTACTTCCCTAGGGTAGCATTTGTTGTTTCCCTGTGCATTGAGGCCCTCTATGTTGGCTAGGCAAATTAGCCTATGCCTATAGGTTCAAGGCTGGAAAGTTGAAAGGAAATTAAGTTGAGGGCAAGATGGAATTTCCAGAAAAGTTGAATGTACAATTTGCTCTTCTACTGTCATTGCTATGACATTAGTAAATGGGAGAAAAGGACAGGGTAGCTTTCCCAGGGCAGTGAAATTCATTGGAGACTGATCTTCCAACTCTAAACTGTCTGTAAAAAAGGGAAGTTAGTAGAACTAAACTGACAGAACTAGAATCAGGTCTCAATTCACCTGCCATTCCAGCTTCTCTTTCCCGTGGCTCCATTTCCCCTAAGTTACAGGTTGGGGGTGGGGTGGGGTTGACTGGACTCCTCCTGGGCTGTGTGTTTGTAACTGGGCTTGGCACTTTCTCTTGCCAGGGAACAATGTGCTGGTGAAAAAGTTTTCCTCTAAGTGCTATTTGTTAGGAGAACTTGAATTTCAGACCACTGGTTTTGGTTCCATTGTGGAATTTTCCTATGTTGTCCATTTCTGATGGGAATGCATCAGGTTAGTTAATGAAATACTACGTGGCTTCCATCCTGAGGAGAGAGGGGTGTGTGTGTGTGTGTGTGTGTGTGTGTGTGTGTGTGTGTGTATGTGTGTGTATGGGTGTGTGCCTATGTGCTTCCACCATGCATCCTGAGAACATTTTGTGGGCAATTCTAGTTCATATTTTCTTTTTTTAATCAGGCAGAGACATTACAATTAAAATACCGTTAAAGTGATTCTGGCAAGTATTACAATAAGCATGTTTTTTAATTAAAGAAAGAACAGGGGAGATGCATAAGCAATACCAGCTAATGGGAAAAATTTCATCCGATAATCTATTTTAATTGAAATTTAAAAAAAGTAGCAGTGCTTATATGCATGCATGGCTGCTGTCCCAGGTTGTGGGGATTTAGGTGAGCCTAGACTTGATTAATTAGTAGCCAGGCAGAGCTTCCATTCCTTTGCCCCCAAACCGTAAAGCCTGATTTATGCCTCATATCTTCCATGAATATGTGACGGCTCGGGCATCTATTTCCTGAGCTGCTGGTGGATAGGATTATAGAGCGTGGACCGAGCTCTTGGGGGCTCTCGTTTGCCAGCCAAATTGATTTTCCGCATCTTTGGCCGGGGACAAGCCCACCTCGAAGGCTTCCCAGGCTGTGCTCCACTGGATCAGGCGGAAACCTAATCCGGATTCCACTAACAAAAGGAAGCTAGCTGCATGCATCCCCGTCTGAGCTCAGGCTCTGGCCTTAAGCTTCCTTCCTCAAACAGCATTCTCCCACCAACCCTGGGTAAAGCAAGTAGTCCTTGAATGCTCAGACCAGAGGGAGGTCTAGGGCTCCTCTGTTCTGTTTTCTTTTCTCCAGGCAAAACTATATACAGTACCTAGATCATCCTGAATGGATGGTAGCCCTCTATAATAGTTAAAATCCCACAAGGGATTGTGGGATCCTGCACTTAGAGCTGGAAGAAATCTGGGAGTTCACCTAGCTCAATTCTAATCTCATTGTATAGATTAGAAACTGAGGTGACTTGCCTCTGATCAGAAGGGTAGTAAGCATCAGAAATGGAATTGAACCCACATATAGTCTGGAGACCTCCAACTCCAGAATCAGTGCTTTTCCCCCCATTGAATAAAACTGACTCCTTGGTACGAGTGTTTAACAACTGGAATGATGAGAGACTTTTTCTTTTGGGCTGGATCTGTGATTTCATCAGCATAGTGAATGAGGAGCTTACTTTGCCTTGCAGGTTGGCACTCGCTCCAGAAAGAAGGAAATAAGGAAGGAAGAAAGGAAAGGAAAATGGAGGGAGGAAGGAAATGAACATTTATTAAGCACTTATTATGTGCTAAGCACTGGAGATATGAATATAAGAAAAAAAAAAAGACATTCCCTGTCCTCAATGAAGAAAGACAAAACATGTAAAGGGGATGAAAGGGGAAGGAGGATGAAGTCACCTGGTTGGGGGGGAATGGTCAGGAAGTGAGTTGTGATGGGAGAAGAAGGAAGGCAAGTCAACCTCTGCCTGTCCATGAAATGGAGCGTCCTGGAGAAATTCCCCACTGGGAGAAAGGGAGTGGACTTACAGAGGGATATTCCTTGCTGAGTGGGTTTCCCAGTAGTAGATTGTTCCAGGGCATGGAAGCCTCAGACACCAAGGAAAATTTTAGCATGTGCCAGCAGAAGAGGGGCCACGGTTTTGAAGTTCAGAGGAAATAAGGAACAATGCCTAGGAGGCACTGAAAGTTTAAGTGACTCGCCCACAGTCATACAACTAGTATGTATTAGAGGTGGAGCCTGAGCCCAGGTCTTGCTCTCCATTATACCACATCTCTTGATGAAAAATATACTGCCACTGTTTTCAAATAGTTGTAGAAATAGTTCAAGAGCCCATGTCAGTACTCCATTAAGTGTTCTCCCTTAGCTTTTGAGTCACTGGTTCTTCAGGTTTTTATAGTTCTCAACTTGCCCCTCCTCTCCCCTTGTATGGTTCCTCTTGCCCTCAGGTTCTATATTTGACCCTCTTGTATTTCCATTCTGTGCTATACTCCTTGGCAACGGTTGTCATTTAGTCAATAATTTGATTACAGGGTAACTGTGCCAGGTGTTGTGTTAGGTGAAATAGAGAGCACTTAATGCTACTAATAAACCTAGTAGGATTGGGGGAGGAAAGGCATGACTTGCTTATAAATTGGTCTCTTGTTCAGTTGTTTCATTTATGTCCAACTCTTCATGACCCCATTTGGGGTTTTCTTGGCAAAGATACTGACATGGTTTGCCATTTCCTTCTCCAGCTCATTTTACAGATGAAGAAAGTGAGGCAGACAAAGTTAAGTGACTTGCCTACTTAAACTAGTAAGTGTCTGAGGTTGGTTTTGAACTCAGGTCTTCCTGACTCCAAATTTGGTGCTCCGCTGAGTGGCACTTAGTCACCTAGCTGCCTATAAATACAATACCAAGGGGAAAAATCTTTAAGTAGATTGAAGGCAAAATAGACAGGAACTCATGAAAATATCTACTATTCAGGATTTCTCCTTCAAACAGAATTTGTTTTAAGTACATCAGCCAAGCAGTATTAGTGGTTTGGACTGCTAGAGGAACATGGAATTGGTTTGTATTATTGAACTAGAATTTTTAATGTTGTTTGTTATCTAGAATTCTAGCTGAATGCCAATAGAATTATAATACTTCACACTTTTCTGTAGTGGTCTCACCTCGACTCTTACAATAGCTTTCTAATCGTTCTCCCTGCCTCAGATATTTCCCCACTCCAATCCATCTAGTACTTAGTTGCCAAAGTCAAAGACATCTTCCTGAAATGGAGTTCTGACCATGTAATGCCCCCTTCTCCCACCTAACAGACTCTAGTGGCTCCTCGTTACCTTAAGGATCAAATATAAAGTCTTTTGTTTGGCTTTTAAAGCTCTTCATAACCTGACCCTTTTCTATCTTTGCAGTCTTCTTACCCTTGACTCTGTTCTACCCACGGTATTTTCCTACAACACTGTACTGCCTCCAATGACTTACAAAGGACACTCTGTCTCTCATCTTTGTGTCTTTGCACTGTCTTTCTCTCATGCCAACATTTCTCTCTGTCTCCATCTCCGTCTTTTTTTCTTTGTCTCTCTCTGTCTCTCTGTCTCTGTCTCTCTTAATTTTCCTGCCTGCCTTCAAGACAGAGCTCAGATTCTGCCTTCCGTAGGAGACCTTCCTCTGTCCTCCCAGCTCAGATACTTTTCACTTTCTGGTTATTTTCCTCCTGCTCTGTATATGTCTTGTATGTACCTCTTTTTTTACATGTTGTCTCCTGTATTAGACTATAAGCTTCTTGAGGGCAGGAAAGTGTTTTGGTTTTTCTTTGTATCTAGTACAGAGCCAAGCACCTGCCATATAGTAAGTGCGTGGTAAGTAATTACTGACCGACTTCTCAAAGTTCTTCCCTCCTGTTGCTCCATTTGTTCCCCATAACAACCCTACAGAGGAATAATATAAGTAGTTCATGTTAATCTAGTGTTTTAAAGTTTGCAAAGAGGGGTGCAGATAAGGGCACAGTGAATAGAGCACCAGTCCTTAAGTCAGGAGTACCTGCTTTCAAATCTGGCCTCGGACCAAATACTTGACACATTAGCTGTGTGACCCTAGGCAAGTCACTCAACCCCAGTTGCCTTAAAAAAAATTGCAAAATGCATTTGTCACAAATACCCTATGAAGTCATTTAACAATGAAAGCAAGAATAATAGTGAAAATTTTATAGCACTTTAAGGTTTGCCAAGAACTTTATATATGCTATTTTATTTGATCTTCACAAATGCCCCTATGGGGTGGGTGCTATTATCTTCATTTTGTATCTATTTCCAAATCAGTTGTAAGGATAAAAGGAGATAAAATATTTGTGAAGTGTTTCGCAGAACATAAGAGAATGATGTAAGCGCTAACTTTTATTCAGTCATGTCCTATTCTTCATGATCCCATTTGGATTTTTTTTTTTGGCAGAGATACTGAAACGGTTTGCCATTTCCTTCTCCAGCTCATTTTATAGATGAGGAAACTGAGACAAACAGGGCTAAGTGACTTGCCCAAAGTCATGCAGCTAGTAAATGTCTGAGGCCAGATTTGAACTCAGGAAGAGGAGTCTTCTTGACACCAACCTACCACTCTATGAACTGCATCACCTAGCTGCCTCAAGTGCTAACTAGCTATTATTAATATATAATTTTAATTTATTAATTTATTAATTATTTAATTAATATATTTAATATATTGTATTACTATAAGATACTATATTAATATAATATATTAATATTTAAATTGTATTTACAAATTCTTAATTGCAAATACAGTGATTACACAAGTGGAGGAAGTGAGGCCTAAGTTTCAGGAGATAATTGGAAATTTTTCTCTTAAGAAATGAAAAGCATGTCATACACATGTGAGTGCAAATGCACATATATTTGCTCTAGACCTGTGAATTTATTAGTGAAGCAAACTTTAAGTGTAAAACCTTCCTCCAGTGATACAGACAGCGACATGCTTGCAGCTGACTGCCTTAGGGAGTTGTTGTAGAAAGAATGAAGTTAAGAGGGTTTACAAGACCTTTCAGCTGCTCCATGAGGTTAAAACTACTTTCATAATAAGACTAAGCCATTCTTTGTCTATTTAAATACTACTTCTTTTTCCTACTATGTATCTGTGAAAGGCCAGATTTTCTTCATATACTTGAATCAAAACAACCCATCACAATAGATTGAAAAGAGAAGCATAAAAGAGAACTTAGCTTTCTTCTATTGAGCCTTACATTAAAAAGATTTGCAGAAATAAATAAAATAATGCCACTTTTTTTTTTAAGTGAAGTAGTTGCCTCTCTTAAGTGACTTGCCCAGAGTCACACAGCTAGGAAGTATTATGTGTCTGAGGCTGGATTTGAACTCAGGTCCACCTGACTCCAGGACCAGTGCTCTATCTACTGTACAACCCAGCTGCCCCACAATGTCACTTTTTCACTAGAGGTTTTTGGTTTGGAAGATATATTTTTTGTAAAAATACATTATTATGTTAACATGTAATAGGTTTATCATCATTATTTTAAAATGACAAATATTTTAATATAATCAGTTTCATTAAAAAAATGAAAAACAGATCTAGACAAAATATTCCATTCTTCAATTAAGTCTTGAGAAGCAAAGTATTGTATATATTCTTGATGTTTTTATTGATGAAGTATTTTTCTTGATGTCTCCTCCTTGGTTACTCTAGTAGGTAGGTGGTCTGAAATCAAGGTCATAGGTCTTTCTTTTAGTTTGTTTACTTTTAAACTTCATACCATTTTTGGTTCTCTTATTTTTACCTTCCTTATAATGTACAAAACATGTAACAAAATCAAGAATAATACATTTATGTTGTATATGGTTTTTATTTTTTAAGGGAGGGGATAATAGCTAAAATTGTGTGTTTTTCCCTTTTAAAAACAATCTAATTGGGGATTTGATTACAGAGAATGACTAAGTTATCAGTTCTATGCCACTGACTTTTAAATCTTTACATTCAGTCCTACTGTGTCTCTTGAAATTCCAATTGGACATTACATCCTCCCCTGCCCCCAATCTCCTTACCAGGACATCCTGTCCCTTTTTCCAATTTCCCTATTCCTCTGAAGAGGACTAATATCGTTCCAGTCACTAAGTTTTGAACTCAGTCATCCTTAACTCTTTATTCTCCTTCCTAAAACCCCACCCCCATCCATTAGGCTGCTACAGCTTGTCAGTTATATGGCAGTATCTCTCACATCTGCCTCCTTTTTTTCAGTCACACAACTATCACCCTAGTCTAGGCCTTTATTGCCTGTCACTTAAACTATTGCAATAGCCTCCAAAGTTATTTTTTCCTGCTTCTGGTCCCTCTTTTCCAAACCCTCTTCCATATATCTACTTAAATGACATTCTTAAAGCTGGGCTGTAAGCATTTCACTATCCTGCTCAGGAAATTCTATTGACTCTTTATTGCCTCTAGCAGCCGATGAGAACTCCTTTGTTTGGGATTGAAAAGATCTTTATAATCTGGCTCCAGCCTGTCTTGTCAGGCTTACAAAACATTTCTCCCTTTCATGCCTTCTATATTCCAAAGATCTGGGTTGACTTGTAATTCCTTGTACACAAATATTCCATTTCTCTTATCTGTGACATTGAGTAGACTGGCCCACATGCATGATATGTATTCATGTCTCACTTCCTCCTCTTAAAATCCTTTGATGCCTCTGAGAGTGGGATGGGGATGAGGAGATACTGGGTGGTGGGGTGGGGGAGTAGTTAGTGTTTTCTCATAGCCACAAAGGTAGTAATTGTCATGAAGGATCTGAATTCAGGTCATCTGGCTTTAGAATCAGTGTTTTTCTTCACTGTACCACATTACTCATCCAGGTTTTCCCTCAATAGAATGTAAACTCCTTGAGGGCAGGAACTGTCTTTGTATAACCAGAACTTGGCAGCTAATGGATAGAGTGCTGGTCCTGATTTCAGGAAGATTCCTTTTCCTGAGTTCAACTCTGGCCTCGGATATTTACTAACTGTGTAATCCTGGGCAAGTGATTTAACTCTGTTTGCCTCAGTTTCCTCATCTGTAAAATGAACTGGAGAAGGAAATGTCAAACCACTCCAGTCTCTTCATTAAGAAAACCCTAAATGGGTTTATGAAGAGTCAGACAGGATTGAAATGAGTGAACAACAGCCCAGAACCTAGAACAATGTCTAGCTATAATAGATGTTACACAAAACTATTAATTGATTGATTGACTGAAATTTCATTTGATGTTTTTCCTTAGGGAGCCCAAGGAGATATTTTCACATGCCAGCATTTGTATTAAAGGTAGAAGGTAATTTATTTAGACTAGCAAATGATTATCCTTTATAATAGTACTATAAACAAAGCATTTTTTATTCTTATTGCCTTTATTTTAATTCAAAGCAAAGGTTTGCCAAGACCAAACCTAGAAATTGGGTGGGCTGAATGTTTCACTCTTAATTTGATTTGTATGGTTTATACAGACCTACCTACATTTGGTCAACTCTCCAACATCCTAAGGAGGCAGATAGAACACATTTTATGTGGAGAAATAGGACCCCAAGGTGTTAAGAGATTTTTCAAGGGTCACCTAATGACCTAATAATTGAATCAGCACTCCAAACCTAAACTCAGAACCCTTTCATCAGTGTGCTTTCCAACAATATCTGTTAATATTTATTGGTTATATTCACCGTTGAAGTACTTTACAAATATTATCTCATTGGATCCCCATAACAACACTGTAAGAAAGATGCTATTATTATCACAATTTTACAGTTGAGAAAACTGAGCTAGAAAGAGGTTAAATAACTTGCCCATGTATACACAGCTAGTAAGTGTCTGAGGCTGAACGATGCTGATACACATTGGTAGAAAAAGTTGCTATCTGTGAACTAATGACACTTATGAAATCACAGATTCGTTTTAAAGAAGTAAAAAGAAGTCAGATAACGATAAGAAGGATCAACCTTGCTTTTTCTCTATATTTGTTAGGAAAACTTCTGGTGTTTTTCTTTTGCAAATAATGCTAACTTTTGGTTTTTAACATGCAATTTTCATCATATTAAATGGCCTTTTTCTATCAATGGATTTTCCTGCACCTATTGATATAAATGTGGTTTTGTTTGTTTCTGTCTTAATTTGATTAATCATTTTAATAGTTTTCTTAATATTGAATAATCCTTGCCTCTCCAGTATAAATCTATCTTGGTCATATTGAATAATCTTTTGCATATATTGCCATAGTCTTTTTGCTAGAATTTCATTTACAATTTTGGCATCAATAGCTATTTGTGGCCTCATTTATAGTTTTTTCTCACATTATTACTCACTGGTTTAGTCATTAGGATCACATCCATCTTTGTAAAAGGGGTTTGTTCAGGTGTTCTCTTTCTCAATTTTTGAGAATAATTTGACATTTAAATTATTTGATAAGATTCAGTTGTAAACCTGTCTGGAACAGAAATTTTCTTTAGTAATTCCTTTATGACTTGTTCAATTTCATTTTCTGAAATGGGGTTATTTATAATATTTTAATTTGAGTATTTTATATTTTTGTAACACCAGTACAGGGTTTCTTAACTTGGGTTTCAGGAACTTTAAAAAAAGTTTCTGATAACTGTATTTCAACAAATTGGTTTCTTTAGTAATCCCATACATTAAATCCATACAATATTATGCATTTAAAAATAATATTCTCAGGAGAGGGTCCATAGGCTTCATTGAACTGCCAAAGGAATCCATGACACAAAAAAAGGTTGTGAACCTCTACAATAAAGATAATTTTTTTGTTCTAAGATTGAAGATGGCAGCAAATCAAAGCTAAGACACTAATACAATCACTACCCTTATCTTAGAATGAAAGTAAAAGGTGTGTGGGAAGCAAGGAGGACTATTGATAGGTATGTAAAGGTAATTGCTACCATGACCTTTCCCAATTACAATGGGATATGCCCTTTGAGCTTCTTACTTCTGTGTCTTATTTCTGGACAACAATCCAGACTCTTCTTGAAGACCTCTTTTGATAATGCAGTCCTTCACATCAAGATTTTTACCCTTAAGTTTTTGTATTTTCTAGCCCTAGAACACTTTGAGATTTGAAACATGTTGGAAACAATAAATACTTACCTGGGACATTTTAGGGCATGGGAGAAGCCTGGGATAAGCTATGTTTTGGGAAATGCTAAAGCAAAATGGAAGAATTTAATTCTATTTTTATTAACATTAAAAAGTGGCCACAAATGAGTACAGAATGTTCCCAAAATCTTAGTGCGCTTTGAAACTTTAGTGGCCTAAAACTTCACTAAGACATTTAGGAGACCCCAAATTTTTAATGTATATATTATTTCATATTTTAAATGTTTGATGCTCACATATTGGTAGTGACAAAGGCAGAGGCAGAGAAAGACAGAATGACAGGGACAGAGAGAAACAAAGACTAAAACAGAGACACATAAACAGAAAATGAGAGAGAAACAGACAAGGAGAAACTTTAATACTTAAGGCAGGGTTTCTCTGGTGAGACATCTGTTGAGGATAAAAACCATAGCATAAAAGTGAGCATTTATTTATTGGTAATTAATTAAATCTTAGTGCCTTTCCTCCTTATATCTAGGAAGGATGCTGCTGTATTCTCTCCAGAAGCTAAAGGGTTACACAATGATTCTTCCCTGGCAACGTTTTGCCTCTTGTTAATAAAACACCTGGAGCCTCTTTACTTGGCCTCACTCTCAGATTTGAAATAGCATATTTTATACTCTTTTAAAACCAAATTTGATCCTTCATAAGAACACAGCAACAAATTTTAAAACCAAATTTGATCCTCCATAGCAACAATTACACAATTCTGGGGTATTTATATATGTTACTCCCCTCCTTATACTCTACGTTCAGGCCAGACTGGCTTTCTTGACATCCTTCACACATGAGATTCCATTCCAATCTTTGGGCCATTGTACTGGTTGCTCCCCATGGTTGGAATGGAATCCACCTTCATCGCCAATTTACAGAATTATTAATTTCTTCCAAAAATTACCTTGTATACATTTGGCGTATACTTTGCAACTGAAACCTCGTTTCTACGATTTTTTTCTCACTCATTAGAATGTGAAATCCTTGAAAGCATTGTCTCTATTTGGATACCTAGCACCTAGCATAGTGATGTGCACATAGTAAACATTTAATTAATGCTTTTCATTCGTTCATTAATTTATGTGTCTTATAATTGAACATGTGCTTATGGAGGGTAGATTCTGTTTCCTTTTTCATTTTTATAATTCTCAGTGTCTAGAATAGTGCCTGCTGTACATAGTACAGCACTTAATAAATGCTTGTTGATCTGATGACTGATCTGAATAGCAAATTTGAAGGGATATAACACTTGATAAGGACCGGAGGGAACAGGATTTTTTATCATGTCAAAATCTAGTTCATTGGGTAATATGGGACAAATTCTTTTCCCTTACTTTGTCTTCACTACAAATGAGAGGGGACGATGGTACTTTTGTAAAATGCAAAAACATCAGAAGCTAGAGAGTCACGTTTCATTTTGATATATGAGGAAAAATTTATTAGCAGTTAATGTTTTCCCAAAGTGGAAAGGGCTACCTTGGAAGGTAGTGAGTTACTCTATCAAAAGAGGTCTTCAAGAAGAGTCTGGATTCTTGTCCAGAAATAAGATGCCCTCTGAAGTCCCTTGTAGCTCCAAGATTTTACTATCCTGCAATCCATATGAAAAGTGACAAAAAAATAGTTACTAATCCAGGTGATCTGTGTACATGCAGTTAATGTGTTTCTGAATATCTGGAAGGTTTAATGACTTTTTATCTAAACTTTTTGTGTCATGCAGATACTATTAAGCCACCTTCTGTTTTTCTTTCTAGTCCAGTGGTCTACTCTATGATTCTGCTACATCCTCAAATTTTCAGGTCTTTCTGGGTACTATACAAAGTTCTCCTCCCTCCCTCTCTCCCTTCCTTTCTCTTTCCTTCCCTTCTTCCCTCCCTCGCTTCCTTCTTGTCTCCTCTTCCATTTCTCTCTCCCTCCTTTCCTTCTTCCCTCTTTACCTCCCTTCCTTCCCTTCTATGTCCTTCCCTGTTCTTCTCTTTCAAATGGGTTTTTAAAAAATTTTTTTCCCTCAACAAAACACTGTTAATTTCAGGATCCAGTAATCTCAATTCTTTAGAGGACTAAATTTTTGTATACAATATCATAAATGTTCACCCCATCATTATTTGAAACTTGCAAGATTTGAAGGAAAAAATAAGTAACTTGGAGCTAAAATCCACACAGATTTGGGATTTCAGGAACGCTAACATAAGTATTCCTTTCACTAAAAGAAATTATTTTAAAGCCTTTTAAAACATGTAGTCACAGAATTCTTTTTCAAACACTTTAATTATTGATTTACCCATTTTCATAGCCATCTTTAGCTTGCATCTTAACATGACAGTTTCATTGCTGCATGTCTGACCCCTATAATTTGGCTTATAGAGGGCAGACCAAGAGGGAATAAGCTCAAACACTAGCAGGAGAGAATAGACAAGAGGAACAATTTCCTGAGACAATAAGGCTGAACTGTGTTACTGAGGAATTAAATAAAAATCTCTTTCCCTGGAGTTCCAGAAGGAAGAGAATACACATCTTGTCAGAGGGTCTAACATTATGTTTTTTTGACAATTAGGTGGCAAGCTGATGTTTACTGGCCCAGGACCCATTGAGCTCCATGCTCACTGCATCCTTGTATCACATGGTGGTGAGCTCCGGATAGGATCCCAGGATAAACCTTACCATGGCAAAGCTCTGATCCACCTCCATGGGAGTTCTCCTTCTACCATCTTCTTTCCATATGGAGCCAAATTTCTCGCTGTGAGGAATGGAACGCTGTCCCTGCATGGTGAGTCAGGCTGGCGATCAGCCGAATGAGCGTGCCAGAGAGTTTACTTTTGGTCTAGACTGTGATTTTTCTGTGTTCATGTTCCCTTCCCAGAAGAAGAACTCACCCCACTAAAGCTAATTGGCAACTACTCAGAAACTTTGTTTTTGAGTTCTCTAGAGGCACTGAGAGGTTAATTGACATCACATACCTGCCCGGTGTCTAGCACAAGCAGGACGTAAATCACACAGTGTCCCAAATGAGCCATCATTTGTGCTGGAGATATGTCTGTTAAACTTGGATGTACTGGGAAATATTATAAGTGAATTCTCTGCTTGCTAAATGATGTGGAAGAAAGGACAGTCTGGTTTCAGCATGGGGCTCTTCCTTTAAACCAGATAATGTCTCTGTGTTGTCATTATTACTTACATCTATCTGTGTGCCTCAGGCAACTCCCTAGGACTTATCTACTATCTGTGATCTGTGATGGTGGAGGGAGTTTCCCCCATACTGATGAAATCATAGAACCTTTGCTATCATGATTATTTAATACTTATTGATTCTTTCCTACTTTGGCAGCCCAGCATCAAACGGAACATAGAGAGGCTTCTGTTTTAATCTCTACCACCCCTCCCAAAGTGCTGAGAAGGTTATTTCCAGAGATCAAAGAAAGGACTTAGGATCAATCAATCAACAAACATTTATTGAGCACCCACTAGATTCTTGGCACTGGGGACACAAATACAACCATGAGGAGCCTACATACAATTGTCTGTACCCTACAGTACCTCAGTCTAGCCTTTGATCAACAAATGCCATCTATCCCCAATTTTCTTAAACAGGAGCTTTTCCTTTAGTTTATTAAAAAAAAAAGATTGTCAATTTTTGAGTCGGTAGAAGTTGCAAAGAGGTAAAATTTAGGCTTCGTGTAAGATAAGCCTTCCAAACAATTAGAACCAGATTAGAAAAAAATTAGCCAAAACTTTAAGGAGGGTGGAGAAATTGAGGCTTTGTTTAGGGTGCCAGACATCAGGGACTGTGCTTTTCCATGACTCGTATAACTCAGGCAGTCTTGTGCTGTGCATAGTATGGCTACCATCTCAATCACATTCCATTCCTTTCCTGGTTGTAGTGGCCTATGCCTCCAAGGGAATGCTGCCCTGCTTTCTCCTATTGCCTTCTACCCACTAGCTTCTTCCTTACCCGCCCCCGCCCCCTTCAGCCTACTCGTTGGGATTGGAGAGTCCAGGGTTGTTCCATAGGAATTGGACTTTTGGGGAGAGGGATGTTCCTCCCTGTCCTCATTGACCTCAAGTGACCCAACTCCACCCTACTCCCTCCCCAGCAGCAGCTTCAGGATGTCCCAGGGTCTGCATCTCTGCTCCCACTGGGCCTTGTTCCCTGACTTCTCTCCCCACTTTTTCCCTCACCCTTGGCCCAGGTACTAGAATTTCTAGGAAGAGACCAGGGTGGTGCTATTAGCTTATCTTTCTATAATGCTTTACATACAGTATGTTCTTTGATCCTATCTTTTAGGTGGGTAGTTCAAGAATCTTTCATCTCACTTTGCAAATGAAGAAATTGAGGCTTATAAAGGTTAAGTGACTTGTCCAAATCCCACACATCTGGGAGCTACTGGGTTTTGAGGATGGGTACAATAAATCTCAGAGAGCTGCCTCTGCATACCTCTCCCCCACCCCCAAAAGTCTATTCTGGATCCTTGAATCCCAAGCTAGTTCTTAAACTCAAATTTCCTGACTCCCAAGTCTTATGTTCTTGTCAGTACAACACCATTTCTCTTGTGATGTTAAATACATTTATATAGTGCCTGGAGACCAACATATGAGAAGGGATAATGAAGTGAATGCTTGGTATAAAAGTCTGACAGTTTATATATAGATCATTAGCAATAGTATTCACTTTAGTACTTTAAAATGTCTATCTTTGGCTCAGATTCCTTAAGAACCAAGCCAATATCTCAGAAATGTTCAGATTCCTTGAGTCTGGCCAATATGGTGGATCTTTAATAAACCTTGTCTTTGGCCGAAAAAAAAAAGTCTATCTTTAAGCTTTTGTGTTAGCTTTCTTGTTAGCCATAGGTCAGATCATCCAAAACAAAAGCTTTCTGAGTGGACAGATGATTGGTGATCACATTGTGTGACCACCGTTTTCACTCACCCAATTCTCTTTTCTTTTTGTTCTTATCACCTAGCTTTTCCCGTGGTCTTGAAGTCTAGTAACATTGAAGGATACTCCTTAATTATTTTGAGAACTTGGGATCAGCAAACCACTTGGGTAAACAGAGCTTATAGGCTTCCTGATGTCCTTCTGTCTTTTCAAATTGGGATGAGAAAGAGGAGAAGGCATGAGATCAAAGTATCAAAAGGGATCCCCTTCAATAAGGTCTTCTATACCTCTCCATCATGCTTCTTCCATTCTTGTACATGTGGGAAGCTTTCCTTGCCTTTATCTAGAAGTCTAAAGATAGGTGATCTAAGTACATTAAAAGCTCCTTGAGGGAAGAGACCTTATCTTAAATTAGGA
Source organism: Phascolarctos cinereus (assembly GCF_003287225.1). Taxonomy (NCBI): domain Eukaryota; kingdom Metazoa; phylum Chordata; class Mammalia; order Diprotodontia; family Phascolarctidae; genus Phascolarctos; species Phascolarctos cinereus. The sequence goes on from NW_027555958.1 coordinate 218,501,338, forward strand.
ATCTCCCATAGCAAGTAATACAAATGCCTTGCATATAATTAGTATCCAATCAATACTTGCTGATTGATTATTGAAACTGGCATTAGTGGTTGCATTGTTACAGTACCAACTTGATGGCATCAAAATGCACTGAGTAAGTTACTAGCTATGAAAACCTCAGTAAAAATGAACAGTTTCTTGCAATTCTCTTCTCTCTCTGGTTGCCTTGGATCATTTCTCACCCAGACATTTTGGTACAATCCAGTGAACCACCTGGTACAACCTAGAGGACCTTAATTAGGCCACCAATGTCTCCATATTTGATGACCACTGTGCTAGGGAGTGCTACCAGTATAATTTTTACTGGAATTTAAAATTCAAATGAAAAATATGAATAGCTCATTTATAGTGTTCTACAGTTTAGAAAGTGCTTTTTGTATAGTAACTCTTTGGGACAGGTAAAACAAATATCACCTCCATTTTCTAGATGAGGAAATTGAATCTGGGAGAAGTTAGGTGTCTTGCTTACAGTTAGCAGGTTAGGAAATTGCAGATTTGGGACTCCAATTTCAGTCTTCTGTCTTTGAGTTCATTGATCTCCCTATGCTACCCTCTATTTTAGTTAATAGGGATAGAGAGTGGATCTGTGATTCCTTTGCTACTGAGAACTTGTAGATCAAGGGAACATCTACCAATCTACCAATTCACTTTCTACACCATTTATTGTATTAGAGAGTTGCCTAAAGGACTGAGAGGTTAAATAATTTATCCAATGACACACAGCCAGAATGTTTCAGAAGCAGGACTTGAGTACAGGTCTTCCTGGCTTCAAGAGTCATTCTCTAGACACTAACCCATACAAGCCCCCTTCCCCCCCCTTTTTTTTTTATAAATAACATAAAGATTAAGGATAGTTTTTGAAATTTATTTTTAATGCCTTTTCATTGATATCTTTTGTTTTTGTCACCTTAATCTCCATATATATGCTTTCCCCTCCCTCCCCCCTACAACCATCTCTTAAAACAGAGAAAGGAAAAGAAGAGGAAAATAAAACGAGTACAGCAAAACTAACAAAAACATCGTTAGAGTCTGACAACATATGAGTTGTACCACACCTAGTGGTCCCCAAATTTTTGCTTGCAGGTCTGTGCTTCCAATGTACACTGTTCTTTATGTGCTTAAAACACATTGGAAAGGAAAGATCAACTGATATGGCTTACAATCAATAGCAGGCAATAAAAGTAAGCCATCCCCTCCCCCTAAATACACATCCAGATTTGTGAAATTAAAAATAGATATTGCTACTTGACAACCACGGTGGTGGTTCTGGCAGCTACAAGCACAAAGGCCTACTCATATTTTCCTTCCTAGCTCCTTTTGTGCTTTCCTGGGGCCATATTGAAGCTACAGACTACATAACAAATTGCCCAGGGCCCCATATGGGAAGAACTGGGAGCTCAATGACACAAAAGAGCAGCAATCTAGAAAACAGATGAATGCAAGTATTTTCTTGCCTAATATACAGACTTTCACCAGTGCTGTTTATTTGGATGGTCTGTGATTGAGTAAGGAGCTTAGGTGTTCTGTGAGATACTTTGTTTTATTGAATAATTAAAGAATCAGAAAGTATAGCAGCTGAGTGATCCAATCTTTATTACTGCAAGAGCAGACCACCATTTGAGCTCAAGTCAAGTCAACAAGCCTTTATTAAGGTCCTATTAATGACCCTGGGCAAGTCACTTAACCCCTGTTTGTCTTAATCCACTGGAGAAGGCAATGGCAAACCACTCCAGTATCCTTGCCAAGAAAACCCAATGGCAGTACTGACATGCTATGGTCCATGGGATCATGAAAAGTCAAGTTGGACAAGACTGAATGACTGAGAGGCAGCTAGGTGGGCAAGTGGATATAGCACCAGCCATGGAGTTAGGAGGACCTGAGTTCAAATCTGGACACTTGACACTAGCTGTATGACCCTGGACAAGTCACTTAACCTCAATTGCCTCACCAAAAAAAAAAGAATGACTGAACAGCAGCTATGTGTTGTGGGCAAGTGGATATAGCACCAGCCATGGAGTTAGGAGGACCTGAGTTCAAATCTGGACACTTGACACTAGCTGTATGACCCTGGACAAGTCACTTAACCTCAATTGCCTCACCAAAAAAAAAAGAATGACTGAACAGCAGCTATGTGTCAGGCATAGTGCTAGATGTTGGAAATACAAAGAAAGGCAAGAAGCCATCTCTGCCCTCAAGGAGTTCATGGTCTAATGGGGGAAGGAAAACGCTAGCTATGTACAAACAGGATAAATTGCAGGTAATCAACAGAGAGAAAGCACTGCAATTAAGGGGATCAGGAAAGGCTTCCTGAGGAAGATGGGATTTTAGCTGACATCTGAAGGAAGCCAGGGAGTTTAGAAGGAAGAGATGGGGATTCAGAGAGTTCCAGGCAGGGGGAAACAGCCAGTGAAAATGCCTAGAGCGAAAATGCCTAGAGCTAGGAGATGGAGTGAGGAACAGTTATTGGATCTTAGAGTATATAGAAGGGAGTAAGTCAGAAAAAGACTAGAAAAGTAGGAAGGGGCCAGAGTATAAAAGGCTTTGAATGCCAAATGGAAGATTTTATATTTGATACTGGAGTTGATAGAAAGTCACTGGAGTTTATTGAATAGAGGTGTGTGTGTGTGTGTGTGTGTGTGTGTGTGTGTGTGTGAGAGTGAGAGAGAGAGAGAGAGAGAGAGAGAGAGAGAGAGAGAGAGAGAGAGAGAGAGAAGATAGACCTGTGCTTTAGGAAGATAAATTTGACAGCTGAGTGGAGGACAGACTGAAGTTGGAAGAGAGGAGGTCAAAAAGAGATTTTTCCTCCCTTGATATCCTGCAGATATCATTGTCCCTAATTCTTTTTGGAATTTGTTCTATTGGTTGGCACTTCCAAAGTAGGGCTTATGAATTCAGGGGAAAGAATGATTTCCTCTCTATTGTCCAATATGCAAAGAAACATTGTGATCCTGAGTCTCCCTTTCAGACTCCAAAGGGACATCAAAGAAGGCTTCATGGAAGAACTTGCCTTTGAGTTGTGTACCTTGAATAATAGAATACAGATAGAGCATAATAAGAACATGAGAGAAAGTAACATGAGAGGAAGTAAGTGTTTTGTGAGATCCAAGGTAAAAGAAAAAAAATTCTGGGAAGAGAGGGAATATTAAGGAAGGCCTCTTGGTGGAGGTGGTATTTAAATTGAATCTTAAAGCCAGAAAGAATGTCAATATAAGGAGAGGGAGAAGTACTGTAGGTATAGGCAAAATGCAATATTCAACTTGGTCTTCTATCTTATTATTCAGTACCATCATGCTAGGGTTAGACTGTTTGTGTAACATCATGGTGGGTTGGGGTGGGGTGTCTGTTTCCACTAAGGCACCCTGCCCTAGGCTCATATGTACTTGGATAAGTCCTGGGTGAGCCTGGCCTCTAAAGAAAGGGAGCAGCCTTTTCTCATTGTCTCTGGTTTTCTTTATTTCCACCCCAGAACCCAGAGGGAAATCACTTAAACTAAGGTTTGGTTCAAGTCTAGGGTGTATCCAAAAGGGATTGTAGTGTGTGTGTGTGTGTGTGTGTGTGTGTGTGTGTGTACATGCGTATGTGTTACCAATGTAGTTTGTTTGTCCACTTGGGTTTGTCTAAATACAGCTCACAGGGAGATATGATTATTTCTAGAGCCCTTCCCCACCCCCACCACCATCTTCTTCAAAGGACACTGATTCCTGCCAGGAGGGAAGCAGAAGATTGGGTCCATGAGGCTGGTCATGTCGCTTTTCTCAAAACGGGGGTACCAGACCAAAAGTTAACATAGTGGAGAGCCAGAACCTGAGTGATATCCTACCTTACCTAAGAGAGAGAGAGTCCTTAGTCTAACCCAAGGGGAAATCTCCCCAAGTCTGTTCTGAGGCAAACTGGGAACAGGGACATACTTGAGGCATTGGCCTTTCTACATGTTGGCTTCTTCCCAGAATCTTTCTTTCCCTGTAGAGGCCTCTCTGGAGAGACAGGAACCATGTGTGGTGAAGTCAGAAAATCAGAATATGTAGGATCTCTCCTTCCTATGCGCTTACCAACTCCACTTCTCACTCAGGCACAGAGCATGGAGTAATCATTCTCCATCAGTGATGAAAGGCTTGTACACATTAGCTTGAGTCCCTGCTTATATGATCAACAGGGTCCTTTCTGGACAGGTAATCGATGTACAAAGTAGATCACATACAAGACAGCTATTCATTTTCTTCATACACAGAAACTGCTTAAAATACAGCACTCATAAGCATCCTTTGACAAAGACTTAAAACATGAGCCTGTAACTCCTATTATACTCTCATGGATGGTTACGAAACATAAAATATTTTGTGAGACTTTTTCTTTAACCTTCATCTTGACTTGGAACTACTGTCTGAATAACCACTCCATTGTCCATTTCTTTTGGCAAGTCAAGGCATGGCTTGGGCTCATCTTGATGTTAATGGTCATCTTCTCCTCTAAGAGACATCTATAGAAAGCTCCTCCTGCTGCCAGTTAGCACTAATTGAGGAAGCCAGCTACTCTTGAATTCACTAGGTAGTCCCTAGGTTTTAGAAGTCCATCTCTTAGCATAACTATGTGGTCACCTGTGCTTAGGGAAAGAAACATAAGCAGAAGAGGCAGCTGGGCCCCAAAGTCAAGGCTGAGGATTACCTTACCCAAATTTTACTCAGCACTTGCACAGTGCCAGGCACATAGTAAGTAGATTGACACGTCCTTGCTGCCATGAGTAAGAAGCTGCCATAGCTATGGGTTGTGGGGTGGGGGAGAAGCATCCCTCCTCTCCTTACACTCAGGAGACAGGAAGAAAGGGCTGTTGAGGGTAGAGTTCCTTCTTTTAAGGGCTATTGATTGGGCTACTGTTGCTGGCTCAGTGGCCAATCCTTTTTTTTTTGACACAGTCTAATCAAGGCATCAAGGTGGGGGTGCAAGAATAGTGACAAATATGAAGCCTCTGGTTGGGTATATCCTTTAGCAAAGGGCAATAAAACCCCTGTCTCATACCTCATGTCTATCTTTTAATTTGCTTCGAGCCAACTCAAAATTTCTTCTTTCAGAGGAGCAGACTTCTTTGCTTCTTAGTTCTTGAGTTAACTTCCCTGGCTCCTTAGATTCTGCTCCCACCAACTAGAAAACACCTTTTGATTTAAATCAGTTTTCTTGGGTGGAAAAAAAAAATCCTTGCTCTTGGGGCATGTGCTTCCCAGCAGCATATTCAGACCATTCCTGAGCATGGCTGTAATCAGGGCTTCTTGGAAACTCTTTATGTAGCCCACAACATAGCCAGAAGCAAAGTAGGGCCCAATGAAAAGGAGGCTAGAGGCCTTTTGCTGGCATCTTATCCCTCACATCAAACAGAACTGCTTCTGACTGTTTCTAATTTAGCCACAACTTGAGTTGTGTGGAACTGCACAAATTGGAGTGCATGTCAGAATTGTTGTTTTTCCCACCTCCTCCCTCCTTCCATTCCCATATCCCTTGCACTAGGTCCCCTCACCCCTCCCACTTCAGAATATCTGATCATAGATCAAAATCACTAAGCAAATATGCTTTGAACTGCTCAGCTGTCACAGAGAAGATGAAGTTAAGCCAGATTTAAATTTATTTTCCTCTTCTTTCTTTCCTTCTTTAACTTTTCTTTTTCCTTCCTTCTTCCCTTCTCTCTTTTTTCCTTCTTTCTTCCTTTTCTCCCTTCCTTTGTCCCTTCCTTCCTCTTTCTTTTTTCTTTTCTTCATTTGTTTTTCTCTTTATTCTTCTACTTGCTCTCCTTCCCTCCCTTTCCCTGTTTCTCTCTTTCCATCCCTTTTTCTGCCTCTCATTTCTTCCTACACTTTGCCTTCTTCTCTCTGTCTCTCTGTCTCTCTGTGTCTCTGTCTCTCTTTTGTCTGTCGGTGTCTCTCTCTCTCTCTCTCTCTCTCTCTCTCTCTCTCTCTCTTTCTCTCTCCCCATCTTTCTTGTTTTTCCTCTCTTATTCCCTTTTCCTATCTCCTTTCATTTCCTTACATCTCTTTCTCCCTCCCTTTCTTTTTCTCCCTCCTTCCCTCCCTTTTCCTAGGTCTCTCCTTCCCTCATTCTTTCCTTAGCTCTCTCCTCCTCTTCCTCCCTCTGTCTCCTTGCCTTTCCTTCCTTTTGTTCCTTTTGTTGCCCTTCTCTCCCTCTTTTCCCTTCCTTCTCGGTGGGCCCCCCTCCCATCTCTTTCCCTTTTCCTGATTTGGTAAGAATTGGGACAAGCTATGGTTGAGTTCAGATTGTTTAGTAAGTTCTGTCAAGTACTCATGGTGATATGTTAATATGACTAAAAAGTCCTAGAATTCCATGTGAATGGCAGTTTGGTGCTTGGGTGGCTGGAGTCAATGGGGAAATTTCACAGTTGACTTTAGCTTTAGCCGATCTTACTGCCAATCAGGGTGTACCACCCATAAACTGACTGCCATTCACATGTCATTTTTAAAGGGAGTTGCCATCTGCTGGGGCAACTTGAATTTTTGACAATGTAATTACGGTTCTTGCTTCCACAGTGGGAGTCTGAGCAGGATTGAGGGGGTTTTTATTGATTGTTCAGAAGGGAAATTTATCAATGTCTCCTGTTCCATTCCCATTACCTCCCTGAGAAAGTTGCCTGACAGTTTCTTAGGAGAAAATGAGCTTCCTGGCCTTGTCTAGATTCCTGTCTTTGTCCTTTTCAGAAAATTAAAAGATATAGGAATCAAGTGCAGGTTGAAAGTTTTTTGAGAATAGGAATAGGGAGGGATTGAAAATAAGACTAACATTGTAATGTTGAGTACCAGCAGTATCGATGAAATAAAAGGTAAAGGAAAAAAGTATACATAGCAAATGATTGAGTGGCTAATTTTATCCTGAGCTGTTAGGATTCTCTGTTAAAATGGCTTGGATCTTACATTCAAATCACATGCTTCTTAAAAGGAATCAGGTCTTATAGATAATATCATCACTACAACAGACTTTGGAATGAAGGTGTAGATTCAAATCCTGCCTTCAATGGTCTTACCAGGTTGCAATAGATGAAATAATGCCTAGGAAGAGATATATTGATGTCAGCTTTTTTTTATTATTATTATTAATAACATATGGTAAAAAGAGAGACATCTCAGTGAAGTGGAAGAACTGTCCTCAGAGCCAAGAAGACCCAAGTTCAAGTTCTTCCATTGATGCATACCAACTGTATGACTTTGTGCAAGTCACTGAACTTATCAGTGCTTTAGATCAGTGGTATCAAGTAAAAATAGAAAAGGGGAACGCTAATCCATATATAGAGATTCCTGAAGGCCACATATTGACTTAGTTTTAAAATATAATGCTATATTTTACTGCATTTTTATTTATCTTATTAAAATATTTTTATTACATTTTCATCTGGCTGGGAGACATTCAAGAGTGAGTGTCCATATCCATGGACCCCATACTTGACACCTTTGTTCTAGACAATTCTTTGAGATGATCAGTTGCAGAGAAAGAATTGAATCTTTTTTGATAGAGGGGGTTTCCTCTTCTGGGAGTTTCCTATATCAATGAAACAATAGGTCTAGGCTCTATCCTTACTAATATATTCAGATATTCCACATTGTGATTTTCCCCGTTATGGTTTTGATATATTGTGAGTTGGCATAAGAAATTAAATGGGAATTTTGCAGAAGCCGCAAATGACATGTAAAGACCAGGAGATGACACAGAAAAGGTTTAGAAACTCAAAAATGCATAAAATATATGTATAGTATTATATAATATCAACCCAAGTTTTACAATGAAGTACCACAAACACCCCTTAAAAGAAAAAGAAAAAATTCAAACTTCTTCTCTAGTACAAAGGGAGGGCCAATGGGGCAGCTAGGTGGTGCAGTGGATAGAGCACTGGCCCTGAAGTCAGGAGGACCTGAGTTCAAATCCAGCCTCAGACCAAACACTTGACACTTACTAGCTGTGTGACCCTGGGCAAGTCACTTAACCCCAATTGCCTAAAAAAAGAAAAGAAAAGAAACAAAGGGAAGGCCAAAAAGTTTTATGTTGAATTTTCCAAATTGTGGGGGTGCCTTGTCCCTAACCCCTGCAATGTTGAAGGGATAACAGTCATAAGAAAACGTTTGCACATCATATATTTTTAGCATGGTAAATGTAGCCCTTATTTGTATAATATGGGGAATGTTTATGAGGTATACAATGAATCCTGCAAAGACAGCTCTTACTTTTCCTAAACTGTTCTCTTTCCAGGATAGTCTTTGTAAGTCTCCCCCATTTGACCTAGGACTATATTCCCTAGAGCCTCTTATTTTAATGTCAGGTCTCTCTTCTCCCCTCACTAGGCATCACCTTCACAGGTTCATGATGTGCCTTCTAAGCCAAGAAAATAATTACCAATTTCTGTTCTTCTCCCTTTGGAGTATCTCCTACGGTTCCTGTTGCATATCTACCCATTTCTTCTAGACCATAATCCTTCCTTCATGTTCTGATCCTGAGGCTCTTCAGATGAACCATAGCAGAGCTGTAGGCCTTGCGGAGGACCTCATCTCCCTAACCTACCAGCTTAGGGCTGTAGTTACCATCCCTCCATGACAGGCTTTCTGGGATGTTTCAAATTCATAAGTTGTGTTCATCCACTCTTCCCAAGGTTATTGAAACCTGGAGGCATAAATTCACAACTTATTATTTACTACAGTATGTATTCAGTTTGTGAGACTGAAATTTCTTGTGCCTTTGGCTATTAGGAGGCTGGAGTTGAATAATATACAAAAGTATGATATTAAAATAAATATCTAAGAGTATAGTTAAATATATATATGTATATGTATTTTAAAATAGAGATCTAAGGGTGCAGTCAAATTTAGGTTTTGTATATTTCTACATATATACATTATATATGTATATATATTTCTACATATATGCATTATATATGTGTATATATATATTTCTACATATATAGAAATACATATAAATATTTATATATTTCTAATGGAACATTCACCCAATGCTATTCTAGACTTTCAAAATTCCTGTTCTTTCTAAGTCTAATTTTCCTTGATTAAGAACTCTCCTAGAATTTAGTTGTCACTTTTCCCACCTTCACCTCAAAAAAACATGTACAAATTCCTTCCTATTTTTCTTTGTTTTGTCTGATGACGTTGTTAAAAAAATAAACTCAAGATCCTGAAGGCATTCAAACTATTCTAAGCATCATGGGAAAACATTATACTTGGATGTTAATAATTTAGAGTTTGTTATCATTAGATCCGAACTGAGACAAAGTTTACCTTTGCATTAGGTATGAGAGGCATCATGGTATGATAGCAAGAGCTTTCACTGGAAGATGGGAGCTTGGGTGCCAGTTTTGATACTTCCACTGTGACATCCAGAACAATTGACATGCAATATCTACCTTACTGGGTTATTTTGTGGAAAACACATTGAAAACATTTTATCTGCACACACATATACACTTACAGCTTTAATAGCTTAAAATTGTACTAAGACTTTTGGAAAAATGTGTAATATACATTTTAAAAAGTATTTGCTATAAATTAGGTTTAAAAAACATACTTGAAATTTTATTCACATATTCAGTTTCTGATCAATTACTTTATAATAAAAATAAAATATATAGCTATATCAAGTAAGAGCTCTTATATATATTATTTTTATTATGAAGTACTTGATCAGCAATTTTGTATATAAATAGTACATCAGATAGGTTGTTTAAATCTAACTTACATGAAATTATTTTTGAAACTTTAGCAGGTTTATTCCTAGTATGGAAATTAATGTTGCTAATCACAAAATAGTCTTAAATGTCCACTAAATAAATTTACCAGGAACTTTACTTGGAAATATTTTGTTTGCATTTGCAATTCATACATATATTTGAAATGATTTACACTATATTTATAATGACATACAATCTAGACTGTTCACTAATTTAGATTGAACCACCCCCAAATTACTGTAAGGTATTCATATTTTACTTCAACCTTTAAACCAGTGATTTTTCAAACTTTATTGTTCTCCTGCCCCTTGGCCAGAGGGAAAGTCCGTGTAGAACACCTGCTATCACTTGTTTCTGAAAAAAAAAATACCCTCACCATGGTTAATCAGAAGAATGGCTTTGCTTTTGATAAAACATCGATGAAGTGATATCTAATGTTTTGTCATATACAAATTATTAATTCATGTGAAAATCAGAATATAGATATTGCTGGGTATCATAGGTAAAAAAACTGAAAACTAGGAAAGATAGTCCACTTTGCACTTGGCTCTCCTCCCCTGTTCAGCATGGCAGGATTTTGGCAGCCAGGAGGGAGTGAGGCAGGAAGTGTGCAAGCAGAAATGATGAAATATGGCAGCAAAGGGGTGATGCCTTAGGCAAGGTCATTGGACTCAGAGGGTCAGAAGGGATATGGCATCTCTCCTGGCCATGAGAAAGGATAAACAATAAATGAGAGATTGACTCCACTTGGTAAAAAGATTTACTGTAGCTTTCCTTTACATAGCAAATTTTCCACTATTTTTAAAATGGGACTCAATTGCAAAAGTTCAGTTGTCTCTATGGGATTTTAGAAATATGCCTTTTGCAAAAATGAGGCACATTGGTAGAAAAGACCAGCCATACTATATTATACCAAGGTTTTCCTTTTTTTTTTTCTGTTTGGTAACATTTCCCTCATTGTCTACTAATGGTCTTTTCCTTTCTTCTATTGAAGTTTCTTCCTCTTACCTCTTTTAAATATCCTCCCTCTACCTAATTTCCTGGATATTTCTATCTTATCTTAAATTGCTGCTTACTCCTCTCAAACCTCTCTTCCATATGTATTCCTTTTTTTCCTTTTTAGGCCAAATCTAAGTTTTTGGTTCCATTCAGCTTTATTCTCTTTGGATATTATAAAATACAAGATCCACAACTTTCTCTTTGGTAATCACTTATGTGCAGCCGTGTCTGCATTTGATAGTGTGTGTGTGTGTGTGTGTGTGTGTGTGTGTGTGTGTGTGTGTGTGTGTGTGTAGTGGCTAATTAGACCACCTTTGAAGATCCCTTTGCTCAAATTCCATGGGGACAATCTCAAGGGTTGCAGAGGTGATTAGGCTGTATTTCTCTGCCCTCAACTTTTAGCTTTCCGAAAGAATGGCTATAGTATCACAAAGCCATTAAAGGGAGAGAGCAAAACCCAACATGGAACTCTCATATATTGTTGTTGTTCAATTGTTTTTCAGTTTTGTCTGACTTTTAATGATGCTATTTGGAGTTTTCTTTACAAAGATACTGGAGTGGCTTGCCATTTTCTTCTTCAGCTCATTTTACAGATAAGGAAACTGAGGCAAACAGGGTTGAGTGACTTACCCAGGGTCTCACATCTACTAAATGTCTGAGACTGGTTTTGAACTTAGGAAGAGGAGCCTTCCTGACTTCAGGACCAACACTTCATCCACTTTGCCCCCTACTTGCCCAATGCTCATAAATACTGATGAGATTTATTGAAAGATATACATTTGTAAATATAGGAAATTTAGCCAGAGCTCTGCTCTACACTGCTGGGAGTGAGGAAGTTGCTGATGATTGCCTTTGGTACTCCTAGATGAAGGACGTGTTACTTTAGGCTATAAGAATTTTCTGGTTCTGTTATCAGCATTCTTTATATGGATCAAAGTACCAGTATATAAATAAAAGAATGTGTTTTGTGAAGTTTGTATTCAGTCAAAGGATCTCATCTGAGGACCTAGAGGGCCACATGTGGCCTCGAGGCTATAGGTTCCCCACCTCTGGTAGGTTATGGGATGAATTTTGGGTCCTTTTTATGTATAATAGCTATACATACATGCATACATACATACACATTATACTTAGGTAGGATCTATCCAGCCTCAAATATGCATGTATAAACATATATATATATTATATATATATATATTTTGAATGCTACTTGGTCAGTGCTGATTGACCTTGTGCCTCAGGCCTTGGACAATTTTTTCTGAAGGCTAATTAGCATGATTTAGCTTATGGATAGTCTTTTTGAAACCTATGACTGGTTGTTTAAGAAACTGGGCCTTGCTACATAGTCAAGATTCTCAGTGATCTTAGACTTAAGCACTGGAGTTAAAAACCCATGAGGGGTGATTTTCATAATTAACCTAAAGATAATGTACAGTCAGTGACATGGAACAGTAACAGCTATTTTAGGTAAGGCAGTCTGCTTAGCTTGAATATTCCAAAATATCCTAAGAATGACTTTGACAGAAACTACTGTTGTCTTAGAGTGGTGGAGATGGGGCAGAAAAGTGCAAAAGGTATTCCAGAAGTTAGAAGAAAAATAACTTACCATTTGAATATTCAGGTTTGTGATGCTACAAGCCTCCTGCTTCAAAGCAAACCATGAATTCTTAGCATGCAACCAAAAAGAGCTGGAAGCAACCACAATAAATACCAAAGTTTCTTCTGTTTAGGAAAGGAGTCTCCCCAAATGGAACTTGTACTTTTAGTTAAGATGTACAATACATGATAACAAAACAACAATAGCAATAATAATATTGACTTGACATTATTTCTTCTTCACTTCTAGAGGAAGGAATTCATACATTCAGTAACTGTGAGATGGGTTGCAGCAGACGAAATAAGGCTAATTAAAAAAAAAATGCTGTCCAGATATCCATAAGGATGTGTCAGGAGTCTATGAAGCTGGGGCATTAAGGGACTAAATTACTTTCTTATACTCCTGTAGCCTATAGCCACCAAATCTCAGGAACTGTTTTACTTATGAATTTGTATTACCAGCACTTAATACAGTGGCACATAATAAGTGCTTAATGAATGCATCCATCCATCCAAGCAGCCATCCATCCATCCTTTCACCTCAGGGATGCTGCCAAAGCAGAAGATGAGATAGTAGACTTGGAAAAATGCCTGTAGTCAATTCAGAGAGTAAAAACCAGAGCAGGAATTGTATCTCAGTATTCAAGTACACTTCTAAAAGTGGTCTGCGTAACAGTTACTGACTCTTGAGAGTTCTCTAGGTAGTTATGGGCTAGCACAAAAAACAAGGACCATAATAAAATCTGAAAACAGGTTTCCTTATGCTAATTTGAACCTACATGAATAAAGTTATATCCATAGTGATGCTTGTGTATCTAGTCAAACACTCAATGAAATTTATTATGATAGTAATTAGGTGAAGTGATTTTTCAGTACAAAAAGTTGAGGTCTCCTTTGTATGAGCACTATATTTCCAAAATGTGGATAATCTTCCAGGTCTGTCAGTGTGGCCCGAAGTTCTCATAGGAACCAGGAACAGATGTTCCATATGGTTCTCATTGCATCCTGATAGAACTATTTCCTGGGTATTTTGACCTTTCTACTTTGATTCTTTCTGGCAACCTGTTTTGTAGTGAAGGGGTGAAAATAGGGCCTGATTGGGTGGGGGGTAGGGAAAGGAGAGGAGGGAAAAGCCAGTTAATTTTACTTTCCATATCTCTAGAACAGGCTCACGGGATTTTGGATGAAGGCCTTTGAAAGAAAGCATGAATTGTTACTATGTCCAAATGAGTTTTCTTAGCCTTGGCCCAAGCCCCAATGCCAAGGGAAATGAGGATTCCAATTCTCAGCGACGGGAGCAGAGTTCTGTGCCTAATTCCCTTTCATCAGGGGTGCTGGAAATTTACACTGATCAGTTGTGGATGCAGCCAGCTGATCTGAGCGTTTAAATGATTGCTCCAGCCTTCATTCTCCTTCCTGCAGGCGCACATTCCCTGTTTCACTCGGTAACAACAGAGATTAACTGGCAATGATGCAAAAGGCTCACAGCTGCATGCAGATAACACCGAGCACACACAAGCTTCGCTTTGCCAGAGTTTTGCTCCCATCCAGGTAGTAGGTATCATAGCTAGTGGCTCTCAGTGGTACGGGGAAATGATACATTTAAAATGTCCTACACTCTCTTTGGTCTATCAGATCATTTTATGTTCATGCTTTAGTTGTTCCTAATGTCACATTCAGGTCTTCAGACATAAAATACTTTCATTAAGAAAACATCATAATTGTTATCTAGAAAGCATCCATATATATGCAGTACAATGTAATATACATTAAAAGAAAATGCAAGATGGTATTCTTGTCCTCCAAAAATTTATACACTGAGAAGTTTGGATTTCAGTTTACTTCTCTGAGTTATAATTCCCAATTTAGGAACACACATCCATGTGAACAGAGCCCTTTTGGACAAACTGACTTTGTTGTACTTTGGGCTTCCAGTAGTCATGAGTCTTTAGGACAAGAGGATGCTCAGTCTCTCTTATTATGGCAGCCAGCAGTGCTGAGAATGGAACATTGCTGCAGAAAAAAATATACCTATGGATAATCTGGCTAAAACTCAAATCTCAGGTAATGTCAGCATTGGCCAAGGGGGAATAGTTAGTACTTAATCTTGTTAAGAATAAATAGAAATGTTCAAAGTTGGTATCCCTACGGTAATGCTATTCATGGGTAGCAATGAGTAGTAGCTACTAAAGACTTCAAATACGTAAGTGACCCTCCTGTCAGTGTGCTTAATGAGCAAATTCTTTTTCTGTTCTCTTTATCAATCTTTAGGGGACTATGAAAGATCTCTTTCCTCATTAAGCAAGATTGATATCAACTGCACCTCTTTGCCGAAAGCTGAGTTAATCAATGAATAATGTTGAATTAAGCTTTATTGATGCACACACATAAATATGTATATTACAGTCCACAGGTAGCTCCCTACCTCTGTATAAATGCACAATAGGTATATATGCATGTGCCTGCACATATACACACATGTATATGTATGTATGTATACAGGAATATGTATATACATCAGTGAATATCTACATATATGTGCAAATATGAATATATGTGTATATAAATATGTACACACATGCGTGCACACACACATATATGTATGTATACTTTGTGACCTTGGACAAGTCAACTTCTCAATGCTCTAAGCATTGAAACTCCTGGGAGTTTCCTTTACCAATAAAATCACAGGTTTGGTTCCTTTCCCTATTAACAATAATAAAATAAATATTGATCAAGCCTCGTGATCTTTCCATTTGATATGAGGAAGGGGCTTCAGAAAGACAAGTTCATGTTAAAAGTAATTCTGATTTATTCTATTTTAAAAACAGTTTATTTGTTTTAATAAGCTAGAATACATCTTCCCAACTTCCTTTCACCATTTGAGAACACAAGAAAATAAAACCCATTACAAACATGTATAGCCAATCAAAACAAATTTACATGGTGGCCATATCCTAGAAAAGAAAAAAAAAGAAAAGAAAAGGTCTTATTCTGCATTCTTCATTCTAAACCCTTCTACCTGGGGGTAGGTACTGTATTTCATTAGTCCTCTGGAATTTAACTGGTCATTATACTGATAAGAGATCAGAACAATAGTATTCCATTACATTTCTATACCATAATTTGTTCATCCATTCCTCAGTTTATTTGTTTATTCTTTTGTTTGACATTTAAAGCTTCTTCAGAACCTGGCCTTTTCTTCCTTTTCAATATTCTCAAATTCTATTCTCTTCCACTTTCTCTATTTTTCAATTGCATTGGTCTGCTTGTTTTTCTGTACACCGAATACTCCATGGCCCATTTCTATGTCTTTTCGCTGATGGTTCCCCTTGCCTGGAATGCTGTATCTCCCAACCCCTGTTATTTAGAATCTCTGGATCACTATAACACTCAGCTGAAGCACCACATCTTCCAAAAGGTCTTTCCTAGTCTGCTAAGCTTATAGTTCCATCCCTTTTAAGGATAATTTCCACCCACCCTGCATTTATCTAGTATGTTTTGATTTATTTGGTTTTTTCTCCCATTAAAACCTCTTTGAGAACAAGGATTATTTTTGCCTCTTTGTATCCTCAGTGCTTAGCATAGTGCTTGACACATAGTAAGTATTTAATAAATGCTTGTTGATTAATGTCTCCATGTTTTAACTTTGCAGTTTAATGGAGATGATTGTAACATTTATATTTATATAGCATTTTACCATTTGTAATGATTTTTTTGAATCTCTTTTCCCTTCTTCCTTGCCTACAACAGCCCTATGAATTTAATGGGGACAGTTACAATTATATCCATTTTATAGATGTGGAAACCTCTAGAGGTTACGTGACTTATCCAAGGGCAAAGAGTTATTGGCAAAGCTAGGGCTGGAATTCAGGTCTACGTGGTCCTTCTATGGCACTACACGGTCTCTTGGTACCTTTCTTTTACCAAAAGGTCACTATCATCAAATGATTTCCCTGATACCTCAAGCTATTGCCTATGGAAATAGCCAAAATAAATTATACTATCAAAGTTACCTTTTCATAACACTAAATACCTTCCCAACCCCCACCCTTTAATAGCTTATACACAGGTACATATGTTTTAAAACATTGCTTCCCTTATGGATATCGGTGAGATCAAATCCATAAACAATAATAATATTCATATAGCATTTTAAGATTTACTATGTATCATCTAATTTTATTCTCATAGCCCTTGGAAATTTCCTCATTTACAGATGAGGAAACTGAGGCAGATAGAGGTAAACTGACTTGTCCAGAGTTACGCAGCTAGTAAATGTCTAAGTCATGTTTAAACTTGGGTCTTCCTGACTCTAGGTCCAGAGTTTTCTCCACTGTATCATTTAGTTGTAGAAAATAGGAAGCTGATTAAATATATATGATAGAAAAACAATAATTTCCAGGCTTCTAGGTGTTTTTCCAGTCTTCTCTTATGACAAATACTTTTACAATGTTCATGCATATATTATTGTCATTTTTGTTTTCACCAAACTGTTTTGAAGACCACAACAGTTATTCCTCTTCATCAGAGGTTATTGGCATTGCATGATTTTAAATCAGATTGGTTGAGGTTAGGGGCAGATTGAGTTTGAAGGTTGAATGTGGGCAGGTGCCCACTCTGTTCAGAAAATATTGAAGCAATTTAAAAAGTTGTTGCTGTACAATGCTGCTTTCTTTCTCCTTGCTCCCATTCAATAGAATCGGCTCTTGGGGCATGGGGCAATTATGAATGAATGACACTGATATGCTTGAACAATAATTTTAGCAAATATAATTATGACCAGGAGTCATTAGGAAGAGTTAATGAACAGTTTGCTGACTCACAGGCCAACTTGGAAAAGTGGTTAAGTAGTATATTAAATTGCTTGTTAGGAACGCATCTTTCTTCCTTTAAAGAATATTCATAAACAATTGAATGTTTTAAATAGCTTTTTTATGTGTTTTGTTGTCTCGTGGCCCAGAGAGGAAGTGCATCTCCCAGGATAGCAATGCCTATACTTTTAAAGAGTAGCATAGGGTGAAACATAGATTACTTTGTAATTGAAATTTTGAGGATTATACTCTCCATCAAAAGAAATCCACATAGGATAGCACTGGAGTAATACTGAGTAAAGTTTATATGGCTTATCAAATTTCTTCGATAAAATCTCATGTGGTTCTATACCGTCATTGAAGAGGATGACCTGTCTCATAAAGCAGATTGTAGTCCACGAAGTCCTGCCCAGATTGTGAGACTTGAAATCCAAATATTCTATTAAGTTTCCCACATAGTGTCTATCCACTGAGCTGGAGCTTTCTCACTTTCTTGAAATCCATTATCAACCAGTTATCCTTTGCTCTTGTCCTGTGAACAACCAAAATTTTTGTCATACATTTCTTTGTTGATACCCTTTGGTCCATATCTTCATTGTTTCCTGTTTGTTATATATTGAAGCCCAATGTATGTTTTTCCATTTCTCCCTGAGTAATTTGTAATTCTTTGAAAAGCAAAGAGTTTATAATTCTTTGACTATAATTCCAGGACCAGCAGCCCAATAACAACACCGATGAAATATTGTTATATATAAAAAATAATTTTGTTTTAGGAAGAAGTTTGGGATCATTAAAGTATATTTGCAATAAAGTGTTATGCAAGATTACTTGAATGTTATAACAACAGAAATAACTGTGTTCAGGATCCCCAGGTAGGTATACACTTGTAAAAGTTATTCATCATAGTCATATGGGAGATAACTCCAGGTTGAAGAGGAATTACTATAGATGGTGAGGTCCTTCACATGTGATTGTGTTAAGCAATGGAATACTACAGATCCTCCTGGAAGAGACCTGAAATCACTTAAAAGAGTTTGGTCCAACTATCTCCACATGAAAACAACCAAGCGGATGAAGAATGTCTATTGTTAGTTGCTAGGTGGCACAGTGGATAGAGCTCTTAACTTGAGTCAGAAAGACCTGACTTCAGATCTGACCTCAGATATTTACTAACTGTGTGACCCAGGGCAAGTCATTTCTGTCAGCTTCCGTTTTCTCATCTTAAATAATTAAATGAGAGGACATTTGTAAAGTGGCACATAGTAGATTCTATATAAGTGCTGTGATTATTAATATTACCTATCAAATGGGAGGGTGTAACTGAAAGGATTATATACTGTGCAGATTCAATTTAGGTTCAGATCTCAAGATATAATGACACGTTCTCAGGATAAACAACAAATAATCACATTTATTTTACAATGATTAATAATGATTAAAAACTACACAAGCAATAAAGATAAAAGTAACATTCAATGCAATAAGTAATAATCAACATAAAGGAAAGTAGGAATAAGAAAAGAAAGGATACACACTCACTGACCAGGTGAGATCAAATACCCTCAGAACCAGGGAGACTGGAGATGGCCCAGTGGGTTTGGTCAGGGAGACAACAGGGAGCATCCAACCCCGGGACACAATGGAAACCTTGGAGTCCCTGTTTCTGCATCAAAGTACTCCAAAATCTCCCTTTCAAATGACCCTTTTTATATCTATGTAAACCAGGGAAAGGCAATCTTGATATTTTGTTTTGTGTACATATCCTTGGTGAGCTCAAGTCCAGACATGCACACATCTCTAACAAAAATTAGGGCTTGATCAGAGCCCTAAATACCTGTTTGTTGCACAGGTCTCCAAGGAGTGATCAATTCCTTGGACAGTTACCCACCTTTCTCAAGAAAAATGTTCCTTGAGATAGATTGCTTTCTCAGGTAACATAGCTTGTTGGTTATTTAATGTTTCACCTCCACGGTCAGCTCTGGCCATTCATGGTAACTCCCATCTATCTTTATGTCAGATCATGAGGCAGTTACACTGTTAGGTCATGAGATGGTTATATAGGGGACTGGGGAGGATCTATCCTCCTCAGTTTCCCTTACAGAGGGGCAGCTGGGTGGCACAGTGAATACGAGACCTGAAGTCAGGAAGACTCATCTTCCTGAATTCAAATCTGGCCTCAGACACTTATTGGCTAGTCACTTAACTCTGTTTGCCTAAGTTCCTCAGCTATTAAATTAACTGGAGAAAAAAAAATGTCAAATCCCTCTAGTATCTTTGCCAAGGAAACCGAAATGGGGTCATGAAGAGTCAAACACAACTGAAAAATGACCCAACAACATAAAACAACAATATAAAATGGGAATAATAATAACACTTACTTCCCAAGGATATTATGAGGATTAAATGAGAATACTGATAAAGCCCTTTATTAGGTTAAGAAGTACAATTAGAGACTTTGTTCTCAAAGAGCTTTCATATAAGTAGGAGAGACAAGACATGTATACATGTGAAACAACTATAGAAGGATTGTGTTAGATTCTGCAGTTCAGACAACAAGTAAAATAGGAGTGCATAAATAGAAAAGCTCATTGTGCCCTGGAGTGGCTAGTGAAGATTGGATGAGAGAATAGAAAAAGGACTGAACTCTGGAGGTTGGATAAGAAGTTAGAACTTTTGAGTTTGGAAAGGAGAGGGCTAGCATATGGAGGTAGCAGGGACATTATAAGCAATAACAGAGGTGAGAATAAGAATGCTATAAAAGAAGATGTAAAAAGAAAGAGGCTGGCCTTATGGGAGCAAAATATACATATTGGAGAGTACACAAAAGTATTGATTTGGAGGTTGGCATATGGGCCTAGAAAACCAGGCAAATATGATATGAAATGGTAAAATATGAATGATGTGGCAAATTTTGAATATCAGTCAGACAAATTTGAACTTGAAGCAAGGAGCCATTTTAAGTTATTGAGCAAAGGTATTTTCTGATAGAAGCTGTGTTTTGAGAAGATTAGCCTGGGCAGCATTATGTAGAATGGATTGCAAGAGTAACAGAAAGTAAACAGCGACATCTCTTTTTATGAGGTCTTCAGAGACCTAACTAGAGAAGTGATAGTGGGAATGGAAGGGAAGGTGTGAATCTAGGAGACATTTTGAAGAAAGGAATGTTGGAACATATTAGAGAAGATGAAAGAGGAAAATTACAGAACTGACTCTAGGGTTTCTAGGTTGGGAGAGGGTAAGAAATAACTAATTGGGAGGGGAGTTTAGTCTGTGCACAAAGATCATGAGTTCATTTTTCAATAGGTTGTATTTGAGGTGAAAGTGAGATAGTTAGGTAGAGATATCCAGTAAAGTACAAACATAGAATTGGAGCCAAGAAGAAGTCAGTACTGGAGATAGAGATTTCAGAGTAATTTGCTTATATGTGATAGTGGATGAGATCAGTGAGATAATTATATTTTTTCCTAGAAGCTCTAGTCAACTTGGAAAGGGAAGAGATTGAAATTAATAGCTAAAATGAAGTTAAAGGATAATTTGTGATTTTCAGTGGTCTCTGCCACCTGTCCATTTGAAGAGATACTGAAGAGTACACTATGTGGCTTTAGTTGAATATAACATACTCCACAATTTAGTTCTGTGGCTTTAGCACAATGCTAGGTGAGCATGAAGAATAAATTTGTATTTCTAGATTCACTGAACAGTTCAGCACATTAGAAAATTTCAGGGTCTGGGGAGAGTGGTAATAGTGATGGAGAGCTTATAGCTCTCTTGAATTAAAAAAAATGTCTAAAGTTGAGCAGATATTTAAAGGTGGAATGTCCATATATGCATATACAATGCAAAATATTTTTTCCACTATGCCCAAAAGTTAAAAAAATCTACAAAAATAGAACTAAAATTATTTTTATTTAGATGATTTATGAGTTAATTTGCACCTGCCCTGAAATTAGGAAACTTGTAGTGTTAAAAAATATTAAATTATTGCTCAAGTCAACTTCAGAAGCCATACCAATAATCCATGCAATGAAATCCAGAGACCTTTTAAGCATAGGGCATCCATTATGGTCCAGCCACCCTTCTTCTCCCTCCCCACCCAGAAGTAAATGAAAAAGAAAGTTAAAAATAATTTGAAAATGATTTATTGTGGGCAACCTCTGTACTTAGCGATTTGAGTATTATTACTTTTTTTAATGCACAAGGGAGGACAGTAACTTGCTGTGGGCAAAAGGTAAATTATGATCTATTGCAAAGGAGGACGGAAAAGCACCATGAAGAGAATGGTTTGGGAATGAACGTATGCTTTATATGGCGTTACTTCCAATATCACTCATTTCTAGGAAACTTCTTGTGAAGAGCAGAGATAAAATATGAAATGGATCAATTTTTGTGAGTCATTGAGAAAAATATGGAATTCAGTATAGGAAACAAGGTGGACCAATGTGGGAATTCAGGCAGCTGAGAGTCAGAAGTTTCTTGAATTTCAGATTATCTAATACACTGTTGGGTGGTCCTATTTTGTGACTGGTTGCTTTAGTAAACTGAGACCTGGAGCCATTAAGAAGGAGTCACGCTGATGAGCTACTCTCCTTGTGTGTTAAGGTATGTACATTGTAAGTGTATTTAGTTCATTGTAAATCAATCATGCAAATGACCCCTTCTCATCAGTAATAGATTACAGCAATCTTCTGAGACAAGGATAAATTTACTACCTATGGAATAGAAAATGCTATGTGTAATCTAATCTGACCATTGAAGTCAAGAAATATATTTTGGGGATGGAATTATTTTGTTTGGCTGTGTGGATTAAATTAGGACAAGGGTAGAACAAAAATCTCACTGGTCTGGGGAACTTGCAGGCAAAGAAACTCCCTTTACCAATGCCGGGTGGGACTTTCTCCACCATTTATAGTCTTAGTTGCCTAGGGCACCGAAAGTTTATACCTTTTTGCCCAGGTTCACCCAGCCAGTATATTTCAGAGGTATGATGAACTCAAGCCTTCTTGCCTTCAAAACTGGCTGTTTAGCCACTGTCATGATGACTAAATTAATCAAATAATTATAAATACCTCCTCTTCAACAAATCACATTTATCGAGCATTTATGTTCAGCAGCATGTTAAGTTTTGAACAGGCTAATGAATGAATGGATGGATGGATAGATGAATAAATGAATTAATGAAAAAAAACACTTATTAAATGCTTACTGTGTGGGAGACATGGGGCTAAATACTGATGATACAAACATTTTATGACAGATGGCTCCAGAGGAGAGAGTGAGGCTAGTGACTTTGTACAGCCCTCCCTCACTTAAATCCAATTCACTTGAAAGTTATGGCATCACTTTCCTGATGTCATGATTCTCTTTGAGAATGATGGACAAACTACCTGTGAGTACTACTAGCTGCCCCACTGGCCAGTCCCCATTGAGCAACTCCTTCCTTCCCTTCTTCCTTCCTTCCTTCCTCCCTCCCTCCCTCCGTCCCTCCCTCCCTCCCTTCCTTCCTTTCTTCCCCTTCCCTCCTTTCCCTCTGGCAACATAGACTATCATACCTTTACCTGCAGGTGCTTTTCCCAAAGGAATATAAATTTGATTGCTGAAACTTTGCAAGATATCTTGGGGTTTACAAGCTACATTTTTTCTTAAGAACCACGCCTTAAACCCATATCACTCTAGCTCTCATTGACTGGCCAACAATAGGTCCCAGTCCAAGTCTCACTTGGTCATTGTTTGGCCATTGATGGCTCCAAGAGAGTGTAAATAGTAATTGTTTCTCTTTTGGCCAGAAACCCTGAGGGCCTCCCCCTCCCAGACTGATTTTTTTTTGAACTAAGTAAAAGAGGCCATTCTTTGCCTCATTTTCTTACCTAGGCTTAATCACTGAATGGGCTTTGCTTCAGTCAAACAGACCTGGGAAAGACCTTAACTTAAAAAGGGCAAGGCCTCCCACTACATCCAGGGCCATCTCCATTCATCCTGATCTATATCTTGCCACTGGACCCAGGAGGCTCTGGAGGAGAGTAAGGTTGGTGTCTTTGCTTAGCCCTCCCACTCTTAAATCCAAGTCACTTGCAAGTCATGGCATTACCTTCCTGATGTCATGGATCCTCTTCAAGAAAGAAGGACAAACAATAACAACAACAACAGCAACAACAGGTATTGCTTCCAAGAAGCTTTATATTCTAATATTGGAGACAAATATAACACATATAAAGAGTGATGCCCAGGGAAGGCAAACTTGGTTTGTGGAGTTATAGGGGAGGTGAGTTGCTATATAGGTCAGTCAATTGACATACCCTTTGCAGAAATAATGTTAGATTTATTTGTTTGCTGTGTCCAGAGCTAGAGGGGAGTAATGCTGGGGATACAAGCTTGAGAGAGTGGGAAGAGAAGCATTGTGTAGTCTAGGGCTGGCTAAATATGGTGAGTTAGATGAGTTTGCACTCCCTCCCTCAATGAATTCAGATCAGACCCAGGATGAGAATTCCAAAGGTGAATCCACTAACTTCTGCAGGGACTTAGGACATGTTTCAGAATATCCAGTGTGCTTTTTGAGAAGGTCATAAGTGGAGGCAGTACTAGGGCTTTGTAAAACATATCATCCGTGGACCTGTGAGTGGCAAATTTATAGGGGGGTTGGCAGATAAGACATTCACCAACAGAACAAGATACTCCATAACTGATAAGTTGTGTGAAATAGACATAAATTGCTATATAAATTCAGAGAGGGAAGTCAGGAAGAGAGAGAACAAGAGCAACTCTGCGAGGTAGGTGGAAGATGAACTCACCATCCTGTATCCTTCCTGTTTGCATTTGTACAAGCCTTCCTCTGTGCCTGGAATACTTTCCTTCCTTATCTCTCTCTCTCTCTCTCTCTCTCTCTCTCTCTCTCTCTCTCTCTCTCTCTCTCTCTCTCTCTCTCTCTCTCTCTCTCTCATAATCCTTTGATTTCCTTCAAGGCCCATTTCAGGTTCCATGTGTTTGGTGAAGTTCCTGATGAGTGAAACAACTCAAGGTAAGGAAGGAAAGTAGGCAGGATTGATCCTGATGTGTATTTGCTTCAGTGAAGAGGGTGCTTTCACTGAAAATTAATTTGGACAATGGTAATTGGACAATTGGTATGGTAACCAATTACAGAGTATACGAAAAACCAGGCAGAAGAGTTTCTGCATTGTGGGTACAACCTTGACATACTTTAATATGAATTTACATGCTCCAAAGTCTTAGGAGTAGGGAGGGTTGAAATGAAATTTTAAGGTTGGCATAAACCTTAGAAACATTTTTGTCCAGTCTTTATGCATCATAAGATCTAGAGTTTTGAGAGATCTTGGAGACCCTCTAATGCAATCTTACCATTTTTCATATGAGAAAAAAGAAAGCTCAGAGCGACCGAGAAATTTGAGGCCAAAGTCAGTGTGATATAGTGAAAAGGGAAGTGACTCTGGAATCAGAGCACATGAATTCAAATCCCACCTCTGATAGTTACTGCCTGTTTAATTTTGGACAAGCCACTTCATCTCCATAGGCCTCCGTTTCCCCATCTACCAATTAGGGAATTTGGCCTTCATCATCTCTGAAGTCCCTTCTGGTTCTAGATCTACAATCCTCTGATGCCAAGTCCAGTTTTCTTTTGAATGAGCTAATGCAAACTTCAAAGGGAAAGTGCTTTTCAAATCTTAAAGTGCTAGAAAAATGTGAGCTACTATTATTTTTATTAATATTCCCACTACGTTATCTTTTCTCTTCTATGCCACTGTTGTTACTCAGTCATTTCAGACTCTCTGTGACCGTATTTGAGGTTTTTCGGGCAATGATGCTGGGGTGGTTTGCCATTTCCTCCTCCAGCTCATTTTACAGAAGAGGAAACTGAGGCAAACATGGTTAGATGACTTGCCCAAGTCACATAGCTAGTAAGTGTCTGAGGTTGGATTTAAATGCAGGAAGGTGAATCTTCCTGACTTACAGGCCAGCTCTCTATCCACTGCACCACCTAGTTGCCCAGCTCATTTTATAGATGAGGAAACTAAGGGAAACAGGGTTAAGTAACTTGCTCAGGGTCACACAGCTAGTAAGTGTCTGAGGCTAGATTTGAACTCAGGAAAATGGATCTTCCTGACTTCAGGCCTGGCACTCTATCCACTGAGCCACCTAGCTGCCACAAGAACCAGCCAAAGCCATTGCTGATGGCACTTACTTTATTACTTCATATTACCCGTACCTTTCCATTTCTGTCTTTATTTTTTCCATTTTCCCCCTCCATCTCTATTTATGATTAAGAATAACTGCATGTGGTTTTACTTTGGCTTATTTTTTATGAGGAAACTAAATAGCGACTGTGTCATTTTTTTCAAATGTATCCAGCTATTATGACTTAAATATCAGAAGACAAAGGCATTGGTAAATAAATACTAGTATGGTTAAAGTATTTTTAATCTCATTTAAAGAAAACACTTTGTATTAACCATTTTATGAAAAGGTTCTTATTGGTTTTATTACCTGAACTGCTTTAGGCCTAATGCCAGAGGTGAGCTTCACATATCTACGGACTGCAGCTCAAGCCAACGATACCATGTTAGCCTTAGAGGACCCTGTGGACTGGCATCCTGGGGAAGAAGTTGTCATTAGTGGAGTCACCCTGGAAGGTTCCCAAGGGCAAGAAGAGGTTGCCATCATAGACAGTGTGTTTGGTGCAGAACTCTATCTTAAGTCACCTTTGAGGTAATATGTTTGGCTTGATATAGGACTTGGCTTAAAACTTAAGTTGGTCTGATGTAGATGAAAGATGGAGAAGTCACAGATATATTGGGAGGAGGTCTTGTCTTTCATTAATTTAATTCTATTCTAGTTAAATCCTTCTTTGATAAAAATGATTTAACCATGAAACACTCCATGATAGCAGTGGTAGTTGTGGTGATGATGATGGTGATAATGACAATGATGATGGTAATAATGGTGATAATACTTTTAAAAATAGACACAGCATGATATAGTGAATAGAAAGCAGCCTTGGACTCAAGAAGACCTGTTTCAAATTCCATGTTCAAGATATACAGGCCATGTGGTTAAGGGTAAATCATCAGTGTCTCTAGTAATGATCAATTAGTTACAGAATAGGGTGCAACTATTCTCTATTGGCAAAGGGAGTTTCCTAACTGAGTTTTCTGATCCAATGAAATCATAGGTTTTTTTTAAACTGAAATTTACATAATATCTTAAAATTTGTGAAATGTTTTACTCATCTCATCTAAGTCTTGCAAAATCGGGTAAGGTAAATATTCTAGTATTTTAAAAATACCCTCATTTTGCAGATGACAAAACTAAGGCAAAAATAAGTAACATGTTGGAGGTAAGATTTGAACCCAGTACTTTCTGGTTCTATGTCCAACATTTTATCCACTATGCTAGGATGAATCTCTAGATGAACATCTTTCTTGACTGAGTTACTATTGTGTATGATAGCAAACTCTAAATTTTAGTTGTCCTATTAATAATTTATAAAGTACAGGTCCTATTCATGATATACTACCCCAAAGCAGTATAAGTTAGATACAAAGGGGAGAAAATACAGTCTTTGACATCAATAACAATAACCTTTGCAGTTTGATATATTCTGCTGTGCTTCTTTTTGTTTCAGATATTCTCATGGCTTTCTAGAACATAATATAGCTGGGCATCACCTTGCTTTAAGGGCTACAGTGGCTCTACTCAGCAGGAACATTGTCATCCAAGGAAATCTCACCAGTGAGAGGATGGCACACCTTGATCTGTGTACTGAAGCCAAGTTTCCAGAAGGTAAGGGAGTCTTCTGGTAACAAGTAATATGGAGCGGAAAAATAGTGCCAACATTGTAATGATATTATGGAATCACTAGGTTTGAAGTTCTTCTAAGTAGGGATAACGTTGAAGCACGTCTATTCTTTAAATTGCATTAATTCTTTCCCTAGATAATATATAACCTTTAAATATTAAAGTCTGGAAATTGAAGTTCCTTCCATTTTCTTTATTCAGATACGTGATTTGATATTACTGGAAGCTGCCTTGGGTAAACTCTAACCCTTTTGTTATATCATTCCTGGTTCCCTAGAATGTTACAACATGGGACTCAGATTCATTTCAGCTATTAAATTCTCTTACATTGAATATGTAGAAATCCCATATGCATTTCTTATATTTTATGAATGTTTTGTCTAAAAAATTGGTAGGATAAAAGTGAGAATGGAATTGTGAGACAGGAGATTACTTATCCCAAGACAAATAAGGAAATAGTAAGAGAAAGCCTAACTGTCTAGTGAATTCAATCCGCCATGCCCAGATGAACAATATGTTAGGGTCCTAAAAAATTTGGCAAATGGCATGGCTGAACCACTGTCAGTGATTTTTCTTGCCAGTGATCTTTGTTAACGAAAAAGGTGAGGAGCCATAGGACTAGAGAAGGGAACACTGATCTTTAATTTTTTTTGGGGGGGAAGAAAGTAAGCCTCACAACTATAGACCAGTGAGGATCCATGGAAAATGTTTAGAGCATAATTAATACAAAAGGGATAATTATAAACATCTAGAAAAGGAAGTAATGATCACACAAAAAAATAGCTTGGCTTCATCAGGAACAACTCATGCCAGACAACCACATTTCTATTTTTGATTGGGTTGTTAGACTGGTAGATAAAGGAAAGGCTCTAGCTATAGTTTACCCAGAGTGACTTCAGTAAAGCATTTGAAAATGTTCTTGATGCCACTTTTATGTAAATGTTGGAGACACATGGGTTAAATGATAAATAGTAGGGTTAGGTGGTTTCAGAGCTGGTTGAATAACTGCATAGTAAGTGACTTGATGCCAACTTGGAAGTAGGAGTGACCTAGTGATCTGTGCTTAGGCCTGGGCTATTTAATGTTTTTGCTACTGGCTTGGTTAAAAGTGTCCATGGCATGCTGGTCACATTTCCAGATGAAACAAAAGGGATAGTTAGAATAATAGAGTGAGAATCCAAATAGATTTCAATAGATTTGAATATTGGGTCTAAGATAATAAAATAAAATTTAATTGGGACAAATGTGAAGTATTACACTTGGGTTAAAAAAGACAACCTCACACATACAAGATGAAAGTGTTAAGGCAGGAGAAAAGATTTTTCAAAAAATCGGGAAACAAAGCCAAACCAAACTTTTAAATCATTAGAACAAGGCAAGAGTGAAATGTTCCCCATCACTTGAAGTCTTCAATGAAAGGCTGGATGACCATCGTTGGGAAGAGTACAGGGTAGACTTTTATTTTGGTACAGATTAGACTAGATGATCCTTGAGATTTCTTCAAAAATTGATAATCTCTGGTTTTGTGAACATGACTTAAGTAGATGGCAGGGTCACTGGTCTTGAACCATATTGATGCCCTTGCTAAGCCCACAGATTGTTAATAGTTTTGTGTGTCATGGATCACTTGGGCAGTGTTTCAGGCTTTGGATCCCTTCTCAGAAAAAAATGTTGTTTTACAAAAAATATGTAAGGAAGGAAATGCTTGTTTTGTTCTGTTAATTAAAAATAAAATAAATGGGCAGATGAGAATAATTTGTTCCAATGGTCCTGAAGGTGAAGGTGAAGCAGATCTGTGCAGTACGTAGAGCTTGATCAGTCATTGAAGATGCTAAGGTCATCCATTGCACCTTGGCCATCACCAATTGTCCTGACTTTTGTCTTACCACTGGACTTTGACTCTGGAAGAGAGAGTAAGGCTGAAATAACTGAGGCTGACATGTAACTCTGCTTCACTTAAATCCAATTCATGTGCGAGTCAAGATATCATCCTGTGGTATCTTTGGTCCTCTTCGAAAATAAAGGAAAAACAACAACTACCTGGAAAAGGTTGAGAACTAATGGATTATGTAGTTATTGAGGTTAAGACCCTGTTTGATCTATGAGTATGACCAATTTCACAAGGGGAAGCACTAGCTCTGGTTATTTTTAATCATATTTCAGGGTTTCGACCCTAATCTTAAAAAAAAGTTTTCAAATCTAAATTATTTTTAACTTTAATTTTACAAAGCACTATGTGTCCTTCAGAACTACTGTGCATGAGCATGAGGAACAGCAAGATAAAACGGTGACAAGGTGTCTCTGCTAAAAAATATTAGGGAGCACCAATGTGAGAAATAAAAATTATAGCAAAAAGCATTAAAGTACAAAATATTTTATCAATATTTTATTGCTAGCCACTGGATTATCTATCCCGTATATATGTGTGAATGACATTACTTTAGTAAGCTACACATAGTAGATATCTGAAATATGTTTGTTAGATTGGATTAAGATGGATTATTCCAAGGTCATGAAATGATAAATTCAGAACTCTAAGGAACCTTAGTGATCATATTGTCCAAATCCCCTCATTTTTTTTTATAGATGAGGATACTGAGACCCAGAGAGGAGACATGACTTACCTAAGGTCACAAAGAAGGTAGCAGAGTCCTTTTTCTAAATCAAGTCCTGAGAAAGTATAACAGGAATGAGTTTTTAGATGATCCATTTTTTGGGTAATAATTGTAATTTATTATTAGCATGTGTAATTTGGATGATAAATATTTCAAATTTGAGGTCATGTCTCCCTACCTACAATCCTGGGCCACAAATCCAATGAAAGTGCCAATGATCTTGAGAATCCTCATAATGAACTCAATTCTCTCTTCCAGGTGGGAGATGCTAGCCACAGGTACTTCCAGGAATTGACCAATCAACAAGCACTCATTTTGTGCCAGTCGCTATGCTAGATTTTAAGAAATATAATGACAATGGAGAAATAGAACCTGCCCTCAAGGAGATTACATTCTATCAGCATGACCCCTTGTATACATATTGGCATATGTAAAATAGATACCAAGTCATATTCAAGGGCATGAAATTTCCCTTTGGGATACTGTTCGTCTCTAAATACTATTGTTCCTATAACACAAAAAACAGTCATTGTGGTGGCTACTCTGCTGTGCTATACTGTCTCCTTGTCTTCCCCCTTCTTGTCCTCCTCATTGTCATCCTTTTCCACTTACTTTGTATCCACAGTTAGCTGGAAGATCTAACTGGGGAATGTCAGTAGTGAAAACCTAGAAAAACTCATACTGAAGGTACTACTATTTCTCCGGATCCTTTTGCAGTGACCACTGTGGCCTTTTTGCTGTACCATTCTGACAAGACATCTTCCCTTCCCCTACCACAATATCCCCAAATTATAAACCATCCAGAGAGAGGCTAAGACATAACTGATAACAGTAGAAGAATAAAGCATGCTGTATGATAACATATGATAACTACAAGTTACATGATAACTCTTACAATCATCAGTCACGATAAGATAATTTTCTTCAACATTTCTTCCAGAGCTTTTTTTTATCTTTACAGGGGGAAGAGGACTGTGGTTCGATTGAACATGTATTTAGCCTGAATTTGTGGGTTGCAATCTACATCTTTGTTACAGTAATGTGTGTGTGTGTGTGTGCGTGTGTGTGTGTGTGTGTGTGTATGTGTGTGTGTGTAGATGTAGATAGGTAGGTGGTTATATTGGTGGTTATATTTTTGGAATTTTGGAATTTTTGTGGATTTTTGGAAACAACAGAATGAAGGCAGCAATGTGTCCTCCTTATTGAAAGCTTTTAATTAATATTTTACATTGGAGAATCTGCTTCAATTCAAGAAAGGTTGTTAAATTAAATAAATGATAATAGCCTGCCTCTGTACAGGTGTCCCCTGTAGCTGGAGAAATATGACAGGACTTTCTAAATGTTTCAGGTTCCCTTGCCTCTAGGGAAGAAACTACTCCAGACGTCATTTCCCCATTCTATAGACGGGTACTTCAGTTAAGTGAAAAATTAAGAATAGGAGTAGGAATTGAAGTCAGAAATCATGGTCACAAGAGTTATTAACTATGCTATGTTGCCTAATATCTGATGCCTTTGTTCATTACAGTATTTATTTGATTCCAGCTGTCCAAATTAATTAATATGCATGAGTGTCTTCCCTCTTACACAGTGTGGAATAAGCTATGGCCAAACTATGTGGGGTAAAATAAAGTTTTATAATGAGGAAATGATAATACTGTGTCCAACTCCTCCTGGTTCTGACTAGAGTGGAACCTAGCTCCCCTTCATAGTGTATAGTGTATGTGGGTGTGCAGTCAGCCTTGTAGGTTGGAGTGATTGTGAAGAGTCTATAACTGGAGGAGAGACTTTTGGGCCCAAAGGCTTAGTACAAAACTTTATCAAGGTATAGAGTCAAAACAGTCAGAGAACAAGAAATACATAGAAGGGTGAGAGAAAGGCGCATTCATTAATGTGAATTTGAATCCTTGCTCTGGCTTGAAGAACAGTTGCTGTTGTTGAAAAGGCATGTTAATATAGCAGAGTGTGAGATTTGGATTCAGACTACTGGAGTTCAAATCACCTACCACCACCAACCACTTCCTTTCCTGACTTACCTCTGTGGCCTTGGGCAAATTAAAATGTTACTCTTTGGACCTAGTCTTCATCTGTAAAATGGGGTGGGAAGTAGAATTCAGGATTCAGAGGGCTTGGATTCATGTTCTGCTTCTGATGACAGCCTGTGTCAACTTGGGCAAGTAACTTAAGTCCTAGGGCTTAGTTTTCATCCATAAAGTGAGAAGATTGGAATAGATAGTCTTAAGGACCCTTCCAGTTCTAGTTCCTATATGATTCACATTCTGGCTTTTCTTTTCACTAATCTGTGATTTGAGATGTGACCAAAACACTTGGGCCTCAGTTTTCATGTCTGAGTAAAGAGGAAGTTTGAATATATGATTTTGAAGGCCTTTTCAGCTTGAATGCTCAATGTTTCTATAACTCAATGTACTATTACATATTTAGATTTTCTTACATGTATACTCTAGAAAGGATTGTGTTTGTGACTGGAAGGTCACAAACTTTATTCTGGGAAAGTCATGTTGATAATCTAGCCTATACAAGAAGTGAGAATTAGACTCATTTAATCATTCTGACTTCTCTTCCTGAAGTAGAGATGGGAAGGGGAATTTATTTTTGTTTTAATTTCACAAGTGAGCTAATGAAATAGCAACAGAGTTAGGAATGAAGTTCAGACGTCTTGTTTACTATTCTGCATGAGGTTCAGAGCTCCAAGCCATATTTTCTGGGGGAATTAGGCCTTTTCCTGTTCTATTCTCATATACTCGAATTTCATCCATTTGTCCCCATCACAAATAGTATAAATGGTAAATTGTAAAATGGGAATGGCACCCATAGGACTTATTTCTTAGGGATGATAGGATCATAGGGAAAGGCTTTTCACCTTAGAGATAAAATAATCCAATGTCCTTATTCTAGAAAATATAGAAGGAAAAACTGGGAGATATTAAAGAAGCTTATGACAATAATAACAATAATTTAAATTTGTATTTAAAAAATGCATTACATGTATTATATAATTTAACCCTAAAAATAATCACATGACATAGGTAGATAATTATCATTATCTCCATTTTATAGATGAGGAAACTGAGTTTCACATAGGTTAAGTGACATTTCCTCAGTTATATATCAGTAATTATCAGTGCTGAGATGCAAACCTAGATCTTCTGAATCTATCCAGGGATCTTGCCATGATTATGGATTTTGCCACACATTGTGTAGGATGACAAGGTTTCCCTCTAGACAGAACCAGAAGGAATTGGACACAGTATTGTTCCTTCCTAATTAAAAAAATTTTTTTTTTACAGAGGATGCTATCCAGAGGATGAATGCTAAACTGAAATGACTATATGTAAGCCTCTTCCCAGATGTTCAACCCCTCAGGGTGTTCTACCTCCCTTCTTTCATAGAAAGTGGGGCTAGGAACCCTTTAGCAATTTAGAGGATGGGAGCATAGAATAGTGAAAAAGAATACTGAACAGAGAAAAAGGAAACTGGCCCTCATCCTGGCTTTGCAATTTACATAATTTATTTGTCTCTGAAGTTCCTCATGCATAAAGGAAAAATAAGACATTTGGCAACAGGGTATTGTTAGCTGATGCTGTTACATCTTGGAGAGACAGGTCCTACAAGTGATATTGTCCAAATCAGGCATTATACACTGGAAAGAGGCTCTGAAGTCAGGACCTGTATTCAAATCTGGCCTCTGATGTTTACTACCTGTGTGACCCTATGAAAGTTGCTTCACCTCACTGGGCTTCAGTTTCCTTATCTGTAAAATGAAGATTTTGGACTA
The DNA here is from genome assembly GCF_003287225.1 of Phascolarctos cinereus. Lineage (NCBI taxonomy): Eukaryota > Metazoa > Chordata > Mammalia > Diprotodontia > Phascolarctidae > Phascolarctos > Phascolarctos cinereus. The sequence goes on from NW_027555958.1 coordinate 218,534,719, forward strand.
AATTACATTTAATACCCCATCTAGTTCTGGAGCACTAATCCTTTATTCAGTCATTTTTCAGTCATGGTCCAACTCTTTGTGACCCCATTTGGGGTTTTCTTGGCAAAGACACTGAAGTAGTTTGCCATTTCCTTCTCTAGCTCGTTTTACAAATGAGAAGACTGAGGCAAACAGGGTTAAATGACTTGCCCAGGGTCACACAGAAAGTATCTGAGGCCAGATTTCAACTCAGGTCTTCCTGACTCCAGGCCCAACACTCTATCCATTGAACCACCTAGCTGCCTCAACAGTAATCCTATGAGTCTCTCAAAAAGATGAATACAGGAATCAAAGACTGTATTATTATATCTGTTATTAACCTTACTGGCAGCAGTGACAATGGTGGTGGTGTTGTTACATGTGAAATACTTTAATTATAACTGACATTACATGGTATTTGATGGTTTACAGGGGCTTTACATACACACATCTCATTTGAATCTTAAATTGTGTAGTAGAAAGATGCTCAACTTAGAGTCATTGGATCTTAATTTGAATTCTGGCTCTGCATCATACTACCTACATTAACTTTTTTTTCACCTTGATTTTCTCATCTAGAAAATGAGGACATTGAATTATTTGACCTCTAAGGTCCCTTGCTTATGATCTTATCGTACCTAAGAAATATGTCCTACTGGTAGTGTTCCCATTTTACAAGTGATAAAACAGAAGCTCAGAGTGATTAAATGCCTTGTCTGATCACAGAGCTAATATGTGGCCAAGGTGGAATTTGAATCCTCCTTCTCCTTTTTCCAAGTCTGTCATTATTTCTGGAGCAGCTAAGTGGCACAGTGGATAGAGCACCAGCCCTGGAGTCAGAAAGATTCATCTTCCTGGGATCAAATCTGGCCTCCCACACTTACTAGCTGTGTGACCCTGGATAAGTCACTTAACCTTGTCTGCCTTAGTTCCTCATCTGTAAAATGAACTGGAGAAGGGAATGGCAAACCACTCTAGTGTCTTTGCCAAGAAAACCAAAATAGGGTCACGAAGAGTAGAACATGACTGAAACAACTGAACAACAATGACATCATTCTTTCCATAGATTATGCTGTCTCTCAAGAAGAACTCCAATATTGATTACAAAGAGGTGACACAGCACATTTATTTTAAATTATAAGCTTCCAAAATGAATTTTAAAATGAGTCAGAGAACATATTGATTTACAAAATGCATTTTCAGGGAGTTATTTCTATGGCACCAAGTGATACCTGCATCATGTTTGCTATTGCCAGGAGTGGTCCCTTTTTACAGCAGCAAAGTAGTGCAAGGAATAATTGTCTATTTTGTGACACTTCCCTTTACTGTGTTTTAGATGTTTTCCAGCACTGCTTGTATTTGAGGAGTAAAAAGAATCTTGGATCGGTGGATCTGGGGGCTGTAGTTACTGTGCAGTCATTCCCAGGAGAGCCCAGCCAGGTCCAACTGCAGGGAGTCCAATTTCAGTACATGGGACAAACCTTTCGGAAACACCTGTGTGCACTAAATGTGATTGGATCTATGAAAGGTGAGGTGGTTAGAACTATAATATTCCATTTACTTTTGTTTCCTCACTTCCTTTCTTCTTTTTCACCCTTCTTCCCTTCCATCCAATAGGGGAATAAAAAGAACTGCCTTTTTTGCCCTGATTCTGTAGGCTTATATTACATGCAGGAGAGACAGGTGATCATCAAGGCCAGAAAAAAGAGATGGGGCTCTTGTATGCTTTGATTTCAGCACCACCCAAAGGTCCCTCTGCTCTTCATTGTTGTCCTGATTGACCAACCATAGTGCTGGAATTCCTACTAATATTCATGCCTTTGGGTTTATCCACTGTATCTAAGTTTCTTCAAAATGCAAATACGCATTCCTTGGGAGGAGTAACCCAGGACCTGCCCATTCTTAGCAGACATGCTACAGATTCTAGAATTTCATGACAGCTTGAAGGCCCCTTTCTCTGTGGAAAAGTTACCTTGGCCACACTCAAGTTACTATCTACAAGAGCTGCTACTGGCTGAGAGCTGGAGGCTGCTGTTGAGCTTAGAATCTCTGGTGTTTGAGTCCAAGATCTGCCACTTACCTGTGTGACCTTGGGTAAGTCATTTAATCTCTTTGGACCTCAGTTTCCTCGTCTATAAAATGAGGGGCTTAAATTATATCACCTTTAAGGACTGTTTCAGCTCCAAATCTATGATCCTAAGACCTTGATATATTACTTTTCAAAGTCTGTTGAGCTTTGTACACATTCCAGTGATTGTTCTAAATGTACTAAATGTACTAAATGTTCTAAGTGTACTGAAATAGTTTTCAAATTAAAAAAAAAGTCGCATTCAATTTTTATCATGATTAGGGATGAGGATCTACTTGTCCCTTCCTGGGCCTCAGTTTCCTCACCTGTAAAATGAGGAAGTTGGACTAGATGACCTCTGAGGTCCCCTCAAGCTTTCCGTCTATGATTCCATGATCTCTGTAATCCATCACAGAAAAATCTTTCATAGTATGTTAAAAAAACGGATTTGCATTTCACAAAGCAGCCTACCCCCTTATCTCATATTACCTAATACTATTGAAAAAACCCAACCTAACAGCTATGTCAGTTGTGAAGTCATAGCCCTTACTCCTTCATGAAACCTAAGGAAGTCTTGTCATATTCTAACCAGATTGAAGTCAGGGGGACCAATGATAACTTTTGTAATGGCCACCTGTTCATGGATCACCTACAATGCTTTCCCATCCTCTAGCATGGTTTTCATGGTTTAGTTTTTGCTTTGCGATTAAATTGTGCTTTTTTTCCTATTAACAATTTTGATTCCCACTTCCCTGGGAATTTGTCTTCCTTAGCCAAGCTGAGTAATGTTGTCATTCTCTCTAACTTATCTGTGTCAGTGAGTGCATGATTTTTTATACAACATGGCTTCCTTTGGGTGTCTTTAGCAGAGACTGGACTATAAGAAATAAGTTACATTTCACTTCTAAACATATTCTTTCCATTCCTATTCTAGATTCATTCATACGGAGCTGTTCAGTGCGGGATTCTTTCAGCAGGGGCCTTAGCCTATCCAGGACTTCAAATATCATTGTGGAGAATAATGTATTCTACAACATTTTAGGCCATGGACTACTAGTGGGTAAGTGAAGGAGGACTGGTCATCATCAGCGATACTGAGGAGAACATTTTTTTTTCCTCCCAGTAGTATCTATCATTAAAAAATTCAGATTTTCCATTTGTTCATGTGTTGGCCTCTGGTGCCTACAACCTGCCTGTTGTTCATAGACATGAAATCAACTCTGCCTCCCTCTTTATTCAGAATTCTGGGCCAGCAAATGACCCTATGCAGAGGCTTTGAGTCCAAGGAAAGAAATCCTAATTTTAGGGAGCATCAATTTTATATTCAAATTTGTGTTTATATTTAAACCCACCCAAGCTATTCATTACCTGTGTAATTCTAGGCAAGTCACTTCACCTCTAAGCATCATTTCCCTCTACTGTCAAATGAAATAATAATAACACTCCATGGTTCCAGAAGCCAAGATTGTGGAGTAAGTAGTAAATGGCCTTAACTCTCCCATATTTACGTCCAAGCAACTATAAAAATAGTGTCCCCAAACAAATTCTAGAACAGCAGGACCAGCAAAAAGATGGGGTGAAACAATCTTTTAGCCCAAGAAACTTGTAAGATCAGAAAGGAAGGTCTATCTCATTTGGGTTAAAGGGGAGTACAGTCCAAGACAGGAAGTGATCCAGCAAGCTAGCAGCAAGCCCCACCTCAGCAAACCAGCGAGAAATCCTGAGCCCCAGTCTAGTGGAGCAGGCAAATGCCAACACCAGCCCTTCCCCCCATGTGCCTCAGAATAGTTAGGAGAACAGACAGACTCTAGCTCTGAGAACCGCCACATGCTTCGGCATAGCCCCAAGCAAACAGCAGCCTTCATTAGCCAGACTGCCACGTACTTCAGTGTAGCCCTGGGGAAATGTAGAAACACCCTACCAGACTCAGCATATGACAGACACCAGCACTCACCCCTGGCCAAGTTGCCAGGCCCCTGTGGCCTCCAGCACTGCCAGCCATTCACATCCAACCACCTCAGCAAAGCACAAGACACGAGAGTCCCCTATGGGCCTCAGGGCAACATTAGTGTAGCACCAGGTAAACAGCCAGGGACTGCAGCCTGTGGCACAAGATGCCTGAGACAATGCCCCTTACACACCTGGAGCAGAGCTCAAATTTAAAAGAAAGGAAAAAGGCCAAAAATATGAACAAAAAGAACAACAACAAAAAATAATCTATCCATAGAACATTGTTATGGTGACAGGAAGATCAAGACACAAACTCAGAAGAGGACAACAGTGTCAAAACACTTAAAGGCAAAACCCCAAGGAAAAATGGGAAGTGGTCTCAAGTACAGAAAAAGCTCATGGAAGAGCTCAAAAAGGAGCTTAAAATCTGTAAGAGAAGTACAAGAAAAATTGGGAAAAAAATGGGAGTGATGCAAGAAAATTATGAAAAAACAGCTTGGAAAAAGAAAACAACTGCTTACAAAGTAGAATTGACCAAATGGAAAAGGAGATACAAAAATCCATTAAAGAAAACAGCTCCTTAAAAAGTACTATTGACCAAATGGAAAAGGAAATACAAAAGCTAACTGAGGAAAACAGTTCCTTGAAAGTTAGAAACGGGCAAGTGGAAGCCAATGACTTTATGAGACATCAAGAATCAATCAAACAAATTCAAAAGAATGAAAAAAAAACAAGAAAAAAAATAAAATATCTCATCGGGAAAACAACTGACCTGGAAAATAGATCTAGGAGAGACAATATCAGAATCCTTGGACTACCTGAAAGCCATAATCAAAAGGAGGACCTCGACAACATCTTTCAAGAAATAAGCAAGGAAAACTGCCCTAATATTATGGAACCAGAGGGCAAAATAAGCATTGAAAGAATCTATCAATCACCTCGGGAAAGAGATCCCAAAATAAAAACTCCAAGGAACATTATAGCCAAATTACAGAACTATCACACCAAGGAAAAATAATACCGCATGTGGCCAGAAAGAAATAATTCAAATATTGGGGAGCCATAATCAGGATTACACAGGACTTAGCAGCTGCAACATTAAAGGATCTGAGGTCATGGGACATGATATTCTGAAAGGAAAAGGAGCTAGGACTACAACCAAGAATTACCTACCTGGCAAAATTAAGCATAATACTTTAAGGGAAAAAATGGATATTAAATGAAATAGAAGGATTTCAAACTTCCATAAAGAAAGGACCAGAATTGAACAAAACATTTTGTCTCCAATATCAAGACCCAAGAGAAGTTTAAAAAGGCAAAAAGATCAAGGATTCAATGGAGCTGAACTGTTTACACCTTTACCTGGGAAGATGATACTTATAATTCCTAAAAATTATACCACTAATAGTAAAACTAGAAGGAATATACATAGACAGAGGGTGTGAATATAAGGCAACTTTGAGGAATGACATAAAAATAATTATGGGATGAGAAAGAGGAGTACACTGTGTGTGGAAAGAAGAGAGAGGTAGAATAGGGTAAATTATTTCACGTGAAGAGGTGCAAAAAAACTTATTACAATGGAGGGAAAGATGGGAGAGCGGGTGATGGGCATCACTTGAACCTAACTGTCATCAATATTGGCTCAAAGAGGGAATAATATACACAATCAGTGGAATATAGAAATCTATCTTGCCCGACAGAAAAGTAGGAGGGAAAAAGATTAAGTACAGGTGGGGGGACTGAGGGAAGAGAGGGCAGACTAGGGAAGGCGGTAGACAGAAGCAAAACACTGTCAAGGAGAGAAAGGGTTACACAGTTAGTAATCATAACTGTGAATGGGATGAACTCTCCCATGAAACGGAAGCCAATAGCAGAGTAGATAAAAACTGGAATCCTACAATATGTTGTTTGTGAGAAACACTTGAAGCAGAGAGACACATATAGAATAAATAGGTACTGGGCTGCATCAGAATCTGTTATGCTTCAGCTGAAGTAAAAAAAAAAAGCAGGGGCAGCAATCCTGATCTCAGACAAAGTAAAAAAAAAAAACCAAAACAAAACGCACAAAAAAAAGACCAAATTAAAAGAGATAAAAAAGGAAACTATATCTTATTAAAAGGTACCACAGACAATGAAATGATATCAATACTAAACATATATGCATCAAGTGGCATAGCATTGAAATTCTTAAAGGAGAAGATAAATGAGTTACAGGTTCATGACCAAAAGAGTGCATTAAGAAATGTAAAATAGATAATTTTGGTTATATTAAATTAAAAATCTTTTGCACAAACAAGATCAATGCAAGCAACATTAGAAGGGAAGCTGGGAAACAATCTTTATAGCAAGTGTCTCTGCTAAAGGCCTCATTTCTCAAACAGAGAGAACAGAGTCAAACTTATAAGAGTACAAGCCATTTCTGAACTGATAAATGGTCAAAGGATGTGAATAGGTAGTTTTCAGATGAGGGAATCAGAACTATCTATAGGCATATGAACAAGTGCTTTAAATCACTTTTGATTAGAGAAATGCAAACTAAAACAACTCTGACATACCACCTCACACATATCAGATTGGCTAATGTGACAAAAAAAGCAAAATGATAGATATTGGAGACGAGGTGGGAAAATTTGGACACTAATGCACTGTTGGTTTAGTTGTGAACTGATCCAACCATTCTGCAGAGCAATTTGGAACTATGCCCAAAGGGCAACCAAATTGTGCATACCCTTTGATCCACCACTATGACTACTAGGTCTGTATCCCAAAGAAATAATAAAACAAGGGAAAGGATCCACATGTGCAAAAATATTTATAGCAGCCCTTTTCGTGTTGTCAAAATTTTAGAAATTGAAGGGATGCCCATTAATTGGGGAATGGCTGAACAAGCTTTGACATATGAATGTAATGGAATATTATTGTGAAATAAGAAATGATGAACAGGCAGATTCAGAAAAAAACCTGGAAAGACTTGTATGAACTGATGCAAAGTGAAATGAACAGAACCAGGGACATAGTGTACAAAGTATCAGCAACATAGTGTGATGATCAGCTATGAATGACTCAGCTCTTCCAGCAACACCGTGATCCAAGATAAGTACAAAGGAATCATGAAGATGCAGATTGAAACATATTTTTGTCACTTCATTTTTTCCTGTTTTTTCCCCCCTGATCTGTTTCTTCTTTCACAACTGTGACTAATATGGGAATATGTTTTATGTGATAGCACATATATAACCTATATCAATTGTATATTATTTTAAGAAGAAGAGAGGATGGGGGAAAGAAAAATTTGGAACTCAAAATCTTGTAAAAATGAATGCTAAAAATTGTCTTGATGTGTAATTTGGAAAAAATAAAATACTATTAAAATAAATATATTCAATAAAAATAGTAAAGAAAGGTTAAAAAAGAATAATAGCACCTACTTCAATAAGTTGTTTTGAGGATAAAGTGAGACAGCACATGTAAAACACTTGGTAAACTTCAAAGCATTATATAAATGCTAGCTATTTTATTTTGGTCTAGATGTGATTTCATCTGAATTCCCATTGGGAGAATTCTTGCTGATGCAATATTGCAACTGACCTGTAATTTCAAATCTTAGAATATTTCCTGAAAGATTAAATGATTTAGTCATGATCAGAGAGCTAGTACATGTCATAGGTAGGACTTGAATCTAGGGCTTCCTAAAAATAAGGTTACCTCTCTGTTCAGTGCCCCATACTGCTTGTCAGTATTTCTCTTTATTTAAAGGTCAAATGAATATTTTTTGCATGACGTCACAGAAATATACCAAGTGTTACCTAGGCTGCCAAAAATGAACATTGGGAGTTCTTGAATTCTTCCCTCAAGCCTTCTATTGACTTCTCAAGAAATCAAGTTTATGTTGTAACTCAAATGCATCACATTTTGAACTGAAATACCATAATAATATTCATCCTACACCCACTGTATAGGGAAATGATGGGGAACAATGGGGCAATAACTGCCCAAAGCCCAGTGCCCCCTTGGAGCCAGCTAATAAAAAGGATAGGTCTAAAATGAAAAAGGCATCAGAGCAGAACAAGAGAGCCATAGAATGTTTTGCTGGATGAAGGGTGTGAAGAGATCTGTTTCTAGCTCTTGTTATGTTGTATTTAAATTCATTTAAAGATGCTATCTCCCTTTAAGAATTGGTTCTCTAGATCAAAAGCCAGACTGTAAAACTTGAAGGTCTGCTAAGTGAAATGTTTAATGGGGAAATTTTAGCATTAAATGCAAATTAAAATTGACATAAGCTTGGGAATCAAAGGGCTAAGAGAAAGTTGAGAGAGACATCAAATGAAAGAAAATCTGCCTAGGAAATAAGGAGCAACAAGTAATCACAAATTTAGGTTAGCTCAAGAAGTATGGAAGAATCTCAAGAATAAAACTCTGAAGACAGAAACTTAAATTATTTTGTTGAGAAAGAAGAGGAAGAGGGTATCTAAAGAAATGTTAAACTTACATTGACGAAAATGTTTTTTGAGGCAATTGGAGTTAAGTGACTTGCCGAGAGTCACATAGCTAGTAAATATCTGAGGCTGAATTTGAATTCAGGTCCTCCTGACTCTAGGGCTGGTGCTCTATCCACTGTACCACCTAGTAGCCCCTGACTGAGTAAGAGTTTAAAGATGGGCACAGAAGATGGGAGTAAGGTCTAATCATTAAAGATGAACACAAACGAGAGGAATGGTTTTGTAGGAATACAGTTAAGAGATGTGGTGGATAGGGCACTGTATCTGGAGTCGGGAAGAACTGGGTTCTGACACTTACTACATATGTGACCTTGTATAAGACTCTTTCTGCCTCAGCTTCCTCATCTTTAAATAGGGATAATAATAGCACCTACCACCCACAATTGTTGTAAGGATCAAATCAGATAATATTTGTGAAGTGCTTTCCGTACATTAAACTATATAAATGCTGGTTATTAGTATTATTATTAAATCTAGGGAGGCTTAAGTTCAGAATGAGCTGAACAAAGATAACAAATATTGAGGAAAATGGAACCAGGTCAACAATATTTATGGGTATCTAAAAATGTGATGGATTAATTGTTGTTAGAGTTATTTGAAGAAAAAAAAAGGCATAAAGAATAGGAAAAGTCCTGAAGGAAACAAATGGGCAAATTCCATCCCAATTTTGGGAAAAAAGGAAAAAAATTGATTCTTCAAACTATGGGCAAGTAAACTGGATGTCTATTTCAAGGAAAATTTGAATATGGGTTATTAAAGGGGTGCTTATATTTCTAAATAAGCATGATTTATCAAAAAAAAAAGAGATGGCAGATAAATCTTACTTGCTTTTTGGCAGAGTTATGTTCATTGAAAGTCTACTCTAATGCCAAAAAGTGGTACAGGGGTGACTTGGTGGAGTCTCTGCCAGGAGAGTGTAGTCTCTGGCAGATCCTATTAAGTTAGAAATGTTTTAATTATAGGCTCAGGGAAAAACTTGATATCTGTTTTCAAAGGGTCAGTCTAGATAATTTAAAGAAGCCTATGACTAGAGATTGACTGGTAACTTTTTGATCATAGCAACTTAAGAACAAACTCCAAAACCTTTTATTTGTGTTCATCAATGGAGGGGCTTACCCTGTACCTTGAGGTCACAAGTCATTGATATATTGAAATCCTAGATTGGCTGATAACGGATGTGCCAAAGGCACAGTGTGCCTGGATTTCGCAAGGTACCTGACAGGCTTATATGATAGTCTTGTGAACAAATTGGAGTGTTGTAGATAATTGTAGATAGTTGGCGATAATACGGTTAAGTGGTTTCATAATTGCTGGATTGACTAATGGAGTGCCACGATATTTTTCATTTGGCCCTGTTATGTTAGACATTTGGAATAATTCCTTGGATGGTGTGCTTATCACATTTTCAGATGAGATCAAAATCTTGGTATGGTGGTTAAGCTATTGGATGACATAACTGGAATCTAAAAAGATTTCAGTAGGCTGAAACAATGGATTGAATCCAATAAGTTGCAATTTAACAAGGAGAAATGAGAAGTGCTACATATGTTTTCAAAAAGTGAGCAGGTGCCCACTTCACTCTGCATCAATCTTCACACATTTCTCTAAAACCACCCATATATATATATATATATATATATATATATATATATATATATATATATATATATATATATATATATATAATATATATATATATATATATATATATTAATGTATATTTTGTGTGTGTGTGTGTGTGTGTGTGTGAAGCAATTAAAGTGACTTGCCCAGAGTCATAGCTGGTGAGTGTTATGTGACTGAGGTTGGATTTGAACTCAGGTCCTCCTGACTCCAGGGCCAGTGCTCTATCCACTATGCCATCTAGCTGCCCCCATTGATATATCTTAATGGCATAATAGTATTCCATTACTTCATATACTATAAGCTGCTCCCCATCTCCTGGACAGAGAGGTGATGGACTATCACTACAGACATGGCCATTGTTGGAATTTGTTTTGCTTGACTATGTGTATTTGTAACAAGGGTTCTTTTTATTTTCTTTTTCTTTCTAGTTTTGGGAGTGGAAGTGAGAAAAAAAATGCTTGTTAATAAAAAAAAATAATTAAAAACGAAAAGTCAACTGCATAAATATAAGATGTGATTGGTGTATATAGACAACAGTTTTTGTGAAAAGGTTTTGTGAATTTTTGTGGACTACAAATATGAGCTGAATTTGAGTCAACAGATTGATGTGGTAGCTGATAAAACTAGTGGCTGCTTAGGCTTTATTAATGGAAATCTGATGTGAAATATGTGGGAATTAGCAGCTCCATTGTACTGTGCCCTACTCAGACCACATCTAGGATACAGTATTCATTTCTGGATACACCATTGATGAGCAAGGGCACATGAAACATTGAAACAACTAGGAATATTTATCCTTGAGAAGGCTTAAAGGGTGGAACTGGGGGTGAGTATAACTGTTCTTTCTCAAATATTTCAAGCTCTTTATTGAAAGTAGGATTGGCTGTATTCTGATTGGCTCCAGTGAGAAGAATTAGGAGTAATGGGTAGAAATTATATAAAAATAGAGTTGGGTTTGACGTAAGGGGAAAAATTCCTGACAATGTTATGCAAAAATATTCAGAGGACCTGGGTTCATGCCCTGACTGCCACTTTCTGTGGGTCATTGGGAATGTTACTTAACCTCCAAGGGCCTCATTTTCCTCATTGGACCAGATGATTTCTAAAATTCTTTTCAGCTCAAATATGATCCCTTAGATTGTCATGGTGATGTCTACTGGTGAGTTTTCCTTAATTAGAGAGATTTTCAATCAAAGGATAGGTGATAATTTTCCAGATGTCACCATTATGGCTCAATTACTTTCTCCCTCCCTCCCTCCTCAACCTTCTTCAAGGCCCCTTTCTCTTATTGGTAATTTTTTTCCTGGAATTGCCATTTTGAGGAAGGGCTCAGACTAACCCACTTCATTCTCTGGGTTTTTCTACCAGTCACGTCTTGTCTTCCTTTTCCTTTATGTTTGTATCCTTATTGCTTAGCACATACTAAGATAATAAATGCTCTCACTTTATAGATGAGAAAAATGAGACCCTTGGAGGTTAATAACTTGACTTGACTTGCTCACTTGCCAGGGATGTTAGGGGTTATATGTCATTCTTTGAACTTGTATCCATAGCACCTAGCACAGTACCTGGCACTTAATACTGAGACTTAATAAATTCTGATTAGCTAATCATTCTTGTTCATTCATAATAATTGTTCCTTTCCAAGTGAGATGCTAGTTCTAGATGAAATCTTATTTTTTTTCTTAGTGGTTCTAGATGGAATCTTATTCTTTTTAATGCCTCTGCAGGGACCTGAAGAAGAGAATCTGGAAAGCAGCCTAAGGCATGTTTAAACAGAAAGAAGTTACATAGTCATGAGTAAGGATAGCTGAGGAAGATCTGCAGAGGACTGCAACTCAGAAAGCTGTATATTAGGCCAGGAATTTTAACCACCAAAGAGATCCAAGAGTTAAAGTTTCTTTGTTTAAAAATTTAAAGAGCAAAGAGAGAAAAGACTAAAATGAATAACAGTTTATATTAGGAAAGGGACCAAAGTTTACATTTCTTTAAATCTCTCAATTACATGTCTTATTTAGGAATGTTTTATGCTAATTACATATTATTTCATAGAATAGTAGATGTTATGCTAATGTTTTAAAACTCTAAAGAAATAGGGTTATAAAGCTCCTTACCTATTATCTCATTTGGTCCTTACAACAACCCTGTGAGATTGGTGCTATTATTTTCCCCATTGTACAGATGAAGAAAAAAGTTTAGTGACTTGTTCAGGGTCACTGAGCTAGTAAATGTCTGAAGCTGAATCTGAACTCGGAACATTCTGATTCCAAGCCCAGTGCTATATCCACCATACCACCTAACTGACTCCTGGAAAAAAAAATGTAACTAAGTAGAAAAGTATAATCTTCTTTATTTTTTCAATTGCCCATATCTGTGTGAAAATTAACTGTACTATGAAGGACCACTGAGATTCCAGATACTACTGTTCACCTGGTGGCAGCTTTTAAAAATTGTAGAATTATGCATCCTAAACTTACCAAATCTGACCCATAAAGTAACAGGAAACAGCATGAAGTGTTGTCTTCTTTCTTGGGGGTGGTTCATTTTTGGCTCTTCCTAGGAACAGGATGACAATAGTGATGATTACTTTGTACCTCTGTTTCAGTCATCTCTCTGTCTGTCTCTCTCTCTCCCAGTTTCAATGTTTATGATCGATGGGTCCCTGAAATCTCAGTTTTCCTGTGTGATTCCTAAACTTAAAAACATTAAAAAAAAAAGAAATATGGTTGGTATGTCTTGTTTTGTTCAGTGGCACGAAATGTGCTGCGGTTACACTGTATTTTTTCCTCAGGGACTTACATGGAAATGAGACATCTCCCTTGGAAGGCTGTCCCCAGAAGAAAAACTGGTAAATAGATGAATTTGTTTTAAATATATTATAATAAATTTAAGATGTCATGTATTTTACAGAGCAAGCCGATGGCATAATGTATAATGCCTTAAATATTCTTAAATATGCTCAGCACAGTTTGTCTATATTCTGTTTATATTACATACCTATATACATATACATATGACATATGCATATTCCATGTGCTCTGTGAGACATATAATCAGTTAGTAGATTTAAAAGGATTTGACCAGTCAAGATTATTAATTATAGTTCTAAAGCTTCTACTTTTGATTTCTTTCTTTTTGTGTGTGTAGATTTCTCAGGACAGGGGAATATAGTAAGAAACAATGTGGTAATTGGAGTTTTTGGAACTGAAGGTCTTTCTAGTATTGAGGTATTGTCACCAGCTGGCATCTACATCCAAGATCCGACCAATGTTGTAGAGGTAAGGCCATAAGCTCTGTTAAGAGGAGGCATGAATTCCCAAGAGGCTCATTTGGAGAGTAAATTCAATTGAATAACAGCAGTTGTGAGAAGGAATGGAGTTGGAGTTTGTTGCAAATTAGGGCAATATCACCAATTAATTGTCAATCAATTTTCCTGTGGCTCACATTACCATCTCTGTGACTTCCTGGACCAGAGCATCTTACCATGGCCACTACTCCTTCTATGTGCATTTCCTTTCTATATTAAAGTACTCAACACATACTTTGGACTTATTTCCCTAACTTCCGCTTGTAATGTTAGATTTGGTTCCCAAAGCTTAGATGACGTATCTCCCTTTAAGGTTCTAGAAATAGTCCTGAGGGAATTGAGGGTTTTTTAAAAATTGTTTTTTTGTTCTATAGGTCGCAAACCCCCACCACTGTGTTTCCCCAGTGATTATTAGTCGATGTTGTTGTTTGTTTTTTGTTCTTGAAGAGGACCAATGACATCAGGACTGCGATGCCTTGATTTGCAAGTGAATTAGATTGAAGTGTGGAAGAGCTGTGCCTTACTCTTTCCTCCAGAGTCATCAGAGTCCAGTAACAAGACATAGGTCAAGATGACTGGCAATGGCTCCAGTTGCAGTGGGAGATGATGGCCTTTTTACAGTAAGGTCTTTCCCAGATCTCAGTTCATCTGAGGCAATGCCCATTCAGTAATTAAAGGCTAGGGAAGACTTGAGACAGAAGATGGTCTAGTTTGCCTTCACCTAATCAGGCAGTAAGGCATTATTGCTAAGGATTAGTAAGGGATATTTGCAAAGGTGATATAGTAGTTGGCACAAAACATCCTCTGTCCCCAAAATTTGTGACAAATTTTCCCACAAGTGTATGTAGAGTCCAGAGGAAAGAGGGCTCAAGATTAGAGAGTCTAGTATGGCAAAGTGACACTGGCAACATCATGGTTCTAGAAGTATTTTTCTTTCCTCCATGAGTCTTCATGATGTCCCCTTTAGGTATAGTGTAACTTTCTGCTGGGCTCCTAGTAGAATACTGAATTTGCCCTTTTTCATTATATTCAGTCTATCCTTGGCTCCCAGTGCAGTCTCTGCCATCCAAGTAATCTGCTAGGATGTCAATGGGAAGTTGGAAAGGTCCCAAACTTCCAGACCTTTGGAAGCTCACAAGGTCCCCATTTGGCCAAGGAGGGAAGGAGGGGAGACACAAGCTGATGCAAAGATTCTTTTACTCCATTTCTTCAGAAGCAATTTTTTTTCATAAGTTTGACTGCAAGTCTTTTACTCTAAGATTTTAGCTGCTCCAAATTCACTTCCTGGTTTAATACAGTCTACACAATATAACCAGTATCCTATTAACCACTTCTTGGGTGGTCACATTCAACTTCATCAGGTAGCTCTTAAGAACTTTCAAATTTCCAATTCAATTCAATTTAATAAACATTTATTCAACACCTACCATATTCCCAGGCACAAAAATTAAACAATGCCAAGCAACATTATTAAAGTATGCAACAATTAAACAAAACCAAACAAACAAATTAAGCAATACCAAATCTCCAAGGAACCAGTTAATATTCTATTGGAGGAAACCAACATATATAAGTATATAGACAACTAAATACAAAATATTATCTTGGGAAGGGCAGAAGCAACTGGGAGGATAAGGATTGCCTTTCTCTTGAAGGGTGCATTTGAACTGAACTTGGAAGGAAGCTAGAGAGCTACCTTCTAAGAGGTAGGGGTGAGGAGCAAATGCATTACAAACATGGAAGGAGGCCTGTGCAAAGGGACAGAGATGGGAGATGGGGTGTTTTATATGAGTGATAGCAAGTAAGCTACTTTGGCCAGAACAGAGAATGTGTGAAGGAGAAAAATGAGCACGAACCTTGGAAAAGGGGGTTGGAACCAGATCATAAAAGGATTTAAAATCCAAACAGTGATGTTTGTATTTTATCTTTGAGGTAAGGAGTAGCTGCCAGAAGCCTCTTGGTTCCACTTTGGTATTTGGGTTTGTAGTGAGGGATTGTAGTAGATTAATAGGCATGGTTTTCTAGTTTTTGTCTACCTGTGATTGAAACATAAGGATTGTCCACGAAAGGGTTAAACCAAAAAAGACTCAGAATCCTTCCCTGAGATAGTATTGTGCCCGTTGCTATAAAGCTAGTGAAGTTTCTGAGTAGCAGAGAAAATGAGCTTCTTGTTTTCCTTCTCTGTTCTTAATCGTGTGTTTTCAATTACCTTCAGCTGAATAACCCTTAATAAAAGTTGTGGTTATCTCTTTAACTCTCCTCCAGACTCTTAATTATGTTTATTCCAAGTACAGCACTTAGACACCATTTTAGGTACCTAATGGGGGCATCTAATATGCTTGTAAAGGAAGCAGGCAGAACTGCAAGGGTCCTAGGAAACTGAAACTCATGGACCTGGAAACATTTGTAGTGCTCTGAGTTTGTAATATACTGAGAGCATGCTGTGCTTTTATTTGGACTCAGTTTGGGTCCAAGGGCATCCCATTTTAGGATGCTTTGTGAGTCATTGGCTATAGAATCTTGGACATATCGAATGACATCTGAGTCACAAGAAAGAAAACCCCAAAGGTGATCTCTGTAGCACATCCTTCTGTTTCTAGGAAGGACCATATCTATGCCAAGCATTGCATGGTAACATGCGGTTGGTAATATTGGATCATCTGTATTGAGCAGCAGTACTTTTTGGGGCAAATGACATATACTGGCACACAGGGAAAGGAAAAGGGACGAGTTGATAAGCCACAACTGACAAAAGCCGATTGGGTGAAAAGTTGTTCAGTCAACTTCGATTGATGTTGACTGACAAGTTAGGCAAGACCCAATCAGCAGTGGCAAAATATTGACTTAGAAATGGCTTGTAGAAATGGTCAAAAGCATTTGATCTTACAGCATACTTTACATTTTAGATATAACATGTCCTTCAATTTGGTACATATGAACAAACAAGCAAACAATTATTTACTTCTCTCTGCATTATATTTGGAGAATAAGCTTGGATTCCAGCTTTGCCACTTATTACTTATGTGAACTTGGACAAGCTGTAGTCCCTTCTCTGGACTCAGTTTCCTTATATACAAAATGAGAACTGATGATCTCTAAGGTCCCTTCCAATTCTATATCTACTATGTTAAGAAGCCCACGAAAACACTTTTATCTTCATTATAACTTGGTCAGCATATTCTTGTTTTTCGTTTCCTTTTCTGGCTCTTGTAATTGTTTCAATATCTAATTTTCCCTCTTTTTCAAACTTGTGACTTCTGCAAACTTTTTTTGTGTTTTTACCTTGTTATTGTAGCATTCTTTACTCTCTCTCCACACACCCATACACACACAGTGTATATACGTACATATATATTTGTTCATATCATTATGTAGTACATCATTAAGATATATATGTATATTTTAACTTATGTCCTACTATTGGTATGTGTGCTTAGTATAAACCTGAATGTGCTTTAGCCTCATTTTTTTTAGTGTTATAGGAATAATGAAAAAAAAAATCTCATCTCAGGGAGTAAGGAGGAGAAGAATGGAGGGGTAGAATTTGGAAGTCAAAACTTACAAAACCCCAACAAATATTAAAAAATGTTTTACATGTAATTAGGGAAAAATAAAATATTATTTAAAAAAGAAATACAAAAAAGATCTAAATAAATTGAAGGCTATTCATAAAAAATAAAACTGTGGTAGAAAATTGGAAAAGAAAACATGGATGTTAAAATTATTTCAAAAAGTGAAAAAAATTGCTATTTGTTTTTAGATTGATTAGGTTCTGTTGAACTCAGTGTTATATTTTGTCCAATCTGTTTATGTTTTCAGTTTTTCTGCATTCTCTATTATGTTGTTTATCTGTATTAATGATGATGGCTTCCTGTTATGTGGCTGGACCAAAACCAGGTGATATTCATCACAGCTGGACTTAACTTCAATGATGAGACAATTTCATCAGTATGGGCTCTAATAAAGCAAATTGTAACTTTTCCATACCTTGGTATGCTTTCCAGCATGGTAGGGCCTATTGGCTCTGCTGCCATAACCTTTAAGAACCCAGAGTCATTTGCATTTGAAATGCACTTTACAATTAAATCAATAATAATTACTAATTGCTAAATCCAATGACCTTTTTTAAATTTTCATCTTTTTTGACCTCTCTGTAACATTTGATATTGTTGGTAATTCTTTCCTTTTGGGAACTTCTCCTTGGATTTTCATGATATTATTTTCTAGTAGTTTTCCTTCTACTAGTCTGACTGTACCTTTTTAGTCTACTGTGTTGGATCATCCCCCATGTTCCCAAACCCTTTTTAGTTATGTCCTGTAGGGATTTGACTTGGGTCTTCTCAACTTCTCTCTTAGTAACCTCATCTGCTTCCATTGGTTCAATCATCTTCTCTGTGCTGGTAACTCCCAAATCTACATATCTGTTCTCTCTCTGAGCTCTGGTCTCACATCACCAACTATCTATTGAGCACTTCTATGTGGATGTCCAGTAGACATCTCAAATTCAACACTTATGAAATAGAACTCATTCTCTTTCCCCCCAGTCCCACTCTTATCCCAACCTTCCCTATTTCTCTCAGAGCCACCACTTCCTTCTAGTCACCCAAGTTTATGACCTTGGAGTCATCTCTGATCCCCCAGTATCTCTATCCCCACATATACAATCAGTTGCTCAATCTTCTTGATTTTACTTTCATAATAGCTCTTGTATCTATCCCATTCTCTATTTTCATGGTTACCATCATAATTCAAGCCCTCATCATGTGTCTTCTAGACTATTCCAATAGCCTCCTAATTGGTTTTTCTGACTCTTGTCTCTCCCTTATTCAACTCATCCCCTCCTCACCCATCACCTTTCAAAGTGACATTCCTAAAGCACAGGTCTGACCTTATCTTTTCACTATTTTTCTAGACATTCCATTACCTCTAGGATCAAATACAAACTCTGTTGCTGGGCATTTACATCACTTCATAACCTGACTGCAACCTATATTTGCAATCTTATTATACAATATACCTCTTCATACACTTTATAGTCCAGACAAACCAACCTTCTTGCTATTCCTCACACATTAATTTCCAATTTCCTCACCCTTGTGTAGTTTATCTCCTATGCTTGGAATGTACTCACACATCATCATCTCCACTCTTAGAATCCCTCATTTCCTTCAAAACTCAGCTCTAATGTCATCTCCTCCCTGAGGTCTTTCTTGATAGCCACAACTCCTAGTGTTACTCCATCTCAAAAAAACAAAACAAAACAAAAAAAGTCCTCATGTTCTCATATTTATTTGGATATAACTGCATAATTTACATGTGCACATATTGATTCTCCCAATAGAATGTAATCTTTGTGAGGGTCAACTGTTTCATTATAGTCTGTGTATTCCCTATACCTAGAACATTGCCTAGATTTTCATAGGTGCTAAATGAATACTTGATTAAATAAATAAATACTTGTGGATTTCTTGATAGAGAAGGAAGTTTAAAAAAAAGATGATGTGGCCAAAAGCATTAAATACTTGAGAGAGGTGAAGGAGTAAGACAAAACCTAGGAAGAATCAGGTGATGTATGTGAGAATAATTTTTATGGCATGATGGTAGCAGAATCCAGATTGCATTAGATTAGAAATGAGTAAATAGTGAGAAGCTTGGGCACCAAAAGGAGCGACAAGAAGATGATTTACTGGCCTAGAATGTAGGGAGAAGTTTACTTTTTTTTAAATTTAGGGAAAATGTGGCCATTTTTGTATGCATTGTAGAAGGATTTCATGTTTTACGAATGATTTCACAGATATCCCATCAATTAATTGTTAGCATAATCCTATGAGTTCCCTAAAACAAGTTATATTATCCACATTTTCTAGATCATATTGACACACAGGGAAATTAAATGAAGTGGTCAATAATACACTTCAGATTAGTAACAGAAATGGAAGCATAATACAGATATCCTGACTCTTAGATCATTACCTAGGCTTGGTGTCTCCCAAGTTGATTATATGTGAGTATACATGTACTTGTCTTCATCCTTGCTTATTTTCCTTAATACCTACTGATGTTGTCCCTTCTGTTGTAATGTCTCTATTTGGCAACTCTGAACAATATTCTGACCTTTCTCTTTGCATTCATTGCCATGTGTCCTTTGCTTTATTAATAATTATAGCCTTTATGACTTGTCAGACTTGCCTGATGTTATCCTCCTAGTCAGAGTGTCTAGCCTGGTTTACTTCATCTGAGCATCATCTGTCTAATGCTTTTAATTTCCATCTACCACCATTGACATTGAGGCTGTTTTGTTTCTCAGTTGACTCAGTGACTAAAACTTCTGTAGATTTTTAAGCTTTACCAAGTACTTTCCTTAAAATAGACTTGTATGGTAAATAATAAGATATTATCATTTATTATTATTTTAGTCTTATTACCTCCATTTTACAGAGAAGGAAATTGAGGTTTGAGGAAGTCAGATTGCTTGCCCAAAGTCACATAACCTCTCCTCAGTTAGAATTAGAAGAGAAAGTCAAGCAGTAAAAAGTTCCTTGAGGGCAAGGATGTTTTGTTTGTATCCTCAGAAAACAGATGTTAAGTAGATCTGGAGCTGAAAGGGAATTCGTAGCCTAGATATTAAAACCACTTCATTTTACAGGTGGAGAGAAATGAGACCAAGGGAGGTAGAATAACTTTAGTCAAGGTCACACAGCTATTAAATGTCAGAGGCATGTATGATTTGAACACGAGCCCTTTAATTCCAAATCCAATGATATTAGAAAAAAGAATGTGAATTTTATTAGTAGAGCAGAAGAGAGTGTGCCAGGAAAACCTAGTGCAAAGGGGCTAATATGCTTTCTTGTTTTCTACTTGCTAGACTCAGTCTGGCATAAAAATCACAGATATTTGTTTATTCTGGGGATTGATTTATGGGTAGCTAGGTGGTATAGTGGATAGAATGCCAGGTCTGGAGTCAAGAAGACCTGAGTTCAAATCTGACCTCAGACTCTAACTAGCTGTTTGACTCTGGGCAAGTCACTTAGCCCTGTTTGCCTCAATTTCTTCACCTATAAAATGATCTGGCGAAGGAAATGACAAACCATTTCAGAATCTTTGCCAAGAAAACCTCGATCGTGAAGAGTCAGATACAACTGAAATGACTGAACAAAAAGAGACTGATTCATGGGTGGGTCCCATTGAGTCCCAGGTATGTATGTCTTTTAGGGTCATAATTCCCTTCGAGGCAGTGTTTCCCAAATTGTGGTAAACTGAAACGTAGTAAGAAAATATTAATAAAAACATGTAGATGATGTTAGAAACAAAGTATAACAATATTTTTTAAAGCAAGAAAGCATCAGATAGATTCATTGTTCCCAAGCAAACACAAATTTTCATCACATACAAACAAGGAGAGGATGAGAAGTCAGAGAAACAAATGAGTATGTGGTTAGATATAAATATAGATTATAAATATAGATATTGGGGAATGGAACAAGTAATAATTAAGTACCTACTATGTGCTAGCTACTGTGTTAAGTGCTTTACAAATATTATCTCATTAGTTCCTTATAATAATCTTGTGAGGCAGGTACTATTATCCCCACTTTACAGTTGAGGAAACTGAGGCAAATAGAGGTTAAGTGACTTGACCAGGGTCACACAGCTAGTGTTTCTATATGGATTTGAGTTCAGAGGTCTTTCTGATTCCAGGATCAGTGCTTTATCCATTATGCCACATACACATTTTACACACACACACAGACATAGAAATAGATGATACAGATGTAGGCATATATATAGACAATCATAGATATAGATGATAACGGATACAAATATAGATGATATGGATGCACATATATCAGGTAGTGGACATAAGTAGAAACTGAATATACATTGCGGTTATGATGTCTGTGAATGTACATATGGGAATGATGTATGATACATATACACACACACACATATATATATATATATATGTATGTGTATTATGCATATTTGTATATATATGACATACATATGAAATATATATTCTGGTCTGCATATATTTTCTTATTTGATCCTTATAAGAATCCTAGGAGGTAGATGCTATCATTATTCCCATTTTAGAGGTGAAAAAACTGAGGCTGGCTGAAGCTAAGTGTATCTGTCTGGACACAGGCTTAGGTCTTTCTTACTCTTGGCCCAGTGTTCTTTGCTTGTACCACCTAGCTGTCCTGTTGGCCAGCAAATACCACCCTGACCTTGAGCATGTCTACCCACGCGAGTAGGCAAGCAGAAGGAAGGGAAAGAACAGGTACTTGATAGTCTCTGCAGGGACTTTTTGGTTGCTTATTATCCCAGAATTGCCATGGCCCAGATCCTATGACCAAACACTTGGTCACAGTGTATATAAATTTTCCCCGCTTTCAGTCACCTTTACAGTTAACTCACCTTCTAGCTCTTCATGTTGCTCGGGCATTTCAGTTGTGAAATTGCTTTTTTCACAGCTTACAAAATGTCCTCCCTCCCAGCTCACCCCCTTACTCACAGGCAGTGCTGCAGATGAGGCAAATTCAAGGCTGCTTCTTTTAGGAAAGAAACTAGTCCTTTGGGTAGTGGTGTCTGTGGGGTTTCTTAATATCTTCCTGGCTCTCACTTTTAACAGCTTCGTAATGTTAGCTGCAAAAACGATTTCAGAAGAGGGGCAAATACTTTCTTTTTTTTCTCTCCATGAGTAGAGGGTTGGTTTGACCTATGATCTTTTTCTTCTCTGATCTTGGCATATAGAATATGAAACCTCCAACCTATTTTAATACACTCTTTAAACCATTGTCTTATGGTCACAGTTCTCCAGGATTGCTAAACTGAGCCAGATTTATCTCATCAACTCAGGACAAATATGAACCATTGTCTACCTCCAAAGAGCTTAAGTTCTCCTCCCCCCCCCCCGCCGCCCTCAATCCCCTCCACATTTAAATGGACATAAGCAGATTAGTTGATTTTCAGGGTTTCTTATGAGTAGGCCCTTGCTTCGTATACTGCTCAGAAAGCCCTGCAGAAGGGCAATTTGGAAATGTCCACTTACAGTTTGCTGGAATGTATTTGGGTGTCCTGAATCAATTCTTTAAGGAATTATATACTTAAAGGGCCAACACTATGTCTCTAATTATATCTACTCAGTTGGTAATGTATATTTAAGCGGTGCCTGAAGGGTTAACTAACATTATTCCAGTGACTATAGATGCGTTACCTTAAGGTATCTGCCATACATGGGCAGCTAATTTCTCTCTGGAATTTTTCTTGCATGAACGTCCATAATACATTGACTTCCGAAAAGAATTGATTTCCACACAAAATTCCCTGCTTGCCTTAAACCTTTCCCCTCAAGCCACCAGCTGCCTGCATAAATATGTGGTTTTTCCTCATGAATCAGCCCCAGCATACACAATTGAAATTGAGAGGGAAACAGTCTGGTAAGCAATGGGGCTCGAATCTTCAAAGCCTCTTTTCCAGAAACTGGGAGCGTCATCAGGTAATGGAGGGCCCAAGTCAAGTGGCAATAGCTTTGCCCATCCGGGAAGGTCAGCATTTTGGAGTCAGTTTTACATTAGCACAAGATGTTTCATTAATACCAGTGTTGACTGGGATAGGAATTAGGAGTGGGGGACAGTACATGCTGGGCAAGAGTCCATGCATATTTTGCTTTCACAATCACTTGATAATAACACCGTATGAAGTGTGACTTTTTTTATCTGGGAAAAGAGAAATGAAATGATCATAATTCAGACATTACTCTGGTTCAAGTCTTTATCATCTCTTGCTTCAACCATTTCATATTTTTTCTGTCTCCACCCTCTCCTCTTTCCAATCCTGCCTCTAGAGTACATATACGACAATGTCATCTGCTTACTCAAGAAGCTTCGATGGCCCCTTTTGCTTCTAGGATGAAATAAAAACTTCTCTGGCCTTTAAAGTGCTTCAATACCTTGCTTCAACTTCTGGTCCACATTGATTTTCACATCACTTCCCCTTACATACTTTGTTATGACTAAACTGGTCTACTTACCTTTCTTTCATATTCACTATTCTATCCCTACCTCTGCACCTTTGCTCAGGCTATATTTCATGGTCTATCCCTTCTGCTTTTCTTCTTGGAATCATAACTCCATTCAAGGATCAGTACAAGGAAAATTTCTTATAAGAGACCTTTTCTGATGCCCCAAAGTGTAGCCAGGTGGCACAGAGAATAGAATGCCAACCCTGGAGTCAGGAAGATTCATCTTCCTGAGTTCAAACCTAGCCTCAGACACTGGCTATGTCACCCTGCCCGGTCAAGTCAACCCTTCTTGCCTCAGTTTCCTCATCTGTAAAGTGAGATGGAGAGGGTGATGGCAAACCTCTCCAGTATCTTTGCCAAGAAAATCCCAAATGGGATCACAAAGAGTTGGACGTGACTGAAAAACAACTGAAAAAAGTGCTCTATCCACCAAGTTTCTTTGCATTTAACTTAAAAATGCGTATTTTGTATTTACTTATCTATGGTGATATTATTTTTCCCTGGTAGAACCTAAGGTCCCTGAGGGCAGGGATTGCTTATACTGGACTTTATATCCTCAGGACCTTGCACAGTGCTACCAGCTAAATATTAGGGGCTTAATTTTGAATTGTGTACAATTGAATTGAGTTATAAGAGAAAACTTGAGCTTCTGACTCCTTTATCTCACTACCTGTCTGCTAGCAGAAAGAAGGAATACTTATTATTGCCAGCATTCATTAGGGAGCCTTGATTTTTGTTGTTGTTTAGTCGTTTCAGTCACATCTGACTCTTGGTGATCCCATTTGGGCTTTTCTTGGAAAAGATACTGGAGTGGTTTGCCATTTCCTTCTCCAGCTCATTACACAGTTGAGGAAACTGAGGCAAGCTGCGTTAAGTGATTTGCCCAGGGTCATAGAGCCAGTAAGTGTCTGAGGCTGGACTTGAACTCAGGTCTTCCTGACTCCAGGAAGTGCACCTAGTTGTTTGATTTTGGTTTCATGCAAATGTGCTCTTTCACAGAGCTTACAAAGGTAAATGCCTGCAGGAGTGTGTTAGAACTAGCTCCAATTGTTAAATTGTTACATTGTTGAATGTGGCTAGGGCCAGAGCTGATTGTTAAATTTTTGGTGTGAGCATTTATACTTTAGAAATCAGCAAATGTAAATCAGGGCTTGATTTATTGTTTTATTGATTGTCTGGACTTAAAAAAATGATGAGGAAAACATTCCCTTAAACTTAAAAGTGTGTCTTGCTTACATTTTTCATAGAGTCGGTTTTTAAACATTTGTCAACATACCACTGTAGGGGATACTAACTCTTAACATCTGCTCCTCTCCTATAACCAGATATGAGTGATTGGGGCTTTCTTAACAAGTACTTCCCAAGGATGTGATAAACAATTGCTGTGACCCTTTCCTGTGATTTTGTATGGGGTAATGATAATAATAATAACAACAACAATGGCAGCTTACATTTCTTCTGGGCTTTAAGGTTTACAATGAGTTTTCTCATAATAATTCTCTGAGATGGATCAAACATATTATCCTATTTCACAGGCAAGGGAACTGAGTAGTTAAATGACTTTTCTATAGTTATATTACTAATAAATGAGAGAGCTAAAATTTGAACTCAGGTCACCTCTTGTAACAAAGAATAAAGGGAGAGAATAAATCAGCTCAGCAAGACATTGACCAAGCCCAGCAGTTGATGATGTATCCATAATCTCCCATCTCTTCAAAGAAAGGAGGGAAATGTACCTCTCTCTCTCTCTCTCTCTCTCTCTCTCTCTCTCTCTCTCTCTCTCTCTCTCTGTTTCTCTCTCTCTCTTCTCTGTCTCTCTCTTTCTCCTTTTCTGTCTCTCTCTCTTTCTGCCTCTGTCTGTCTGTCTCTCTCTTTCTCCTTTTCTGTCTCTGTCTCTTTCTGCCTCTCTCTCTCTCTCTCTCTCTCTCTCTCTCTCTCTCTCTCTCTCTCTCTGTTTCTCTCTCTCTCTCTCTTCTCTGTCTTTCTCTTTCTCCTTTTCTGTCTCTGTCTCTTTCTGCCTCTGTCTGTCTCTCTTTCTCTCTTTCTCTTTTTCTCTCTTTCTCCTTTTCTGTCTCTGTCTCTCTCTCTCTCTGTCTCTCTCTCTTTCTCTGTTTCACTCTCTCTCTGTTTCTCTCTCTCCCTCTCTTTCTCTTTCTCTGTCTCTTTCTGCCTCTGTCTGTCTTTCCATCTTTCCCTCTCTCTCTCTCTCTCTTTCTGCCTCTCTCTCTCTCTCTCTCTCTCTCTTTCCCTCTCTCTCTCTCTCTCTCTCTCTCTCTCTCTCTCTCTCTCTCTCTCTCTCTCTCTCTCTCCCTCTCTATCTCACTCTCTCTATCTCACTCTCTCTTTCTCTTTCTCTGTCTCTCTCTTTCTCCTTTTCTGTCTCTTTCTGCCTCTGTCTGTCTCTCTTTCTGTCTGTCTCTCTCTGTCTTTCCCTTTTCGGTTGAGCTTGATCACAATAATTAGACAGTGTTAAGCTTATTTTTCTTGTTCTTTCCATTTATACTGCAGTAGTTATTGCGCATATTGTTTTTTCTGGTTTAATCATGTTTTTAATTCCATAATGAGGATGGCCTTTCATAGAAATTGAGGGGAGGAAGATACTAAGCCTCACTGAATCAACATGTTGCTCTAGGCTACATAGCATCCAAGGTATTTATAGTCTTGTGGCTTGTCCTGGCTTCCACTAACAGTATATGAATGGATTTAAGAGTTCAATTTAATATTTACTTGTTTAAAATTGTAATATATAGTTTTTACAGAGGTTGTACTATGTGGCAGGGAATTTGATATAGCAGAAAGAGCCCTGGGCAGGGAGTGGGGAAAGGGAGGGGAACAAACATTTATAAGTATCTATTATGAGGCAAACAGATATGTACAAATATCTCATTTAATCTTAACAACAACCCCAGGAAATAAAGTTTATCAATATCCCTATTTTACAATTGAGGAAACTGAGGCAGAGGTTAAATGACTTTCCTAGAGTCATACAGCAATAAGTATTTGAGGGTAGATTTAAACTCAGGTCTTCCTGGTGCCAGGCCCAGTGCTTTGTCTCCTGCATCATCTAGGAGACCTAAATTCACTTATTGTCTCTGCCTCTAACTGACTGTATGATCCTGACAAATCCCCTCCCTCTCTGTGGGCCTTCATTTCCATAGAGTGATGGTGTTAAGAGTCTGATATTGCCTAAAGTGCCTGCCAACTCTGAAAGTTCGGGGGTTCCCTGATTAGGTGAAGTGCATGATTAAGTGACCTAGATATAGCAGGAAAATGGTAAAAAAAAAATCAATGTAATGAAATGGAGAGGTAATAGGCAAGATGGTACACAGGGAGAGAAAACGTTCTGTACAATGGAAAGATTAAGAATAACTAGATAGTTGCATATAGGCTGGAGAAAATATAGATCTTAACTTAAGCAATAGTTCAATCAGCAAGATGGTGAGTTCTATTGAGTTGTGTTCCTGGACTCAACTTTTGGCTATGTCCTTAGATTATGTATAAAATCTTGCCGTGCCTCTTATCTGCTCTGAGGGCGGACATGGCTCGTGCTACTAAGCCATTGGTTATTGCCTTCTTTAAAAAGAAGTGTGATATTACAGAAATGCACTGGATCAGTAGCAGCCTGTATAGGTTGTCTGGGCACGCTTGGTCACATTGTTTGGTTTATCTTTGTTCTCCCTTGTGTGTCTGGCTCCCCTAAAGTGGTAAAGAAATGTTTATCATCCATCCATCCAGCTATCTATCTATCTATCTATCTATCTATCTATCTATCTATCTATCTATCTGTCTGTCTGTCTGTCTGTCTGTCTGTCTGTCTGTCTATCCATCCATCCATCCATCCATCCATCTATCTTATCTTTTCTGTCCATCCATCCATCTCTCTATGTCTCCACCATTTGTCTCTATTATAGCTATCTTCTATCATTTATCTATCATTATATCTATCTTCTATAACCTATCTATATATGTCTTCTGTGAGATTTATTAAGTAATAGCAGGAAAGGCATTTTACAATCTCCTTCTTAGGCCAGCTTGAAAACCCACGATACTAGTTATCTGGAATGGGTTACTTGCACTCCTGTTGTGCTACTTAAAGGAAGGGGTATAAGTAGAAGTCCTTTCCATCCCTAAGATTTAATGTTGGCAAACAGTTCAGCTATTGCCTGGAAGTGTCAGCGCACCTTGATAAGAAGGGGAAAGTATAGATAAGAACAGATTGAGCAGAGGAACAGTACCTTGAAATCAGAGTTTCTTTTCCCCCAGGAATCTTAGCATCTGAGGGATAACTATTCTAACAATCACATTATTTCCTGCAGAGAAACATGGTGTGTGCTGCTGGATATGGTTATTTCTTTCATCTTGCAACCAGTGAAACTTCGAAAGCTACTCTCCTGTCCTTCAGTCAGAATGTAGCCCATTCCTGCACAAGGTATCTCCATTGGAAACTCATACAGATATATTTCAGCAACAGGGCTATATTTGGGCTGTATGTTTGTAAAACTATGCATGTATAAAAATTTTAATTTTACATATAAAATGTAGAATTCTTTTGTAGTTAATGAGCATCCATGATTCTAGTATGTAAAGCGTTTTGCATCGCAAAAGGTTGCCTAAATTGATCTTGCAGTATAATTTATACGCAAGACTGGTTAATTATTTTTATTACTAGTCATTCTCAATGTCTTGAGCACTTTCTGTTTAGAGTATTTTAGGAAATAATCTGTACTCCTCCAAAAGGGAGGTGAGTAACTTGATCTTTGTTTTGCCAACAGGAAAGTGAGATAACTTGGCCAAAGATAGAGAGGAGGAAGTTCATAGTCCAGGATTTTCTTTGACAGATAGTAGTAGATAGAGGCATGTGAAAGTAAATTAGAAACTAGAACATGCATAGTAGAAAATAAGTAAACCTGATCATTTTAGGTTCTCATTTCAAGTTTAGTCATCTGCCCAATTTAGGGATCATGTGCTAGGGATTTTTTTGGGGTTACTTTTTTTTTTCTTCAGCAATTGGAAAAAAAAAAGAAAAAAAACCTGGGCCTCTGATTTCTTTGGTATAGAGAATTCCACATGAGGAAAGGTCTTCCACTGATGCCGATAAGCATCTCTTATGTAATTTGCAATCTTAGACATTTGTTTGGGTCACTGAGAGATTAAGTGGCTTGTCCAGAGTTACACAACAAATATGAGAGAGGTCTGACTTGAACCCAGGTTTTAAGGTCAGAGGAAGGCAGTGATATAACGGAAAGAACCTTGAACTCAGAGTCATAGCACCTGAGTTCAAATCCTGATTCTGCCATGTATTACCTATGTGACCTTGGATGAGTCAGTGAATCTCTCTGTGCCTCAGTTTCCTCATATGTAAAATAAGTCATTTGGAAAGATTATCTCTGAAGTTCCTTTTAGCCCTATATCTAATAGGATCTCATTATCCTATCATTCCTGATTCTGAGGCCAGATTTCTACCTTTTTGGCCATTTTGCTTCTTTAACATGATTAAGAAAAGGTAGTGGAAAAAGGCCTCAACTCACAGTGAGGATCCTTTTAATGTTTCTTCTTTTTCTTTCTTTCTTTCTGTTTTTTTAGGCAATTAGGGTTAAGTGAATTGCCTAGGGTCATACAGCTAGTAAGTGTCAAGTGTTTGGTCTGAGGCCAGATTTGAACTCAGGTCCTCCTGACTTCAGGGCCAGTGCTCTATCCACTGCACCACCTAGCTGCCTCCCTTTTGACATTTTACATGACATTACATCTATATGACATGTCCATGGGCAACTGTTCAGAATCTCAATTTCTCTATGTATAAAATGGGAATAAAAATACCTACATCACAGGGTTTCTGTGGTGCTCAAATGGGATGATATGTGTGTATACACACACGTACACAGATATATATGTTATACATATAAAATGCATATTATATATAGCATTTTATAAATATTAAAGCAGTATACAAATACCAGTTATTCACAATTTTACTCCTATTCTGTCTTTGTTTATCCTGTAACATTACAAATTTTGATTTTTTAAGGTCAGCATTTGAGAGTATTTTGTACATACTAAGATTGACAATTATTCTTTCATAAGATGCATCATAGAGATGCTTCTGTGTTAGTTTGTGGTTCACCCACCTCAGGCTTTTCTTTTTGTTGTTGCTAATTAAGATTTTGTGAATAGAGTGAGATAATCAGCACAATTTTTAAATCAATTAATCTTTTTATTAAAAATAGATCCATTGAAATATTTATGCAAAACTGTCAAACTAGTTATGATTTTGAAATGTGAATATACAATTTGAGAAAAATTTAAAGACATCAAATTGTAAAACTAGGTATAATTACTTGCCTTCCTTGCTAGTTCTTATCTGTATTAAGTCGTTGCTTTCATTTTACCTTGAGTCTTTCAACTCAAAGTTAGAAATTCTTCCATAGCTGATTCAGTCTTTGTTCATTTTTGTCTAGCTTCTTTCTTGGTATTAACTGCTTTTGCATCTTCCACAGCTTGTAGTTATGGTGCTTCAGTTTAGGAAATCATTCTAGTTATTACCTTCCCTCAATAGCCTGATTCTGAAAAAAAAAATCCCCAGAGATTCCAGCTTCTTCTTTTTGTTCTTTTTTTTTTTTGAGAGAGAGAGAGAGAGAGAGAGAGAGAGAGAGAGAGAGAGAGAGAGAGAGAAAGAGAGAGAGAGAGATCCTTATTTTTGTTATTTTTCCATGAGTTAGATGGGGCAAACACTCAACAAAAGAAATTATTGGGTCATAAAAGGATCTCCACGTCTGCCGTTCTGATACTCCTTTATTATATTATAGAATGAAGTTATTTGCTGATAAAGATTTACCTTTCCAGTCTTGATTCTTTGCCCCTAGAAACTAGAGCCTAGCTATTTCTCACTTTGAATAATCCTTTAGCAACTACCACACCACACAATTAGATACAAACCTGCTTCTGATAGTTTGGAACTAACAACAAAAGTGATACCTATGCCAGCGTATAATTTAAAAAATAACCATGCATTTCAACAGAGCTTGGTAAAACTTTGCTCAGATGTGATTTCTTCATACTCTGATATAAGGAAGTCCTAATTACTGATACCTACTTTCCTGGTCTTATATATACCTTATATTAATAATCTATACTACATTAAATCTCTGAATTCACATTCTGCTGCTTCAGAATTTCACAGAATCCCAAAGGTACAGAATTTAGCATTGAGAGGGACCTCAGCAGCCATCTACTTTTACTGTACCCCAAAGGAAGCTTCACTGTCAATTATAGCAACAGTTATCCAGAATGGTCCTCCAATCGGAGTTGCATCAGGGAGAACCATTCTGCCCATTATTAAATAAAGAATTTTCTAAACCAATTAGGAACATACATAAAAATATAAGTGGGGTATCCTTCACTTGAGACAATAAAAGGTTTTCATATTTTAATAGCTTTCATTTATATTTATAAAATTTATTATATTCACTGTGACAATAAGTCAATCAAGATGATGAGAATTACTAGAAATGAATGATTACTACATAGATGATATTCTTCTACTATTTTAGGCATTGCATATCAGGAGTGGGGAACCTGCAGGCTTGAGGTCACATGTGGACTTCTAGGTCCCCAATGCTGCACTTTGACTGAATCCAAACTTCACAGAACAGATCCCCTCAATAAAATATGAAACAGGAAATCTTAATCTTTTTGTGTTATGAACACCTTTGGAAGTCAAGTGAAGTCTATGGTCTCTTCAAAATAATGTTTTTAGGGGCAGATAGGTGGCGCAGTGGATAGAGAACTGGCCCGGAAGTCAGGAGTACCTGAGTTCAAATCCGGTCTCAGACCAAACCCTTACACTTACTAGCTATGTGACCCTAGGCAAGTCACTTAACCCCAATTGCCAACCCCCCCCAAAAAAAAACAGAAGCAAAATAATGTTTTTAAATACATAAAATAAAATACATAGGATTTCAAAGAAAATTGATTATATTGAGATGCAGTAAAAAGTATTTTTTTAAAAATTCATGGCCCCATGTTAAGAACTCCTGATATATATATATATATATATATATATATATATATATATATATATATATATACTGTATACATATATATGTATATATGTATACATATATACATATATACATATATATGTATATATGTATACACACACACATACATATAAACTTAGTGTTAGAGAAAGCAAAGTAGAGTGGGCAGAGAGCTGGGCTTATGATATGGAGGTTGCAAAGGCTTCATGGAGAAGATGACCTTGAAGGATAGATGGAATTCAAATAGATGGAAAGGAAATGGAGAAAGGGCTTTCCAGACCGAAAGAAGCAAAATCAATAAAGGTACAAAGGCAGAAATTATTATGGAATAAATATAAAACATATGCTAATTTGGAGAAGAAACTGGCATAATTGTAGTGAAGGATATATATGGGAGCATCAGGCCATCATATTAGCTGGGCAGAGTGAGCCAAGTGACATAGCACTGAGGAAGCTAAAAGAAGTCTGCGCTTGAAATGAATAAAACTCTATTTTTTAAAAATTATTCTGTGCTTCAGACTTTCTATTAATTCAGAGAAGTTTTCTGACTAATTGTCCTTAACTGGTGGGGTTTCATTTTGATGCATAAGTTTTAATATCATTGGAATCTGAGTTTGAAGAGATCTCAAAAGCCAACTTGTCCATCTGGCCTAAGCGTGAGCAGGAATCCCTTATGTTATATCCTTGATAAGTAAGTGATCACTCAGCTTCTACTTGAAGATGTCAAATATTGCCTCTGACACTTCCCATCTTGGTGGCCTTGAGTAGGTTATTTAGCATTCATATATTTCCTCAATGGCTTTTGAGGTCTCTTCCAGCCCTAATTTTTTTTTATTAGTATCTTGTAATTTTATAGCTTTGCATATATTATCTCATTTGAACCTCATAACAACCCTATGAGGGAGATGTTATCATCTCCATTTTACAGGTGACAAAACTGAGGGTAACAGATGTTTAATGACTTGCCAAAGTCACATGTCTACTTGCTGTCAGAGATATGAATTGAACTCAGGCCTTCCTGAGTCCAAATTCAAGGCTCTTTCTACTGAGCTAACACTGAGCCAAAGCTCTAAATCTTGCTCTTATGACTTAAAAATGAGAAAGGCGCAACCTTCTGCAGAAACCCATTTAATGGTTAAGATGCTTTGTGTTTGCATGATACGTATAAAACAGTGGAAAATTCCTGATGTTCTCCATTGTTGAGGGCTTTGGGTTATTTTACAATAATACCTTAGAGAAGGAGGACAGAAATAAAACTACTAAACGTAGCTTAAGCTTGTTAATTAAAAGAACAAATTTTAATGAATCAGATCATGTAAAAGTTAAATAACTTAATTAACACAAAATAAAATGGTAGTTCTAGTGCTATCCAAGTTATAGTGTATATTCTGAAACTAATGGTGGGAAGAAAATTGTTTGAAAAATGAGGGTGGTAGCATTTAGATCATTGGGAATACCAGATAAATAATAATCAAGGCTCTCAATCTCTATGAATAACTTGTGTTCTTCTGCCTTGCCATGAAAAGGATAGATGTTATCAAATCAGAAAATTGCTGATCATGCCTTATAATTTTCTTTTATAGGTATGGCCTCCTTGTATATCCCAGGTTTGAACCACCACGAGCAAATGACACTGGTCCCACTTTGTTCCAGAACTTCACAGTTTGGGGAAGCCAAGGTGGTGTTCAGGTAAAGTCTAAGCTAGCCACCTCTTAATGTCCTTCATGATTCTCTTAGGATAGGAGAGCTGTGAAAAATCTTTCATTTCCCTATTACTAACTGAGGATTTACTAAAGAGGGGAGCAATTATAATAATGATAACCTGAATTATAATTTGGAATTAGATTATAAGCTACTCAAAGCAGGGACTGTATCTTTTATTTTTGTGTATATACTTTCTTTTAAAAATTTTTTTAATGAACAAAAGTCTTTTCTCCCTCCTTTCCACATACTCAAGGCTAGGGATGATATCTTTTATTTTATTTTAAAGCAACTTTCTTTTTTATATTTTTAATTTAAAATTTTAAGCAGACAAAAACATGTCTTTTATCTCTCTCTCACCTCCCCTTACTGGAGAAAAAAAGAGGACCTATAATAAATATGCATATTCAAGGAAAGAAATGCCTACATTGGCCAATTCCAAAGAATATATTCTTCTTTGCATTCAATAGTCAACAAGCATTTATTAGCTACCAATTCTGTTTAATAGACTGTGCCTGGTGCTTAGGGGACAGCTGTAACTATTCCAATAGAGAAGTAGTACTTTGACTGTTTCCATCCTTCCTCCCTTACTCTTTCTCCCCTGCCTTCCTCTCTCACTCCCCATCTCTCTTTCTTTCTGTCTTCTCATCTCTTTGTATGTATGTATATATATGTATATATATAGTTGTATACATATATATGTATAAAAGATATAATACACACACACACACACACACACACACACACACACACACACAAAGACAGTCATAGTCAATCCTTAACTTTTGCTGGAGTAACGTTCCTAGAAAATTGCCTAAAAGTGAAAAAACAGAATGTTGATATATTAAACCTATGGGATATAGGGGGTTAGGTTCCCACAACCACCAAAAACTATAATCTTTCACTAGAGATTACTAAAAATATACTTTTGTGCATATAACTCTTTATAAAAAACATTGGTTCTGATAATATGCATTTTCCCTAACATAGTTACCATGAAATAATCCATAAAATACAATACATAAAATAAAATTGGAAACATGCAAAACATTTTTTCTCGCTTGTAATTCCCTAGAATTATGTGACCTTTTGTGCTAACATCTCAATGAAAAGTAATTGATTTTAGATAATATTCATTTTTCAGAACCTATGGAATCTACAGGATCATAAATACTCTACAGCAAATAAAATTCTCAATACTAAAACATTTTTTAACTTGAATCTTATATTCTACTGTGTCAGATGACAGTGTGAGAATATTGTACTATATACTATACTGCTATAAACCTCTCTATCTTGACCACCCTCTGAATACTGAGGGAGAGGTTTCTGGAACTTTGGTCACTGCTTTTAGAAGGTGACAAGGTTGGTGACATCACCCCCAATGTTCTGTCCTTTATGGCTAGAGGGTGGCATCGGAGATCATGAAGGATACACCATCTTGAAATAATCTGTCAGTGATCTCTGCTTCCCCATTTGAGATCCTTAAGGGTCTCAGAGTATGGGAGCAAAGCAGAAATGAATAGTTTA
The DNA here is from genome assembly GCF_003287225.1 of Phascolarctos cinereus. Classification (NCBI taxonomy): domain Eukaryota; kingdom Metazoa; phylum Chordata; class Mammalia; order Diprotodontia; family Phascolarctidae; genus Phascolarctos; species Phascolarctos cinereus. The sequence continues at coordinate 218,569,481 of NW_027555958.1, forward strand.
ACCTGTGATTGATGATGGGATCAGCAAACAATGAAAATACGCAATGGATACACAGGGAACTCTTTATAATGGTAGGATGAACAAGAGCAGTGAAACACTTAGTATATACCAGCCACTTCACAAATTTGCATGCATCATACCTCTTATTTTTATCTCTATTGTGCATAACAAGTTGCCAACAAGAAAATGAAAATGAGTTATTCTTGTGAATATTGAGAATTGATTATATAAATATACACATATCCTGATTTATATCTATATTCGTAGTACATATAGTTCTATCTCTGTGTATGTATATGTAGGACCCTAAGTAAATAATTGCTCAATAAATAAATAAGTTATTATTAACTTTCCAATGACTATTTTCCTTTGAAAATGACCAGCAGCTATGGCATAAAATCAGAAATTTTTAGAGTTGAAAGAGACCTTAGGGAACATCTAGCCTACTCCTTGTCATTTTAAAAATGGAGAAACTGAAATCCAGAGAGGTTAAATGACTCTCCAGGGTCAGTGGCATGTCCCGTAAGACCTTCAACTCTATTGCTTTTCTCCCTACCCTGTTCTGCCTATGCTAATATCTGTCCTTGTTCATGGACATAGTGGCTCAAGTCCAGATTTAAGCTATAATCAAGACAGATAAATATTGAGACAGACAAACAGTGAATCTGTGCTTATGCTGTATTAGTTATTTCTTTATAGATTGCTAGTAAGATTGTTGAAGGGCAGCTAGGTGTTGCAGTGGATAGAGTGCCAGCCCTGGAATCAGGAGGACCTGAGTTTAAATCTGGCCTCAGACAGTTACTAGCTGTGTGACACTGGGCAAGTCATTTTACCTTGTTTGCCTCAGTTTTTCCATCTGTAAAATGAGCTGGAGAAAAAAGTGACAAACCTCTCCAGTATCTTTGCCAAGGAAACTCCAAATAGGGCCGTAAAGAATCAGACATGACTAATCAACTAGATAACAATAAGATTGATTCTCATAAAACTACACTTTGGAGGAAGATACGAAGCTCAGAAATTTTTGGAAACTCATTTTTCTCTATTTGCACTGTATGAAAATCATGAACTTATTTTAGGTGTTTTAAATATATGGGTCCTTCACATTGACCTCATTAAGAGGTTAGTTATCTTGAAAAGTAATGAAACATTTACAGAAGTTATTGCCAAATGGTGCTGACCCAAGTGGTAACATAAGAGCAGGACAGGAACATCTGTGCTAGTGTGGATACTCAAACCTTTTCAATCCCTTGAGATTCAGTGCTTTCTTCTTTCTGCATGGGGGGGAGGAGCAGTAGAATATAACCTCCTTGAGGGTAGGCACTATTTTTTTTAATATTCATATCTCCATTGCCTAGCACTGTGCTTGGAACACAGAAGGTTCTTTTTTTTTCTTTTTTTATCTTTTTGGTGAAGCAATTGGGGTTAAGTGACTTGCCCAGGGTAACACAGCTAGTAAGTGTCACGTGTCTGAGGCCACATTTGAATTCAGATCCTCCTGACTCCAAGGCCAGAGCTGTATCTACTGCAGCACCTAGCTGCCCCAGCAGAGTAGGTTCTTAAACAATTGCTTACTGGATTGAGAAAAATATAGCAGGTTTCTTTTCTTTGTTTGTTTTGTTCAGTCAATACTTATGAAATATAAGCTTTGATTAAAGGATGATCATGCTATATAGCTCATTACCATAACACATGCTATTATTTTATAGATTTTCAGAAGTAGCAATCTTCAGCTTAAAAATTTCCAGATTTATCCGTGCAAAGATTTTGGGATTGACATCTTGGAAAGTGATGCAAATTCTTCAATTACTGATAGCTTATTGCTTGGTCATTATGCCTCAAAGGTAAGTATGGTTCTTTGGGATGTCCACTGATAGTATCATCTTGGAATGCTCCAGTGAGATCTGTGTTATGTATTTTAATTCAATCAAGTCAAGTCACCAAACGTTTGCTAAGTGCCCATTATGTGCCAGGCACAGTAACTAAGCACTGGTGATACAAAGAAAAGGGAGGAATAAAGGAGCTAGGTGATGCAGTAGATAGAGTGCCAGGCCTGGAGTCAGGAAGACTTGCATTCAAATCCGGCTCCAGACCCTTTGCTTGTTCTGTGATCCTGGGCAAGTCATTTAAACCCTGTTTGCCTCAGTTTCCTCATCTGTAAAATGAGTTGGAGAAGGAAATGGCAAACCACTCCAGCATTTTTCTTCAGAAAACCCCAAATGGGGCCATAAAAAGTCGGACACAACTGAAACAACTTTAACAACAGCAAAGTGAAGAAGACTGGAAAGTCTTAACCGTAATAGGACTCATTCAGTGAATCTTAAGTGTCATTGGTAAAAGGGAAGGAGCCCATCATTTGGATAACTATACTTATAGAGATCAAAACTATACCAAGCTCTGTTTTTTTAACCAGTAGCAAGGGAACTATGAAATATTTTTCTGATCTTAGTTGATAGCATATTCAAAAATCAACAATACTAGTTTTGCCAACAATGGAAAGATTATGGAATTTTAAGGGTGAAGGAGACTCAGGTTAGCTAGTCCACCCAGTGCATATCTTAATAAGAATCCATTCTATTACACCTTCAGCTTCTATCTGGAGACTTAAAGTGATAAGAAACTTTAAAATTTAAAGAAAGTGATAGAAACTTCTTTCCCAAACAACTCATTTCACTTTGTGAAGTTCTAGTTGTCAGGAGGGAGAGAACATGATGTAATAGATAGAGCGTAAGGAGTCAGGAAGACCTGTGTTCAAATCCCAACTCTGGCACCAACTAGATGTACGATTATGGGCAAAACATTTAACTTCTCAATGCTTCAGGACACTTTGTAAGTTACAGTTAAGTTGCCAATCCGTACACAGTACACTGGGAGTTTCCTGCACATATGCACCTCCTGCCCCAATGGTTAGGATGGTTTTCCTTAAATAAGTTGGAAATCTACCTTCCTAAAACTTCATTCCAATACTCCCAGTTCCACCTTCTCAGTCCCACTAAAACCTTTAAGCACTCTCCATAGGTAAGCACACAGACTGACTCCATTTATGCCAAGCCAGCTTTCTTCATGAATCCTTTGCCCCCATGCATGTCAGACAAAGAAACTTCTGAAGGTAGAAGGAATAGGCAGAAATGGAGATAGTGTGTCTTCATTTCCTTAGATGAGAGGCATTGTGGCAGAGTGGAATAAGAAGTGGACTTAGAATGAGACCTATGTTTTATCTTCAGTTACGCCCGATCCTTGTTGTGTAACTTCAGGCATAGAATTATAGGTATATAGATTTAGAGTTAGAAGGGGCCTTAGAGGTTATCTAGCCCACACCCTTCATTTCACAAATGGGAATCTGAGACCCAGAGAGATTAAAAGACTTGCCTAAGGTCACACATCTAGAAAGTGAAACAGCCATAAGCCATTTAATTTTTTTTTGACCCTTTTTTCACCTAGAAAACAGAAATAATAATGGTCACAGTGTTTTTTGAAGCTCAAATAAGACAATACAGGTAAAATACTTTGTAATAGTATAAAGTTATGTCTACTACTACTACTGTTGTTTTTTATGAGGGTTTCCCAGTGCTGTCCCAAGCCTACATTTCTGAAACAATGACAATTGTTATAGCTCTCAACCACTGCATAGTTGAAGGAATGGCTGGTGACTCTTTGACTTGAGGAAGCCTAGGAACTGCTTCTAGGTGACTGTCTATTTTTTGAAACATGAAACAAAAAGGGCCAACATGCCCCTACATTGAAACTGGGAAAGATGAGATGTATGGAAATGAGAGCTAGGATAGGCAGCAGGAGAGTATGGTGTGTGTCTTGGTCCTCTTTCATGAAGTTCATAAAGCTGCCATGTTGATGGCTTATATGGCTTACAAGCTTGATATTGAATTCATATCAAAGACGTGTAACAGGCAATCTGGCAACCTCTAGTATGTAATTGTGTGGATTAGGAAATCTGTGGATTGAGCGTAAATCAGTGTTGTACAAATCAGAACTGGGCAAAGACAGAAATAAAGAAGGTTCAATATCTCTGGTTCTAATGATTTGTCCAATTTGTTTTTATGTATAGCACTTTGAAAATCTTCAGTGCTATGTAAATACTAGCTATCATCATCATCATCATCATCAATGACTATCATGCCATCTATTACTTCTCCTAAGGGACTAATTCATAAGCTAATATTCACACCTATAAGGACTTTTTTTAGGCACTGTATTAATGCTAAATTTCCTGTCCCATTATCTTCCCAAACATCTTTTGGACAATCCTCATGAGGGGAAAATTAATGCTAATCTTTCCTTCTTTCCAAAGCATTAATACTTGTGAGATTTTATGATTATTTGGATTTTATATTTGTTTGGAGAGGATGCTCCCCAGATTTAAAAGCCATTACAGTATTGGATCAGAGGCCTTGAACATTCCCAGAAATCTCCTTTAACCCTTAACCCCTTCTCCCACCAAAAAAAAAAAAAGGCAGAAAAGAAAAGAGGAAAAGAAGAACCATGGAGATGAATAACTAACTTTCTTGTTAAATTGATGTCACAAAGTTTTAATTGATGTTAACTAGACATCATTATTAATGGGAAAATTACATAAATTAAGATGTAAATTATGACAAAGGGTTATTATCACGAGATAATCAAAGATAATCACACCCTGGGGGTGCCACTAGTAATGCAGTGTAGTTGAATGCCTCTAAATCCCTTAACGGATGCATTACTAGAGTTCTCTGTTGGGAAACGTTAAACAAAACTCCCCAGGTCTGTTCTGGACAAAATCTGATTGCTAGAATCTCCAAAGGTTAATCTTTACACTGTTGTTGGCATGAGGGAAGTCATTCTTTTAAATCACAGAGCTACAAGATTGTAGAGGAAGAAACAGCCTTAGGGGTTATCAAGTCCAACATCACTCCTATTTCCCACCATTTTATAGATGAGGAAACTGAGGTCCCAGAAGTAAAGATAAAAATTTCTTCAGAAATCACAGAACTTTTAAATCACAGAACTGGTTAGTGACAGAATCAGAAGAAGAACCTAGACCTTCTTGCTATCATTTAAATATAATTTCTATTCTATAGAGAGGCTGCATAATATGTAATGGATAGATCTAACTCAAAATCCAGAAAGACCTGGATTCAAATCCTGGCTGTGCAACCCCAGGTAAATAATTTAATTTTATGGTACTCTAGGTATTTTATGACTTTTAAGTTTCAGAGAGGGTGATAACCTGCACTGATGGAGTGAGTTTACTTACCTGGAAGTTCCTTTTATGGAAAAAAATCATGATTCTAGTCCCTCCTCTGTATTTTGTCATGAGAAATAGATTCATGCAACAAAATATAGTTGTCTTGGGGATTCTGTTGAAGTTTTATAAACATTTTCTATCAGAATGATAGTCGGGGATGTTAAAGAAAACAGTGAATGATCTTCCAGTCAGAAGAACTGCATTTAAGTTTTGGCTCTGATATTTCTTAGCCATGTAAAGTGCTTGGTAAACTTTAGAACCTGATGATGCTGCAGTTGTGGGCTACTATTTTTTTTTGGTTATTTGAATGGTCTATTATCCTAGTGTGAGGCATCTGAAAATGTAAGTAAGATATGGCTAGGCTACTACATGAGGTTGGTTAGGACCCAAACCAAAGTTTATAAATTACTTCAGTTTTATCAAATATTGTATTATATTCATATTTTGAACTTCTTCAGTTGATGGGAAAACAGAAATAACCATTGTGCCATCAGAATAAATAGCACTTTACTATGGATATTGTGTCTTCCCATTTGCTATAGTTCCTAGTCTAGTGAATAGAGCATTGACTTGGGAGTTAAAGTTCTAGCCTCACTGCCAAAATGTTGCCTTTGCCTCATTGTCTCATAGACAGTGCAAGTATAGACTTAACAATCAAAGTGAAGAGACTTCAAATTTTTCAGAGAAAAAGCTCTGTATGAGCCTCATGGATCACTTTAAAAAACCAATTATTGAAGATCATACTTGCAAGTGTGTCTGAGAAGCTAATGTGTATGCGTATATGTATATAATATATTATATATATATATACACATATGTGTATGTATATATATATGTATATATATATATATACATATATACATATATATACACACACATACACACTCAAAAGCTATATAACTTTATGTAGAATGCTAAAAAAGGAATGTGCTTGCTTCTCTGTTGGCCATGTCACTTTGGATTCAGCCACTGACTTTCATGTGGTCCATTCTTTTAGGAGTTGGGATTTTCAAAGTGTTTGGCCATTCTCAGACCAACCACTTAGAATTGTAAACATGCAATCATGAATAGACCTGAACCTACAGAGAATACACTACTTTCTGATAAATTGAATATCTGTGCAAGATTATTTATCTCTTACTCAGACGTATCTGTGTTTTATTATATTAAATGCAATCTTGGTGGCTAGGTGCGTGGATTAATTTCTTGTGAGTTAATGCCCAGAGTAATAGTATTAGTAAAAACTCACGTATATAGCATTTTCTGGTTTGCAAAACAGTTTCTTCATCTCCACTTTATGAAATAGGCATAATTATTATACTCATTTTTCAGGTGAGGCTTAGATCATAGGATTATAGAAATATGATATTATGATACTAATTAGAATTTATATAGCACTTTAGGATTTGCAGAGCACTTTACAAATATTGTCTCTTCTGATCAACTAACAACCTTGAACAGTAGGTTATCTTATTTTACAGATGATGAAATTGAAGTGGGCAGAGATTAAGTGACTTGACCAGCGTTACAAAGCTAGTAAATGTCTAAGGGTAGATTTGAACTCAAGTCTTCCTGACTCCAACTCCAGTAAACTATCCACAAAGACACTTAGCTACCTAGGGCCTTAGAGACCATATAATCTAGGAGTGGGGAATCTGCAACCTCAAGGCCACATGTGGCCTGTTAGGTCTTCAAGTGCGGCCCTTTGACTGAATCCAAACTTCATAGAATTTTAGAGATCATCAGATCATATATCATAAATTTAGAGTTGGAAGGGATTTTAGAGGCAATTTAGTCCAATGCCCCCATTTTGCAGATGAGGTAACTGAGAATTAACCTGCTTAAGGTCACACCCCAAAAGTACCAGTAGTAAATGTCAGAGCTAGATTGGACACACATTTTCTGATTCCCAAGTCTAAAACTCTTTCTAATACACGACGTTGCTTATCTATTTTTAGGGATGCTTTTTTAAAGGTAACAAATATGATTCCTCAGTTTTATAAGACTAAGGACTAAGGGGGGTCTTTGGAGGCCATCTAGCCCAACCTCTTCTTTTTTGTAGAGAAGGAGACTGAGGCCCAGGGGTGTGAGCTGATTTGTCCAAAGTCTTTGAGCTAGTAAAAATATCACAGTTTACTCTGCCAGAGTAAATAAAAAATTCAGAGCTAATAAGAACTTCCTTATATTTTTCTTTGGTTTTCCAGTGTAGAGGAGTCTTTCCAGTCAAGGGGCAGAAAGAGGCATGGCTTGGAAACAGCTTTCATGATTGCCATGTAGCCTCAGCTTACATACAGGAGTGGGAATAAATCACTAGAAAAGTTCTCAACTCAATTTTTATTTGATATTTTAAAAAGCACATATATATAAATATATATATATATATACATATATATATATATACATATATATATATATACATATATATATATATATATATATATATATATATATATATATATATATATATATATATATGTAAAATAAATCAACAAACATCTATTTTGTCTTCTCCTCATTTACCCACCCTGGGGAGGAGGAAGAAGGAAAATAAAAGCTTTGTAATAAATATGCAGAGATAAGCAAAACAAATTCTTTCATTGGCCAATGTCCAAAAATATGCATTTCATTCTGAATGTTTAGTGCATCTCCTCTCCAGCAGGAGGGAGAATTCTTCACTGGTCCTCTAAAACGGTGATTGGTCATGATGTTGATCAGGATTCTTAAGCTTTTCAATGTTCATTTCTTTAGTGTTGCTGTTATTGTATAAACCGCCCTGTTTCTGTATCAGTTCATTCATTTTATTTGGCCAGTTGTTATATTTTCTTTTCTTTTTTTTACCATCAGCAAGGGAGCTCATGTATGTCAGTGGGAGTAAAAACCCCTAAGAGACAGGAATTGTTGGTGTCCAAAACGACCTTTGCGAATTTTGATCGAAACAACTGCATCGCCATGAGAACTTGTTCGAGCTGCTATCAAGGACAAGGTGAGTTCTAGGGGTACGTGGTCCGGGAAGGAATCTAGACTGAAATGCAACAGAGTGTTATGAAGAGTAGAGGTTATCTAGTGATTTTTTTTTTTAGGCAATTGAGGTTATATGACTTGCCCAGGGTCACACAGGTAGTAAGTGTCTGAGGTTAGAGTTGAACTCAGGTCCTCTTGACTCCAGGGCTAATTGCTCTATGTACTGTACCACCTAGCTAATAATTACTTCTTAATCATGGAAATAAATCAACAGAGATATTAGATGAAATCTACAGATGAAAGGCATATGAACCAGTTGCTTAGATCTTCTAGGCCACAATTCTAATATTATTGGTGTTATTGTTATTGGATAGCAGAACTATTCAAATTCAGGATAATTTATTATTCCCCATCCCAATCTCTATAAAATAAAGAAACAAAAACCTAGGGAAACTTAAAGGTTATTTCAGTAAAACAAAAAGTGAAAGGAAGTAGATGATAATCTGGCCTATTGATCATTGCAGACAGATCAACCAAGTAATTCAATCAGAAGGAGTCAGTTTTGGAGGAAAGTAAATTCTGCAAAGTAAGAATTAATGCTCCTTTGACAACCTTTTTTAATGCTATAAAGAACTTTTTTTTATCTTGGCATGGAATTCATATTCATATCCCATTAACGTTATGAAAATAGAAATAATATCAAATTTAGTTGTTTAGAGGCCAGTGTTTCAGGTGATGAGGGATCTCTTCAGGAATTGCTTTGCTGCTTCACAATTTTCATGAGATACTGAGTAAATCAATGAGAGTTACCACTGTGTAATGAAAAGAGGATCGATCTTTGAATCAAAAAATTAAGACTTATTAGTTCTGTGACCTTCAGCAAATAAGTCACTTTACTTTTCTAGGCCTCACATTTCTCATCTGTAAAATGGGTATAATGACATTTCCTCTATCTGCCTCATAGTTTTTGTGAGGAAAGAAAACATTGTAAACCATAAAATAGTATCAAGATGTGTCTTGTAGTGATCACACAAATGTTAGCTCTAAATCAAAGCCTTATTTATGACTTCTTATGACAACTCTTTCTGTGTGCTTGGGTACATCTCTACTGGGTGGTCTCTGATGTCCATTTCATCCCAGATTTCTGGGATGCTTTGACATGATCTCTTCCACCAAAGGGTTTAAAATCTGCTTGGAGAAGCAGGAAATAACAATAATAATAATAATAATAACAAGATAAAGCAGTAAGGTGAGTACCAAAGGAGTGAATGGACAGTAAATGCACCCCAGAGTCAGGAGAGTCTATTTTAGTTTTTCTGTGAACATTTGGGGAATTTGATTCAATGCAACAATATTTATAAGCAGTACATGAAAGACAAAGTGGCAGGGGGTGGATTGGGAAAATACTGGTGACATTTTGTGCTAGAGATTTTCTCAGGCAGTAATGTCAGGTTCAAGCAGCTGGGTGGCACCATGGAGAATGCCAGGCATAGAGTCAGGAGGACCTTAGACACTTATTAGCTGCGTGATCCTGGGCGAGTCACTTCACCCTGTTTGTCTCAGGTTCCTCATCTGTAAAATGACCTGGAAAAGGAAATGGCAAACCACTTTAATAACTCTGCCAAGAAAACCCCAAATGGGGTCATGAAGAGTCAGACACAACTGAAAAATGACTGAACAAAGATTTTGACAGGCTGCAATGTTGGACCTCAAACCTCAAATTAAATAAGAGATGACTATAAAGTTATAAAATTTATACGTGAGTCGAAAAGAAAAACAAAAAACAACAATAATTAAAAAGAAACAGTAGCACAAGTAAGAGATAGAGGAGCATGAGTAGTCAGTAGTTTATTTGAAAAAGCTTTGGATTTAATGTGGTATGAGTCCAAGAGTGTGATATGCCAGCTGAAGAAACTGATCATGATCTTGGGCTGCATTAAGAGAAATATGCTGTACAGGGGCAGGCGGTGGTGGTCACATTCTTCTCTGTCCTAGGCAGGCTACAGTATCTGGAACATTGTGTTTCAGTCCTGATGTCATATTTTAGGAAAGACATTGATTTACTAGAAAAGGGTGACCAGAGTCGCCAAGAGGCTAGAGACCATTATAGTGGAAGCATTTTCTAGTTCTCTGGTTTGCTGATCCTTCTCACAGGTACAGGAAAGTAACAAATTAAAAGTCCTGGCCAAATGTACTGTTTAATGCATGTTTATTACCTATATCTAATCTATATCTATCTATCTATAGAGAGATACATATATACATATAGAGATGCATATATTTATATCTAAATAAATATATCTTTATTGATATATACATAGCTCTGTGTGTATCTTTGTCTGTCTCCTTATATTGTGTATTCTTTGAAGTTTAGAGACTGGCTCAAGTTAAGAGTTAGGAAATTCGTACCATGGACAGAATTAATGACCTCTTTTGTTTTTTTGTGGTTATTTGTTCACCTCAGCTGTAAGAATTCATTGATAAGAAAGGTCTCTCAGATCCCAGCCCAAGGCAATGAGAGCAGACCCATATCTATGAGGTGAATAATACATTAGCAGGGTCAGCCCTGGGGTGATCCAGACTCTCTTTCCCTTCCTTCTCTCCCTCAACCAATTATAATTCTCAAAGATTCCAAAGCATAGCTTTGGGAATAGAAGAAGCAGATAATACCAGTAATCATTATCCTAGAATCTCTGGGAAGAGAGGAAACTGGTGAAATATTACCCACATATATCAGAAAAAGAAAAGATAAATATATAGATACAGATATAGATAAAGATGATATAAATGTTGATATATTTATGGGGAAAGTTGGGAATCATTTTGCTGCTGTCATCCAATGAATTGGACCCAGATGTTATACTGCATGACTCCAAGCCTGTATGGCATAGGGAATAGAAATCTAATTGGTCATATAAGAACATCTCTTACAGAAGGAGGTAGCAGCTGTTTTTTGGGCCTTATAATCCATGATCATTTGTGACTACAAATGTCTTTCATTCATTTGTAATAGTGCTTTAAGGTTTACAAAGTACTTTATAAATATTACCTCATTCTTTTCCTCACAGCAATGACTGGAAAGTTATTCTTCCTCTCATTTTACAGATGAGGAAACTAAGGCAGGCAGGGGTTTAAATAACTCACCCTGCGTCACACAGCTAGTAATTGTCTCAGGGAGGATTTGAACTCAGATCTTCCTGACCTCAGGTCCAGTTCTTTATTCATTGTACTTACCTAAATGTCGTGCACTGATTCTTTTTCATTTCTCTAGTGGGGCTCCTGGCTTTAGAGAACATTTGTTACTAAGTCATAGGGAGAGTTAATGGGGTAGTATGATCATAGTCATTCTTTCTGCTTGCACTTGAACACCCAGCACGAAGCACGGTGCCTGACACATAATAAGTGTTCAGTAAAATGTCTGTTGACTTATTCTTTGTGGACAAGTGTTTAAAAAGTAACAATATTTTATCTGAATTCAATCCACATAGTATATGTGGATGTTATTTTAAAAAGAATGTTGTTTGAGATCCCAGCTTTTTAAGATAACTGTTACAGGTATTTCATTGTTTATATGTTTCAGCAGGGCCTCTTTTATATAGAGTATGGCCCTTATCTTTGTGTCTACCAATGAATCTGCCATCATTTCCACATGGAAATTTAAGGGAAAGCAGAGGGCAGTTGAGAAGTCCCAAGGGTTTAGGAAATGTCTTTGACTGGACCTTTCACGTGAAGGATCCATGAAAATCCAGAATCCTCGTATGCCTCTGGTGGACACATTTGTAATTAAATTCATTTTAACAAGCATTTATGAACTGGCTACTATAGAGCAGGCTCTGTGCTAGCAAGTTGGGAAACAAAAGAAAAATGAAATCCATTTGATCATTTGTAAAGGGAAACCCAAGTCTTAGCAGCATCATAGAGAAGTATACTTAAAAGTTTTCCTTCCAAATAAGATCGCTGGGATAATAGTAATGAACTTTGTTAGAATATTAGCTCCTTGAAGTCAGAGGATTTTTTATTTCTATCTTTGTCTGCTCAGCTCCCAGTACTGTGGCTAGAATGTAAATAAATGCTTGCTAATCAATTGATTGAGTAGTTGATATTATGAGATTTGATGAGGTTTTTTTTTAAATCTCTTTCCTATTTTCAGGTGGATTTACTGTGAAGACTAAACAGCTGAAGTTTCTAAACTCTCCTAACCGAGTAGCATTCCCATTTCCTCATGCAGCTATTATGGAAGACCAGGATGGCTCTGTCTCTGGGAATAAGGGAAGTTACCTTCTTGCCTCTGCAGAAAACCTTGCCTCTTCCTGTCAGGTCAACCAAACCTTTGGTCAGACTGTCAGGGGCAGTGTTTGTGGCCCAGATGTAATCCTTCATCGTATGTCTATTGGCTTGTAAGTATGACATCTCTCCATTGTCATCCAAGTGAATATATCAAGCATATACCATGTTGGGTCTCTTCTAAAGTAAAACAGTTCCTCACTTTCTAGATTTAAATGATTGGCTAACAAGAGGGGTATATCAAGGGATGGAAAATAAGTATTTAAGAATTACATTTGCCCAAACTCTAGGTTGTGCCATGATTTTAAGTTGTCATTTTTTTTTTAACCACTTAGCCTTAGATGTTTTTGGGAATGGGCCAAAGGCCCCTAAATCCTAATTGCCATTTTGGACTAACAGGATTCACTTCTACAACTTCTGAGTAACAGGAAACTTGAAATAGATTTAAATTAAAAATGTTGTTTAAAAAGTTTCCAGCAGTGTCCATTCTCATTTATATTCACTTTGCCCAAGTGCACACGAACTGTTCACTCTGCTCCAGGGTAGCAATTGCTGTAGCCTCCCATTACTTGCAAAGTCGCTTCTCTCCAATTCATTTTTTTCCTCGTTAATTTCATGAAGTATTGGATTCATACAACATATTTCCTATTAATATGGGAGAAAGCATTTCTTCGTTATGCTGCTCAGACTACCATTAAATCAGCAGCCTGGTTGTTTATAATGTATAATAGGGTGGCCACTGCTCTGCTAAACTTGCAGCTGATGATTGCCAAATGACCTGGTTTTTATCTTTTTCATATTCATTTTATGTTTATTTTCCCCTTATCTTCTTTCTCCCCTTTGTTTTCAGGCATCTTATTTCCTTGTGTTGTGACCAATCATGGGCTCACTAACATTTTATTTAAATTGATGAATTTGAGATGATGGCATGATAGATACCAGAATGATTTTTGAGTAGCCTTTGCTAATAAGCATCTAATTTTATTCTAGTCTCATCAGCTTGGAAAATGTTCATTATCAATTTCTATAATTATGACCAATGTCAGTGGGTCACTATGGTCAAAGAATTCACCTAGCAGCTAACCTTCTAGGGATGAATCTTCTCATACACAGCTAAATTGGTCCCTGGGTAGCTTACTCAATCTAGTAAATGCGAGGTGGTACTTGAAGCATTCCTGCCTTGGTAAAATATGACAGATAGCGTTTTACTGCTATAGCCTTTAAAATCCCAGGGCTAACTTTACACCTATGAAAAAACGTTGAAGTAAGACTTCGTGAAGGCATATAGATGTGACATCTAATATTAGTGAACATCAGTGACTTGAAGATATGTAGCACCAACAGAAGAGGTTTTCTTCATAATTCCTATCATAATGCCTGACTGAAGCTTAGCTTTTGTCAGAACCTGGTGATCTTTGGTTATGTCGAAGTTTTGTGGTGTGTTGTGGCAGCACTGTCTCAAAGAATTCAGAGTCAGATCACGCTACTCTGAGTGTACAAGCATTTATTGAAGATTGACACCCCTCAGAAGTGGGTTAGGTTCCAAGGGGAACCAGCAACTTAGTAAGCCAACACAACCAAATTTATAGTGTATTGATGCTGATTACATAGCAGAAATTATGAATATTAAAAAGGAGAGAGGGATTTGTTAAAGGATTAGGTATTAGGGAAGGATTCCTTCTATGGTTTGGTGGTTAAATATTCTGGTTGTGCTGTTTTCTGATTGGTTAGCTATTGCGGTCCTGTCTGGTCAAGATGGATAGTTAGGTTTTATGGTCCTGTCTTGGGTTAAATGGATGATGTGATTGTGGTTGAGTACAAGAACACATCTGTTCAAATATATGAATTGGATCTGAGGGCAGTGGCTGTATTGAGTCTGGGGGCCTGTGGCATGGTTAACGTCAGATTGTATGGTTACATCAGGACATGCCTGCTGTTCGGTGGGTCCCATAAGGAAGTAAGAATGTTGGGGCATCCCATCAGTTATGTAAGTGACTCTATAGAAGACACTATGTAGTTAAAGTTACTCCAACACTTGACTGTTTTGGGAATATGTAAGTCTGTGGTCTGCTTTTCATAAGTTTTTCATAAGGTAAAGAGACCAAATTAGAAGACTTGGAAACCATATCATATGGTTAGCAGTGCTCATTAGGCAGTACATCTTGATTTAAGCTTTGAAAACCTTCCTAACAGAGATGTTCTTGGTTGCATTTTTATATAAAAGTCCTTGAGGGCAGGGAACTCTTTCCCATTTTATCATCGTATGTCCAGTTCTAAGTATGGTGCCCGGTACATTGGTTGTTGTTGTTGAGTTGCTTCAGTCATGTCTGACTCTTCATGAGCCCATTTGTGGTTTTCCTGGCAAAGATACTGGAGTAGTTTGCTATTTCCTTATCCAGCTCATTTTACAGGTGAGGAAACTGAGGCAAATAGGGTTAAGTGATTTGCTTAGGGTCATACAGCTGGTAAATGTCTGAGGTTGGATTTGAATTCAGGTCTTCCTGATTCCAGGCTTGCTGCTCTATCTAATACCGCGTTACCCACTTTGTGCTTAATAGGCACTTAATATATGCCTATTGGATTAAATTGGGTTGGATGACTTATTAGCTCTCTGGATTTCCTCTGAGTTCATCCCACCCTGCTTCTAGTCATTTCTAATTTCTTGTAGTTAGTGTGGCAGCTTGGTCATACACATGTTAAAATGTCTTTCTAAACCTATCAGAATATATAAATAGTGAAAATTCAGCATAGTTCAATCCATCAATCAACAAACATGTATTAAGTACCTGCCATGTGCCATATACTGTGGTAGGTGCTCAGGATACAAAAACAAAACCAAAAAAATTAACAAAGTACCTGCCTTCAGCGAGCTTATGTTCTGTTGGAAAGATGCATATTTCTTGATTTTCATTGGAGCAAAGGTTAATTTAATGTATCGTCTTGGCAAAAATACTTTGAGAGAGTACCTTCAAAGTCTTTTACAGGAAGAAAGAGAGTGATGAGGTTATTTTTAAGCTGTTTGTTGCTAGGAAAAATTCTACTGCCTTGACTTATATAAGTACATCCTTCCCCCTCATTTCAGTTCTCCCCAGTCTGACCTTGTGCTCAGGGCTCATATGCTGCCATATTCTGTGAAGGTAGAGGGGAATGATGCCCTGTCCTATAGCTTCACTGCTTGTATCTAAACAACACTTTTATATCTAAAAAACACTTTTTCTAGAAAGCCTGGGCAGGTGACACTAAAATGGCAGAGTCAAGCCAGCATTTTTATAGAGCTCTCCCAACATATCCCTCCTACAACAGCTTTTTAAAAAATGCCAAACCAAATTCCAAACTAATAAAAAGTCACAATGAGTCATATTTTCAGCCCAGGGCAGCTAAGAAAGACAGAGAGATCTGCAGACACAGGGGTGGGGGCTGTCTAGGAGTGTGAGTAGAAGTGACACCACCTATGGGCTATGACATTAGTGGCACTGGGAGCAGCCTTGTACCCAGGGATGATAAGTGACTTGGGCAGAAGGCAATCCCAGGGTACCTGTCCCAGGACTGGGAGCTGGAATGGGTGCCATCTGGTAGGCTCTGTCACTCACCTAGTTCTGTATTGCAATTGCAGGGCAGGAAGGAATGGTCATGGTTGTGAGGAAGCAGGGACCCTATCCGGTTAAAAATAAGAGCCCAGATCAGGAAGGTAGTGACCTGACCCCTCCACATATCACATCACTTTGAAAGCATTGAAAACTTACAGGCCACCACTGAGCTGTGAAAGAGGTAGAAAGAGATAACAGACAAAAGCTCAGGCCAGACATCCCTCCCACCCAAATCAGAGTCTAAATTTAACATAAAATCCAAAGTAAAGAGATAGGCTGGAAACATGAACAAACAATTACAAAAAAGAACCTGACCATAAAAATCTATTATGGTGACCATGAAGCTCAATACAAAACCCAGAAGAAGACAATGACTTGAAAAAAATCCACAAGGAAGGCCTCAAGAGGAAAAAAAAATGTAGATTAGACACAAGCCCAATAAGGATTCCTAGAAGAGCTAAAGAAAGAGATGATAAATAAAAGAACAAAAATTATTTTAAAAATCAGATACAAATGGTAAAGGAAAATTGGGAAAAAATGAGAGGTATTCAAAAAAATATGAAGAGAATTAACAGCTTGGTAAAACAGGAACAAAACATAATGAAGAAAATAACTCCTTAAAAATCAGAATTGATAAAATTGTAAAAAAGGTATAAAACATCACAAGAAAATAACTCCTTAAAAATTAGAACTGGGCAAATGGAAGCAAATGACACCATGAAAATCAAGAAACAATGAAATGAATTCAAAAGACAAAAACATGAAATGTCTCATAGGAAAAGAAACAAAAGAACTGATGTGAAAAATAGACTGAAGAGAGATAATTTAAGAATTATTTGAAAGTTGGGTGGCTGGGTGGTACAGTGGATTGAGCACTGGCTTTAGAGTCAGGAGGACCTGAGTTCATATCCAGCCTCAGATACGTAATAGCTGTGTGACCCTGGGCAAGTCACTTAACCCTGATTGTCTAAAAAAAATAATTATTGAACAACCTGAAAGCCATAGTCAAAAAAGGACCTAGAGGGGCAGCTATGTGGTGCAGTGGATAAAGCACTGGCCCTGAAATCAGGAGAACCTGAGTTTAAAGCCAGCCTCAGATCAAGCACTTGACAGTTACTAGCTGTGTGACCCTGGGCAAGTCACTTAACCCCAATTGCCTAAAAATAAAAAAAAAATTAAAAAAAGGACCTAGATATCATATTTCAAAAAATTATAAAATCGTCCAGATATCTTGGACCCAGAGGGCAAAGCAGAAATTGAAAGAATCCATTGAATGAAAACTCCCAAGGAATATGATACTCAAAACCCAGAGCTCAAAGATAAAGGGGAAAATATTACCAGCAGCCAGAGAGAAAATATTCAAATACCATGGAGCCACAGTTAGGATGACACAATTTAGCAGCTACTACTGTAAAGGATCATAGTGCTTGGAATTGTGAAAGCATTGATATCATGAAAGGTAAAGGAGTTAGGATTACGATCAGAAATAATTAACCAGGCAAAACTGAGTATAATCCTACATCGAAAAGACAAAAACTCACATTTAAAGAAATAGAAGCTCTCTGAGAATTCCTAATGAAAAGACCAGAGCTGAATAGAAATTTGACATTCAAACACAAGAGTTGAGAAGCATAAAAAGGTAAATATGAGTGAGAAAACGTGGATCTTAACAAGATTGAACTATTTACGTTCCTATATGGAAAGATGATTCATATGACACGTAAGGACCTTATCATGATTAGGGCATTTGGCAGTTGTCTACTTGGCATGAGTGTGAGTCTGTTATGTTGGGATGATCTCAAAAGAAGAATGGAATGATGAGAAAGAAATTCACTGGGAGAAGGGGGAAGAGAGAAGAAGAATGAGGAAAATTATCTCACATGAAAGAATATGCAAGGATGTTTTACAAATGAGGGGAAAATGGCAGGTGGGGGAAGTAGCAAACACCTGAACCTGACTCTCATCTGAACTGGTTCAAGGAGGGAAGACTTTATATGTACACACACACAGTTGGTTCTAAAGAGTCATCATACCCAATAGGGAAACGGGATGGGAAAGGGGCAAGATAAGAGGGAAGGTACATTAAGGAAGGCAGTGGTCAGAAGCAAAACAGACTTTTGAGGAGGGTACAGTAATAAAGAGAATGATAAACAGAAGAGAACAAGATGGAGAGATATACACAGTAATCATAACTGTATATGTGAGTGGGATGAACTCATCCATAAAACAGAAGAGGATAGCAGAATGTATTAGAAACTTGAATTGAACAGTATGTTGTTTACAGGAGATGTCCTTGAAACAGAAAGACACAAAGAATTAAAATAAAGGCATATTATGCTATAGCTGATGTTAAAAAGGCATGAGATCAATCATGATTTCAGACAAAGCAAAAGCAAAAATAGATCTGATTAAATAAGAGATAATCAGGGAAACTACATTTTGCTAAAAGGTATGCATATCTGCACCAAATGGCCCAGATCCAAATTCTTGAAGGAAAAGTTAAATGAGTTACACAAGGAAATAGCCTGTAGTACTATGCTAGTGGAAAACTTAGATGTGATAAAGTTCTGGAGAATATTGAACAAGAATAGAAAGGAGTATACCTGTTTCTTAGCTGTGTATACCACCTTCACAAAAATCAATGCTGTATTAGGGCATAAAAACCTAACAAACAAATCCAGAAAAAAAAAAGCCTATTCAGAATGAGTTCTAATACTCTTCAAACTTACTTAGGGCAAGAGATGCAGTGCTGATTTGGAGTCAAAGGATTTATGCAGTGCTGGTAAATATTTAACAACCAGCTTCCAAAAAATGTACTCAGGGCACACTTTTAAGTTAAATCAACAAAACAATAAATCAAACCATGATTTATAACATTTGCCAGTTTTTGAGGTGTAAATGCTCACAATGAAAAAATGAATAATTAACTCTTACAAGCCAGTTCTAGCTGACTCTAGCACACCTCTGGACTTACGTAATCATATTCAATGATAGCAATAGCTGAAATTTATAAACCACCTTCCAGTTTACAAAGTGCCTCACATATATTACTGTATTGGATACTAAGAATAAAACTCTGAGCTACCGGTACTATTATCTCCATTTTATCAACAAGGATACTGAGACTCAGAGGGTTGTGACTTGCCCATGGTCACAGTACAAGTAAGCATTAGAGATGCCATTTGAAACCAGGTCTGTCTTTGGCTAGAAGTCCAGCGTTTTTCTACTATATCATGTTGTTTTTTGGAGTAGGTAAGGCACTTCATCTCTCTGGCCCTCAGTTTCCCCAAATATAAAGTTGGGGGTTGGATTACATATACAAATATTTTCTTTTTTCTTCTTTTAAATTGGGGGTGGGTGGGAGGGATAGAATATATAGTCTTGCTAATTGAAAATAAAATAAAAATTTTAAAAATGACATATAAGGTTTCTTTGAGTTCCAAATATTATGGCCTACTTGCAATGGAGTAGAGGCCACCTAGCAAATATGGTTATTGTATTTTTCTTGTCATCAGTTCTACCTCATGAGTCACCCACTATTTTCACTTGAATGGCCTGTCATTATTTATCTTTTGATGTATATTCCCTATCTTGCCTGTATTTGAAATACTGTATTTGAGGATAGCGACCATGTTTTCACACTTCCAACACCTAGCATGTAGCCTTCCATATGAGAGGTGCTCTATAAGTACTAGTTAGTTGGTTACTTGCAGACAGCTATGGAAAAATCTCTGTATCACAGCTTTGATTCCAAGGCACTCGATCAATGCTTTATTTTGAATTGCTTTTTTTTAAAGAAAAAAATATCATTCTCCCTAATGTAGTTTTGACATTTGAAAAATATTGGCAACCTACAGATTTGTTTCTCCTTCATTGTTTCTTTCCCAGGTTAATGCATGCTTCTGTATCACTTGCCACTTTACTGCTGTTGTGTGGCTTCACCCTGACATCCAGGTTGTCAGAAGGATGTAAATAACCGATGTTCATAATGGTTAGTGTTTGAGGTGAAGAGATGACACCTGTTGAAAGGCATTGCATGTTCTGTGCTTCACTGAAATGAGAAAATGCTTTATTGGCATAAGGACTGCCGTTTTTTGCTCTTTCTACAAAAGCCTCTGTCTTTCCTTGACACTGACATATATCTCCCATGAATACTGCAGATTTCAAGGCTGTGTTCCTTCTCCCAGTTTGTTTCCACAAGTATCATTCATCCCTAATAACCAGTGTAGTGTAATCTCCCCTGCTGTAAGATAGGAAGCTCAACCTATGGGATCATAATTTAGAGAAGAAAAGGACTACAGAGATCATTTAAGTCAATTGGTCATCAATAAGCTATTATTAAGTGCCTACTATATTCCAGGTACTGTGCTTGAAGGATATAAAAATAAATATGAAATGATAACTATTCTCACAGAGCTTGCATTCTTTTTGGAGGGATAACATTACATATATAAGTTTATACAAAATAGGTCTGTATATACATACATATAAATTATAAATAGAAAAATATGATTCATTTAGGGAAGGAGATCACTAGCCATTGAGAAATCAGGAAAGACTTTGCATAGAAAGTGGCTCTTGAGCTGAGTTTTGAAGGCAGTAAGAGATTTCATGAAGTGTAAAAGAGGAAGGAATGCCTTCGAAGTTTGAGGAATGAGCAGTGCAAAGACACAGTCATGGGAGATGGAGCTCTGTGTATGAGGAATGAAGATAAGACCAATCCGGTTGTACCCAAGAGTCCAGGAAGGGGAGTAATGTATAATAAGGCTAGAGACAGAGGTTGGGAATAGTTTGTAAAGGACTTTAAATGGCAAACGAGATAATTAAGTTTTGTCTCAGAGGTAATATGAACCATTGGAGCTTAGTGAATAGTCAGATTTGCTTTCAAGAAAAATCACTTTGCTATCAGTGTGCAAAATAAACTGGAATAGGGAGAAGTTTGAGGCAAAGAATACAATTAGGAGACCATTATAATAGTCAAAGTGAGAACTGGTGATGGCCTAGAGTAAAGTGGTTATTGTACAAATAGAGGAAAGGTCACCCATTCAATGTATATTGAAGAGTTGGAAGTATCGACATTTGGCAATTGATTGAATATGTAGGGTGAGAGAAAGAAACAAATCAAGGATGACACTGGGCTTGAAAACCTTAGTGACTAGAAGGATGGTAGTGCCCTTGACACTAATAGAAAATTTGGAAAGGTAGGTTTTGGGGGAAAGATAATTAGTTATGCTTTGGATCAATTGAGTTTGAGATTCCTAATATACGTCCATTTCAAAATCTTCAGTAGACAGTAAGTTCAGAAGAGAGACAAAGACTAAATATATAGACTTGGCAGTTATCTATATGGAGATGACAATTGAACTTACGAAAGCCATGATCAAAAAAGAACCTAGACATCATCTTTCAAGAAATTATCAAGGAAAACTGCCCTGATACTTTAGAACCAAACGGCAAAGTAGAAATGGAAAGAATCCACCAATCACCTCCTGAAAGAGATCCCCAAAGGAAAACTCCTAGGAATATTGTAGCCAAATTCCAGAATTCCCAAGTCAAGGAGAAAATATCGCAGGCAGCTAGAAAGAAACAATTCAAGTATTGTGGAAACACAATCAGGATTACACAAGAGTTAGCAGCTTCTGCATTAAGGGACCAGAGGGCTTGGAATATAATATTCCAGAGGGCAAAAGAGTATGATTACAACCAAGAATCACCCAGCAAAACTGAGTATAATCCTTCAGGGGAAAAAATGGATGTTTAGTGAAATAGAGGACTTTTAAGCATTCTTGATGAAAAAACCAGAGCTGAATAGAAATTTGACTTTCAAATACAAGACTCAAGTGAAACATGGAAGAGGTAAACAGGAAAGAGAAGTAATAAGAGACTTATTAAGCTTGAACTGTTTACATTCCTGCATGGAAAGATGATATTTGTAACTCATGAGTCCTTTGTCAGTATTAGGGTAGTCGGAGGGAAAAAATTATATGTATGTATAGATAGATAGATAGATAGATAGATAGAGGGCACAGAGTGAGTTGAAGATGAAGGGGTGATATCTGGAAAATAAAATTAAGGGGTGAGAGAGAATTATACTGGGAGAAGGAGAAAGGGAGAAGTAGAATGGGGTGAATTATTTCACATGAAACAGACAAAAAAAGGCTTTTACAGTGGAAGGGAAATAGGGGAAGATGAGGGAGAATGAGCGAATCTTATTCTCATAGGATATGGCTTAAGGAGGGAATAATATACACAATGGGATATGGAAATCTATCTTGCCCTACAGGAAAATAAGGGGAGAAGGGGACAAGAGAGCAGGGGGTTGATGGAGGGGAGGGCAGATTGGGGGAGGGGATAATCAAAAGCAAGCACTTCTGAGGAGAGACAGGGTCAAAAGAGAGAATAGAATAAATGGAGGAGAGGATAGGATGAAGGGAAATATACTTAGTTTTTCACAACATGACTACTATGGAAGTGTTTTGCATGACTACACATCTATAACCTGTATTGAGATACTTGCTTTTTTAACGAGGGTGGGTGGGGAGGGAGGAAGGGAGAAAATTTGTAACTCAAAGTTTTAAAAACACATATTAAAAATAAAAAAAAAGAAAGTGTATCCAGAAGAAAAAAAAGTGGTCAATAGAGTCAAATGTGTCAAATAGCTTAAGATAAGGACTGAGAAAAGCAACAATTACTTCTGTAAGCTTTTTAGTTTTAAATTTTTCTCCCACTCCTTCCCCAACAGAGTATGCCATCTGATATATAGGCTATACGTATACATTCCTATTAAATATATTTGCACATTAGTGGTATTGTAAGTAAGAATTAGAACCAATAGGAGGAACCCACCAGAAAGAGGAAACAAAACACAACGGAAGAAAAAAAATAGAGAATAGTATGCTTCGATCTGCATTCAAACTCCATAGTTCTTTCTTTGGATGTGGATAGCATTTTCCATCATGAGGCCTTTGGAGATGATTTAGATCTTTGTATTGCTGGGAAGGGTTAAGTCTATCAATATTAGTCGCAGCACAACATGGCTATTACTATGTACAACATTCTCCTAGTTCTGCTCACTTCACTCAGCATCAGACTATACAAGTCTTTTCCAGATTTTTCTGAAGTCTGCCTGCTCATCATGTCTTGTAGCACAGTAGTATTCCATTATATTCATATACCACAACTTGTTCAGCTGTCTCCCAATTGATGAGCATCCTCTGAATTTCCAATTCTTTGCCCCCAAAAAAGAGCTACTATAAGTATTTTTTGTACATGTGGGTCCTTTTCCCATTTGTATGATCTCTTTGGGATATAACCCTAGAAATGCTATTGCTGGGTCAAAGGGTATACACATTTTTATAGCCCTTTGGGCATGGTTCCAAATCGCTCTCCAACATGGTTGTATCACTCCACAACTCCATCAACAAGGCATTAGTGTTCCAATTTTCTCACACCTTCTCCGACATTTATCATTTTCCTGTTTTGTCATTTTGGCCAATCTGAGAGGTGTGATGTGGTACCTCAGAGTTATTTTGATTTGCATTTCTCTAATCAATAGTGATTTAGAGCATTTTTTCATGTGACTACAGATGGCTTTAATTTCTCCATCTGAGAACTGTCTGTTCATATCCTTTGACCGTTTATCAATTGGATAATGACTTGCATTCTTATAAATTTGACTTAATTCTCTATATATTTTAGAAATGAGGCCCTTATCAGAGACACTGGTTATAAAAATTCTTTCCCAATTTTCTAGTTTCATTCTAATCTTGGTTGCATTGACTTTGTTTGTGCAAAAACTTTTCAATTGAATGTAACCAAAGTTATCCATTTTGCATTTCATAATATTCTCTATCCCCTGTTTGGTCATGAATTCTTCCGTTCTCCATAAATCTGATAGGTAAACTATTCCTTGCTCTCAACAGTTTGCTTACAGTATCAGCCTTTATATCTAAATCATGAATCCATTTTGACTTTATTTTGGTGTATGGTGTGAGACTTTGATCTATGCCTAGTTTCTGCCATACTCTTTTCCAATTTTCCCAGCAGTTTTTGTCAGAGAGTGAATTCTAATCCCAGAAGCTGGGGTCTTTGAATGAGGCTATCAGATTTGACAGGAAATATTTAATAACTTTGGAGAAAGCAGTTTCATTTAAATGATTAGGTCAGAAACCAGATCACAGAGAGCTTAGAATAGAGTGAGAGAAGGGGAAGTGGAGAAACCAAGTGTAGACAAAGACGCTTTGATCTGCACAGTATTTTTACATATATTATCTCATGTGGTCCTCTTGACAACTCTCTGAGGTATATTCTCTTTATCATCTCCATTTCACAGATGAGGAAACTAAAGTTGAGACTGCATAAGAGACTTTCCCAGGCTCACATGGCCAGTAAATATTGGACACAGGATTCAAACCTCTGTCTTCCTGCCTTCAGGTCTAGTGTTTTTTTTTTTAATCAATTCAGTAATGCTCCTTCTCATATTATCTCAAAACAGTATGAGTTATACCATTTTAGAGACTATAGGGAGATAAAAATTTTAGATCCTCTAATTTAATTCACATCATGAAAAATTAAGCAGATATTCAAGGTTAAACACAAAAACAAGGTCATTTTAATCCTGAAACACGTCCTTGGTTGGCTTGTTCATGTTAATTTTGGTTTGCTTCCTTCCTAATTCTGCCAGAGAGGAGGAGGTTAATGCTCTTGTTTATCACCTTGATTCTTAGATCTTGGCTAATATCCTCTCCTGTAGTGCATGCGTTCAGTTTTTACCTATGTAGCGGTTCTTAATGTGTCAGTGTTCGAAGTATGAGACACCCCCTGCTTCTGCGAATTCAAAAGTAGAGAAGAGTTCAAATGGAAATTTTGGCCTAGCTTTTCCTTTAATAATCGCCTAACTCTCCTTCCTAGGGATAACAGTCATAGCATCACTAATGGTATCTCTTCGATTCTCACAACACCCCTGTGAGACAAGCAAGTTCAAAGAGGTATGATCTTCATTTTGCAGCTAGAGTTACAGAAAAAAAGTCAAGTAGAAAATAATCTAGGAATCATAATGGACCCCAGGCTGCTCATGAGTTAGCTGAACAGTGTTTTCATTTTTGAAAAGGATGTAATACAATTTACTTACAAATCAAAGAACAGTGTTTAGTCACTGGGAAGTATTCTTTCCATTGTAGCTACAAAGTGCTAATTTGAGAAATTCAGAGAACTTAGTTTTAGCCTAGAAGAAAACAATTGAAATAATCGGAGTTAAAAAATAGAAGTCATAAAGAAAGTTTCAATGAATTGAGTTCATCCAAACAACAGGAGAGAAGGCAAATATTTTGAAGAATGAGAATTATCATAGGGAGAAAACGTTGAACATCTGTTTTCTACCTTCATTGAGCAAGAAGAAATGGGGAAGTATTTCTCTCACATCACAGACTATAAGGTGTAAAGACAGAGGTCTTAGAGTATCATAGGTGGTGTGAAGGCAGGTGCCATTTTTGCCCAGATATTTCGGGTGACTTGATTAATGTCCAGCCTTGCAATAACTGATGACTTCAGTAGAGATCATTAGAATAAGCAGAAACATGGGTTAATTCTTAACTGTTCCTATTAGTGCCACAGACTAAGAATGTGAAAAATCATGCCACAACATAAGGACTTATAAGCTCTGAAGTCCTGTCCACTCTCTTGCAGGACTTACTCTAAGAAGGGGGTTCTTAATCTTTTTTTTGTATCTTGACCCCTTGGCAGCCTGGTAAAACCTGTGAATCCCTTCTTAGAACACCATTTTAAAGGCATAGGATTGTAAAGGAAAACAATTGCATTAAAATGCAATCTGTAACCAATAAGATGTCAATCAAGTGTGATCTAGAGGAGGGTCAAATACTTATAATATGTCAGAAGTAATGATGAACATAAAAATATCTGGAGATATCTGCAGAAACTGCAATGTAACATGAAAATGTATATGATTT
Organism: Phascolarctos cinereus; assembly: GCF_003287225.1. Classification (NCBI taxonomy): domain Eukaryota; kingdom Metazoa; phylum Chordata; class Mammalia; order Diprotodontia; family Phascolarctidae; genus Phascolarctos; species Phascolarctos cinereus. The sequence goes on from NW_027555958.1 coordinate 218,595,514, forward strand.
ATACTGTGAAAAAGCCATCATCACTACTGCTGATAATATTGTGTTCTGTTGCCTACAATCATAAATTAAGGACATGTTAAATTTCAGTTGGAGGTTAGTGAAAATAAAGGTGCAATTATTTCCCTAACCAAGTTCATGACCCTCTGAAATCTATCCACAGACACAAGTTAAGAACATTTGTTCTAGGATGTTGGCCAAATTCTATGCACTTTTAGACTTTGAACTGGAATTTAATGTTTTGGGAAAAAGATTCTTGGATGCCACTGTTTTCCTATTTTCAGGGCCTCCTGTCCCAGCCTAGAAGTGAAATAATCTACTTTTTTGATGACAGGAGACAGATTATGGTCCCATCATGAAAGAGTTAATGTAACAAAACCACAGCAATGGGAATTCATGTTAATACATGTAGTCATGCCACTAAAAATCGTTTGTAGTGTTCAAAATTTCCATTTTGCTCCCTTTACTTGGTAACAGATTAGAGCAGGAACACTGATGAGCATTAATATCTAGTAGATGCTTGCAACCCCATTTGGGGGTTAGCTATTATGACAGGCTCTGGTTTAGGAGATGCATAATTATAATGGGTTTATTCCACAATTGTACCAAATTGAAAGCATTTAGAGCTAAATGTAGTGTTTGTCTTGATACACAGAGTTATGGACCCTCAGGATAAGTAAGCTAATGGTAAACATGAACTAGGAAGTTAATATTTGTTCTAGTTGGTATTGTTGATTGGTTTAGCAAATCCTTTGTGGGCAGTAGACATGCAACAATTCTGCACAGTACACTTGCACTAAATTACATAACCATTTATACAACTGGTATGGCAAATTGGTGCTTAAACAGGGAGGTTCTAGCTAGAAATTCCTCCATATTTCTAAGCAAATTGTCCTCCAGTTGAAACCTTCTTGGTTATAATGCTATCCCCAACCCACTCCCCCCCACCCCCCCCAAAGAAAAGAAAAGAAAAGCAGCATAGAAGATCTATTATTCCCCACCCCCACCCCCCTTAGTCTACAAAAGCTGCTGTGAATGCAAAGCAAAGAGTTAATTTTGCAAATGGACTGGTTGCCTCCTGATTTTTCGCACATAAAGCCAGGAGAAGTTCAGGGAGAGGAGTCTTCTCCCAGTAATGAAGCTTTCTGCTGCTAATGGCCCATGCAGACTCCCTTGGCTCCTCCAAATTAGAAATACTTTTGTGCTCCTTTGCTTCATTAACAGTGAAGAGAGGTAGATTGGTGGCTATTTAGGGCACGGTGAAATTGGTGGCTATTTAGGGCAAACGAAAATTGTACTAATTATGGTTGGGAAATTCTCTTCGTGGTGCGGTTCCACTTTTGATGTTCCTTTGGCACTTTGCAGAAATTGCCCACTGCTAATTCTGCTACAGTTTGGCCTAGAAGAATGTGAACTGATTCAAGCTTCATTTTTTTCCCTCTTTTGATGGTCACTGAAATACCCTTAGTAGAGTGGGAGGTAGATAGTATTTTAATTGCTTTTCGTACTGTATTGTGTATTTCTCATTTCCAGTGCTTATCCAGAGCTCTTAGATACCCTCCTTATCCATCTGTATTTTAAAAAAAAATGATGCAGTATGGATTTCATGAAAAATCTCATTCCATTTAAACCTCTTCTGGGAGGAAGGAAGATTATCATGTAATACTGATGGGTGACACCATTTGTTATATGATCTAATACGTCTTTCCCAGTATATCTACCTAGAATCTGCAGCTACCCTAGACTTTGTAGGGAATAAGGTAGATTTGTTAATAGTTCTACATTAGTCAAGTCAAATCAACAAGGATTTATTAAGGACTTGGGTTATACCAGATACCTTGCTAAGTGCCGGGCATACAAAGATAAAAATGCAATTTTTGCTCTTAAGGAACTTACCTGCTAATGAAGGAGACAATATCATTCTCACCAAAGGAGCATTGGACCAGGAATAAGGAGATGAGTCTGGGCCTTGGCACTCTGTGGCCTTAAGTAGTTTAATTTCCCCTGGGCATTAGTTTCCTCATCTTTAAAATGAGGGATTTGGCCTACAAGTGAAAACTTTTTCTGTCTACACAATTTCACTCTTTTAAGCAGGTTGCCATCAACTAGATTTACCACTACTGCCCATCCCCACTTTCTCTTGACCGTTTATATTTCTTTCTCTTGTTGCCCACAGACACCAAATTATTAATGTAGTCTATTGCCTAATATAACATTTTCTATGAGAAGATAGAAAAAGGAGGCCTAGTGGATTCAGTTTCTGATCTGCTGCCTCAGTTAGGACCCTTTGGCTCATAAACATGATTCAACTTATTTTAGTGGAAATAATGACTTCCCTTACACTCCTACCCCACCCCTGTACCCACTCTGGTTTGCAGAGAAAGTTTCCTTATTTGGTGATATTCCAACCAGGAAAAAGTAGAGAAAGTGCTTCTGCTCTGACATGTGAATGTGTGTCTGTGCTTTGGAGCATGCCTACAGAATCCAATCTTTGCCTCTCCCATATTGTATCTGATAAAGCAGTGAGGATGAGGATAGGAAGACATAGGGAAGTTAAGAAGCAGAAACAGTGATGTGTACTTCTTACAAATATTTAGGGATCTAGGAGAAAGAGAAAGAGTTTAAGAATATAGTTCTTAGCCCATGCTCCTAATTATTCACTCTTTCTCTTTCACCTCTGTCTTTTTCCTGTTCCCTTTCCAGTTACCCTTTGGTCCTCTGGGTTTGGTTTCCTTTAGCAAAGGTAGCAGCCACCCCAACCATTCTATGTTCCCTCTCACTTGGTCAGAGATAGCTGAGGAGGCTTCTTCTATCTCAAATTGTCTTCAAGGCATCTTGAAAATATGAGTGCATGGGAATAAGGGATTTGTTTGTCATTCATATACATGTATCTATAAAGCACCTTCTGCTTTCTTTACCTCCATCAGGAACCAAGAGTATTTTAGATATATTGTTATCACCACTTTTAAAGATATTCCTTTGTTTTATGATAATTGCTAACATTTATCTATTTATGTGAGTGTAACAAATAATTTTTTTGTTTGTTTTTCTACAGACCAACGATCATGTACTGGTAAACAAACCTATTCTTACCCAGACACAGTCATCCTTTCTGTTGCTGCTCAAGCCTTCTAATAGCTAACATTTAGATAGCACTTAGTATATACTAAGCACTTTGCTAAGCACTTAATTATTTCATTTGGTCCTCACAACAACCATGGCAGACATTGTTATCCCCATTTTACAGATGAAGAAACTGAGGCAGAGTTGAAGTGACTTGTCCAGAGTAAAACAGCTAATAGGTATTTGAGGTAGGATTTGAACTCAGATTTTCCTTACTCCAGGCCCAGTGCTCTATCTACTACATCACCTAGTTGTTTTATTTGAGGCTGTTTTTAAGGCCACTTTTGCTTCACAATGCCTCTCCCAGTAGAACCCTCTCTTGTAAAAATTAAGTAGAGTCAAATAAAACAAATCAACATATTGACCATGTCTGAAAATATATATCTATTCTGTACCTATAATTCACCAGCTTTCTCCTAGGAGACAGAAAGCATGCTTCATAATCAGTCCTCTGAAGTCATGACATATCACTACGTTGATGTGAATTTTTGATACTTGTGGTGTTATTTTTCTGACTTCTTTTCTTCCTCCTCCTACTCTTCCTCCTCCTCCTCTCCATCTGCCTTGACACCTTAAAAGAACCTTGGCCTTGAGACCCCACCATCCTGTCTGGCTAGATAACTATCTCAGGTCCTGGTAATGGGCTCCTGCAAAGGAAAAGCTACAACATAGCTAAGGAGAACATTGAGGTCTAAAGGTTCCATCAAAGGACTTCCAGGAGCTGTATGTCAACCCTTCTGCACATGTGCTGTCAACTCAAGTCTTCTTTTCCCTGGACTCTGTTTGCAGTTATGGAAAAAAAAAATATGGCACAGACTTTTGAGGAGAATGTTTTGGACCAGCTAGGCTTACTATACCATCTGAGAAAATCCCCCTTACTAAACAATAATTAAGTCTGGCTGACTAACTGATATCAACGGATAATCATCAGGGAAGTTCATTGGTAGAGCTTATGAGATATACTACCTCCCCAAATCCTTCAGGGGTTACTTCTAGAACCCTGAGGGGAAATGGAGCAGCCACTCCCTGGGAACTTAATTTATCATTGTAAGTCAGGGTTAGGAGAATGGGGGTTAACTATAGAGCTTATGTAGCTAGGTGGAGCAGTAGACAGAGCACTGGAACCTGGAAGATTCATTTTCCTGAGTTCAAATCTGGCCCCAGACACCTACTAGCTGTATGACCATGGACAAGTAACTTAACCCTCTTAGCCTCAGTTTTCTCATTTGTAAAATGAGCTGGAGAAGTAAATGGCAAGCCACTCCAGTATCTTTGCCAAGAAAACCCCAAATGAAGTCATGAAGAGTTGGACACAACTGAAAAATGAGTCAGCAACAGAGCATGTGTGCTACAAATGTAAGATAGTTTTGGGAGGAGGGACATAAGCAGTTAGGAGGATCAAAAAAGGCTTCATGAAGGCAAATAGGTGGTGGAGTGGATAAAGAACTGAACTTGAATTCAGAAAGACTCAAGTTCAAATATGGCCTCGGACACTTACTACCTCTGTGATCCTGGGCAAGTCACTTTAATTGTTATTTCCCTCAGTTTCCTCATCTGTAGAATGAGGAGAATAATAGCACCTACTACCTAGGATTGTTGAGAGGCTAAATGAAAGAATATTTGTAAAATTCTTTGTAAACCTTAACGTGTTATATTAGTAAGAGTAGGTGGTACTTGAGTTAAGTTATGAAGCAAACCAATGATCCCTAAGATTCAGCAGTAAGGAGGGAGAGGATTCTAGACCAATATTAAAGCATGGTGATAGGAGAGGGAGTATTGAGAATGAGGAAGAGCAAGGTGTGTCAGAAAGTCTGTACTATAGAACTCAAGTATAAGTCCCTTGTAGTCCATATCACCAAATGATAATTTGTGTTTGTTCAAGAAAAGACAGAGTTTGTGCTGATAAACATTTAACAATCATCCTTTGGGGAAAAAAAGTGCACATAAAACACTTTTAAGTTTAACCTGCATTATTAACATTTTATTCATTACTTTTTAAGTCTAGACCAGTGGTGTCAAACTCAAAAAAAAAAAAAAAGCAAAACAAAAACCAATCAGGGACACTAAACTGTCCATAAGGATCCCTAGCACTGCATCTTGGCTTAGAAAATCATATATTAACACTATGTGTGTTCTATTGCATTTTAATTTATTTTGTTAGCTGTTTCCCAATTATATTTTAATCTAGTTTGGGAGTGTTGTGAGCCCCATTCCTGTGAACATCATGTTTGCCACTTTTGGTCTAGATGATCAACAAAATTAGCCCTGCTTTGTTGTCTTTGACAATTTCTGAAGTGTAAATGCTTATAATGAAAATTTAACAATCAACTCTCCCAACTGGTGTGAGCTGGCACTGGCATGGTATAGAATGGATCATCATGTATAGATACAGATAGATATAACTAGAAAAGAACATGAGTTACTTGTGTAGCAAGAATCAGAACTAACACTCAGCTAGCCTGAACATTAACACATTGGATGGATCCTTTTGGGAAAGTTTTCAGGAAGTTATAGACAAGAATCATACATGATAAGATTAGATCATGCATGGATGGGTTATATTCACTGCTGGTGGATAAAATATCACATTGACCAGATCATAGATTTATTGAAATAATGAGGTATTATGGTAAAGATAGTAAACAGCCTGACATAATAAATAGAATGTTGGGCTTGGGGACAGAAAGATAGAGTTCAAATATTACTTCTAACATTCAACCTATTTGCTCTGTACATGTTCTATCATTCCAGTAGAATATAAATGGCCAAAGGGCATAATTGTCTGATTTTTGTCTTTTTATTTCCAGTGTCTGTCCTGTAGGAAGTAGTTGAATAGAACTGAATCATATTGAATTGCATATTATAATTAAAAGTGTCCTTTTGGCAATGTTGTGCTTATGTATTAATATAATTGGTAGCTTTTTGTGATGATGGATAAAGGTTTGGAGTTGGAGTCAGAAAGACCTGAGTTCCAATCCAGCCCTGGACACTTAAGAAGCTGTGTGATCATGGGCAGTCATTGAACCTTGGTCTGCCTCAGTTTCCTCAACTATAAAATGGGGATAATTATAACACTTACCTTCTAGAGTAGCTGTGAGGATAAAATAAGATAACATTTGTAAGTTGCTTTACAAACATTAAAGTATTATGCAGGTGCCAGTCAATATTACTGTATGGGAGAGGCAGAATGAAATAGTGGCTATGTAAAGAGCAGTCTTTAGAGTCAGGAACCAAAGTTCTATTTGGCCTCTGAAGCATACTGGCAGTGTGTTCCTAGACAAGTCACTCCTGAGTGCCTCACTTATCTAATAAAAAATTACAAGGTTTATGAGCTATACTTGGTGTGATGAATTTCCCCACTGATGAAATTACAGATCCTTTGGATATATCCTAAAAATATTCATGGAAAAGAGACTCTATACATTGTTTACTCATTACACTATTTCTTAGCCTTTATTACTGGGAATTAAGCCTACCTTCCTTGTATATAGAGTAAGTGATCTCCTGAAAGGTATAATTTGATGGACCAGGAAGGCTTTTCTTTCAAAACACATTTTTCCTTCTCACCTGTAACAGTGTTTGAAATTTTACCTTTGAAAATGGATTCTCTGGGGTTAAGGCATTGGTCATCCAGACTTATTATACTAAAATGTGAATGTCCTTGGGAGAGACACTTTTAACCTGTAAGTCATTTACATTTTGTTTGAATTTGTTTCTTACTCTGCTTTGAGAAGCCACAGAACCAAGGGCATGGCCATTTTTATTGGGAACAATTATTGAGTAAGGACTGAAGAGTTAAGGATAATTCTGGAGCATGGGAGGACAGCCAGGTGATGCAAACTTGGTTGACGTTTTGGTGGGGGACCACTGGGCAGCCAAGGAGACAGCATGGAAGCACAAGAGAAGTTGGAAACAACCAAACTAAAACTTTGGCCAAACCAATCTTGCCTCAACGTTTGGGGGATCCAGTAGTTTTTCCCCCCCATGCCCAATTTAAGTCTTTTTTTGTTGTTTTATTCCCATTACCTCTTGTTATATTCTCTAAGGAAATGAGGACATAACATAAAGAATATAAAATAACTTCACATATTTGGTTCATGATGTATGTAATACAGTATAGTTCACATTTATGTAGTTATTTAAGGTTAGCAAAACATTTTCCTACTGGCAACCATGTCAAGAAAGTGATGCAAATATTATCTCCATTTTATAGATGAGAAAATTGAGGCTCTGAGAGGTCATGACTGATGCATGATCACAGCTAACAAATAGCTCAGGCAGAATTTAAACCCCTATCTCCTGACCTAAAGTTGAGGCTTTGTACACTAGAGCTGTTGCCTTGAGGTGAATTGTTCAGTCTCCTCTAAACAAATAACTTGCATTTGTTTCCTAGATCTTTTAATATGGAAAAAAAACCCAAGCAATTCTAGTAGGAGTAGCTTTACTCTGTGTAGCACACAGGACTATGGTGTAGGTTTTGAAATCAAGAGAGAGCTGGGTTTGAATTCGATGCTTGCTATCTATATAACCCTGAGTAAGTACCCTTCTTTCCCTGGGTTTCAATTTCCTCACCTGTAAAATAATAATATCTCCCCTGCCTATCTCACAGAGTTCCTGGGAGGAAAGTACTTGCTAAACCTTTCGCTGACATATAAATGAATGTTATTATTTCATTATTTTAAAATTTAAGATCCTATGGTTGTCCAAAATTCCTGACCATTGGTCTTCACTAAAATAGGAAATGTCAAAATTAATAAAAGGCAAAAGGCAATAGGATGTGAATCAAAGTTTTTATTTTCTTCCTTAATCTCCCCTCTCCCAAAAAAACATCTCTCAAAATGTTCAATTAAGGTTAGGTAATGAAATCTGATGATTCTTTCTTTTATTCTCAGGTGTCCCTATCTTTTTTATCTCTTTCATCACATTAGGGGTTAGAATATAAGAACATTTAAAACCTTGCAAAAGATCCGTATCAAATATGAAATTACTGGGAGCAAAATAATCCACTGCAAAAAACACTTTGAGTGTTAGTGAATGAAAGATACTATGCAAAGCAGGGATCTTGACCAGAGATCCAGGCTAAAATATCTATGCTTAATTATTTCTATAATTCATTAAATCTGTGATTTCATACATATGGATAATACCCAAGCAGATGGAAGCCAAACTTGACAAAATTATCTTTATGAATTGCTGTGTCCCCATCGCCACTTATCATAGGATTATAGATTTAGATATGGGAAGTACCATTTTTCAGATGAGGAACCTGAGTCCATGGGCAGTAGGGTGACCACTCTAAGATTATACAGGTAGGAAGAGCCACAGCCAAGATTGGAAACCAGGTTTTTGGGGATCAAATCCAGTGCTCTTTTCATGGTGCCATAATACTTGCATTATGGCTAACCTGGTGATGGACCTTTAGTTAGGTAAACTCTTGGACAGCAGGTATACAGTCTTTCACCAAGTTCACACTTAAAGCTTTTTCAGTTTGGCAGGGTGTTTCAGAGACTGAGATTCCTAGAATCACTTGTGAGAATACAGGGCCACCTGCATACACTGTAATGAGACATTAGATTAGGACTTTAGTGGAAGCCAGGTTATATTTCTAGAACTTAAATTAGACAAGAATCAGAATCTCAGAACTAGAAGCTTTGGAGTTTTCTCTTTCTGATACAAAGTGTGTTTAGGGTAGATCTGGGAAGAGTGTACCACAAATGTTTAACAACCAGATCTCAAAAACCCTACCCCACAAAGTTGTACACATGACCCACTTTATAATTAATCTTAATATGTTCCCCATCACTTTCATAAATCTGTAAATCAACAAAACAATAAATCAAGGCCTGATTTGTGCCTTTTCCCTATTTCTGAGGTACAGATGTTTACAATGAAAGTTTAATAATCAATTCTCATGAGCAGTTTGACGCAGCCCTAGCATAGCCCTGGATATAGGTAATATGTCACTTGTTGATATCAGCTACATTTGTCCTGAAAATTTTTCAGTGACAGTACTTATCTCCTTAACTTCTTGTCATTCCCCGATTCTTCTCATGGGCAGATCTTAGAAAGTTTCTTACAAGAAAAGGAGCATTTTCTTTTGGCTGAAATAAACACAAATTCACATACAAAATTCCTTTTTAAAAAGAAAAAGAAAAAGGAAAAGAGTTAAAAAATGGAGTGTAAAAGGGTCTCAGCAAACTAGAATGGTGGCCTAAGTGTAGCAAAATAAAATTTAAAGTTAACAAAGCAAAGTCTCACAACTGGATTTTTAAAAATGAAATTCCTTCAGGAGTGGTACATTTATTTTAGAATATCCCAATGCATCTAAAACATCTTTTGATTTTTAATTTTTTTTTTAAATTAAATTTTTTTTTTTTAAAGGCAATTGGGGTTAAGTGATTTGCCCAGGGTCACACAGCTAGTAAGTATCAAGTGTTTGGTCTGAGGCCTGATTTGAATTCAGGCCTTCCTGACTTCAAGGCTGGTGCTCTATCTACTGCACCACCTCACTGCCCCCTCTAAAACATCTTTTGGGGGCAGCTAGGTGATGCAGTGGATAGAGCACTGGCCTTGGATTCAGGAGGACCTGAGTTCAAATGCAGCCTCAGACACATAACACTTACTAGCTGTGTGACCCTGGGCAAGTCACTTAACCCCATTGCCTAGCCAAAAAAACCAAAAAACCAAAAAAAAAAAAACCCAAAACAACACATCTTTTGAAAAGATTAGAGGCAGTATGTGGATAGAATAACCAGATTTTGAATCAGATAATATGTTCAAATCCTAGCTCTGATGCTTAAGTACATCTTACTTGGGCAATTCACTTATCAGTTTCCTCACTGTAAAATGAAGAATTGGATTAGATGACCTTTGAAGTCCTTTCCAGATTTAAAACCTATGATTCTAGTATTTCTTTTTTCCTTAATTTTTAAACATTTTTATTTAAAGTTTTGAGTTATGTATTCTATCCTTCCTTTCCTCCTTTCCATTCTCCCTCCCTGATATGGTAAGCACTCAGATATAGGTTATCCATATGAAATTATTAAAAACATTTTCATATCAGTCATTTTGTGCAAGAAGACTCGAATAAAAGGAAAAAAAAGAAAGAAAGTGAAAAATAGCATGCCTCAGTCTGTATTCAATTCACAACTGGAGTTTTTAAAAAATCAGCTATTCAAGTATAGGACGAGGGATGCTTGGCTAAACACTGTATGTGAAAAGGACCAGGGATCTTTATTGGTTTGCAAGCTTAATATGAGTCAGTAGTATGATTTGGCAACCCCAAAAGCTAATGAGATCTTAAACTTAATTAAAAGAAGCATAGTAAGTATAGAAAGAACATTCTGGTTAGACCTAATCTGGAGTATTGCATTCAATTTCAGACTTTCCATTTTAGGAAGAACATATGGAAGCTACAAGATGCCCAGAATTGCAGATAGAAGACAAAGAGTATAAATCTATATGGTCATTAGATGCTACAACTGAGAATGTTTTAACTTATAGAAGACTTACCAGCAATTTTCAAATAGTTGGAGGGCTGGTATGTTAGAGAATAGAATTGCTTTACTTGGTCCCAGAAGTCAGAACTGGGACCAATGGTTAGAAATTATGGTGGGAATTTAATACAAAGGAAAACCTTTTCAATTTGAGCAAAATGGGCGTCTTTATCAAATAGTGAGTTCTCTATCACTGGAGGTCATAGGATACCAGATTACAGGACCATAGATTTAGAGCTTGAAGGGTCTTTAGAGACCATTGAATAGAAATCTTCTGTCTTCCTCCACATAAGAACTTTACAAATGAGGAAATTGAAGCACTGAGAGGTAGAGTGGGTTGCACAGAATCCCAAGATAATAAAAATAATAATAATAAGGTGATTTTCTATTTATTCTTATATAAATACACATTTATATGTTATACATACATGTGTTATGTATATGTATGTATGTATGTGTATCTATCTATTTATCTATATCTAAATATCTGTTACTATGTACCAGACACTATACTAAGTGCATTACAAATATTATCTCATTTGATCCTCACTACAACCTTGGGAGGTAAGTGCTATTATTATTACTATTTTATAGATAAGAAAACTAAGGCTGAGGGTAAGTGACTTGCCCAAGGCCATAGAACTAGTGAGTGTCTAAGGCTGGATTTGAACTCAGGTCTTCCTGACTCTAGGTCCAGAATTCTATCTACTACACCACCTGGTAAACATTGGAAGGAGAGTGTTGAACTCAAGTCTTTTTAACTCCTAGCCCAGTGCTCTATCCACTCAACCAAGCAGCTTCCTTCACTTGGAAATTGGATTATTTGTTGAGGATACTGTCTATAGATGGAACTTGTGTTAGGGATATCTTAAGTGAATTCTAAGAATTTTTTCAGCACTGAAGAGTTATGTATTTAATTTTTTTTAAGTTAGTGCCTGATATGTTTCAGGTCCATTTGATGGTTTTAGAGCCTATACATGTATATACTGCAGTAGTAAGGCTCTGGAAAATCACTTCCTTGAATGAATTTTTTAAAAAAGCATTTATTAAGTGTTTTCAATGTGCCAAGCACTTTATAAAGTGCTAGCTATGCAAATACAAAATCAAGGGAGTCCTTACCCTTAGGGAACTTAAAAGGAAGCAACATTCTGTTGAGGAGCGGTGACCAGGGAGAAATGGTTTAATTTGAGAAGACACCAGGATAGTAAGTAGAGCCCCAGGAAAGCAGAATGACAGAATCTAGTCCCAATGGCAGTGTTGATTGGATTGTTCTGGAGCTGGGAAAGGGAGGAGTGGGATGGGAGAGTGGAGTAGAGGAAGTACCTGGGCAGTACAGGTCAGATGTCAATAAAAGATGGCCAGAGTCCAGAAGCCAGTTAGATAAAGTGGGCCGTGTGACTTACACCATGGGCCCCAGGGCAGGAGTTTCAAAAGTGAAGACTGCAAATTACTAGATACTTTACAGAGAAGTTGTATAATCCTTGTAGATTAAACTATGGACTATTTTCAAAACTAGGTTTCAACATTATTCTGTGACTAGTTTCTGTACATGTATAATAATGGGGCAATGTGGTATTAGAGAATTCATGTGATATTAGTACCTACCTCAATGGGTTTTAATGAAGGTAGAATAGGATAATGTATAGAAAAAACTTTAAAGCCTTGTAAAATTGTGAGGTTTTTTTTTTTAAATCGATATCAGTGTTCTTCTAATCATTTTTGATGGAGTTCAAGCAGCTTAGGAAGTATGGCAGACTGAGCACTAGATCTGGAATCAGGAAGACCTGAATTCAAATCCAGCCTCAGACATTTATTAGTTATATGACTCTAAGCAAGTCATTTTAGCTCTGTCTGCCTAAGTTTTCTCATCTGTAAAATGGAGATAAAAATAGCAACTATTTCCTAGTATTGTTATAAGGATCAAATGAGATGACATTTGTAATGTACCTTAAGGTGCTATACAAATAATAGTTAATTCTACTCGTTAATAAGTAGAAATGGTCTTGAGCCAGGTCTTTATCCTGATTTATCTTTATGGCTAATATTGGGAGAATTATTGTACAAGTGAATAATACGCACACATACACACACATGCATGTGCACACATACACATATGAATTATTGGAATGCAGTCTTATCTTTTGTAGACTTAATGGAAACATCTTTTGGATAATTCTAGTGGTAGGATAATAAGCTTAATGTGTTCTTCTTGTTCCCACATAGTTTCTTTTTCTCCTAGTTCTCCATATGATAATTATTACTTATTATGCCATTCTTCTCATCTCTTTATGAAGGTATATAAAAAATCATCTTGGTATGAGTCACTATCTTGCTATTCCCTTCTGTTTAGCATTCTATGGAGGGTTGCATAGGTGGATAAAATAACTGCGTTTTGTCATTAAGTAAAAGTATTTGGATTCAAGCTCCTCCTTTGAAAACATTCTAGGAATAGCTGTGGTAGCTCAGGGGACAAGAATAAAGTGAACCTACTCATCCTGTTCCCACAAGGTTTTGATCTCTTTTAGGTGTCTATATTTTGAATGTTTTTGATTCCATGTAGGTTGGAAATTTATGTGTATTTGGTATAGTGACATTATGAAAACATTTAAAACTTTTTTTATGAATCATTATGTCTGGGCAATTGTAGGCTATACTTCATTTTATGATAATGGTCTAGTTCCAGTGCAGTTTATTGGTTGGATTCTACAGGATATTTTGGTTCTATATTTGTAGAATGGGGATTTGTCATCTCTCCATTAATGAAAACTTCTAATGTAGAAATCTAACCACCAGTTCATTTTATGTTTGATATTCTATAGATGCTAACTTTTTGTATCCTTCAATGATGTGTTACATATTTTCTACCATGTCCTTGCACGATCTACATTCATCAGTAAATCCAGGCTTCTTAAGGATAACCCTACTCTAATTTCTGGTAGTCCTACCCTGCTCCTGAATATCTCCATCATCATTTTCATCATCACCATCATCATCATTATCATCACCACCAACATGATCATGAATATGATCTTCATCACCTATTTACCCCCTTCAAGTTACTGTGGAAACAGCAAAGTTTGCTCATAGAATTTAGAGCTAGAGGGGAACTGAAGTCCTCTGACTCTTAATCTGGTGCTCTTTCCACCATGCAAATTGCATATAACTTGGAAATTATAACCATTGCTCCCATAATAACGAATTTTAAGAATTTCTAGCCACTCCTAGAATTGTCTTGAGATTTGGGAATGTAGCTCTTTATTGAGTGAGCTCATCAAAAATCTAACTTATCCTTTGTGTTTCACTCTGTTCAAGGAAGAAATTATCTCTGCTGGGGAATCCCACTCATGCTTCAGAGAGCGAGGGCTTGCCAGAACCTGGGCTTCAGTCACTGGTCAATAGAAAGACCTTATTACCAATATTAATGTATTATCTGGAGCTGATAAGATGATCCTGCTTCAGGACTGCAGCTTTGGGCATTTGTTTAATTAATAATAAAAGGCCCTGTCCCATATGACCTTATTAAGATGACGTTTATTAGTGGCCAGAGAGCTCTGAGGGTATAACCAACTGCAGCACATCAGAGTTGTGTTAGATGCAGGAATGATCATCAAAAGACATTTGCCCCAGGGCTCTTTGGAGCTCACAGGGGTCTACGCTAGCCTCCTTCACAGAAATATAAATGGCAACAACATCAAGAACCTGGTTGAGGAAAGGATAAGGACTGGATCTATGATTTCATCAATGTGAGGAGCTATGAACCTGGTTGAGGAAAGGATAAGGACTGGATTTATGATTTCATCAATGTGAGGAGCTATGAACCTGGTTGAGGAAAGGATAAGGACTGGATTTATGATTTCATCAATGTGAGGAGCTATCAGATTAGGATATTCTCTCTGCCTATGTCTTGTCACTTTTTCTGAAACTTATTGTCTCGGACAGCTGCCTAGAGCCCTGAGAGGTAAGTTACTAGCCCAGGGTCACACTGCCACTAAGTATCAGAAGCAGTCTTCCTTACTTTGAGATCTTTGTAATATATCATAGGTTGTACCTATAGAGAACCTTAAGGTTTGCAAAGTATTTTATATATGTTATCGTATTTGACCCTCATAAAAACTCTGGAAGGTAGGTGCTCTTATATCCATTTTATAGGTGAGGAAACTGAGACTCAGAGAGGTTTAATGATTTGTCCAGGGTCACACAGCCATTGTGTATTACAGTTGAGAATTGAACTCAAAACTCTCCAGATTTAAGGCCTACTCTCTATCCACTAGTTGTTGCTACCTGTAATGGGTGTGCCTATGGAAATATTTCTAGAAAGGACGAGGGAGTCAGAAATGAAAAGGGAAGTCAAGTACTCCTGATTCAGAATTAGTCAGTAAACTGAAACCTCATTGTGTTTTGTGCTGAAGAGGCAGCTAGGTGGTATAGTGGATAGAGTTCTGGACCAGGAGTCAGAAAAATTTGACTAGCTTCAGATTTACTACCTATGTGACTTTGGATGAGTCACTTAACCTCCGTCTCATTTTTCTGAACTGTAAAATGAGGATTATAGCAGTACCTACCTCTCAGAGTTGTGAAGATTCATAAGATAATATTTGTACAATACCTGGAACATAATAAATGCTTAATAAACGCTTCTTCCCTTCCCTGATTGTCTCCCTAGAGCTGAAGCACCAGAAGTTGCTTATGATTTAACAGTGACTGACAGTAGAAATCAGACAACCACTGTTAACTTTGTGTATGATACGTTGTCCAACCCATACGGTTGGATGGCCCTGCTTTTGGATCAAGATACCTACTTGCTGAGATTTGAGGCTCCTTGGATTAACATCAATCTTCAGGTAACCCTGGGCAATTATTGATTAGTCAATGCAATCTCTCCCTGAATCTCCCCTCCTAATCATTCTTATAACTGTTTTCTTAGAACTCATCTCACAGTGAGATATGGTTATCTTTTAGATGGAAAAAAAAATTTGAATCACTTCAAATCTCATCTTATCATATTTCTTATACTTGAAAAGTATGTAGTAATTCTAATATACTAGGAAGATATTCTGCCATAAAACTTATCTGAAGAAATGGCTTTATTATTTGCCAGATTAGTAAACCAAATTATTCCCATTAGAAAATAGTTGCAGCCAGATAAATATCATAGGGGTGTATGTCTGTGTTGACACACTGCCATCTTGTGGCCAACACTTAAAATGTAAATAAATATGCTGGGAGTTCCAACACTTAAGTGCGGGATTTTGTTTTTTAAAGGTTGGGTCACTATAGGAAGGTCATTGTTGAGCTCCTTCTCTGCCCTTCAGCTCTTCTATTAATTCCTCTTTCACTATGAGTATTCTCTCTTAGAGGACAAAAAGGAGACTTGCTACTGGAGCCCCCTGGGGACTCAGTCACATTATTCTCTCTCTTTTCCTGAATTTCTGAGGGTTTTATTTCCCTTCATGAATCTTCTCATATCTCCTCAGTATTATTTCTGAGACATGTTGCTATGATTGCCTGAATCTTTTAAGAGTAGGTAATAGGTTGGCAAAATTTTGGTTTACCAATCTGCACACTGGATTCTAGTCCCAGCTGCTCAGTTACTAACTGGCTGAGTGACCTTAGCAAATCTCTGCCTGGCTCAGCCTCAATAATGCAAATGTAATATAAAGGCGTTGAACTTCTGATGTCCCTTTCACTTCTAAATCTATAATCTCTAGTTATGAATGCACCACTTTGAGAATGCTGCTGATGTGATATGATGACGGCTTACCCTTCTTGGTAGCATCCAGTCATTTTCCACAGAAAGAAATTGACACTGATAAGGGCTCAGTGACTTGCCCCAGTCACAATGGTGACTTTGTAGAGCCAGGATTTGAAGGTTGATTCTCTAATTCTGAAGCCCACATTCTCTTTTAAGAGGCATGATTTCCAAATGACGGAAAACCAAGATGTGCTGTCAGTGACCAGTATGACCTGTTTTCCACAGTATTCAGCAACTTTTGATAATTTTACTTCTGGTAATTACCTGCTCATGGTGCATAAAGATGTGCAGCCACATGCTGACATCCTGGTGATGTGTGGGACCAGAGTTGGCCAGTCGCTTCCATCTCCTCCATCTGCCACTTGTGATAAGGCCTGTGATTGGTTCTTCAACAGCCAATTGGGGGAGCTCACTTATCTGGGTAAGTATATGATCAAGAATGTCTGGTGGATGTATACTACTGGATTCTACTAGTTGAGTGTCATTTGACTTTCTTTGCATATAAGTATGTATATTGCTTCTTAATTTGGGGACATGAACATTTGTAAAATAATTGATAGTGAGGAGAAAATATACTTTAAAGTAGAGGTTTCAAACGTGTTACTAGTAGCCCAAACCAAATTAAAATGGAATTGATAAATTCCATAAATTAACAAAATAAATAAAATATAGTAGAACATACATAATGTTAACATATAATTTTCTAAGTCAATATGAAGCCCACAGGAATCCTTATATATGGTTTAGTGGCCCCATTTCTATTTGAGATCGATACCATTACTTTAGAGAACTCTGATATTGATGTACAGAATTGCTGCAATTGAAGAAAATAGGATTTTTTTTTCTCGAAGGGAAAGGATGCACCAGGAATTTTTTGCATACATTCAGACAATGTCAGACTGGTAGAAAACTTCTAAAAGGAAGAATGAGAAATTACTTTAGAGTATTTGAAGGGTATCCAGTGCAGGTGTGTGTGGAGAGAATAGCACTCCAAAGAGAGGTTGATAAATTGGACTGGGAAGAGAGAGTTGGACAGTAAATCAATCAACAGCATTTATTAAGTGCCTACTAATTACCAGATACTCTTGACATTGAGTATATGAGATCAAAACAAAATTGTCTCTGCCTTCAAGAAGCTCACATGCTTTTAGGGGAGACAATAAGCATCAACTAAATACAAATCTATTTGGGAGGTCACTTTAAGCTTCCTGTTTTAAAAAAAGTTGAAATAGGGGAAAGGCTCAGAATAAATAAGTAGGTTATTGGGTAAAAGGGATAAATTGCAAGATGGGTGGACATGCAGTTCAAGACTCGATGTGTGTGTGCAGGGAAGGAAATGTTGTTCATCCCTTCATTTTTGAAGAGAACCGGTGAAATCAGAGAGCAATGTCTTGACTTCTCAGTGAATTGGATTTAAGTGAGGCAGAGTTACACAAAGTCATCAGCCTCTTTATCTCTTCCAGAGTCATCAAAGTCTAGTGGCAGGACATAAGTGAAGGTGGCAGGGAAGGAAATAGGGTCTAGAAGCTTGCTGTTCCTAAATTTGCCTAAGGACACTTACAGACCTAAAGTAGACAATGCCCCTCTTCTGTCTTCTGAGTAGCTTTGCCTATAGTAGGCACTTAATAAATTTGTTGAATTGGGTTGAATTGAACTGAGGAGGCAGGAGGGTTTGAACCTCTTGCAAATACATCAATTTCTATGCACTTTATTGTGATTTAGAGGACTCACAGTACATTAAGATCAGAGTTTCTAAAATTTTGGGGAAAATATCTAAGGCTTTTCCCATCTGACTGGTACTCTAGTGGTGATAGGGAATTATGATATAACTGATACTCAGAAACAGGCCCAAAGAGGGGCAAATTCCACTTCTCCACATTT
The DNA here is from genome assembly GCF_003287225.1 of Phascolarctos cinereus. Taxonomy (NCBI): domain Eukaryota; kingdom Metazoa; phylum Chordata; class Mammalia; order Diprotodontia; family Phascolarctidae; genus Phascolarctos; species Phascolarctos cinereus. The sequence continues at coordinate 218,613,763 of NW_027555958.1, forward strand.
TATTTTGAGTTTATATTTAAGCTTAAAGAGGTAGCGTTAGCTAGTGGTTGGAAATTTGGTTTCAGCCAGGAGGACACAAGTTCAAGATCCTCTTCTAACACGTCAATCAATCTTCATTGTGAATTTATTAAGTGCTTACTACTTGTCAGATGTGCTAAGCACTGATGATTTTTAGAAAATGGCAAAAATCATCCTTGCTCTCAAGGAGCTCACATTCTAATAGGGGAGATAAAATGCAAATAAATGGGTAGGGGAAGGTACTAGCAGCTTGACCAAGAGGGAAAGGCCTCTTTCAAAAGGTGGCATTTGACTTGAGTTTTGAAGTTAGCTAAGGCTTGTGTGACCTTGGGAAAGCCATTTAATGTCTCAGTGCCCCCAGGGAATTTTTTGAGAAGTTGCTCATTTGTCTAGGTAAAAGGAATTTCTTTACTGAGAAGCTCCATATACCAATGAACTTACAAGTGTGTTAAAACAATTCAGTTCAATTCAATAAACATTTATTAAGTATCTACTACATGCCAGGCACTGTGCTAAGCACTGGGGCCAAAAAAAGAGGCAAAAGACAGTCTCTGCTCTTATGGAGCTTATAATCTAATAACAACAACAAAGAGAAAACCTACCCCCTGCAGTGCCTAATTTCTTTGAAATCCTGGAACTTTCTAGATGACATAGAACTGACTAGTTAAAATATACAGAATTCCTTCCATTTTGGAAAGGAGTCACTGTCAGGACCTCATGGTCTCAATGTGCCATCGATGTGAAGATTCATGCCCATGTTTTAGAAGGTAAAGTTTGAAATTGGCCAACTCTGAAAAGCTTCCAGAATTCCCTTCAGATTACTTTATAGGGTCCTGAAAATAATATTTTGACCAGTTAAGTGTCTTTGGAAAGTCATTTATCTCACTAAATTTGCTTTGACTCCACTCTCTTTTCCTTCATTAAGCCTTGTCCCTTCTTATTATCTGCTTATCCCTCTGCCGCTTGTTATATTAGGAAGTTAAAGAAACAAGTATGGGATTCAGGGTAGTGGGGATGTTCAAAGTTAAGTCACAAACATGGATTCCTATGAAAATTAAGCCAAGGTGGAGTAGAAAGGAGAACCAGTGGATACATAACCGTATGTGGTTTTTATTAGGCCTGCTACTTGATTTCCTCTCTCCCCATCTTTGTTTAGATGTAAGGCTTGCATGTGTTTGTATTAATGATTGACATCACATGCAGAGGTGCCCATTTAAAATGCTTTTTAATTTACTCTGGTGGTTACATGTCTTGTATCATAGATTTAGACCTCGGAAAACCCATAGAGGTCACCTAGTTCAATTCACCTATTTTACAAACAAGGAAACTGAAGTGCAGAGCCAGTAAATGACTTGAACAATTAGCCAGTAACAGTGAACAGGGCTGGGATTTGAAAACAGGTTCACTGATTCACAATTCTGCATTTTTTTTTCACTCCTGGGAGACCAATTTTGGGACAGTGGGTTGCCTCATTGTTTTGGTTCATCCATAGGCTTTGTTTTCATTTTATACTTACAAGGTAGGAATTGAAGAACACCACCATTTTCAGTTCTGTCCACTGAATTGTTAACTACTTGTCTAATGTCACTCTGAATGTGGTGTTGGCTAGAAGAACCCAGGCGTTCCAGCTTGTAAGCCACTACTTATCTCCACTAGAGTGTGCTGCCTACTAGATAATTGTTGGAATTCAACCACTTTGCTGAGGTGGGATGGGGGTTGGCTGGGTGGAGAGCTGCCCTTACCCCATCCATCACCGGAGGCAGGGTTTTAGTAAGCTCAATGCCTCAGTCAAGCATTTTGTTGGCTTCCCCCTCCCCCCACCTCAGGGACAGCTTTTGGCTTCCTTCTAGTTGAGAGCAGGCTTCTCCTTTGTGATTTTCTTTTATCTCTTAAGGGAAAACCCTTTTTAATTTCTCCCTCCCCCTCAGTTTCTTCATCTGTAAAATGGGGTTGAAGATATTTATCTCAGGATATGGTGGTTCATGATACTTTAAACCAGCTATGGCTGACTTACCTTTCTGCAAATTTGTTGTTGAGTGAGGTTGCTTTAATTGAACTCATTACAAATCCCTTTTATTTGTCCAGAGGATCAGAAATATCATGAGATTCAAACCAAGCATACACCCAGCAAGCATTTCTGAAAGGATAGCATTATATCTTTTTTAGAACTTACAACTAAGACCAACAGAGGGGCATGTGACAGAGTGTCTATGACGTGTGTTTTCTCAACTGGAGACTGCTATCCTCTCAGTGATTAGTTTCAATAGAATAATATGGCTAATTTAACAAATACAGAGTTCTTTGAAGGCTGGAGGCTTTATTCAGATTGTCCTAAATCCATTGAGAATTCTGAGGAAGCAAGGACTCAGGATCATAGACCTAGAATAAGAAGAGACCTCAGAGTTCATCTAGTTCAATCCTCTTATTTTATAGGTGAATGAATGAATGAATTAGTGAATGAATGAATGAAAATGTAATAAGCCTTTACTATGTGCCAAACTTTGTACCTTTAAGTATAGAAGATACAAAAAAAATCTAGAGCAGAGACAGTCCCTGTCCTCAAAGAGCTTACTTTCAGATGATGAAATTGAGGGGGAGAGAAGTTAAGTGACTTGCCCAACGTCATACAAGTAATAAGTAGCAGAAGGATTTATGAGACTAGACCTGAAATTAAGCTGCCTGGGTATAAGCACGCCCATTATGATACCCTTTGGTAGAACCTAGAAATAATTTTGTTTCATAGTTTTATAGCTGTAAACCTGAAAGTGATGTCAGAAGTCATCTTCTCCAGATCTCCCATTTTATGGACAAGGAAACTGAGGCTAGAGAAGTAGAATGTCACACATTTGTCTGATCAGTAATTTTGAACTGTTACTTCTATATCATGCTGAGAAGCAAATATGATCTAGGAATAATGATTCCTTTATGTTTGCAAAAGTCTGGACTAAAACCAAGAAAGGCTATTTGTCCTTTTATGGCCCAATGTTTTGGTTCCACTTTGAGCCCAGAGAATATCCCTGTCACATAGAGTCTTCTGTTTATAGCTGTTGCTTTTCCTCCTGTTTCTTCAGTTTGTGAGGAACTACTTTTTAAAAATTTTTTTAGTTACATTAATGCTCTGAAATAATTAGTCAACTAATTAATCCAGTTTACAAGCTTTGTAGGATTCTTCAGCTGTCAGTCAGACCTAGGCCTGAGGCCTACATTTAGTCTCAGCTCCCTTACCCATGTGACTGGTTGCTATGACTACCGGCTACATCTGCTGACACCCCACTCTCTATTTATTGCTTAATTAAGAATTTCACGCTCAGTCCTTATCTGCCTCTAAGAACAAGCACACACTGTTAAGAAATTCCAAATTTAGTCCCATGGACAAGGCAAGTCTTTCTTGTAGGCCTAGCTGTATGGAGCCGTTCTAACTACCCTCTTGGCATCCAAGCCGCCACCCTTCAATCAAAAATCATTAAATGGGGCAGAGATAATGAGCATGCAGCATATCAAAAGAAGGATGTTTGCTTGGTCCAAAGGAGGAAAAGCTGTCCAGCCCCATGCACAGCCGCCACTTCAAAGGGAGATGAGTTCTCTTGTCAGTAGGGCCCAATAAAGCTCTGTTGTTCCAGGCTTGACTTATGCAAAAGGTCTGGTATGCCGGAGTCCCATCTCCCAGACGCAGACTCCCTTCAATTCCCTGCTCCATACCCCCCCCCCACCTTTTTCCTTCCACACGTTCGTGTGTCAGCAGTTAGGCAGCTGGGTCCCCCAAAGCATCAGTCTTGGAGCGTATAATCACTGACTCTCCATTCACAATGGCCACTTGTAGGGGGGTGGTCAGGAGGAGGTCTTACTTACAATAGGAACACAATTATTGCAGCTGCTAGGGAGGGCCATGATTCTTCCTGTAGAAAAGTAATAGGTCCTGCCCAAAACAGGGGGAGAAGGTTGGGGCGAGGCAGTGGGGGTGGAGAAAACAATCTTGAGTTTATTATTCATATTCTGACTCTTGGAGGCCCATTGCTAAGCCAGTGGGGTTCCAGCAGCTGCTCGTACATAGCCTCTTTCTAATAATTGTACATTCTGTCAGGGGTCAACTTACTTTTGACCTCATCCTTTTGTACCAGTAAAAGACTCTTTAGGGCAAACTGTTGGGTTGTGGCAGGAGTGCATTAAACACCCTCAGCTCCCCCCTAGCCAACCAGCACCGGGTGATAAATTTACATCAGATGCTGGGCCATTCACAAGAGAATTCTGGAGTTCACACAGTCTCCTCTTACTTAGTGGCACATGGCTGAACTAGGGCATTGTGGGAGCTGGCAGCTGAGCAGGTCCACCATGGAGTTATCAGGCTCAGATGCTACTGACATGCTACTCTCTTCTGACCTGACTAGAAAAAAAAAAACGATATCTAGCCAGCCGGGCTAATGCTCATCTCTGAGTTCTCCCAAGCAAATAGAGAAAGGGAGTCTGGTAGGGAAAGAAGCTGGTGTTGATGTTCATGGGGGCAAGAATGCTTTTGGCTGGGAAGACAGATGGGCTTTTCTCATCTGGTTTCCTTACTTAAAAAAACTCAATAAGCAGAGGGGTCTAGGAGGATATTCCCAGTTAAGGAGAATCTCACAGAATCTAACTTTTCCAAGGGATAGAGATGGGCAGAAATGTCCACTCGCTAGGCTTCCTCTTTCTCAAAGGATTATGAGTAATGAGACTGAATACATCACCAATTGGAATCTTCTGTATTTAATCTTGTTTCCGCCTCCATACAGCTCTTTGAAACAAACTGAAGACTCAAGGATTTTACTTCTGTTTCCTAAAGCTCTCTGGGAGGATTTCCTGGGATGGAGTTGGGGAGGGGGAGGAGTATGGGGAGAGGTGAATCTTATTCATTCCTCTGTTGCCATTCTAGTCCTGAGGTCCCCTAAGGCAATCCATAGCATTCTAGTTACTAAATTAATTTACATTTATATAGCACAGTTCATCCCCCAAGGATCCCCAAGCACTTTACCAGTCATGTGAAGGGCTGACTTAAGGGAAATACACCAACCTCCAGGGCAGAAATATAGGTAGCAGGACAGAGCTTGGAATAGACGGAAAAGGCTTTTGCCTGATTGGCATAAGGAACTTCTCTATTGGGAGAAGGGAGGAAAGAGAAAAACAAAAATGAAAACAAAACGGAGGTATAGTTCCAATGAATTCTCCAGGACTTAAACATCTAGGTGTTCATTCTACATCCACCAGGTCATCTTTGCTTCAGTAAAAGTTCACTGCAAGTAAGCCCTTTCCTGTGAGATTTTTCCCTGCTAAAGTGCATGAGATACAACATAAATCTTGCCATTGAAGCCAATAGCTTATTACCCTATCACTTAAAATAGGCGAGGAAAACAAAACAAAACAAAAAAGTGGGAATTAAATAAAATATAAACACTTTCTTTTCTTCTTGGATTTCCAGCCTCAGAGCCACAAAACTAGGTTTAGGAACATTTTAAAGCCTTCATATTTTCAGAAAATGCTAAATAAACAAATTAGGTCTTTTCCCATTGTTTGTTGTCAAGTCATATTTATCATATTCATCATTATCATAAACTAAGATTAATTGAAGATCCAGACATAGCATAGTGCTATATTGGGTGACTGTCAAGGACATACTTAGTTTTGAGGAATTTCTTCTTTGTACTTCTCAAATTCCTACTGTTACTCAAAATAGGTTAAGCAGGAGTTAATTTACTCACATCATGACCAGAATACAAAGGCCCAGTGCTATAGAAACACCCAGAGGAGCTGGGTGGCATCTCTTCCATTCTTTTCCTTAGACCCCTACATACTAATTCCATATTTGAACATCTCTAGTACAATGCACAGGGAAGAACACAGATCTTCTTTTAAAAGTAGTTTTGGGACAGTAGCAGATTGGGTAATGAGTAGTAAAGGACATCTTTCTCTTTTGCATTGACTCCTCTCAATCCCAGATGCTACTTTGTAGTGAATATAATTAACAAGGCCAAAGATAGTTTCATTGTTATATTTGTATCCTCCCAAACCACCACAATTCCTGGCACCTACTGTAGTGGGTATTTACTGAGAACTGAGAACTCTAAATGTAGAATGAAGGACCTTTCTGTTCCATGGGCTCCAGAGTTCCTGCATGTGTGTGTGTGTGTGTGTGTGTGTGTGTGTGTGTGTGTGTGTGTGTGACAGTCACCCCTCCACACTCCCAATGCCAACTCTATTTTTCCTTGCTCTTGAAATGCATCTTTTAATCTTATCTGCCATCTTTCATTGTAAAAGGTTTACAAAATCTAATCGGACAATCACAGAATCTCATTTGGAAGGGCTGTCAGTGGGCATTTTAAAAGGAAGCCACAAGATTGCTCTTTAACAAGTGGTCATCCAGTTTCTGTTCTTGTACTGACTGTGGAAATGGAGAGCCTAAGTTTAAATCCCATATCTGACATTTGCTACCTATTTTACTTTGGGCAAGTCATAAACTCCCTGGACCTCACTTTCTTCTGTAAAATGAAGAGGTTGGACTAGATGACCCTTGAGGTCCTTTCTAGCTTTAGATCTGTGATGCTGTGTCTTCTAACAAGAACCTATTACTTTCCAAGGTAATCCAATCCACATTAAGATAGCACTAATCATTAGGAAACTTTTCCTTACATTACATCAAAATCTGCTTCTATCTACCTATTTTACCTAGTGTTTCTAGTTCTGCCTTCTTAGCTGAAGTGAAACAACAAGTCTAATTCTCCTCTGTATAGTAAACCTTTAAATCAGTCGGTCATCAAGCATATATCAAGTGCTTATTGTTTGTCAGGCACTGTGCTAAGTTCTGGGGATAGGAAGAAAGGCAGAAACACTGTCCTTGCCCTCAGTGCTCAGAGACAACTATACACTTGTTCTATCATCTCTTCTTCAGTCTAAGTAAACTTGTTTCCTTCAATTTTTGTATGGCATGGTCTCTTCAACCTGTCTTACTACTTTATTATACAAAATGAAATCTTTAGGGAGGAGGAATGATGTGGAAAGAGGTAAGGAGTTATCATATAAAAGGGTCATTGACATTGCTTACAATAAAACCTGTCATATTTTCCTCCATTTATAAGACCCTTGTAAATGAGGACCTTTGCTTCCCCTTAGTTCAAGAGTACCCTTGGTGCTGAAACACTCCAGCTATAACTAAAAGAGGGGAAGTAACACCCCACATCTCAAGAATCAATGCATATACATTAATGTCAAGGTGTGGTACAAACTGAAATGGAGAAGATAGATGTCGTGTCTGCTAGCCACCCTTGAAACAGTCTCCATCCTGCCAGGAACTGCATAACTTGGGAGAACAGTCCTGAAATTGTCCATTTCATTATTTATTATGGCATGATAACATTCTGTGATATTCATCTACTGTGGTTTGTTTGCCTATTCCTGCTATGAATCGGAGTCAAGTGAGCAAAAGCAGTTGAACAATTAATACAATGATAAAAAATGGAGAATAAAACAACCTTGAAAGACTTTGTATCTCTGGTCGACTCAATGATAAACCTGAAGTCCAGAAGGATTAAGATGAAACAATCCACTCACCTCCTGACAGAGAGGTTATGAATTTAAAATGTAGAAAGAACCAGGTCATTTTGGACCTGGTTAATGTGAGGATCTGTTTTGTTGGACTGTGAAAATAAGTATTGAGGGATTTTTAAAATATAAATTTTGGGGAAAGGGTAGTGGGAAGAACAGATTAGTAAAAATGCTTTTTGTCAAAAATACAAATAATAATCTAAGACTCTATTATGTGTAGCTTGCTTTTCCCCTTAGTATACAACAAATTCAATATATAACATCAAATGTATATTGATTGATGAACTTCTTATTAACAGGTTTCATTTTTATTCCACTTCCTGACAATAAGGGAGTAATGAGCTCATTCTACTCCAGTGCTCTATACCTTAATGTTTCTTACCTTGCTTGCTTAGTAATTACAACTCGTGTTCATGGGCAAACTGTTGGTTTTGAGTGAATCTTAAATCAGAAAACCCAGTAGAGTTCCTTTTTTTCATCTCTAGCCTTTACCCCACCCCTAGTCTTTACTTTCTAGAGAGAGAGCCTATTCTAGCCAACCCCAAGTGTGAGGCAGAGAGAGGGTAGGACAAGAAGAGTAGTCTAACTTTACAAGTATAATCAATACATTACTTGCCTTCTCAAGGCATGTTGAAGGGGAGGAAGAAAGAGAATTTGGAACTCAAATTTTTTAAAAAAAAATGAATGTTAATTTTTTACATATAATTGGGAAACAGTTAAGAAAATAAATACAATATATTATAAAAGAGAAAAGTAGTCTAAGCCTATAAGCAAATGTTATTAATATTTGTTATTGATTCCTGAAGAAACTAATCAGATGGAGTCAAATAGAGGCTTGTGATCAGAGTTGATGGAGTTGGCACCGACTTGTAGGCTGGGTTCAGGTGTTTCACTATCATTTCTACCTGTGTCTTCCACCTCTTTCCTTAGAGTTAAAAGAGAGAAGAGAAAGATGTATTGTGCCTGAGAATCACAGAATCACATAATAATCATGATTGGAAAGTCTTTTAAATTTTTTTTCATCTTGAAAAAATATTTTGAAGTTGATAAACATGAATGTTACCATATATACAAAAGAGAAAAAGAAAATTGCTTATGAAACCATGAAGCTCCATGATATTCAGTTTACTTCCTTTTTTGAAAGCATATAATACATTCAACCAGTGTTTCAAAGCTATCTTGATAATCTGTATCTTCCCCTGAAGTTCCAATTCTCCTTTATGCATTTTTTAAATGCTTAATTGGTATTCTTTTCTTTTATGAATCCTCTTCCCCTTGACAAAATTTTTTTAAAAAACTGACATAACAAATAAGTATCATAAAATAAAACCGATTCATACCTTGGTCCTGTCTGAAAATGTTTGTATCATTCTTCATCTCCGGCCAATTACCTGTCTGTCAAGTAGGAAACATGCTTCATCCTCAGCCCTTTGTAGTCATGTTTGGTAATTGCTTTATTCAGAGTTCTCAGATCTTTCAAAGTTGCTTTTCTTTTGGTAATTGTAGTCTTTTTGTTTTTTTAAAAAAGGTTTCTATTCTTTTTTGAAATATATTTTATTTATTTCATTAAATATTTTGCAACTGCATGTAAATTTTTTCATTTTTTTAAAATTTTGAATCCCCAATTTTCTCCTTCCCACTCCCTTCTTGAGAAGGGAACTGATTTGATATTGATTGTACATGTAAAGTCATGCAAAACATATTTCCATATGTCATGTTGTGAAAGGAAACAGACAAAAACAAAAACAAAAAAATAAAATTAAAAAAAGTATGCTTCAGTCTGTATTTATAGTTTATCAGTTCTCTCTTTCTGAAGGTGTATAGCATTTTTACATTACGCATCCTTTCAGAACTGCCTTTTCATGATCTTAATCAGACTAAGTCTTTCATAGGTGATCATTCTTAGAACATTGACGTTGCTGTGTACAATGTTCTCCTGGTTCTGAACCCAGGATGTGAGGATCAGCTTGCTATTGGAACTTGCTTTATATTACTAGACAGATGATCATCTGAAAGGATGACCTACTGGAAAAATCACTGGATTAATTTTTTTTAAATTATTCATTTATTTTTAGTTTTTTGCACTCACTTCTGTAAGATTTTGAATTCCAAATTTTCTCCCCATCTGTCTCCTCCCCTCCACCACAATGGCATGTAAATTGATATAGGTTCAACATATACATTTATATTAAACCTATTTTCACAGTAGCCACATTGTAAAGAAGAATTAGAACTAATGGGAGAAACCACAAGGAAGAAGAAACAGAGAGAGAGAGAGAGAGAGAGAGAGAGAGAGAGAGAGAGAGAGAGAGAGAGAGAGAGAGAGAGAACAAATAATATGCTTCGATCTGCATTCGGACTCCATAGTTCTTTTTCTGGATGTGGACAGCATTTCCCATCATGAGTCTTTTGGAATTGTCTTACATTCTTGCATTGCTAAGAAGAGATAAGTCTATCAAAGTTAGTCATCATGCAATGTGATTGTTACTGTGTTCAATGTTCTCCTGGTTCTGCTCACTTCACTCAGCATCAGTTCATACAAGTCTTTCCAGGTTTTTCTGAAGTTTGCCTGCTCCATCATTTCTTGTAGCACAACAGTATTCCATTACATTCATATACTACAACTTATTCAGCCATTCCTAAATTGATGGGCATCCCCTCAATTTCCAATTCTTTGCCACCACAAAAAGAACTGCTATAAATATTTTTGTAGATGCGGGTCCTTTCCCCATTTTCATGATTTTTTTTGGGGGGGGCTACAGCCCTAGAAGTGCTATTGCTGGGTCAAAGGGTATGCACTGTATTGTTTTATGTTATTACTCCCCTCAAAGTGATCTTTATAAGTATCTTCATATCTTTTAGAGAGGCGCTTATTCACATCATTTGACCATGTGTTTATTGGGGAAATGTTTGCATTCTTATATATTTCAATTGGTTATGTCTCTCTTCATTTTATGTGAGAAACTGTTTCTTCACAAATTGATTTCATAATTTTTCCTTATACTAAAGTTATTTATCTGCCTTTTTAGTAGCCGAACTGTTGACATATGGAAGGGGGAGTACTTTACAGTTAAATAGTAGAAATCACTATGTCAAAGTTGGAAGGATGTACCTATAAAGGGAAAATCGTTTTTCTTTGAGCACTGGATTTGGATTCAGAGAATATACGTTTAAATCCTGGCTCTGCCACTTAAAACCAGTGGGACTTTAAAAAAGTACCTTTATTTTAGGAGGCCTTAGTTTCTTCACCTATAAAATGATAGTATTGTACTAAATAATTTCTAAGGTATTTTAGCTCTAAATGCAATGGTCCTATGAGCTCAAGATCTTACAATTTGCATTTATGTTTCAATTCAATCACAAAATCAGAGAATTTTAGAGTTGAAGGATGCTTTGAGGATATTCAGTGCAACCTCCTTATTTTACAGTAAGGAAACTGGGATCCAGAGATGGGAAGTGATTTGATTATGGTAATACATATAATAAGTGGGACTGCTGAGACTGGAGCCTGAAGTTCTGAATTCTTGCCACTATGTCTAAAGAAATGAACCCCTTTGCCCCCTTATTTTTTTTCCTTGGAAAGGTATTCACTTCTTCCAAAATGGCCAGATGGGACTTGAACTGAAGGGATGTAGAAATATTTCCCTTTTTCACTTTCCTAAGGATGACCATGTGGTCATTTTACCTACACATAGCCCTTTTAACCACCATCTAACTGAACACCTCTATTCCTAACCTGCTTCTGGAGACTGTTTTCATTGCATGTTTCCTTCCCATTCCAAGCTCACAACATCCTGGAAGTCTATGTTTACCTTTGGCTTAGTTTATATAGAACTCCTAAGAGCAATTAGGCCCCTAATTGGCACAGAGATTTCCTTTTATTTTTCAAAGAATATATCTTCTTACACACTCTAGGATGGATCAACTATATTGAGGCTCTTTTTATAAACAAGGTAGATTAACTGTTCTTGAATTACAAATACAAAATCAGAAATCACAAGCACTAAGAAAACATACACACACACACACACACACATATCACAAAGTACATATAATCTTTTAAACTTTCCCACTGTAGTTAGTACCTCTAGCCCCTGATTTTCATTATTTTCCCAAATTATAAAGGGCATACATTATTTGTAGGTTCAAAGCTCTTTCTAAACCTTAGCTGAGCTGATTGAGTTGCTTGCGAAAGCATGTGATGCCAGTGGCCACCAGACTTTCCTGTAGTTATGCAGGAAAGATTTCTTGGGACACCTGTTTTTGGCCTTTGCTTGGTTCCTGGCCACTGATGGGATCTGAGGAATTCACTTTAGGAAAAAGTGGCTAGGGCATTTTAATGACCTATTCTCCAACTCCATAACTGGCTTTCAGAGGAAGAAATGGAAGCGATAGAAGTCAGAATTCTCTTTCTTTTCACCCGATTCCTCTTCCCTTTAATCATTTCAGAATCACATTGGCTTTTCAGATTGTGTAGAAGAAATGAGATGTGAGGGTCAGCTTGCTGTCATAGTAGTTTTACAATGATCACGTTGGTGAACAGGTCTCTTTGGGACCTGGGTGACATTTAATGCATCTAAAAAGGGCTAAGGAAAGTAGTATATCCACCCAGATGAGAAGAGTCACAATAGCTACACAAAGGAACATGGCAGAGATAGGAGTAATGACCAGGCAGCTTTATATTGGAACTTGGCTCACATGAGGAGACAGATGATCATCTGAAAGGATGATCTATTGGAAAGATCATTGGATTAAGTTTTATGTTATCACTCCCCTCAAAGGACCTTTATAAATATCTCCATTTCTCTTTTAATTTTTTTTCATTTTTTCATTTCAAGAAAATAATGTTTTTTTCCTCCTTCATACATTCTCTCCTCTCTGACAGGTGTTAAGAATTACTCAATGTTTGTAAAGAGCTTTGAGTTATTCTGAGAAAGATATTATACACACATATCAGTATAGGTGTGGGTACATACATATATAATTTTGATCTGAATGCTCTATATTTGTATAATGATTATAGTTTTCAAAAAAATTTCATGCATATAAAACTAACATAAAATGATAGGCATTATTATGAATGTAATGTAAAGGAGGAAACTGTCCTAGAGCAGGGGTTAAGTGACTTGTCCAAGGTCACACAGTAATTAACAAGGTTGGGATCATAACACAGGTTTTTTGAGTTGCTGACTATACTTTCCTGTCTTCCACTTGAGGGAGGCTTCATGAAGAAGATGGAACTTGACTTATGCCCTGAAAGACTAATGGGATTTGAATGGGGCTAGAAAAGTAGTCTAAGCATTCCATGAGGAGAGTACAGTAAAGACTTGTAAGCAAAAATAAGCTTAGGGTATGGAAGAGACATTTGAAAGACAAAGTAATATAATCTTAGAAACTTATTATATATATGCATATATGTGTGTATGCATATATAACATTACATATATATATATACAATGTTACACATATTTATATATAACATCACATGTTACATATATATACACATATGAAAACGTAGACACATAACACTTTTACATTTAAATTGAACTATTTAAAATGGAAACAATGAAAAAAAGGAGAGTGAGAGTTGACGATAATATGGTAGGAACCCCTGACAGCCTCACTATGGATCACTCTGGCCCGAGGGACTTCATTAATTTTTCCTTGGCTTTAATGTTCAAAAGTCCACACATAAGAATTTGAAAGCAGTTTTATCCCTATTTCATGCTCTAGTGGAGGGAAAGGTTTGATGTTACAGTGGTGGACAGGTATAAACTGACATAGGTCTTCTTCTTGGCCTTGCTCCAGTAAACCTGGCACCTTCATAAATGTTAGGTCCTGGTTCCCATGACTTCTGACAAGGTAAAGATGTAATTAACCAATGAGAGACAAGGTGTTGTTGAAGACTGAGCACCTGATTACTAATTAATCAGGCGTGAGAGCACCTTGTAGATGCATTCCCTATTTAATTATAGCAGCCTCACTTGGCAAAGAAGCATATGCTCCCAGCTTAATCTACTGGTTTATACTGACATCAAATTGCCATTATCAGAAAGAATCAGGCCTTTTGATTATTTCCACTAATTTATTGAACACTTAAAATTAATGAACCCCAGGCCTTTTAAATGTGCTCAGTTGGTCTGGAAGATGAGGAGAAAGGGGGGTAGAGGAGGAAGTAAGAGTCTTCATTAGAAAGGATGATTTGGTTAAAGGTAAAGGGAATACATTTTATGGGTGATCTGGACTCCCATTGGTGGAGGGTACATTAGACACAAAAATAAAGCCTTCTGATTGGTAGAAAAATAATGGGATGGGTAGCATGCCCTGCTGGCCACCATTGGCTTTTCAAAGAACATATGGCTAAAGATTTCTTATTGTTTGGGGGCTATTTGTCTAGAAGACCCTGTGGCAATTTAGTTTGTTCAGCTAAAATAAAGAGAAAATGTTGAGAACCAATCATTAGATTAACCACTAGGCACTAAAATTGGGAATGGAATGAGAAGGTTTTGTTGTTGTTGCTCTCCTTGTCTGCTTGTTTTTCCTTGTTTGTTCACAAGATAGAGGAAGAGAGGTTAGAGAGGGAGAGTATGGCAAATTGATCATGTATTTGCTATTCTCTGATATTCTATTTGTGTTCCTGAGGTTATTGGCTTCATTGACACATTCTTATTCTTTGAATTCAGTTTCAGGTGAAGGCCAAGTTCAACTTACACTCCTGGTGAAGGAAGGAGCTATTCCAACAACCTCAGGTAAGTTCTGCTCTATTACAAGAAGGGAGATTCTCCTTCAATAATTCATATACATTCTCAGGTACCCATACCTTGACCTCAGCCTTCATATACCAATTCTATCATTTCCATATCTAACATCAATTTCATTGTATATAGCCTTAATAATGCATATGGCTAGATATCAAATACAACTATGAGAAAAGAAAATAATTTTTGAAGCGATATGGAAGTATGAATGGAAAACCACAAATAAATACTTTTCATATATATATATATATATATATATAATATATATATATATATATATGTATCACAGATATGTGGACATTGACTCATTTGTAAATTGGAATATGTATCTTCAAATGGACTTCTAACCCCTAACCAATTAGAAAGAAAACCTTAGAGTCATTCAAAATCAGTGAAGTATTGGTTCTGATTTCAACTAAATAGGTTAAACAAATATAACTTCAACTGAAAGTTATACCTTAGAATTTACTAAAGTGAAATTTACAAAGGCTGAATATATCATAAGTACTGTATAATATTTTTGTTGATCCATTTGCTTATCCCCAGGTTCAGGAAACTGCATTTTCATTACTAATAAACCTCTTTCTAAGAGTTTCCTTCTGCTTTTGACTCTAAAATATTTTATGCATTTAGTAATTATTTTGAATGAGATTTCTTTCTGTATTATTGCCTCTTGGATTTCATTTTTATTATTTAGGTATATTACATATGTTAATTTTGTGGGTTGTTTGGCAGGCTACATCTTTGCTGAAGCTATTCATAACCTTAATTAGTTTGCTGATTCCCTAGGATTTTCTATATAAACCATCATATCATCAGAAAATTGATATAGTTTTATTTCTCTTCCCTTATCTTTATGCCTCTAATTTCTTTCTCCTTTCTTAGAGCCAGTGTTAGAATTTCTAGGACTATATAAAATAATGTCATGGAGATTCCGTCTACTATTAATGGTTCTTCAATTCTACTTTGGAATTTATTTGTAGGTGGGTTGATTTCCATTCAGGCAACATATCATAAACGTGGACAAGGCCAGTGATTTTCAGGTTCTGGTATGAAGACTAATATAAGATGCCATCTCGTTTTCACTAGAGAATGAAGCAGATGCTATTTATAATGTTTTCTCTATGAGCCATGATGGGAAATGACCTGCTAATTAATGGAAAGGTGGAGTGGGGATTGAGAATATATTAATAATGCTATATCTCCATGTAATTTTATTACTGGAATTATTATAAAACAGAGGACCAAGCAAGGTTAATCATTAGCAACCCTGGCATGGAGAATTTATCATATTCTTGGCTAAGAACAAGGACAAGGTATCCAGTTTCTACTGAACCTCTGATTGAGTGTGTCGGTCTTTCAGCTTAGTTCATTCAGCTGTTAGGAACCAGATACAAACTGTCTTGGAATTGAGGTTCAGAACTAGAGAGCAGGAGGAGCAGCCATGGAAAAAGAATATAGAAGCCTAAATCCAAGAGGAGGCTTTTGGTCTAATTGTTCTCATTGCACAGACGTATGAAGTGATTTTTTTCCCCGATCGATAGTTAAACCAGCTGAAAGATTTTGCTCACAGAATCATATTTAAAGGACCAACCAGAACAGAGAGACAAGGCAAGGCAAGAAGGTAAAGAACTTACCATGGCACCAGTGTATGAAAATTCTTCAGGAACAGGAGAAAGAGGTAACAATTAGAAAGACTAAATAGGAAATTAAAGAATTTATTGACTTTCTAGCCAGGGAATCAGAAGAGGGATGAGGGGTTACATTTTTTCTCTCCAGAAATTTCCTGAGATGTGACATGTTTTCCTTTATATTGCAATAATTGTACGGCTATACAGAATATCATAAGATCACAGAAGTAGAGCCTAAAGAGACTTCAGAGACCATCTAGTACAAATCCCTCATTTTAGAGATTAAACAGGCAAATACCTGATACATAGAGTGGTTAAGTGACTTATTCAAGATCACTCAAGACAAGATTTGAAGGCTGGTCCCAATGCTCTTTCTGTTGAACCAATGTAGTATCAAAGATGATTTTCTAGTAAATTAAACAGGCCCTTTGGTTCTTATCTTTTTTATATCTTATCTTCATGATCAGCCATTTCCATTTCTTTTCTTATGACTTAAAAAGTGTATTCATAGATGGTCTCTGTCCCAGTCCTTTTTCATAGCCTTTGGACTTAAGAAGATTCCACAAAAGAATCAGAAAGACCAGTGTTGCATAAAGTCACAAGTTTCTTATTTATTTCACTGCCTTGAAGCTAGAGGATTTATCAATCACTCAAAGTTATATCAGTCAAAGAGGTTTACATTAAGGCCCAGAAGTCAAGGAAGGGAAATCAGGGCTATCATTTTGCCATTTTCAATCATTAGATAACTCAGGGCTTCCTTATTATATTTATTTTTTTTCTCTAGTCTCCATTTTCAAAGCATCTTCCTCTTGCATTATCATGTGCCTTGCCTCTCCAAATCAATTTAATTAGTTACTTATGGACCTTTTGGTTAATGAATGGATTTAAACAATGAAGATTATGAGTCATCACTAGTCTGTGAAGTTCAAATGGGGCATGTGAAACTTATCCTTTCTGTATGACAGTTTTCATAAACTGTACACACACAGTCATGTTACTTCATGGAAGTATGTGTACCATATCAGTAAATGAATGTTAGTAAATCTGTCATAAAACATCAGGGCTAGAAAGAAGGGCATCATTATACACACACACACACACACACACACACACACACACACAAACATGTATGTGTATGTATATATACATATATGTATGTATGTGTATGATATACATGTGTATGTGTATACACATACACACACACACACGCACCAGATACTGCGCTAGCCACTGGGGATGCAAAGACCAATATATGTATTTGTGTGTGCATGCGTGTCTATGCATACATACACACACACACACACACACACACACACACACTATCCATAAACTCAAATGGATCTGTCATGTCATCAATGTGGATGTCTCCTTCAACAAAACAGTTCTTAACCCATCTATGCCTACCCTACCTATTTGCTATTTCCATAGCAATCTGATTCAAATAATCTAGATATAGTCAGTCTTCCATCATTCAGTGGGGTAAAGGAAAATCTACTTCACATTTTTTTAAAATGGACACATCATAATCATAAAGCACTTGTTTAACCAATCATATTAAGTGACAAACATAATAGCAAACTGTTCTGGTTGAATGAAATATATGTGAGTCATTTTGGGGGGATGGTGTTCTTTTCTGGCAGAATTCAACTTAATAAATATTTATAGAGTTCCTATTATATACCAAGCATTGTGGTATGTAGTGCATTGATTCTTAACCTTCTTTTGTTTCATGTTTCCCTTTGGAAATTTAGTGAAACTTAGAGACTTCTATAATGATATTTTTAGAGGAATAAAATAAAATGCAGAAAGTTACAAGGGAAACCCAAAGTTAATGAAAATAAAGATGTATTTTTGTCTCATCTAAGTTTATAGACCATTCCTGAAATCCAAATGGATCCTTGGTATTGTATAAAGCAGGGTCCATGTCCATAAAGAACTAGGTAACAAGGGAGATATAAGTGAAAAAGCAATTTTTGTTAGCATTCGTTTGCTGTAAAATGAGGTAATCCCCATTTTATAGGGGATATAGCATACTTTTTTTTTTAATGAAATAGCCTGAATTGTCCATTATTTAAAGAATCCAGATGTTCTGACTTTTAAGTTCTGGAAAATTTTTATGAAATGGGTATAATAATGCTTACACTATTTACTTTGGGAAGCAGTTTGACTTAGAGGGTTTCCCTTGAAATCAGGAATCAATCAACAGGCATTTGTTGAACACTTATTAGGTGTCCTGCATTGTGCTGGACTCCCCAGATGCAAATACAGTGATGAAATAACCTCTGTCATGAAGGACCTTATATTCTATTTGGGATAAGCATGTGTACAGGAAAGCTATTACAAAGGTACTTTAAGAAAGGAGAGAGCCCTAGCAAGTGGAATGATCAAGAAAGTCTTCAGGTAGGAAGCACTTGACGTGAGTTGTAAAAGCAATTAAGTGTCTAAGCGACAGAGACATGAGGACAGACTGTATTCTAATAATTGAAGATGACAACATAATGGGAGACTGGAGTTAGAATACTGAGTTTAGGTAAACAGCCAAATGGCTAGTTTGCTGGATTGTAGAGTGTGTGAAGGAGAGTTACATTAAATAAAATTGGAAATTAAGCTTGAGCCAGAATGTGGTATGCTTTTAAATAGTAAACTGAGGAATTTTGATTATATCCTAGAGGCAAGAAGGAGCCAATGAAAGATTTTTGAACAAGAGAGTATTCAAGGATTATTTGAATATGTTGTTGGAAGCTCATTTTGCCATCTACATGGAGGAGCTACTGGAGAGAGGAAGTCCAGTAGAGGAGCTACTATACTTGTTCAGTCGAGAGGCAAAAGATAGCAGGAACTAGCTTGGAGGCTGAGTGATAGTTAGATAAGAGGATGGATGTGATAAGCAATTATTGTAAGCACCAACACATGCCAGACACTGCACCAAGGGCAGAGTAATAAAAGAGAGGCAAAAACTTATCCCTGATCTCAAGAAGCTTATGGTCTAAGGGGGAGACTATGGTCAAGTAACTATGTACAAACAGGATGCATACCAGAGAAGTTGGAGGTAATCTCAGAGGAAAATCATGAATCTTAAGGAGGAATGGCAAAGTCTTCTTGTAGCAGGTAGAAGTCAAGCTGAGACTTGAAGGAAGCCAGGGAAGCTAGGAGGAGGAGACAGGGATGGGGAAAGTTCCAAACATGGGGGATAGCCAGTGAAAGTTGGGAGATGAAATGTCTTGCTCAAGGAACTTCAAGAAGGCCAGCATCATTGAATGACAGAATATGTGGGGAGTGTAAAGTGTAAGAAGAATAGAAAGGTAGGGAGAAAGAAGCCAAGTTATGGATGGTTTTAAAAGTCAAACAGAAGTTTACGTTTTAGTCTCAAGGCAATGGAAACCCACTATAGTCAACTGAATAAGAGATAACATGGTCAAACTTGCACTTTTAAACGATTATTTTGACAGCTGAGTGGAGGAGAGACTGGACTGGGAAGAGAATTGAGGTAGGAATTCCAACTAGTAAACTATTTCAATGGTTCAAGTCAGAAGTGATGAGCACCTGCACTATGGCAGTCTTCTTTTTTTTTTCTTTTTGCTGAGGAGGTGATTCTTGGTTTTTTTAAAAAAATTTTATTAATTTATTCTGATTTGTTAACAATCACTTCCATATGCCTTTGAGTTTAAAATTTTTCTCCCCCTTCCTCCCCACCACCCTCCCCAAGATGGTGCACAATCTGATATAGGCTATATGTTTACATTCCTATTAAACATATTTTCACATTAGTGAAGTTGTAAGTAAAAATCAAAACCAATAGGAGGAACCATCAGAAAGAGGAAACAAAACTCAACAGAAGAGAAAAAAAGAGATAGCGTTTCAACTTTCACATTTATGATTACTATCTGTGTCTTTTTCTCCATCCTTTTTTCCCCATTTATGCTTTTCTTTCTCCTCTCTCCCTTCCTCCCACCATGGCAGTCTTCTAAAAGACACGTCTGAAACATACTGGTTCAAAACATAACTAGTTGTGTAGGGGGTAGCAATAGAATCTTAAAGTAAAGTGAAAGTAGGAGGTTAATATAATGAACAAAAATTGCATTGAGATTTTTGTCATCTTCCT
Source organism: Phascolarctos cinereus (assembly GCF_003287225.1). NCBI lineage: Eukaryota > Metazoa > Chordata > Mammalia > Diprotodontia > Phascolarctidae > Phascolarctos > Phascolarctos cinereus. The sequence goes on from NW_027555958.1 coordinate 218,633,835, forward strand.
TTTGTTTTGTAGTTCCATTGGCTGTACCTGAACCCATTTTAAGATGGTCCCATCCTACAACATGGCAAGATGTTGAAGAGGGCTGGGGTGGATATAATCATACCACCCCAGCACCAGGTGATGACGTTATGATCTTACCCAGTAAGTAAACGAGCTCTGAGTTTTTATAAGAAAAATGACCTTGTATACATTTAAAATGAGCAATAGGTTTTATTGGCAGATAATATTGATTTGATTTAAAGGTATATTGCAGCATAATATGGAATATTTATTCAGTTGTTTTTCAATTGTGTCAGAATCTTGTGACCTCATTTGGGGTTTCCTTGGCAAAGATACTAGAATGGTTTGCCATTCCTTCTCTAGTTTATTTTACAGAAGAGGAAACTGAGGCAAACATGGTTAAGTGACTTGCCCAGCGTTACCCAACTAGTAAATGTCTAAAGCCAAATTTGAACTCAGAAGGAGTCTTCTTGACTTTAAGCCTGGCACTCTGTCCACTGAGCCAACTAGCTGCCCCCATATAATAATAATAATAATAATAATAATAATAATAATAATAATAATAATAATAATAATAATAATTATCATTTATGTATTGCTTATCATATGCCAGGTACTATGCTAAGCAGTTTACAATTATTATCTCATCTGACTCTCCAATAGCCCTGGAAGATAGCTATTATTATCTCAATTTCACATATGAACAAGGAGGGTTAAGTGACTTGCCCAGGGTCACACAGTTAATAAGTGTCTGAGACCAAATTTGAACTCAGAAAGAGAAGTCTTTCTTTCTCCAAGTTTATCACTCTATCCACTGATCTGCCTAACTGCCCCATAATAATATGGAATAATATTCCTTAATATGGAATGTACCAGCATAATAAAAAGGCATACATTTTGGGAAGAAATAGAAAGATATATTGGGTCTATGCTATTGGGCCAGAAAAACAGAATGGATTAATAAAACCCATTACAATATTGCCTTTGACTGATTGCTATGACTGAAGGGGTCAAGCAGAGCAGAGTAGGCAAAAAGACGAAGCCAAAGCTGACTCGGTCCTTTTGAATGCCTTTACAGACAACCAGAGGGAACTTAATGTTTACACACTTTCTAATATCTCTCAGAGGCACTTCGATTATATGCCATCACAATATTCCCACTTGCAGGCTCTTTAGTCTCATCATGTGGGGACATACCATTAGAGACCCTCATTCCCCATTGCAATAGCAAGTAAATTGCAGTAATAAGTAATTGGAGCCTGGCATGGTGGATAGAATGCTAGATTTAAAGTTAGGAAGACTGGGTCTGAATCTTGTCTCTGAAACCTACTAGCTGTATGACCATGGGCCAATTATTTAATCTCTCTGAGTCTCAGTTGGCTCATCTGTGAGTACTAGTAGTACTTACCTGACAGGATTTTTGAGAGACACAAATAAGGTAATCTCTGCAAAGTGCTTTGCATACTTGATAATGGTTATATAACTGCCAATGTCATCATTAAACCAAGTATGTTTGCCTTAGTCACAGTATAGGATAGGGAAATGGATCCAGAGAACCACAGAATATCAAAGTTGGAAGGGAGAGAGTCATTTAGTTTGACCTGCACCTGAAAATACACTTCCTATTTCAAATGATTCCAGTGGCTCCTTATTCCCTCCAGAATCAAATATAAAATCCTTTGGCTTTTAAAATTGTTCATAACTTTGTTCCCTCTTACCTTTCCAGTTCTTCTTATACCTTCCAGTCTTCTTATACCCACATACTCTATCATCCAATGACACTAGCTTTTTTGCTCTTCCTCTAACGAGCCATTAGATCTCCCAATGCCCCTTACCAATGAAAACAACATGGTGTACACAGAAGGAAGAATACAGGGTATGAAGTTGCAGAGGCTGACTCTAAATCTCTACTCTGTTACTCCCTGCTTGGTTCCCATTAGCCAAATCATTCAACCTCTCTGCATCTGATTTTGCTCATTTCTCAAATGAGCAGGCTGGACTTGAGAGTCTCAAATGTGCCTTTCAGCTCTTAGTCTATATGAGCCAGTGGGTGATCCTGGCCATCTGACCTTCGCTCAAAGACCTCTAGCAATCAGGAGTAAACTACCTCCTGGGGCAACCAGTTCTCCTATTGGACATTATAATTGTTAGAAAGTTTTCCCCCCTCCTGTCAGGTCAAAACCTTTTCTCTGAAATGTCCACCTATGAAAAAAATTGAGGAGTTTGGGGAAAATGTTGTACGTTTCCCTCCTTCTATTATACATACATACATGCAAGTTATAAGTGGTGATAACATAAGTATCTATATGTCTATATGTGTTTATACATATGTGTGTAGATATATAAATATATAGACAACACATAGCAAATATCTGTACATACATTATGTAGTATTTATATGTTTGCTTTGCTCTGTCCATGGCTCTGATATTTACTGTGTGATCATGAAAAAGATATTAAAGTTCTCTGAGATTTCCTTTCCTCCTCTATAAAATGGGGATTAGAATACATTTGTTACTTCCCTCAGAGGCTTTGGGAACCTTTGGAAAATGCTATAGGAATGTAAGTTACTTTTGTGTTAAAGTTAAACATATTGACAATCCTTCTAAATCTTCTGTGGGATAGAATTGGTGACCCTGAAGTTGCATAATATATTGTTACATCCAGATCATTCCAATGGAATGAACATTTTTAAAAACAAAGCAACAATGAAAAAATCCCTCAACCCAAAATCTTTCAGGTATTACTTCTACGTTTGATGAATCTAGCTAGTAGAATGACTTCAGAGCTAAGTTTTGGCTTTTTCATAGCGAGGAGGCTGCTTAACCCAAACTCCCCCTGCTGCAGAAAGCACGAGAAACTTGTACTTGTGGCCAAGCTTCCAGCACCCTTTGGGACTCTTAGCCACAGTGTGGAAAAATCTTAGCCATCTTTGTTGGCACTGCTTCTGACTGAAGTCCCCATGTGGGTTGGATTTCCGGACCCCCTGGAATACTTTATGGCCCTGGGCCTTTTGGTTTTTTGTTCATGGTGTGCTCACAGGACATATAGAAACCCTCCAAGAAACTGTGATATTAACATCAGACACAGTGTGGTTGGATGGAGAGACAGGGGATACATTTCTGGAAGTATGAGTCTCTCTTGAAGTCAGTGTTTTAAGTTCAGGGCCTTCACATCACAGATGTATTACTTTTTCTACTTTCTTGACATAATGAGGGATTATGGTGATAATGAATTAGACAAAACCACCATGATAATGTTTTTCAGATCAATTCATATGAATGTAGTTTCTTTCAAATAATGAGTTAATTGATATAAAATGAGAGGATATTTGAAATGCTTTAAACACTATATAAATTTAAAATATTATCAGTATTAATTATCATTTTTAGACTGGACCTGTGATTTAAAAGGTGTAGGGAACTCTCTCTAACTGATACAAATCAGCCCTTGATCTGATGCTTCTCATAGAAAATTTCCTGGAACACTGAGAGAGAGATGAAGTGAGTTGCTATCATCACACATTTTAGAAGCAAGACTTGAACCCAGGTCTTCTTGGCTCCAAGGTTTGCTCCTATCCCCTATGCCTTGTTGCCTCTATTGTTACTTTTAAAATTATTTTGATAATTATTCTACATTTCTAAAAATGCCGTATTTTATAATGTTGGGTACTCTCTCCACTGGTAAGATCGGCAATAACCATTTTGTGCCTCAGTAGGCAGTCTGAGTGAATTGTTATGTCCATTTCCCCCCACCTCTGAAAAAACAAAGTCATTATTTGGTGATCAAACAGGTCACAAACCTTTCTCAATTTATTTCCTTGGATAGAAGTATTTGTCACTGGGCCCTTATGTTAAATCTTTTTTGGTAATAGTTCTCAGTAAGTTCAGAGAAAAGTGAATGGACTTGGGCAGTTTATAACATAAAATAATAACCCTCCTTCAAGTTTCAATGTTAATTTAGTTCAGAATTTTTTCTTAAGGGATTTTAATCTGCTGTTAAAGTAAGGAACAAAAGAATTGTTTAGAAAAAAGTTGCCACTTTGAGCTTTGGGTAAACAGAGGAAATGCATGTAATACATAAACAGAATGTAAGATGTAACTCTAGTCTAATACAAAGTACATCTAGTTTTTTGTTGATTAGTCTCCCTAGGGTTATTCTTACATGGGTTTGTGAATAGGTGCTATTGTGGGTATCTGACTCCCCAGTACTATCTTTGTTTATTTTGAATAAAGGATATGTGGATATCAGATTCTTTTGTTCATTGTTCTTCAGATAAAAGTCTATTACTGGCCTGCTGGTGGTTTTCCTAATACAATACTACTTCTTAAGGATTCATAGCCCCAAAAGCACAAGTAGAATAGTGAAGCCCCATAGTAGAATGTTGCTCTCTCCAGAACATAAATATTAAGATAACTTTGTCCAGTGACTAGAGTCCCTTCTTCTACTATAGGGGAAGAAAGAGGGTAAATTATTGACAAGCACAGAAGGTATATTCTTTGCATGATGTGGTCTTTCCATATAATGTTTCTGTACAAACAGTCCAGAATAATATGAGGCATCTGGGTAATTTCGGTGAACTCGGGGGGTTTTAGAAACAGTAAACAACAATGAATTATGGAGCCATCCATACTTAAGTGTTCATGGGGAATATCTCGATTTAGGTTGAAGTTGAGTAATTAGCCAAACAACCAAAGGAGTATGTCCAAACACAGGCCTGATGGGACCATTTCTGTAACATTGATGCTCTTGGTGGTGACAGATAATATACGGTATAACACAAAAAAATAAAAAGGAACTTTATTGTGAAAATATTTCTCAAATTAAGGCGATAACAGGGACCCCTTTACTCACCTACATGACCACTCCTTTTATCAGTGCAAATACCAGTTCATCCAAGTCTTCTTAACATGTGCATTCTCCTATAAATTGTCCTAGGATCCTACTCAGTATATCTAAGAGCAGGGGCTAGGGCTTATCTGAACTTTGCATTTCTCTGCCACATCAGGCTTATTAAATGTTAATTTAATAGATGAATGACTAAATGGATGAGTGAAGGTCTATTGTCCTGCTCTTAATTATTTGTTGGATAAATACATTAATGCGTGAGTGAATGAGTGAATAAGTGGAGGAAGTTTGCTACAGTGAAAAGAGCATTGGCTCTGGAATTAGAGGACCTACATATACATTGTATCCTTGATACCATCTCTGTGACCTTGAACAAATCATTTACCCTCTCTGGGCCTCAGTTTCCTCATCAATAAAATGAGGGGTTGGACTAGCTGGTCTCTGAGGCCTCCTCCTACTCTAAATGTATGAACCTAGGGTCATTTAATGGGAATGTGGTAATAACAAATTATATAAAGCCACCATGATACAGTAGTTCAGGTTTAATGCTTAGGAATGTAGTATAGACAACTGACATTTAATTTGGAGGTGAAGGTTGCTATTTTTAGTGTACTAACCATATTTTCTCATCATTTTTGTACCTAGTTATACCTTCTGACCTCTAGAACTAACATATAACTTCTATTTGCTTTTGGATACTTCTTTATTCAATTTTCATAGCAACCTTGTGAAGCCAAATAGGCAATAATTATTATGGCAGAAAAAAATCCTATCTTCACATAAAAATTTCAAGAGAAAGATGATTTTACTAAATGAAAGTGGCTGGTAAAAAAGATTTGTGATACCTTCTAAGACTTTAATATAACGCTTTATTGTGTTTTTGTGTGTTCTAAGTAGTAAAATGAAAATGAGGGACTTCTCCCAACATTATTCAAGTAGAATGGCATATTTTTTGCAATAAAATTATTAGGGTAAATGGCCAATTTCCATTTTCTGTAAAATCAGTTTTTACAGAATGACCTTGGTCCCAACCTATTCCATAAAAATGGGATTTTACTATACCAATAAAAGATATCACCATGTAAAGTACTACACTATTTTCATTTGAGAAGCTCAGAGTGTTTTATAGACATTGAACTCAGTGTTCTTAGATTTTGAAAGATGTGTAAATTCTGTTCTACGGTATCACATTGGGGCAGAGGTGATGTAATCATAAACAGTTCACTACTACATTTTCCTTTTTGACAAAAATATGCTACAGAAACCAGTGTATCTGACCTCATGTGCCTTTTGAATGTATGAGAATTCCATTTATCATTCAGTTGATCTCTTCTTCATAAGTTCAAATCTGACCTCAGACACTTACTAGCTGTGTGATGCTGGGTAAGTCACTTAATCCTGCTTGCCTCAGTTTCCTCATCTGTTAAAATGAGCTGGAGAAGGAAATGACAAATCACTCCAATATCCTTGCCAAGAAAATCACAAATGGCATCATGAAGAGTTGGGCAGGGCTGAACAACATGTTCATGACTGAACAACAAAGATCTCTTAAGTGATATCAGTTTTAAAACTTGCTCTGCAAATTTCTAAAGCTACCTCCACCATGAGAGACAGAGCCCTTACAAATGTAACTATGTATTAGGAATCCTTAAACTCCTGCAGCATCCTTTGTCTCCAGCTGACCTATGAGATGTCACTGCATTCTACCTGTAGGTGTCTCATGGAGGAGTTGGAGCATGGTTAGGCTAATTTTCTTTTGGCAGAGCACAGCAGGTTGAGAAGAATGAAAGTGTGTTCTAATTCAAAATGATAGGATTCTGTTTTGAAGGGTATAGATATGATATCATGTAGCCTCTGGCAGCCTTTTTTTTTTTTTAGTGGTGGAATCCACTCTGTTTTTCATTTTCTATATTTCTTTGAACTTTTCTTATTTGAAGACATGAATGCCATCTTACTGTTTCTCTAATAATAGTTCTTCTGTTTTGTCCTTATTTCCATTCAATGGCTGTGCTAGGGTGTTTTACATCACAGTGGAGCTGATCAAAGCCATTTGATGTTAGTGTTGGCATCATTAACAGGTTTCTGTGTCAAATAGAAATGCATTAAGGTTGGTAGTTATTACCTGCTAGAAGATGCTGCTTATTTTGTCCCCTTTTACATATTAAAAGCACATATTTATGAAAGGTCATTTCTTCAAATGTACTCATTTTAGGTTGGTCATTCTCAATTTTTTATTTTCTTGCTTCTAGAGAAGCTATTCCTTAAGCTTCTAGAGGATTAAGTTTAAGAGGTTACCTAACAATCAGATGTAAAGCTTGGAAATGCTTCATCTAAAGGTATAAAATTTGTGCCTCAAGTATTTCTTTAAACATTGTTGGTCTTTGAGCCATGCTTTCCACAAAAGACCCTGAAGGCCACCTACTCCAATTTATCACTAGTAGTAGGTGGGGTAGTGGGGAAAAAAGGAGACTCACTCTTCATTGAAATTAGTGGAAAGAATGACTGCTTTGGATATGACTTCAAGATGTGACAGCTGGTTTTCATTACAGGCAAGTGGACTTCACTTTATGCAACAGGTGTTATGTTGTTTTCCTTTTAAAGTTGCATGTGAATTTAATTTTTGTAAATTAAACCATTTAGAATATAGTAAGTCAGCTTGCTATTTAAATGAAATTCTATGTTGGATACTTTTGTGAAATGAATAATTCTCCCCTAATTTATCTTTCTTATAATTCCATATTCTTATTGGTTAAGTTTTTTTTTTTTTTTAAATAGGCAACATGGCATAATAGATAAAAGGCCAGTCTTGGATCAGGAAAACCTGGATTCAAATTCTGTCTCAGATGCAAACTAGTTCTTTTGACCCTGGGCAATTCATTTACTCTTTCAATGCCCCAGGAAACTCTCTAAGACTATTTTTCTGATTCTTATTAGTTGGAGGAATTTCCATTCTAAAAGATAGTGAATGAATCACACCTCTCTGTGTATATGTATGTATGTATATATGTATGTATATATGTATGTATATATGTATATATATGTATGTATATATGTATGTGTACACATATATACCAATGTATATATATATATAAATGTATGTCTGTATATTCATTTACATAATAATTATTATTAATAATAATATTATTTTAGTGCTTGTGATATTTGCAGACATGAAATAGAATTTATGAGGCATATCCTTTGATTAGTACTGCCTAGGCACAATGATTACAATTTATGCACCTAAAAACGAAAAAACACTGGGGTCTTGGGTTAAAAATCCAAGCTAGACAGTCACCTCTTCATTAGCGGATAGCTGAGAGGGAAGGAGGAAAAGGACCATCACAAACATGCATATTTGGATATACTTTAGCTTAAAAATGAATTTTTAAATAAAATAAACAGTTTAAATGTCTAATATTTCTCTGTAAGAGATATATCAATATAGAATTATAGTAAGGAGCAAGATTTAAAAGAAATATAAACACCTACAATTATAGACTGCTGTCATCCCACTAATCTCAGTTTATCAATCCCTATTTAATTTACTATCAGCCTGCTATCTCTTGAGGTTAATTAGAGCTCACACTAAACCTTCTCTTCGAATTAGAAGTTATATGTTCATGGTCTTCAAGTTTACTGGAAGTGCTAAGCCTTTAATTAGATCCTTACTCTAATCACTTTCATTAGCGCCCTATATACCTGGGCTTCTCCTCTAGTGAAACAGCTTGGAAGTCTTGTTTAATTTTCAAAACTCATTAAGACAATCTCTGTTCTCCATATTTATTACCCCAAAACAGGGAAAGATAATTCCTATCTGAAATGTAGTGGTCACGTATGTAATATAGCTTTCTTGATAATTTTCTACCAATAAAAATACATTTTATTTTTCCTATTATGCCATTGTAACTTCCCTCTTTTGCTTTTACATCTCCTTTGCCACCTGTGCTGGCAACCACATTTTAATAATACCTATTTGGGCCCAGGAGCAATTTCAAAACTACTTTTGTAAAGGTCCTTCACTTATTGAGATTCTGTCATTTCCCCTTCTGAACTTTTTAGATATAACATAACATATACACAAAACCTAACCACAAATATTCAATGACTATGCTTTGTGGCCTTCTTCACAGGGAGGGAAATATTTGTTTTCATACATGTAGAATTCTATTTATACTTCATAGTCTGGGCTCAGCCTCCTAACTCCCAATGGGCAGATTGGCTCCATAGAGCAAGGCTACTACTTCTCCCTTCAGAGTTCTAGAGGACCCTGAGGATCTGGGGTGTGTATATGTGTGTGTGTGTGTGTGTGTGTGTGTGTGTGTGTTTTTAATACCCCACTAGTGTGCTTCTCTCATTGATTAACAGTTGATATTAATGAATCAGCTAGGCTTAATGAGCTTTTAGAAAAGAGTACTTACTAAGATACTATATAAAATACAGTTGGTACAGAGCATTTCCTTCCAAAAAACTGTGACATACGTTTTTACCAATACATACAGAATCAAAGGGAGATCACATGTGGCAAAGGGGTAGTAACTCACAGCTTCTTGCTTCAAAGTTCTTTTCTTCCCGTTGTGTGGTACTCATGAAATTCTCATTAGGCATAGTGTTACATTCTGCTGGGCTCCTTGTAGAGTCCTGAGGTTGGCTTTCCTCAATGTGTCTATTTTGTCCTCAGCTCATGATGCAGGCATTGCCATTGACTCTTACACACGATTCCACTAAGATACTAAAGAGAAGGCCAAGTCCTTCACTCTTTCCGAGTTCTCCACTGGACAAAGAACTGGGAGCGTGTGTGTGTGTGTGTGTGTGTGTGTGTGTGTGTGTGTGCGCGCGTGTGTGTGTGTGTGTGTATGTGTATGTGTGTTCTTCTGAGCCTCCCCCAAACACTTTTTTCTCAAGGATTTAGCTGGAACTTCACTTTCCTAGTTCACTATTAGATAGCTAGAATTCAAAATGCTGTCTAGATTTAAAAAACAAATTCCCCTCTTGTTTTTGCTATTTTTGGTAACACTGTTCAGAAATCCATCACTTGAAAACTATTTTTAATTAAAATATTTTACAGAGAAATTAAAATTGAAATTTTTTACTGAGAATTGAAATTATTCCTTGACTTAATCATAGTGATTTCAATATATTTACCTAACAAAATTTTTCACCTAAAGAATTTGCCTCATGGAATTAATATTATTTTGAGAGTTAATGACTTTTTTTTTTAAGGAAAAGGAAATCTGAGTGATTGCATATGTGTTTTATGCTTCTGGTTAGAAAAGAAATAGCTAACTTGGGAAAACTGCCTACTAAAGGCCCTTAATGTAGACCAGTGACTTTCTTACTGCTTCTAATCAAATTATTTTTTTTGTTCTTTACTTTATGATCTGCCTGCTTTCCATACCAGGTGTTTCTGGAATGTAGATTTAAATAATTCATGATTTCCCAATACCAAATCATATTTGTTTAGTTATGGTTGAAATTTTTTTGAGTATAACTAACTCTGGAATGAGGTTGAGAATTCTTCTTCTAATGCAGAATTTTATTAATGTGACTCTAACTCTAAATAGTCTGTTTTTTGTTTTTTTTTTTTACTCAAGCTATTTTAATGTTAAGGTCACAGTACTACTTGTGAAGTAAACTAGATGAATCATATTAGGTTCATCATACATGGGGAAAAGAATGCTTGGAGTTAGAAAACTTGGATTCCAGTTTCTACTACCATACTTGCTACTGTTGTTGCTGCTACTACTAGCTAGCTAACACAAACACACACACACACACACACACACGCGCATATATATATGTATGTATGTATGTGTGTATGTATACACACATATACGTCTTTAAAGTTTGCAAAGTACTTTGTAAATGTTTCATTTAATCTCCACAAAAACTCTGGGAGGTTGGTGTTATTATTAGCCCCCTTTCATGAATAAGTGAACTGAGTCTCAGAGGAGTCAAACCCTGTGTGCCCAAGGTGACACAGCTAATAAATATATAAGGATTGATTTGAACTTAGGTCTTCTTGGCTCCAGGCCTGGTGTCCTATCCACTAGCTACCTTGCTATGAGTCCACTGGAAAGACACATGATCTGTCCAGGTCTTAAATTTCTCATCTATAAAATGAGGGTAATAGCATTTGTAGTCCCTGTAACAAAGAACTGTGAAGAAAATGCCTTTTAAAATATTATGTAACTGTGTGATATTCTTTTTCAACATTACACTAAAAGATTGAATTGTCCAAATGATACCCACTGAATTATGAATTTATACTCAGCTTGAAAGCGGAAGCTATTGATACTTAGCTGCTAATTATGCAAAGCATATTTGATGATGGTGTTGAAGCAGAACATGAGGAAGAAATATGTCCCATAATTTCTCAGATACAACTTTGATCCATAAAAATTTAAAAACACCATTTAATAGATTTTTTTCCTATACTCAATACTTATAATTCCCAAACTATGTGCAATGATAATACTTAAAAATAAGATCCTACAGAAGAAATAAAAACTCATGTTGGAAACAGGATAAGGTTCATGTAATCCCTTTGTCCTATCCTACTGAAATTTTTTTGAACATACTCTCAGCGAACCTACAGAAAATGAATTTACATCAGGATATTGTTATTTGGTTATGAAAAGCCATTATTTTATCCACCTGTGAAGTATTCCACAGAATATTAAATAAAAAAAGGATACTGTTAGGATAGTGATTTAATCCAGAACCATTTTCATAGGAAATATTGAAAAAGAAGAGAATGAGATTATTATTATTGTTCTTATGATTAATAACAATGATAATTATTAATCATAATAACAATAAGAATGATAATCAATATGGTGATCCCTGGGAGTGAGGGACCACTAGGATGGTTAAGGAGGGGCAAACTGATTCAAGTTGGAAATGGAGCTATTCAATGTTTCCATACAGATTAGCAGTACAATTGCATCTATGAGTGGATACTACTTCCAGTTTGAGTGAGATTGAGGGACCCAGTCTTAAATATGTACACATACATGTATATGTGTATGTATGTATATGTATATGTGGGTATGTATATATGTATGTACATATATACATACCCACATATAATCATATTATATATATATATATATGTATATATATATATAATACACTATAGGTAGCATAAAAATGTAATATAAGGTATGCAACATGTAACAACAAAAATAAAACTCGCAAAGAGAAGGGGTTGTTTAACTTGCATGATGGAATAACCATGCTTCATAATATCATTCCTTGAGCATATCAATGGCTAGAAAATATGATTTGTTTATGATTATCTACTTATCTTGATCCACAAAAACTGTGCAAGTAAGCTTCTCCTTTCTCCCCTCACCTTCTTGTGCAGTATAGGATAAATTATGCCTAATCCAGTTTTATTCATGCACAATACTGATAGATAAGAATTTTGGGCAATAACACAACCTCTGTACTTAACCCCATATGAACCTGAGGCTAGGGTTGGGAGAGGACATGTGAAGGCAAATTGTTTCTCTACTGTTATTGTATGGTATTGTACTGAGGCTACAAGTAAGAATTAGGCAATATCTGAATTCCATAGGGATCTTTCTTCTAGTTCTTATAAATGGGACCAAATAGTTTGCTGAAAATGTTTAGATATGTTAAGAAAGATAGACAGCCATAACGATATTATTCAACTCAAAAGGAAAAACCAAGTATGTATCCATTGCATTTTAAGGGTAAGGTTTTAAAAGGGACATACTGGTGTCTTGCTTTTAATAGTACTATAAAATGCTTTCTTGCAACATCTTTGGAAGTGCACATTTCATACAGGTGTATTCAGAAGGCTGGAATCTATGGCATTCCATTAAACAAAAACTAACAGTGGAAGTAATGTTGTTTTTTTTATTTTTCCTTTTTTTCTTGATGCACTGTTAAAAAACATGAGCCCCGTTTGTCAAGCTGCTCTTCACTCCAGGGCCCTGCTTCTTTTGCTAATGAGTTGTCCTATGTTTTCTTCATTTATAACATCAGCAATGCTCTGAAATCCAGGGATTCAGTCTGGAGCCATCTGTTTCTCTCTGTTTATTTACATGATAACTTCACCTGATAGCAATTTGGTGTCTGGATTAAAATAACAACAACAACAACAACAATAACAATAACAACAACAACAACAACAAACGTTGATCTTACCTAGATTGAGCCATGTTTTCTTTTCTGCTTGATGGCAGCACATATAACCAGTGCAAGTATTTCTCAGGCAGAATGAATGTTTTTAGAGACAGTGGGCTGCCATAAAGCCTGCTGAGGATGGGGGCACTTGCACATACTGCACTGAGTATAGAGCAATGATCTGTGAATAGAAATGGAATTATAGGCCATCACTGCTACTGCTTTCCAGAGGATAGCCTTGCCATATCACCAGTGAGGAATCAGATGCTGGTCAAATGTCAGTCTCTCTACACCATTACTACTCAAGGGAAATAGGAATAATAGCTCACATTTATATAGACACTGTAAGGTTAACAAGTCATTTTCTTTATAACAGCCCTTGCATGTAGCAATTTATTATTCTTATCCCCATTTTAAAGATGAGGGAACTGAGGTTTAGAGAGATCAATTGAATTGCCTAGGATTATATAGCTAAATATTAGCACTTGGGCTCAAACCCAGATCTTGTGACCCCAGGATCAGTGGTTTTTAGCAAGACATCTTAATGCCTTCTCATAATAGTAGTGCCTTATCCAAAAGCATATCCCCTGGGAGAGTCACCATAATGATAACAGCTGACATTTGTATAGCTAACTCTTTTAGATTTTCAAAACACTTTATATACATGGCATATGAGCACAGTACTATGTCTTAGTGAAAGCTAGGTGGTGCAGTAGACAGAGCACTGAACCTGGAGTCAGGAAGTCCTGAGTTCAAATATGCCCTCAGACACTTACTAGCTGTGTGACCCTGGGCAAATCACTTAACCCTGTTTCCCTCAGTTTCCTTATTTGTAAAATGAGCTGGAGGAGGAAATGGCATACCACTCCAGCATCTTTGCCAAGAAAATCCCAAATGGGGGACAACTAGGTGGCACAGTGGATAGAACTCTGGCCTTGGAGTCAGGAGGACCCAAGTTCAAATCTGATCTCAGACACTTCACACTTACTAACTATGTGACCTTGGGCAAGACATTTAACCCTGACTGCCTCACCAAAAAGCAAAAGAAAGAAAGAAAAAAAGAAACAAAATCCCAAATGGCGTCACAAGAAGTCAGACATGACTGAACAACAACAAAAACTGATTAAGTGCCTGTTATGTGCAAGGCACTGATCAAGGTGCTAGAGATGCAAAACCAAAGGTTACCAAAAAATGATCTTTGCCTTCAGTGAGCTCATATTCTAGGGGAGAGATAAAAGAGCAGTAAAAAAAATAATAATGATAGCTAATATTTATATAACACTTTGAGGTATAGAAAATGCTTTATATACATTACTTTATTTGATCCTCATAATAACCCTGTGAAGTTTCTCATGTTATTATCCTCATTTTACAGATGAGGAAACTGAAGCTTAGATAATTAAGGACTTGCCCAGGGTTGCACAGCAAATAAGTATCTGAGTCAGGATTTGAACTCAGCTCTTACTGACTAGAGTCCAGTGCTCTATCTACTAGGGGGACCAAAAAAGTAATCCTGTGAATTCTGATAGGGTGTATAGCTTTGACAACACAAATACTTGGGATCATGTGGGCCAGAGCCTCTGGGGATGATTTATTAGTATCCCACAATTCCCTGGACCAGGTCAAAATCCAGCAGTTAGCAGCCCTGCCCCAGTTGTTCTTTCCATTTCTACGGTACAAACCTTTTGTATTCTATGGTTCAGGGTAAAGAGGTTTGAAAGTATGTCATTATGGTTGTTATCTGCCATCTAGAGTAGATTTAGAGCTTTAACCATTTTTTTAGTTAGCTATTTGCCATATATTAGCACACACATACTTTGTTGGCTCATTTAATTTGCTTTTTATCATTGGTGCCTTGTAGTTTTTCCTCTGTTTCCTCCTCCCCTTCCCCAACCTCTGTGGTGTGAACTTTGTTTTTATTAAGTCATGCATGTGGACATATGAGCATAGACACAGGAACCCATCTTGAGGATATTATAGGGATTTGTTCATCTTCTGGGACAGTGACTTCTAGTTTTCTGGGAGTTGTGACAGCTTATTAGTGTTGATTTTTTTCCCCAATAGCCCTCCTATCCCCACATCCTTAGGGAATACATGGCATATGTTTATTTCTAAAATTAACTTTAGGAGTAGAAGTTTGGTGTCTGGAACCAGCAACTAGACAAGGTAATTTTGAATACATGTATATGTTGTTTTATTTTTAATTTGAGAATTTAAAGATACTCTTTTTTTCTTTACAAAATGCTCATTGATATTTTTTTGTATCACTTACATTTCCTAATATATGTCTTCCCCCTCCCTCTCTAAGAGATTCATCTCTTGTGACAAAGAATAAAAAATGAGATTAAAAAAATAAGTTCCACAAAACTAACATTACTTTTCCAGGTGAAGGTAATCTACAGAAAGTGCACCAAACACGGAATCAGGAACTCTAAGTTAAATTCTCTGACTAGCTTTGTGCATTTGCACAAATCATCTTTCTCAGCTTCAGTTTTTTCATCTGTAAAAGTAGTCTATTACTTGCAGTGCTTAACTTGTCAGGATGTTGTATGGATGAAATTGGACTAATGTACCTGAAAGCTTTATTGTAAATGAAGAAATGCTATACATATGTGTAAGGAGTTTGGTGTAGTGGATAGAAGGTCTGCCTTGAAGTCAGGCAGTCCTGGATTCAAGTCTAGCCTCTGATACATACTAGCTACATGAACGTTGGCAAATCACTTAACTGTTCAGTACTCTAAGTAACTCTGTAAAATTGTAAATTTCAGGGTAGATGCTGATCTGCATTGGTAGAGGATATTCTTTATCCAGAGGTTGGCAAACTACCACCTGTGGGCCAATTCTGGCCTGTCACATGTTTTTGTACAGCCTGAGAGCTAAGAGTGCTTATTATATTGCTCATAGCTGTATAGAAATGGGCAGCAGGCCAAATATCTGTGAGCTGTAGTTTGTCTGCCCCTGTAAGGCTTATACTGATGAAAATCATAGGTTAAAAAATCATAAATTAAAATTTAAATAAACAAAAATTAAAAAAAAAGAAAATCATAGGTCCAGTTCCTATTTCTATAGAAACATAAGAGATTGCTGCTGTTGCTTTTTACCTAAATCTTAAAAATATCAGTGAACGAAAGTCGTACGGAAGATATTGAAAAGAGAGCTTCTCAGGGGAACAGGGGTGAGAGTATCTGTGTTCTATTCCCTGCTTAGAGTCCAGACAAACTGCATGAAAAGACATAATACAAGATATTGGGTGAAATAACAGTTTTTTAGAAAACGTCCTTGTCTTCAAAGATCTTACATTCTCACTGAGGGGGTGTAATATATAAGTACAGTTATACCTCCCACATCACTGTGGTTAGGGGTCCAGCATACCCATGACCTGGAAAATCTGGTAAAATATTTTGGCCCTCCCTTTGTACCAGAGAAGTCTGAATTTTTTTCTTTTTCTTTTTCTTTTATGGGATGTTTACAGTACTTTATTGTAAAATTTAGGTCATTTGTTCATAGGCTACATGTAGGTCAATGCTAAACCAAAATACTGTATGAAACAGAGTTTCTAAACTTTCTCTTTCATCTGCTGGCCTTCGTGTGTTGATTATGGCTTCTGCAAAACTCCCCCCAAATTCCCATTCAATTTCTCATGCTCACTTGTGATATATTGAAACCATAATGGAGACTGTCTTGATGTGGGAAGGAATAACTGTAAATGAAGAAAAGCAAGGTAATTTGAGGAAGGAGTGAGCAGTAATAACTAGGGGTATCAGGAGAGTTTTCAAGTACATACAGAAGGTATATTCTTACTAGGCGAGACACAAGAGTTGAAAGGAAATTAGCATTTATGAAGTACCTGTTATGTGCCAAGCATTAGACTAAGCACTGTTTTATCATTTGATCCCCATGATAACCCTGGGAGGAAGGTGCCACTATAATCTCAATTTTACAGTGGAGGAAACTAAGACAGAGGTTAAATGACCTGCTTAGGGTCACACAGCAAATAAGTGTCTGATGACAGAACGAAACTCAGGTCTCCCTGACCCCAGACCCTGCGCTTCATCCACTGCGCCATCTAGCGGCCTATGTAATATGAGACAGCTCCCAGAGCAGAGGTGTACGTCCTACAAGATAAGCTGTACGTAGTAACTGGGCTTGGCGCTCTCCATGGTAATCCTCTTGACTCAGGAGATAAAACCAGTTAGGACTCACACTGCTCCAGAGGCTTCTTCTGTGTGCTATGGGACTCATCCAAGTAAAAAGATGTATCAACTGGGAGAGAGGGGGCTCCCTCCCCTCTTAAATAGAGTTCTCCGCCATCTAGTGTTCTCAGTAGGCTCACCTCATTATCTTGGCCCCCCTGGTGAGCTGGTAGCCTTTCATTTAAGAACAGCTTGCTTCCTTCTTACTCCTTCCACCTGAGCAGTTGATTGACCTCCTGTGGCTTAGCACCTGAGGAATTGATAAGCCTGGTGTGGTTTGCCAACTAAGCAGTTCATGGCTCTCCTAGGATTTACCACCTTCCTCAACTCATAGGCCTCCTGTGGTTTAGCACCACAGCAGTTCACAGACCTCCCATGGTTTTAACATTGAAGCAGCTTGCTGGATCTTCTGTTTGCAGTGAAATGGTTTCAGGGGTTACTTTCTCTTATTTGCATAGTTTGCAAGCACCTGCTTTTTGTTTTTGTATGCATAATTATCAGAGGAACGGCAGTGATGAGAAAATGGCATTGTCTACTGAGACTGTTGACTGTAGACAAGGTGGTCTAAATTAAGCTATTTGGTGGAGAGTTATGACTGGCTAATTTATATCCAATGTGTCATATCCTGTGAATGAGAACCTTAGAGGTCTTAGAGGTACAAAGACCTGCTTTCAAGTCCTGACTCTGACACGTGCAAGCTGTGTCACTTAGTGCAAATTGTTGAACTTACGACCTAGGAATCCGAAACCCAAGTGACCCAAGACTGTAAGTTGGAGAACAGTTGCTATTCTGCAGGTATATATTGGTGGAGGGTGTTTTCTACCAGGGAATTGCCTTCAAAAATAAAATGATAAGTGCAGATAGAGGAAAATATTGGTGGGAAACTAACAATTTAGGAGGTACACTAAATCTTTTATATCACTATGGAAATATTCTAGCCTCTGAAGTAATTGTATAAATGGTTTTCTGGTATTGCAGTGAGGTTAATGCTATTTCCAGAATACCTGAGAAACAAGGGTGTTGTAAATTTCAGTTGAGATAATGAATGTGAAGAACTTTGCAAGCCTTAAAACACTTTATAATGCCAGTTATTGTTGTTGGTATTATTATTATTATTGGCCTAAAGTCACCATACCTCCAGTCTGATGATGACTTCATTCCCTGAGCCTTCTTCTTCACTGCCACTAAATTCAAGCAAAATTTATAGAACAATACAGGGGTGTGCTGGCCTTCTCTCTGTTCCTCATAGATAACACCCCATCTCCTGACTTATTAACTTTGTACTTGCTATCCTCTATGCCCAGAATACATTCCCCCCTCTCCTCTAAGTTGTAGAAGTCCTCAAAAATTCTAGTGCCCTCCCTTCCTAAACACTATTTTGCAGATCTTCAGAATATACCTCTTTGGACATGTCATCTCTAATGGAATGAAAACTTATTTTATAAAAACATTTTTATTTAAAGTTTTGAATTCCAAATTCCATCCCTCTCTCCATCCCTCCCCTCCCTGAGATGGTAAGCAACCAGATGTAGGTTATACCTGTGCAATTATGTAAATATTTCCACATTAGTCATTTTGTACAAGACTGGAATAAAAAAAGAAAGAAAGTGAAATGCTTCAATCTGTATTCAAACAATATCAGTTCTTTCTCTGCAGGCAGATAGTATGGTTTATCATTGGTTCTTTGGGATTGTCTTGGATCATTGTATTGCTAAGGATAGCTAAGTCATTCACAGTTCATTGAACAATGTTGTGGTTACTAAGTACAATATTCTCCTGGTTCTGTTCACTTTACTATGCGTCAGTTAATTTAAGTCTTTTCAGGCTTTTCTGAAATCATCCTGCTTCTCATTTCTTATAGCACAATAATATCCCATTAAAATCATATACCACAGCTTGTTTAGCCATTCCCCAATTGATGGGCATCCCTTTGATTTCCAATTCTTAGCCATCACAAAAATAGTTGCTATAAATATTTTTGTACAAATAGGTCCTTTTCCCTTTTTTGAATGTCTTTGGAATGTAGACCTAGTAGTGGTATTGCTGGATTGAAGGGTATGCACAGTTTTATAGCCCTTTGGGTATAGTTCCAAATTACACTCCAGAATGGTTGGATCAGTTCACAACTCCACCAACAGTGCATTAGTGTCCTAGTTTGCCCACATCCCCTCTAACATCCAACATTTTCCTTTTTTGTCATATTAACCAATCTGATAGGTGTGAGGTGGTACCTCAGAGGAATGTAAACTTCTTGACATTAGGAATTATTTATTTTCAATTTGTTTGTTTATTTTTGCATTTGTAATGCTAGCATCTAGGACAGTACCTGACACATAACAGGTACTTAATACATGCCGGTTAATTGATGTCTTGGGACTGGAAAGGGGATTAATGGTAGAATATTGACAATTTGAAAGCAGCATTGGGGCCCTAATTTCCTATCTTGTGAAGTTGTAGGTACTGGAAAGAAGGAGTTAGGGAAGGAAGGCTTGGATTAGGGAACATCAAAGACAAACTTCACTTACTTCACAGGAATTTTTTGTTTCTGTTTCCCCCTTCCCCAAGGAGTTTTTAAAAATTATTTTAAAGGCAATTAGAGACAAAATACTAGCAAGTTTTACTGATTTCCCTTTTCCTATTCAACTCACCAAGCAAAACTTGTGTGGTGTCACTTTTTCTCCAGGTTTTTTTTTCCTTTGCTATGCAACCTGATGAAGGAATCCAGGGTACCTTGTTAGTAAATCTTCTCTAGGGACCTCCTAGAGATAAGGGTCTTAACCTGGGGTACATGAACTTTTTAAAATATTATGATAAATGTATTAATTGTAGTTGGACTCCTTTATGTTCCTATGCATTTTATATTTTTAAGTCATTTTCTAAAACTTTGAGCTCCAAATTCTCTCCTTTTTTCCCCTTTACCCTTTTTGAGAAGGCAAGTAATTTGCTATAGATTGTACATGTGAAGTCATACAAAATATATTTCCATATTAGCCATATTGCAAAAAAATGACAAAAAATCCAAGAAAAATAAAGAAAGTAAAAACAAACAAACAAACAAACATATTTTGATATGCATTCAGACTCCATTAGTTCTTTATCTCGAGGTGGATAAAATTTTTCATCATAAGTCCTTCAGAATTGTCTTGTATTGCTAGAATAGCTAAGTTATTCACAATTGACCATTGTACAATGTTGCTGTTACTGTGTATAATGTTCTCTTGGTTTTGTTCATTTCACTTTGTATTAATCTATATAAGTCTTCCCCAGTTTATCTGAAAGAATACTGCTCATCAGTTCTTGTAGCACAATAGTATTGCATTGCAATCATGTACCACAACTCACCCAGCCATTCCCCAATTGATAAGCATCCCCTCAATTTCCAATTCTTTGTTATCACAAAAAGAGCTGCTGTAAATATATTTGTACATGCAAGTCATTTTTCTTTTCCTTTGACTTATTTGAGATATAGACCTAGTAATGGTATTGCTGGATCAAAGAATATGCACAGTTTTATAGCCCTTTGGGCGTAGTTCCAAATTGCTCTCCAGAATAGTTAAATCAGTATATAACCTCATCAACAGTACATTAGTGTTAAATTTTTCCACATCCCCACCAATATTTGTCATTTTCCTTTTCAGTCATATTAGTCAATGTAATATGTGTGAGATGGTTCCTCAGAGTTGTTTTAATTTCTCTAATCAATAGTGATTTAGAGCATTTTCTAATATGATTATAAATAGCTTTGATTTCTTCAGTGACTTATATTCTTATAAATGTGACTCATTTCTCTATATATTTGAGAAACGGGACTTTTATTAGAGAAAATTGCCCTGGGACTACAATCTGGAATGGTGTATGGGCAATGGGACAAGTTCTTGTACCCTGTACCAGCAAAGTGTTCTCTGTAAACTCCTGATCAATTGTCCAATCCCCTTACCATCTGTGGACTGAGAGCTGCTGATGCTGCCACTACTGCAGCTGCCTCAAAGGCCTGCTACTGTCTTGCTGGGGCACTCCTGTAGCACACTGTGCTCCAGGCCCAGCCACTACCCCAGTGAGACCAATTCTTCCTGTTGACCTCCTAAATTATTTTGAGCTAGAAAACTCTTTCACTCCATCCTGTTGTTGGTTCTGCCCCTCCCGAATTTAATTTGAGGCATTTAAAAAAAAAATCAAGGGAATTTGGTAGAGTTCAGATGGGTCCCTTCTTTTACTCTGCCATCCAGGCTAGAAATTCTATATTTTATTTGATATATTGAAGAAATATTTATCTGAGAGGAGGTCCATAGGTTTCAGAAGACTGTAAAAAGGGATCCATGAACCAAAAAAGAGTTAAGGCAAAAGGATGCTATAACTGCACCAAAAAATTCCTAGTTTTGAGAATTTCAGGTACCTTGGGAGTGCAGTATCATAGACACATATGGGAATTTGGGATGCCCATATCAATGTTAGCCAAACTCAGTTATGATTATGATGTTAAGAATAGTTAATGCAGATCTGAAAGAGCCCTTTGGCTTTCATGGTGCATCTGAATTTAACATCATTCTATTTCACATCTCAGTTGGGGTCCCCAAGTGAGCATTCACCAGGATGGTGAAAGGTTTCAAAACCATGCCAAAGGAGGAATCTTTATAGGGATTGAAGATAATTATTTGGTCTGGGGAAGATAATATATAATAGGCACATAATCACTCTTCTGGTATTGAATGACTGCCATTTTGAAGAGGATTTAAATTAATTTGTTTGGCCCCAAAAGACAGAACTATAAGAAAAAGGTAGAAGTTAAAGTGATGCAGATTCCAGCTCAAAATAAAGACAGAAGTTCTGAAGAAGTTGCTATGGCTAAAAAAATTCATTATCATTTGGCAGACTTTTTATTCTGTGCTCTTCAGGATTTAGGTAGGTTAGTTGTTAGTAGGCAATCCATTGATAGCTCACAAAATCAGTGTGTTGAACTCAGCATCTAAAGTCCCTTCCTTTTATCCCATGAGCCTAGGATTATACTCAAAACTTTTCCCAATTCTGTAGAAGCCACCAAGCAAACCTTTTACTAGTAGAGCATTAGGAAAAAAAAATTAATTAACTCAAATTCAACAGTCATTCATTAAAGCATGAAATACAACTTGCATATGCAATGTTTGATTTAAAAGTATAGTTTATTTAGATGAGGTAAAAAAAATTGCCAATTTGCAGTAGAATGTAAGCTCCTTAAAGGCAATAGCTTTCATTTTTTGTCTCCTCATTTCCCCATGAGCTAACATAGTCCCTGATACACAGTAAGTGCACAATATCAATTTTGTCTCCTTATCACCCTACTATCTAGCATAGTCCCTGGCACATAGTAAGTGTATAATAAATTCTTGATGAATGGTGTTGAACTTATTTTTAATTATTTTTACTTATTTGTGACAAATGGAGCAAACAGCTGTTTTAACTATAAGAAATCCTGTGTGTCATAGTTTTTTTTTTCCCCACCTCGTGAGAAGCATACAGATATTTGAGAACAGAAGAAACTGTTGATGTTATTAAAAATAGTTATGATGTCTGGACTTATTGTTCTTTTCTCTGTCAAATAGATACAGAAAGCTCTTATTTTCTGAAAATTGCTAAAGACAAAAAGGAAAGGGCTTCATCTACTAAAACTGTTGACGCATGGAACTGTCTCATCAATTTCACTTGAAAATGCTTGCCTCATTTGACAGAATTTGAAAATCAGCTTTTTCCTCTCTAGGAATAACTTAGAGTCTGGGAATGGTTTATTTTCAAGCAATTGTGTTCCTGAGGGGAATTTAAAAAAGATAAATATCATTCTGTCAGCAAGGGTTCTTAGTCTGGGGTCCATGAACTTGAGGTGTTTTTTTTTAACATTTTGATACATATATTTCAATATTGCTGGTTTCCTTTGTAATCCTATGTATTTTATTTTATACATTTAAATGCATTATTCTTAAATGAAAATCTATGTTTCACTAGACTGGTAATGGAGGTCATTATACATAAAAAGGTTAAGAACCCTTGCTTTAATAATTTGAGTATCAATATTTTGCTACCTCATGTATGAATTTAGTAACAGATAACAGAGTTCATTAAAACTTAGTAGTGGGATTTGAGTGCCCTGCAAACAGCTATCCATATCCATATTATATTGCTAGCCTCAATGCTAAATATAACTAACTAGATGTTTGTCTCAGAAAATACTGGAGTATCATTATAATTTATGTAATGTCATAGTTCAAAGATCCATGATTTTCTGTATACGGTCATTCTCTCCAGAAATGGATTTTGACCTTGTGCAATTTAGTAGATGGTTCATGACCCTGTACCAACGTGGTAAAGAAGCCCTCTGAACCTAGCTAGGCTAGTGCTTAGACAAAAGATATGCAGGTTATCCCTAGTCATATCCATCTTGAGTAGACCTGCCTGAGCTCATACTCTACTGGTATAATCTTTGAAGGCCCAAAGTCACATCCACATCAAGGCTTTAGAGTAGGTCTCTCTAAGAAGATGATTTAATAACTCACATCATATAATATTCTATATTTTACATAATGTTCTCCTCATGACCACCCTGTGTACTCATCATGTTACTATCTCCTTTTTGCATATGAGAAAGATGAAGCTTAAAGATATTAAATGACTTGCTCA
Organism: Phascolarctos cinereus; assembly: GCF_003287225.1. Classification (NCBI taxonomy): domain Eukaryota; kingdom Metazoa; phylum Chordata; class Mammalia; order Diprotodontia; family Phascolarctidae; genus Phascolarctos; species Phascolarctos cinereus. The sequence goes on from NW_027555958.1 coordinate 218,657,675, forward strand.
TAGTTATACTATCAGTAAGAAACTAGCAAGAGACAGTGCTGGGACTTGGAACTCTTCCCTGCTTCAAACCCATTGCTACACCAATGAATTCACAGGTGTGGTACCACTCCATTCAGAAAAGAGGAAAAAAGAAAGAGAGAGAGAAAGAAAGAAAGAGAGAGAGAAAGGAAGAAAGAAAGAAAGAAAGAAAGAAAGAAAGAAAGAAAGAAAGAAAGAAAGAAAGAAAGGGAGGAAGGGAAGGAGGAAGGAAGGAAGAAAATGAAGAGAAAGAAAAGGAAGGAAAGATGAGAGGAAGAAAGGATGAGGGAGGAAGGAAAAAGGGGAGGGAGAGAGGGAGAGAAGAAAGGGGAAGGAAGCAAAGAATAAAGGAAGAAAAAGAATAGAAAAAGAAAAAAAAATAAAGATACATGGTAGAGATAGACTAGCAGATATTGTCTATATTGGTCAGAATAGCCTAGCTCTTCTGATGCCAGTTCTATTGTTCTTTGTACATTTACAGCAGTTATCATACTGTGTTTGACCTAGAACAATCACTCTGGAGGCAGAAGATCTGGGTTCAAAAACTCCCCTCCATCACTGCCTTTATTATTTCAAGCAAGTCACTTAACCTTTTGCCTCAGTTTTCTTATCTGAGAGCATTAGAATAGATGACTTTTGAAAAATTCCTCCCAGTTCAAGATCAAGAATTTATTTTTCTGAAGATACATTGATTCTCTTTATCATCTGTAGATCAGTCTAACTTTGGCTCATCCTCAGATTAGAAATCAACTGATGATTACATTTGGAATGCATAACTTATAAAGTCTAAAGGAAACAATCTGCATTGGGGAAAACAGTGCAATTGGAGATTTCAAGGTATTAAAAAGCATGAAAATATGTGAATGCAGCTAAATAGTTTCTTTAATTCTGAATTTAAATACATTAAAAAAACCTTTTTATCTAATGATAAAGCACACTTTCTTTTTCAATGATCTCAAGGTCAAAGGGCAAAGTGGAGCCAGGTTCTAACTTCTAGCTTTGGAAAATTTAGTCTTGTTCTTCTTCATCCTGTGACATTAGAGAAAAAGTTAGACTCCTTTTAATAAATCTCTTCAAGATTGAACGAGTGCTACTGGCATTATCCCATCTCAGTCCTTTGATTCCTCATCAGGAGAACAAAAATCTATCTTTCAACTTGAAAATTCAGAGTCAGTAAGAAGACTCCCTTCTCGGAAAGCTGCTTCTCGGAAAGTTGCAATTCATCTTGTTCTTACATTTGATGCCTGTCTTTTACAGCTTGTCTTCAGTGTATAAGCATTATAATAATAAGATGCTGCAGAAAGCTTAACATATAAATCTTCCTATAGAGAAAACATTTTGGGGAGTTAAGAGCAATCAGCAATATAGGAATACCTTAGCTTAAACATTTTATTCATTGATCTAAAAGAACTTGATTTTTTAAAACTTTGGGGGCAAAATTATACAGTTCTTATTTTGTCTATTCTTCTTTCCCTATGTCAACCTTGTTCCCTTTCTGGCTTTTCACAGCTCTAAGTTTGATTCATCCTAACTATGTATTAGCAAGTAGAATGGGACTTTCCCCACATTTTGCTGCACTGTTTTCATGACTACACAAACAGCAGTCCTTTCCTAAGAATGATTCTGAGTAGTGGAAAAGATTTTTATGGTCCGAGTCATACACAGGGCCAGTGTGGAAAAAATAATAATCGGAAAGATGATGACAGGAAAATGACCACTGTGAATTAGACAGGCTATGAAGTTAGCAACTCTTTGAAAAGAGCTGGGTTATAAAAAGAAGTTTCTATCTCTTAATTGTTATTTATTCTAATAGATCTATAGGAGGGTAAGCTCCTCAGAAGATCAAATTCCAGCAGCTCCATAAATTAGTGTGACTTGAAATGATTATCAATCAATTTAACCTTTCATCTTTAAGGGCTATTTATATGCAAGAAGCAGTCTTCCTTTTTTAGAATACTGTTTTCTGGATGTATCTACCCTCCTCATAAATTAAGATGTTGCCTCATTTGAAAGAACAAGTAGATTCTGTAAAGCAGGGGTTCTTAAATTTTTTTGGTAGTCTGATGAAACCTCCTCTTGGAATGATTTTAAAGGCACAAAAAAAATACACAGGATTACAAAGGAAACCAATGATATTGAAATGCAATTATCAACATATATCTAAACTTGTACATGTGTATATACATGTATGGAAATATGCACATATATACATATGTGCAGGCATAGGAACTTAGAGGTCCATATACACGTATGTATGTATGTATCCACAGGTGAATATACACATATATGTGCATATAGATACATACATGCATACAAACTCATATACTCATGCATGTACTCACAAACCTTAGGATAAGAACCACTGCTCTAACAAGAGATGTCTCCTCCAGAGGCAACAACATACCCCGACTCTCAGTGTGAAAATTATTTTTATGAAGTTTCTTTTCAGTTCAAAAAGAGAAACAGTATTTTGAAAGAAAAAACCTTGTAATTTTTTAGTCACTTGAAACATTGTAACTTTTTTCTAATATGCACTAACCAAAAACAAAAATGAAAAACCCTGAAACTTGGATCAGTAAAAAATTCTGACATTTTTTACTTTGTACAAAGAAATTTCAGGAAATTCTGAACGACTGATAATTATAATTAGTCCTGCATTTTGTAACTTTCATTTGGTATTCAGAGCTCTCTGTTCCTGTGTTAAGATGGGACTTAGAATACATCAAGGACAATAGAACGGTTGTAGTAGAAAGTGCTTTTCTACCTAAGTTATGGAGCTTATTAACTCCATTGACTGCCATATAAACAGTAAGACTGCACTGAATTATGCATGTACATGTGACCCTATCATTATTCCCAGGCTCTGTGCCCTTTGCCCTTGATCCCATTACAACAAGATTTAGGGAAGTGTCAGACTCTTGGAATGTTGCACAATAGTGACCTTGATTCCCAACTTGGTTGAAAGAAGAAATGAGTTTAAGCCTAATGTGGAGACTATATTGAGTTCTTTGTTACTAGAGTGTCCAAATGACTTCCATCCTAAAAGAGGCTGTGGACTTCTGAGAGACATCTCCAGTGGTAACTTGTTAGATAGTTATGTGTGAGACACACATTCATGGTCTGCAGTTTTGGACAATGATCTATTCCAGATTACATGGAGGTTGATGTTGTTATAGCTAGGTTGTCTGTTAAAGAACAAATGCTTCTGGTTTTGGTTGATATCGTAATGATAATAATGGTAGTAATAATAATAAATAACAGCTAATATTGATACAGAAATTTAAGGTTTGTGTAGTACTTTATATTGTTTGGTCCTCACAAGTACCCTTTATAGCTGCCATAATTATATCCATTTTACTGGTGGCAAAATTAAAGGTGAGATAGGTTAAGTGACTTGTACAGACTCACAGAACTTGTATCTGAGAACCCAGATCTTCCTGTCTTTAGATCCAGAGTCAAGGGTGCTATGTCATTTTTTGCCTTTCCTCTTGCATATGGTAGATGAATAATTGGTAAACTGCAGTAATTATTCAATTTGCTAGGTATTAAAATTGCATTTTTATTCTCCTCCTCCTTACCCCAAAGGTTACCCCTCTGTCAGGCATAGCCTTTCTGGCAAAAACCCAAAGAAACATTGGAAAGGGAATGCAAAAGATGGTAGGGAAAGAGATTGGTTATTTATTGTGTGATGGATTGATCAACTGGTAAGAGGGTGTGATTTAGAACCAAGAGGCAACATGTCCTGTCCTGAGCCCCTTAGGGTGAGCGTCAGTCTTTAATTACATCTGGAGCTCATTAGTTCTTTTGCTAGCCCCTTTCCAGATCATCTCCCTCATCAGCCTCCCATTGAGTCACAGAAAGCCCAGATGGTTCCCTCCATATGCCAATACTCAATTCCTTAAGGAGAAAGGATTGGTCTAAGGAGGAAGGATTGGTCACTGACATAGTAAAATGCTGTGACTAAGCAGTGGTAATAGCAACATGGTGGGCACCTTGACTTTTACTGTCAATTCTTCCTTTTAATATGCTTATACTTCCAAATATGTTGAGGAGCTGTGATTTCATTCGTGTGGTGACTCCCTGCTCTCATGAACATTAAACCCCCTCCATACCTTAGTAGATAGTTTTGAGTTGCTGTGACTAAAACAAAAGTATATTCCCTAATGATTAATCATTCATCTGGTGCTGCTGAGTTTTTCTGATGTATATTCTATAAATGAATTTTGCTAATAAGTTGTTCTGACTGATTGCTCCTGTATTGCCATAATAGTTTCAGTGAAGGCATGCTGTTGCTTGGGTTTGCACTTGGTCTGTCCCACTTTGACTGAGTTAATAGTTAGGCTGGCTATTGTTCATAATGGGCACATGAGAATACAGCAGGAGGCTTCGGACAATATGTTGGTAATGTAATTGGCTACTGAGGCTAGGGTTTAGATGATATGTGGTCAGAGGCCAGTATATCCAAGTCAAAATAGAAATGAGGATAGTTCAGTGAAGGAAGAGAAACAGCCAAACCAGGAATGAAGGGGGTAGATTGTAGGGGGCAGAAATCAATGCTGAGTATCAGGAAGAAGAGATAGATGTGTGGTCAATAAGATAGGTCAAAAGTCAGAAAGGAGAGAGGTCAGCTTTCCTGGCTAGGCTGAACTCAGAGGCAACTGTAAAACAAGTTGTAATGGTAGAGGTCTTCAAACAAATGCAGTCTTTAAATTTAGAACTAGTCTTCCTCTATGGAGCCTGCCACAAAGCTTAGATTCATTGTTTAGGTCCAACTCTGCTGCCCATGTATCTGTATAGCCATTATCAGTACTAGCCAGGCAGATCCTGCCAGTCATCCCTCTTCTCTATCCAGTGACTTAATGTTTTCTGGACACTAGGTCTGGAGCCAGGATCTGGGTTTGGATCTTACATCTAACACCTATAATGTGTGTGACCTTGGAAAAGCCACTTAACCTCTTTGGTTACCCCTTTATAAGAGGAGGAAGTTGGAAAAGAAGGCCTCCAGAGTCCTTTTTAGCCCCACATTTGATCTTATGAAGCAAGGAGGGGAGAAAATGAAAGATTTTTCTTCAATATGAGCCTTTTTGGTAACTTCCTATCATTTGGTAAATTCCTATCAATTACTAAAAATCTTGTGAATTTTAGTAAGAAAAGAGAAAGTATAGTGCTTTTTAAAATGCCAAAGAACCAATAAAGCTATTGAGAAATAATTCATGGAAAGCTAATATACACAGGGAGTTACATAAAAATTTTTAAAGAGAAAAAAATGTTCATTGAAGTAAGAATTAGGTTTAAGGCAACATGATCACTACTGAAAAAGCCTTGCAGATGTTGATGATTTTAAGTACTAGGTTTTCACAGGCAAACTTACTCCGAATCCTTGATTCTTGTTGAATTACAACAGACTTCAGAGAGTAGTACTTTAGAGTCCATGAAATATTGACATTGTTTTAAAATACATATCCATTATTCATCATTCGCTGCACTGTAACTTGCTACAAAGTCAATGAGTACAAGTTCTAGCTACTGAAGTTATAAGGAAGCTGCTGAGATGAAAGAGGAAATGAAGAACAGGTGTGGTAGGGATCCCCATGAGCTGCACCAGCGCTCCAGGAGATTAAAAAAGAAATAGACTCGATTTGAAGTGAAACAATGAAAAAGGACAGTGAATACGTCTGTGGGTTTAAATTTAAGTACAAGCCAATTATGTGTTAGCATGAAATTATTTTGTGCACTATTCATGTTAAACAGTTATAAAGTGTTTATTAACTATTGATTTAGTTTTGTATTTTTACTAATAAAATCCCTTTGCTGAATTAGCTGACACATTTTGTATCCTCAAATGACTTGTAGTTCACACTATTTTTGCTGTATTTTTTGCTAATTAAATTCCTTTAATGAATTAATAATAGTAATGATAATAATAAATAATAGCTAGAGTTTACATAGCACTTTAAGGTTTGCACAGTGCTTTACAAATATTATCTCTTTTGATCCCTACAACAATTCCATTATTATCATCCCCATTATATTATAAGCTCCTTGAGGGCAGGGATTGTCTTTTTCTTCTTTTTGTATCCCTACATAACTTACTCTAGGTCACATTTTTTTTGGAGGGGTGTGTTTTTACTAATAAAGTTCCTTTAATGAATTAATAATAATGATGACAGTGATAATAAAAATAATGAATAATAGCTAGAATTTATATATCCCTTTAAGGTTTGCAAAGTGCTTTATAAATATTAGCTATTTAATGCTTATAACAACTCTATTATTATCATTCCCCATTAGACTGTAATCTCCTTGAGGGCAGGAACTATCTTTTGCTTCTTTTTGTATCCTTAGTGTTTAACACAGTGTAGGTGCTTAATAAATGTTTATTGATTGATCCTCATTTTACAGATGAGGAAACTGAGTCACAGGGAAGCTAAATGGCTTTTTCTAGGTCACACAGATAAAGGTGCCAGAGATAGCTTATGAATCCAGGTCATCTGACTAAAAATCTAGCCCATTTCCCCTTTATACCATGTTTTCTCCTAACTTTTCAAGAAAAAGGTTCTTCTTTGGGAAAAGAAAAAAATTAAAGGAAACCAAACAAACCTATCACACATGTGACACTTGAGTGTCACAGAAGTCCTAAAAAAAGTATCATGTGACCAATCTTGGCCCTGGAGAGCAGATGATGAAAGGCAGCTGACTTCCTTTTGGTGGAGAGAGGGGAAGAAGGGTACCAAATATTCTCTGCACCATCAGACACAGTCACCATGTCAGTTGGTGTTGCTTAATGTATATTCATTCATATAATGAGAGCTGATTGCAAGTATGTGATGGGGTGTGTCCAGAATGACTGTGAAATAAAATGAAAAGTCATCAGCAAAGGTTCTTTTAAAAAGAAAGAAAGAAAAGCGTTCCAATGAGCTCGTAGGTGGCCTTATAAAGTTTGTCTGGAGCGGGGTGAGGAGGGGGCAGTGGCTGATGATTCTTCTCATTTCTCATGGTTCTAAGTGATTTCTATCTTTTCTTCCTCAGACAGGACCATCCTTGTAGACACCGATCTTCCTTTTCTCAAAGGCCTCTATATTCTGGGAACCCTAGAATTTCCTGTGAACCGGAGCAACATTTTAAATGCAACTTGTATTATTGTTGCAGGTGGTGAACTGAAAGTCGGTAAGATTTATATAAAGATTGCCAGGGATTTGGGGAGTGTAGCCAAATCATGCTTTGAAGTTGAGGAATCTGGGAAATAGTTAGTCCCATATTAAATCACGTGTTGGATTGATTTTTTTTTTTTGAGGACTAGGGAAATAAGTCAGTTCATAAACAGGACTAGCCCTAGGCAAAATCATGACATAAGCAGCTTGCCAGCCTTGAACTCCCACTTCCCTTTTCCTCATCCACATTCTCTCATTCATTTACACTCTGATCATATGTACCCAGGACTATCAGTGTGTTCAGGGCTTTCTTGCCATGAATTGCTCTATACTAGGCTTGCATGACACTCACTTTCTGTCCCATTCTCTCGTATAGTGGTAAAATAAATGGATTTAGAGTCAGAGGAACTGACATAATCCTAGCTGTCCTATTTTCCCCTCCAGGTCTCAGTTTCCTCACCTGTAAAATGAGAGTCAGACTACATCTTTTCTAAAGTTTCTAAATCACATGATTCTAGGATATAGTGATAATGTAATAGTAATCAAGTTAAAAAAAAAGAGCACTGGCCTTGTCATCAGAAGGGTATAAATTCCATATCTTGGTTTTCTACATAAAATCTCTCCATGCTTCCATTTCCTCACTTATAAAATGGAGACAATAATAGTTGCACAGAAAGCTTGCCAACCATAAATTCTATTTAAACATAAGCTATTATTCCTGTTATTATGACCTTTTACCGCATCTTTTCTCATGTATGTGACTATCTATTTTTTAATTCTTAGAGAAATTAATTCATGGATATAATGTTAATTCTTTAATGGATTTCTCCTCCAGAGAATAGTTGCTTATTAAAAGAGGACTCTCGGAGACAGAAATTAGTTAACCCAAAAGAATAAATCTCTAGTGGTGGGAATATGAGGTAGGTAAAAGAAAATCGCAGAAGATAGAAAATGGGACTTTTGGGCTAAATCACTTCAGACATATATATTCTGCCCTTATGTAAAGCTGTCCCTACTCACAAATCATATATAGGTTCTTGGAATTACATAGTGTTGTCCCATGCTGCTTGCTTAATGAATGTGATCTTCTGTAGTGAAGGTGACATATGTCACCAAGTTGTCATAGATGGTTCCTGAAGAGTAATGTTCTATTACTTTGCTATTTTAACTTGTGATATCAATTCTCTTCTCTTTGTTTACCATATTCTCTACTATTTAAAAAACCCTCTTTTATAGAAAATGGTGGTGGTTTTTCTCCTTTGCCTGTGTGTTCCAGGCCTCGAGGTAGCTTCTTCGAACCCATCTGTCCAATCCTGTGTATACCGTGCCTGAAGGAAGGCTTTCAACCCATCTGTCCAATTCCACCACACCCTAAAGAAATCCCGACAAGAAATAGATAATGAGACTGTTTAGTAAATAGATTTAATAGATGTGGACATTGGCACGGAGTGCTGCCAAAAGAGGATCTGATATCTGATGCCATCTGATCCAAGGCCCAACCTTCTGGAGCTGAATTTCTTGGTGGCCTCCCTTTGAGGGCACCCGGTGCTGGCAGAAGATATCAGCTTTAACTAGGCTAGCTTTGCTCAGAGCTCTACATCTGCATGACAGATGCCAGCTTCATTTCCGTTCCCCTATTCAATAATACTCTCATTGGTCATGTAAGACCCTTGTGAGAGAAAGATATGTTAGGTTTATATCGTTTCTCATAGGACTTTGATCATGGCTTTTAGTAAACTGAGTTTCACCCAAAGTGTTACTTTGATTGCACATGGAACAAACAGCTCATGGAAGAGCACTTGCTAGAATGTGAATGCTTTTTAGGCTTTCATAAAATATGTCATGAAATGTTAGTGGTGGGAGGGATGGTCTAGTATAATCCATTCATTATAAATATATGTACAACTATATGTAAATATGCATATTATGTACATATTATATTACATATATCCTATATTACATTAACTATATGTGAAGTCCTTTGTAAACTTTGAAAAGTTTGTAAAAACTTTGTAAAAAAAGGCAAAGTGCTATACAGATATTTTTTATTATTATTATTATTATTATTATTATATTATTATTATTATTATTATTATTATATTTATATAAGTGAAGGAATTGAAACCTAGAGAGGTCATTTTCTTCAAGCATACGTAAGTTTGTGACAGATTACCACAACCTAGATTTTCTAACTCCCAGGCCAGTATTCGTCACACAGTGCAATGATTCTCTTTTAATATGTTTGATGGTATTTTTGAAATCTTTAAAGACCTTCCAGTATTTTGACTTTGTAATGTCATCATACAAATTGAAAGGAATGTACCATATGATCACAGATCCAGAGCTGACAGGCACCTCAGAGGCCACTAAGCTCCCTTCAGGTAACAGATATTCATTAAGCTCTCACTGTGTGCCAAGTACTATGCTGCTAAGTGCAGGGGATACAAATACAGGCAGAAAGAGAGCTCCTGTTCTCAAAGAGCTTACAGTCTAATGGAAGAAGACAACATAAAAGGGAGCTGAAAAGTGAGAGTTTGGGAGAGGGGGAGGAAGAGACTTACTACATGGAGGAAGAGGTAGCAAAGTTCTTAGTCATAATCATAGCCAGGAGGTGAATGAAGCATGGCCATTGTGGGCCTGTCTTTACAGTGGAGGCACCCAGAAAGAACTCACCAATGGGAAAAGGGGGTCAGATTATGACCAAAGGATGTTTTAGTGTTACAAGGCCCCACATACACAAAGGAAAGTTCCAGTGCGAGAAGTCAACTTAGTCATGGTGGCAAGTCTAAAGAAAGTCAGAATCATATTCAGGAGGGAATTGGAATCCCCTGGAAGAAACTCAGCAATAGGAGAAGTGGCCTGGCATGGTGGAGAGATTTTTCAGGATAAGAAGGCCCCAGGCACAGACAGAAATTCCTAGGTGAGAAGGCAGCTTGGCCAACAAATAACTCACCCAAGTTCAAAAAGTAAGCATCACAGTAGGGGTTTAAATCCAGGTCTAGAGATAATACTCTTTCCATTGTATCCCACTGCTTTCAAGATTGAATGTTGTAGCAAAAAATGATTATTGTTGGTGAGGTGTAATGGAAGTACCACAACTTTGCTTTAAAGTATTTGGCAAAATCAGAGCAGCTAGGTGGCGCAGTGGATAGAGCACTGGCCCTGACATCAGGAGGACCTGAGTAAAAATCCGGCCTCAGACCAAACACTTGATACTTACTAGCTGTGTGACCCTGGGCAAGTCACTTAACCCCAGTTGCCTAAAACAAAAAAAAAAAAAGAAAAAGAAAAAAAATTTTTGGCAAAATCAAAGTCCTACATGCCAATTGTGGGTATACTATTAAAAACATACATAGAAATAAAGTCATTTCAATGGATTAATTTCTATCAGAGTTGAATGATGTTTCATTCATTTCACCTAAGTCAGCCTTGCTCCTTTATTTTCCTAAAATTATTTTTCATGAACTAGCCACTTCCCTATAGATACAAATGTAAAACGTTACCTGATATCAAGGAGATTACATCCTCCTGGGGAACAGAGGGAGGTTACTCATGAGATATACACACATATACATATATTTGCATATGTATGTATATGTACACACATACATATGTATATATGTGTGTATGTAGATACATACACATATATGTGCATGTGTGTGTGTGTGTGTGAAAGTGATTGGAATAATACAGTCTTGAATGAGGTTGTACTTAATCTAAGCCTTGAGATAAGCTAGGGGTTCCAAGAGACAGAAATAAGAAAGGAGGACATTCTAGAAAGGGAGGTTGTAGCCTGTGCAAAAAGCAGTAAGAGGGCAAGGGATGGAATTTCATGAATTATGAGTAGTGAATAGACCCGTTTGGCTAGGACACGGAGCACATGAGAGGGAATAATGAGTAATCAGCCTGGAAATATAAGATGGAGTCAAATTGTAAAGTGCTTTAAATGCCGTAATGAGTTTGTGTGTTATGTGAGAGGAAACAAGCAGTCACTGAAGCTTCTTAAGCAGGAGAGTGACATGGTCATACTAATGCTATATGTGAAGAATGGATCAGACAGGAGAGAGACTAGATGCAAGGGGACACATATGTACATGTGTATATGAGTTAGGAGGTAAATGTCCAGGTGAGAGGTGATAAGCCTGAACTAGGGTGACTGGTGTGGAATAGAAAGAAGGAGGTGGGTGGGAGAGATGCTGTGAAACTTTCCTTGTTTGGACTTGCCCTCGATGAGGCGGCTAGGGATGAGGTGTGAGGAGGTGCATGAGGGTAAAATGCTGGACATGCTCTCCAGATAATCAGCCTAGGTGACTGGAGGAGAGGCGGTACTTTCTATAGAAACAGGGAAATTGGGAGAGAGATGAGTCCAAGAAAAAGATAACGAGTTAAGGTTTGGTTAAATTGAGTGAGTTTAAGATATTGATCTATGTGGAGAAATGCAATAGATATTTAGAAGCATGGGACTAGGGATCAGGAGAAGTATAAAGCCTGGATATGTAGGTTTTTGTAAGTCACATATAAAGAGATAATAATCGAACTCGTGGGAATGGAAGAGGGCCCAGGAGAAAGGCTTGGAATTCCTTTATATATAAAGGTCAAAAAATGCTTAATAATCCTACAAAGGGGATGAATATTACCACGATAGACCAGTATGATGAAAACCTATGGAGAAGAAATAAACATATGGTGTGTGTGTTTTGAGGCAGGAAGGGTTATGGAGAGCAATGTAAGAACTTGTATAGATTTCAATATTTGATCTCTATGTATCTGCAGACATTTATCTCTCTCTCTCTGTATATATATATATATATAATATGTATACACACACACACACGCACAAACATATTTAGGTGTTCATACATGCATAGGCACACATAAGAACAGATAGTACATATGGACAATGAATTAGGTTTGTAATTGAAAAGCTGGAAAGCAAGCTGGGGCTAAATTACTTTTCAGAAATTGCAAAGTTACTTTAATAATTTCAAACTTTTCCCTGAAATAAAGGCCCATATTTTTAATATAAATATTCTTCTAGTGATGTTCTGTGGTTATAAATCATGGACCATGACAATTCTCAAAGAATTGAAGTTGAGGATCATCCACCAGGCAATTAAGAGGAACATTGTGGACGTGAACATTTAGTAGCATATTGGAAAAAAAAAGAAATTATTTAAGAAAAACAGTGTATATACATGATATGAAAACAAAATGGGCTAAGGGAGATATTGAGGTATAGTTTATGAGCAGCCCATATGGTCTTAACAAAATCTGAGTGATGTCAAAAGAATTCAAAGAAATATGTTAGGTAGACCCTTTTGTTGAGCTTATGAGTGGACTCAGATAAAAGTTGCATAGGTTAGGCAGAGCATGAATCGATTGTAATCTGTATCATTAGCCAAAATATTCATCTCTATGAAACCACAAATCTGTCTTCAAACCTCTCCTCAAATATTTACTAGCTGTGTGACTTTGGGCATGTCTATTAATCACTATCTGCCTCAGTTTCCTCAACTGTAAAATGGAGTTAGTAATATGCACCTACCTTTTAGTTAGGTTGTTGTGAGAATCAAATGAAATAATATTTGTAAAGCACTTAACACAGTGCCTGACACGTAGCAGGTGCTTAATAAATTGCTTTCCCCCTCCCTTCTCCACAAATCTATTGGAGTATTAGAATACTGATATATAAACTACTCTATTAGTTCAAAGGAAGGAGAAATTACTTACAATTTCACCATGAAATTTGTGACTTTAGGCAAGTCATAGACTTATAAATTTACAAACTTTCAGAGTTAAAAGGGTCAGGCAAAGTGGCACAGTGAAAATAAAATCACTTCCTTTGGAGATGGAAGACCAGGTTTCCAATCTTCCCTGAGATGCTTGCTACCTGTGTGACCTTGAACAAAATATCTACCTTCCCTGGGCTTTGGGTTTTTCTTCTGTAAAATAAGGGGTTGGATTAGATGACCTTTGAGATACCTTTCATTTCCTTTGATCCTAAATTCAGATAGGTTCTAATTCCTTCATTATGCAGATGAGGAAGCCAAGGTCCCAAGTGATTAAAGTTACACAATGTCACACAAATAGCCTGTCTTCTTACTTTCAGATCAATGAGTTTTCTGCTATATTATGCTTAACCTTTCTGTAGCACCACATATTTTGCAGTCAAAAGAATTGAGAATGAATAGAATGAATGAATGAAAGAAAGAAAGAAAGAAAGAAAGAAAGGAAGGAAGGAAGGAAGGAAGGAAGAGAAAGAAAGAGAAAGAAAGAAAGAAAGAAAAAGAAAGAAAGAAAGAAAGAAAGAAAGAAAGAAAGAAAGAAAGAAAGAAAGAAAGAAAGAAAGAAAGAAAGAACAAAGCATTTATTAAGCTCTTACTATGTATTGTGGGCAACTATGTGTGCTGTGGATAGAGTGCTAGTCCTGGAGTCAGGGAGACTTATCTTTCTGAGATCTAATCAGATACTTAATAGCTGGATGACCTTGAGCAAGTCAGTTAACCCTGTTTGCCTCCGTTTCCTCATTTGTAAAATGAACTGGAAAAGGAAATAACAAAACACTGCAGTATCTTTGGTAAGAAAATCCCAGGTGGGTTCACAAAGAGTCAGACACCACTAAAACAACTGAACAACAACAACTATTATATACCAGGCCCTGTGTAATATTCTGGACATACAAGTACAAAAAAGTAAGCTCTTATACTCAGGAAGCTTACACTCTAAAAGGGAAGGATAACACCCATGGGGAATAGTGGTGAGGGAGAGGTATTTTGATCTGTAAAGTCATAGTAATGGCAAGTGGTATCATAATTTTTTTTCTAGGAATTTTTATTTGATTACTGTTCCTGGAGTAAGCATTCAAAAGGGTAGGGTAGGGGCAGTTGGTGGTGCAGTGGATAGAGCTCCAGTCTTTGAATCAGGAGGACCTGAGTTCACGTCTAACCTCAGATACTTGATACTTACCAGCTGTGTGACCCTGGGCAAGTCACTTAACCCCATTGCCTAGCAAAAAAACAAAATAAAAACCAAAGTAAAACAAAAAAAAAACTAAACAAAACAAAAACAAAAAAACAAAACAAAAGGGTAGGGTAGGGTGGGGCAGAGGGGAGGTAGGATTATTGAAACATGTCAGGGAGATAGCCTGAGTCCAGAGTTGTAGACCTGGAGGTGCCTAGTTAATGAGTGCAGGGCTTCAGGGCAGAGCCCTAGGTAGAAATTCCTTCTTCTAAGTTTCTTTTTTTAAAGGGAGCACATTTAAATGACCCAAATTATTTTGTACATGTGTTTTCAAATGCCTAGAAATGTGCATAAAATAATGAAAGTCCTTCAACATGCAATAATGCCAAGTCAATGGTGGAGTATGGCATGACAAGGGGATGGCCCCATCACAGTGCAGTCAGTCTGAAGAAATGGGCAAATAAGTAGGAAAATGAGAAAGTACCAAGACCTGGCCAAAGTTCACATATTACTAAAAAGGACAGCCTGACTGAGAAAAGACTATTTTAGACCCTTTCAGTTTTTCATTGTAGCTTTTTCATTTTTTCTAGGTTCCTGAGAAATGGCTTAAATTTACTTCTTCCCAGAATGCTACCTGCTGGTTCAGTGTAGCCCTAGGTAGGAGATCATTCATGTGCTCCAACATGCATCTTTGTTTTAGCTCATCAGTCAATTGAATTAAGATGTTATTGACCTAAGTGTTAAACCATGTAGAAGCAGTGGGCACACTTTATTATTTTTTATTTTGTCCATGGAAACAGCAACTAAAAATATTCATTTGTAATACTTTGCAAAGAGACTTAGACGAAGCAAGTAGTATAAACTAATGGTTTTAAATATCACTAGGAAAGCCCTATTCCGTCCCTTAAGTAAGCAAGTGGTATGTCACATCCATCAGTACCCCCAGGGGGCCTTGACTGTATTCAGCTGTTCACTGCTGGTTTGGGCTGTCACAACAGGGTAATGTGGAGCCGTGCCTAGCTGCTCAGTAATTAAACAGGAGACTTGGGTTTTTAGTTTAAAAACTTGTCACATATTATTTTGCATGACCAGTGATGGATACTTGTCAGCCCCGTCTCATTCTCAGACAGGAGCCTAGGGTGATCATTAGTGCATGACTTTGATTGTCAGGAAATGAAGTACCAGGCATTTGGAAGTATCTTTCATTGCTTCCTTGGTTGGAGTTTTCTTAATCCTAAAGAAAAAGAAAAATCCATACACAGTTTATTGCTTCCTTCACAAACTGGCAGTTCCAAAAGGTCCACTGGATGATTAAGTAATAAGAAGACAAACCCAAGACAGTGTAGATTAAAACATATCCTGGGGTCTGATGCTGTGGTTGTTAAGCCACAGGGTATCATGAACGATGATACATTTTTAGAAATACCATTTTCATTGCTAAAATATATTATAGGAATTCCTTCTTCTAAGTTTCTTTTTTTAAAGGGAGCACATTTAAATGACCCAAATTATTTTGTACATGTGTTTTCAAATGCCTAGAAATGTGCATAAAATAATGAAAGTCCTTCAACATGCAATAAATTAATATATTGGACCAAAGTTGATATTTTCTAGTCTCAAATTAATATTTGGTGAGCACATAGGTTGGGCATCTCCTCTTTTCCTCTTCTCTCCCTCTTAATTAAATAAACCTTGAAGAGCACAGCATAAAGAGTCACTTTAAAAAAAATCATTTTGCTGTTGTTGATCAGTTTCAGTTGTGTGACCCCATGTGCGGTTTTCTTGGCAAAGATACTGGAGTGGTTTGTCATTTCCTTCTCCAGCTCATTTTATAAATGAGGAAACTGAGGCAAACAAGGTAAAGTGATTTGCTCAAATCTAGGCTGGGTTTGAACTCAGGAAGACTAGACTTCCTGACTCCAGGTGCAACATTCTATCCATCGAGCCAACTAACTGCCCTATCATTACGCTAGCCAAACAAATACAAAACATCTAATGAAGATAGTACCCAAGTCAGTAAGTACTCGCTGTGTTTCTAGATTTTTGTTACCACAAAAGTATTCCTATGAATTTTTCATAGCATCATGGGATCACAGATTTAGAGCTGGAAAGAATCTCAGGGCCTTCTCGACTAACCTTTTCATTTTACAGATGAAGAAACTGAGGCCTAGAAAGGTTAAATTACTTTCCCAAAGACTTTGGTACATATAGGACCTTCATCTTTGGGTTATGTATGTTTAGCATGGGACCTCAGGGTCCCAGGTCATGAATACCATATTTTACCGTATAATCGTCACAGATTTTATGCCAATTTTTTTTTTAGGCAATTGGGGTTAAGTGACTTGCCCAGGGTCACACAGCTAGTTAGTTTTAAGTGTTTGGTCTGAGGCTGGATTTGAACTCAGGTCCTCCTGACTTCAGGGCCGGAGCTCTATCCACTGCACCACCTAGCTGCCCCTATGCCAATTTTTTTGCAAAAATGGGGTGCTACCATTATGTGAAGCTTTTAAACATTATGCCAGTATTATTTAAAAATCATTTATTACTAAACCTTGTTGCTGGCAGATGAACTGTACAGTTGAGCTAGCATGGGAAGAGGCAAGTCTTACCATGTCACGTGACTTACTCATGGTAGCTTCGCCTATCTGCCCGCTCCCCTTATGAAAGCCTATAGCTCTTCATTGGGTTAGTGATAATACCATTAGTACTGTAGTGCTCTAAACAAACCACACAAATTGGCTTTTGGAAATATACTGACAGTGCATGTGCACTGATAGATAAATGCATATCCAGATGCCACTGGTGAATACATTGCTGCTCTGTTTACCTTTTAAGAGGCATGATGAACAGAATTGTACCATGAGCAATGAAAGGTTATAAACCAATTTTTGGACTGAAAAAACAGGGTGTGACGATTATGTGGTGAAATATGGCATTTAATGATTTTTTTTTTGCTTGCATAATTCCATTTTTTTTTCCATAATGGTTGTACCAATTCATAGCTCTGCCTTTCTACAACTTTTCCAATGCTGACTTTTTGTTTGTTGCAATCTGCCAATTTTTGTGGATATGAGATGAAACTCCAGAGTTGTTTTGATTCACATTACTCCTACTAGTAGTTATTTGGATCACTGTTCATAAGGTTGTGGAGAGTTCTCAATTCTTTTGAAAACTGTTCATGTCCTTTGACCATTTCTCTTTTGGAGAATGGCTTTTTATTGTAAATATGAGTTAGTTCCCTATATGTCTTAAATATCATACTTTAATCAGATATATTTGATATAAAATTCTTTCCTCCCCAAATCTGACAATTTCCCTTTCTTAGTTCATGCAAAATCTTTTAAAAATTTTGAGTAGTTGAAATTGTCTATTTTATCTTTCTAGTCTTCTCTATTAATCATTTTGTTAAGAATTTTTCCCCTTCAAAAGACATCTCTTTTCACTGTTCTCTTTTTTTAAAAAAAATTAGTGACCGTTTATATTTAAATTAAATATCCATTGAGAATTTACTGGGGTATACAGCATAAATGCTGATCTAAACCTATTTTCTATCAAACTGATGAACAATTATCCCTATAGTTCTCATCACATAGTCTATAATTCTATATGTAATATAGAATATATATGTATATATAATTCTATAATAGTTTATATTATTGAATTTATTGAATACTGGTCTTATTTTAATAATTTTTGCTTCTGATTATGTAGTTTATTCTACAGATTCTATTTTTTAACCCACACCAAAAACTTTTAATGATTACTGCTTTTTAGTGATTACTGTCTGCTAGGAGGAGATAGTGCCTTTAAGATTTAGTGAATGTCTTTAGTGAATCAATTTAGTGAATTTAGTGAATCAATCAGTCAATTGACCAGAATTTAAGTGCCTACTATGTGCCATGCAATATGCTGGGTGGAGGGTATACAAGTACAAAGAACGAATTTATTGGGCAGCTAGGTAGCACATTGGATAGAGGATTGGCCCTGAGTCAGGAATGCAAATCCGGCCTTAGACATTTACTAGCTGTGTGACCCTGGGCAAGTCACTTAACCTCAATTGCCTCCCCCCAAATAAAAAAAAAAGAATGAAATTATCCTTACTTTAAAAGAGCTTACATTGTAATGAGGAAGACACCAATAACACATGTAAATATATGCAGACATATATATGTATATACACATATGTGTATCTATATAAATATGTAAAGATAATAAATACAAATAAGTGCAATGTAGTTAAATACTCTGAGGGTAGGGATAACTAGCATTTGGGGACATCAGGAGAGGTTTTATGTAGCAGTTGGGTGCTTGAACTGCATCTTGAAGGAATAGAGTGATTTTATAGAAGGGAATTCATTTTCAGAATAGGTGAGCCAATGTAGTAGCAAAGGGATGGATGATGGAGCACTCTGCCTGAAAAACAGAGAAAAGGCCAGTGTGGCAAGATTTCAGAGTGTAGGAGAGGATGGAATATGTATTAAATGAGGCAGGATAGATTAGGACCAGGTTGTGAAGGGCTAGCCATTGGAGATAACTGAATAGGGGAGCAGCATAGTTCAGTCTGCTCTCAAAGAAAACCATTTCTAGCAGTAGCAGAGGATGGACCAGAGGGATAAAAAAATTGAGGCAAGGGTACCAATGATGAGATTATCTTGAGAGTTACCATATGCATTGCTGCCTGATGGCTAGCTGTGTTTCTGTATGGAGATGTAGAGGGCCATTTTTACCTAAGCCATTGCTTTTTTGCTTGCTGAGTAACCTTGCCTTATGATGACTAAATAAATCCACTTCTGTAATTGTTGAATCACTGTGAGTATCTCGTTCTGTTCTTGTCCTGGATCCAAAGCACCAGATCAGTCTGGCTCGATCCCAACCAAAAACACCCTACATATTCAATCACTTGTTAAATCTTGTCATTTCAATCTCTGCAACATCTTCTCTCCACTCATGAAGCCAAGGTTCTAGTTCAAACCCTCCTCTCCTTTTGCCTAGGTGATTACAACAACTTCCTAACTGGTCTTACTGTCTCAATTCTCTCATCACTACAATCCACCCTTCATCATAGATAGCTGCTAACCTGAATTTTTCTTATGCCTCTAGCTAACTATGTCACCCTCACACCCCTACAGCAACTTCTTACTATGCTAAGAGTGGCACATAACTATTGTGTTTAGCATATAAAGTTCTTCATGGCCTAGGCCTTTCCTATCTTTCCAGTCATATATACATACATACATACATATATATATGTGTGTATATACGCGTATATATGTATTATGTATGTATATATGTATATATATACACATATATGTATATATACATATATGTGTATATATGTATACACACATATATACATATATGTATATATACATATACATACACACATACACATATGTGTGTGTATGCGCACATGTGTGTATGTGTATATGTATATATACACATATGTGTGTATATGTATATATATGTATATGTGTGTGTATCTCTCTCTCTCTCTCTCTATATATATATATATATATATATACATGTATGTATGTATATATATTTATCTCTTCTACATACTCTAAAACTCAACCTTTCTGGCCTTAAAGTTCTTTACACATAATGCTGCATCTCCCACTCCATGCCTTTGCAAACCTTCCTCCTCTTCTTCTTCATCTTGTTCCTCACTGCTAGGATATGCTGTCTCCTCTCCTATGCTTTATACAATCCCTGCCTTCCTTCAAGACTCAACTCACTTTCTTCAGGAGACCTTTCTCAGTCCCCAGCTGCTAATATCTTCCCCTCCAAGGTTACCTTGTGTCTTCTATATTAGGATATTCTATAAACTCTTTGAGGACAGCTAGGTGGCACAGTGAATAGAGCACCAGGCCTAGGGTCAGGAAGACTCATCTCCCCGAGTTCAAATCTGACCTCAGATACGTACTAGCTGGGTGACCCTGGGCAAGTCACTATTTTTTTTTATTAATTTATTTTGATTTATCAACAATCACTTCCATATTCTTTTGAGTTGAAAATTTTTCTCCCCCTTCCTCCCACCACCCTCCCCAAGACAGTGCACAATCTGATATAGGCATTACATTTACATTCCTATTAAACATATTTTCACATTAATGAAGTTGTAAGTAAAAATTAAAACCAATAGGAGGAACCACAGAAAGATGACAAAACTCAACAGAAGGTAAAAATAAGTGACAGTGATTCAACTTCCATAATTCTTTCTTTGGATATGGACAGCATTTTCCATCCCGAGGCCTCTGGAATGTCTAGATCCTTGTAATGCTGAGAAGGGTTCAGTTTAACAATCTTAGTCATTGCATAACGTGGCTGCTATTGTGTACAAAGTCCTCTTGGTTCTGCTCACTTCACTCAGCATCAGACCATATAAGTCTTTCCAGGTTTTTCTGAAGTCAGCCTGTTCATCATTTCTTATAGCACAATAGTATTCCATTGCATTCATATACCACAGCTTGCTCAGTCATTCCCCAATTGATGGGCATCCTCTCAATTTCCAATGCTTTGCCACCACAAAAAGACCTGCTATGAAGATTTTTGTACATGTGGGTCCTTTTCCCATTTGTTTGATCTCTTTGGGATATAGCCCTAGAAGTGCTATTGCTGTATCAAAGGATATGCACATTTTTGTAGCCCTTTGGGCACAGTTCCAAATTGTTCTCCAAAATGGTCAAATCATTTCACAACTCCACCAACAATGCATTATTGTTCCAATTTTCCCACATCTTCTCCAACATTTATCATTTTCCTGTTTCGTCATGTTGGCCAATCTGATAGGTGTGATATGGTACCTCGGAGTTGTTTTGATTTGCATTTCTCTAATCAATAATGATTTAGAGCATTTTTTCATATGACTATAGATGGCTTAAATTTCTTCATCTGAGAACTGTCTGTTCATATCCTTTGACTATTTATCAATTGGGGAATGGCTTGTATTCTTATAAATTTGTCTTAATTCTCTATATATTTTAGAAATGAGGTCTTTATCAGAGAGACTGGTTGTAAAAATTCTTTCCCAATTTTCTACCTTCCTTCTAATCTTAGTTACATTGGCTTTGTTCGTGCAAAAACTTTTCAATTGAATGTAGTCAAAATTATCCATTTTGCTTTTCATAATGTTCTCTATCTCCTGTTTGGTCATGAATTCTTCTGTTCTCCGTAGATCTGATAGGTAGACTATTCCTTGTTCTCCCAGTTTACTTATAGTATCAGCCTTTATATCTAAGTCCTGAACCCATTTTGACTTTATTTTGGTATATGGTGTGAGATTTGGGTCTATGCCTAGTTTCTGCCATACTCTTTTCCAGTTTTCCCAGCAGTTTTTTTTCAAAGAGTCGGTTCTCATCCCAGAAGCTTGGGTCTTTGGGTTTATCAAATAATAGATTACTATAGTCATCAAACTACTGTGTCTTGCATATTTAACCTATTCCATTGATCCACCTCTCTATTTCTTAGCCAGTACCAAGCAGTTTTGGTGATTGCTGCTTTATAATATAATTTAAGATCTGGAATTGCTAGGTTACCTTCCTCTGCATTTCTTTTCATTAGTTCCTTTGATATTCTGGACCAGCAAGTCACTATTGTCAGAGCCTTCTAGCTCAGGGTATGCATGTGTGTACCTCAACAAAGCTTGTACATTGGCATGCTGATGGTGGCATTTTCCATTTCCATTTACGTTATAAAGGAAGTTTGTAAAATTTTAGGGAAAAACCTTAATATCAGCATATGACGGAGAAAAATACTAATGACGAATAAATGGAGAGATCCTGAGAATGAACCACAGTTCATCCACAGTTCCAAAGAATCTGCTACTGATTCCTCATCTGTAAAATGAGGTAGAGAAGGAAATGGCAAACCACTCCCATATCTTTCCCAATATCTGAAATGGAGTCACAAAAAGTTAGATGTGACTGAAACAACTGAGCCACAATAACCTCTTTGAAGGCAAAGACTACATTAACTTTTTCTTTATATCCCCAGAGCTTATGATAACACCTGGCATATAATAAGTGTGTTTGGTAGTTGATTGATTTTTGTTGGTTTTGACCAACTGCAATACATATCTCTCCTCTGATTTGTCTGTGCTTGTGTTTTATAGTTGTATCCATTTTAAGCCCTCATCATTTTAGTTGACTTGCTTCCTGATATTTTATGCATTTTGTCATCATTTTGAATGGGATTTAACTTCCTATAATTTCCTCCTGGATTTTTGTAGAAATGCTAATAATTTGAAGAGATTTCTTTTGTATCCTGTTATTTCACTGAAGTTATTAACAGCCTCAATTTCTTTTCTAATCACCGAGGTTTTCTGAAAAAACAATCATGTTGTAGAAATCACAGGTCCTAATCCTTACTGTCTACCAAATCATGAAATGTCACTTAATAAATACAAGGACATAATAAGCGTGCAATTTACTAAGAAGCTAACAGAAGTTTGCCACTTGCAAAGACAAGACGTCTTCATCCTTCTCCTTTTCATAATGAGAAATATTGAATTATCTTTGTCCCAGAATGTAAAAAACCATAGACTTGGTACAACTCTTTCAGGTTTCTCTGCTGCTATGAGTCTAGCACCATGGCTCACTTTCCTGTTATATATCTAATACCAAAAAACCATTTATTTTTCCCTGTTAGTAACATAAATATGTTGGTCTGAAATAAAACATTTGTCTCACACTCTCCTGTTGCTTTGGGCTATGAACATTAGAGTCATTTACCACCCTTTGAAATGTTCAATAGCTTTTAGAATTCAAAAAACAGTCTCATCTAAACACCTCACTTCCTACTTTACTGAGATCAAGGCCATCTAATGTTCCCTTTCTCAAATCCCTTTTTCCACACTCAACGTTTATCTGTATCCTCATCTACACTGGCCTCCTTCACTTTTGCTTCTGAAAAAAAAATTGTCCCTCTTCTTGGCCAAGGCTTTCTATTTTCAACCTATGCCCTTGAGCTCATCCTCTCCTATCTCCTTAGGGACCTAGCACTCTTAATTGTCTTCTCTCTGGTATCTTCAGTCTCTCTCTCTCTCTCTCTCTCTCTCTCTCTCTCTCTCTCTCTCTCTCTCTCTCTCTCTCTCTTTCTCTCCCCCTCTCTCCCTCTCTTCTAATTCTTCTTTGTTTAAAAAAGTAAAAAAAAAATTAATATTTTGGTAAAAGAAAAGCATAGGGAAGGAGTAGCTAGGTGGCTCAGTGGATAGAGCTCTGGCCTAGGAGTCAAGAGGACTTGGGTTCAAATATGGCCTGAGACACTTCTCACTCACTAGCTGTGTGACCCTGGGCAAATCGCTTAACCCCTGTTGCCTCCCAAAAAGCAAAGAGACAGAGAGAGAGAGAGAGAGAGAGAGAGAGAGAGAGAGAGAGAGAGAGAGAGAGAGAGAGAGAGAGAGAGAGAGAGAGAGACAAACATAGGGAGTGAAGTAAGGGGAACTATGAAAAAGGTAACATGTAATTCCTGCAACAATGTCAATGAAAAGAACAAATGCCACTGAATCTTGTGTAATTATAGTGAACAAACTTCGTCTCAAAGAAGAGAAATGAAAATGTATCTCATCTTTTTAGAAGTGAGAAATTCTAGATGTGGAACATAATACATAATGTGACACTTGGCTGAGGTATGAGTTAGTTTTGTTGAAGTATTTATTTCCCTCTTTTAAAAGTTTCTTTGTTACAAGGTATGACTCTGGAACAAATATATTGGAAAATGTAGGTAATATGGAAACAAAAATTATCAATAACTTTTAAATCAATTTGTGCACACACTTTGGTCTTATATTTAAGAGAAACAAAAAGTTCTTTTGACCCAGTTATTTGATTCAGCTATCTTCCTATCTCTGTCCTTTGCATTATGCAACTTAGTGAGAGAGTAGTTTGCATACCCTTTTCTAACAGCACTTCCTTGCTATGTGTTCTTCTGTGCCTTAAAGTTTGACTTCTCCCACCCCACCCCCAATTTCTGCTGAAATTGTTTCTTTGGAGGTCATTAATGACCTATTTGGCAAACCCAATGGATTTTTTTTCTTATTCACATTCAATTCAGTTCGATTAAAGAAATATTTTAAGTACATGCATAATTATAGTACTTTTTAAGACAGTGATGATACAAAGATGAACAGTATCATAGCTTGTTCTGTTAAAGAACTTCCAGATTGGTATAGGGGTGTTGGGGGTTAGATAGGAAACATGAGAATCAAATCTGATGCATGGTAGAATGTGATTGGAGCCCACAGGAGAACCAGGAAAGACCATGAAAACTTTAAGGAAGGGGTTTGCATAACAACATAACAATTTTGCGTTATGTGATAATGACGGCGTCCTTTCTTTCTCCTTCTACTTCTCTGACTACTGTTCTCCTTTAGCAGTGATACTTCTTTCTTCTTTTTGCCAAAGGTTGTTTTACAGGGTTATTCCATTCCCTGTTCTCTTCACCATGCCATATCACTTGTATATGTTCACATGGTTTTGGCTAGCAGCAGAATTGTAGTCCAAAACATAATTCCTATTCCCTTTCCCCAGCAGTACTCTCCCAGAGAGTCATCCCTTATAACAAAGGAAAAGAGACCCTTTCCAGGTACAGAGCCAAGATAGCAGAGTAGAGAAAACACTCAGCTGAGCTCTCCAAACAACATTAAAATAATGCCTCAAATTAAATTAGACACAAGCCCAACAAGAATTTCTAGAAAAATCTAAAAAATGATTTTCCAAATCAGATAAGAATGGTAAAGGAAAAATTAGGTAAAGAAATGAGAGCAAAGGAAGACAATTAAGTTTGGTAAAAGAGGCATGACAAATACTGAAGAAAATAACACCTTAAAAAACATAATTGGCCAAATGGAAATAGAGGTACAAAAAGATCAGCTGAAGAAAATGATTTCTTAAAATTCTCTAAATCACTATTGATTAGAGAAATGCAAATCAAAAGAACTCTGAGGTACCACATCACACCTATCAGATTGGCCAACATGACAAAACAGGAAAATGATAAATGTTGGAGAAGATGTGAGAAAATTGGAACACTAATGCATTGTTGGTGGAGTTGTGAAGTGATGCAACCATTTTGGAGAGCAATTTGGAACTATGCCCAAAGGGCTATAAAATTGTGCGTATCCTTTGACCCAGCAATACCACTGCTAGGTCTGTACCCCAAAGATATCATAGAAATGGGAAAAGGACCACATGTACAAAAATATTTATGGCAGCTCTTTTTTGTTGTGGCAAAGAATTGAAAATTGAGGAGATACCCATCAATTGGGGAATGGCTGAATAAGTTGTGGTATATGAATGTAATGGAATACTATTGTGCTATGAGAAATGATGAGCAGACAGACTTCAGAAAAACCTGGAAAGACTTGTATGAACTGATGCCAAGTGAAGTAAGTAGAACTAGGAGAACATTGTACACAGTAACAGCCACATTGTGCCATGACTATATTGATAGACTTAGCCCTTCTCAGCAATTCAAGGATCTAAGACATCTCCAAAGGTCTCATGATGGAAAATGCTGTCCATGTCCAAAGAAAGAACTATAGAGTTTGAATGTGTATCGAAGCATACTATTTGCTATTTTATTCTTCTGTTGTGTTTTGTTTCCTCTTTCTGGTGGTTCCTCCTATTGGTTCTAATTCTTACTTACAAAATCACTAATGTAAAAATAAAAAAAGAAAAAAAGAAAATGATTTCTTAAAAATTAGAATTGGGAAAGTGGAAGGTAATGACTTCATGAGACACCAAGAAGCAACAAAACAAAGTCAAAAGGATGACAGAGAGAGACAGAGAGAAGCTAGAGGCAGAAAAAGAAAGCAGATGATAGAAGAAAGAGAAAAAGAGGAGGAAGAGAATGTATTTTGGAACTTTATAAGAGATTATCTAACCATTTAGAAGGATATTTATTTTAAAAAGTCCTTTTGACATTCAAAGCTCATAAAATTGCCTTATGCTTCTCCTTTGTGAGATTAAAAGAGCCCTATTCTGCTTTGTAGTAATGCCCATTCCATTGTTTTGAGTCTACCAACATGCTTTTTCCCTTATATCACACTCAATTTCTTGTCACTTGAATCTTCAATAGTCTGAAAGATTCATAATTTCTTTATTTGCAGGAACTGTCTTCATTTATACAGATCACGATCCCTGTTGGCCTTATTATTCAGTCTTCACGAATTGTTCTGATGGAAAACCTTTTGGAGATAAACCTCTCTCCACTTAGCAAGGCTGGTCCTCAGACAGAAGACATGCAGACTGTCTCTGGATCCAGACTTGCAATCTTTGTAGCTTGATAGAACTTGAAAGAGTCTGTTCTCCATTTGCATAGCCATTAATGACCCAAAGTTACCTCCAGAACATGCTGAATCATCCAAAAAGAAATTTGTTGAAATACTTGGGTCTTAGTAGTGTCAAATATGTAGTGGGAACCAAACACAGTGTGAAAAATCCTTTCCAAAAAAAATGGGTTAAATTCTGTTCACAGTTTTTGAACCACTCTAATCAAACTTCCCAGACTCTGTTTTTAAGAGAATCACTACAGCCGTACATCAGTAGGAGAATAACATTCCTCGTTCCAGCTCAGCTGCCACAGTATTATCATCTCATACTCTACTGCTCAGGACAGATGAATTTAAGCAAGTGGCTGAATTTGGCCTTTGGGCTATAGTTTCCCCAGTATATCTTGAAAGTATCACAGCACCTACCTAGCTCTGCATGTGGTAGGTGCTCAATAAATTTGTTTAATTGAATTGAATTAATGCATTATGGTAATCTAAGCATCAATAGAACAGAATAGCTAACATGTTAATTTATTATTTTGAGTTTAGTGAATAGGACCTGAGAAATGAATACTCCTTAGGGAAAAGAAGGATCTGATACCTTCTTTGGATACTATTGTCATTTACCTTTAATTGAACACTAATGACATTCTAAACTGTGTATAAAGTGGCTCTATATTTAGCCCCTGCCTTCTGATTCAAATTAACCTGTACAACACAAATAAAAGGAAGACAGCAAATCATGTGTTTTGAGGGTAATAGGCTAGCACCCTGAAAAACTGGAAACTGTGCTGGAATCTTACTATAATGCCATGTATTATAGACTTAAGATTTACTTATAACATAGGTTAATTCTGGACCTTATGTCAGGATATTTAATTAGTGAAAAGGACTTATTCTTGTTATCATGAAAAGTTCATGCCTTACCTTCTCTCGGCTATTACTATTTCCTACCACTCTTACCCAGGAATCATTTCAATTTTTTTTGAATGACTGCAGCATCTAGCTCACTTTCTTCCTCTCCCTTATCCCCCTACCATCTCTCTAGGTATGCTCATCATCTCAATATTCATAAGAACCATCAAACCCCTGATATCTCAATTTTCCTATTCTACATAACCAGGTCCAAACCAGCATCTTCACCTCTTGGATATCATCATCTTACTGCACATTTTAGATTTCAAACTCAGTGCTTCCCTCCCTCACTGAGACCTCTTTTTTTTTATTTCTCCTATTGTGCCATACTCCTCATAAACAATCCTAGGACTTCTTTGGTACCACATGCTTTCTTCGACACTGTGGCCTATAGTTTTTTTTTTTTTTACTATTTATTGTGACAGGAAAATAACAAGGAATTAAAGTATCAAACAAAGGGAAAAATTAAAAATATAAAGTTCTTAAAAGTAACTTTGTTCTTCAGTATAAATATTGAGGTAAGGTAGACCTGGATGTTTCTATTCATTCCCCCCAATTCCCAATCGATGTATTGATTAAACAAGGCTCTCTTTTGAAATCTTTCTTGAGAATAAACTGGCTCAGTCTTGTCTGAATTCAATGGTAACTTGAGCTCTCAGATTTCTAGTCAAAGCAAATTCAGTGTGGTAAGATATAGGCTTGTTAACCCTTCTTGTCACATGGCACCTACCAAGTTCTTGAAAGAACTGCTGGATGTGATGCCAGAGCCACTCTCGATGATCTTTGAAAGGTCACGATGAGGATTTCTAACCAAGATGACTCCCTTCACAGGCAACATGTACAGTTCACTTGTAACCTACTCTAACAAAAACTTGGGCCAAATAATAACCAGGAAATCCAGTGAACAACTACAGTAAATGAACTCTTCCACCCCAAATGAAAATTTACTGTAGGGTCTAGCTTTTCCTTCTGCTACACTTTTATGTGGGTTGGTCAGCCCTGGTTTGTCTGAGTCACCTTGCTCCACACACTGACCTCTTTCTCCCTGAATTAGGCATATCACAATTCAGAGTGCTGCGTCTTTAGGTCCCTCTATGGCATCTCAGGACACATTGCTAGGGACTTTGGAACTCTGGAATATCCCAAGATGAGCCTTGATCACTCTTGTTGACGCCTTAAATGCCAGCCAGCAAGAGACTCTCGGCAAAGCCAGCTTCAATAAGGATAGACAAGCTCTTGTTCCCCTAGCACAGTCAGGGACAGAGAAGGGCAAGAGAAATGTGCAGCTTGCTGAGCCATCTGTTTGGACATGCCAGAAGAAAGCACCATCGAGCAGGAAAGTATTGAAAATAACACGTGAAATGTATCATATACTGAAAAGTAAGATTCATGGTTTCGTGGAGAATACTTGTTTTGTTTGTTCTGCTTTGTATGTAGAACTACTTTTTTGTTGTCTAAGTGTAATTTTTCTTAAAAGAAAAATCATAATAGTGGAAGAAATACATAGAATTGGAGAAGAGTAAATGCCTTAAGTTTCAAAGAATTTAGAAATCTATAAATTTTTGGTCGAGGAGATTGACTTTGATTTTTGGTTAAAAAATATGGAAAATATAGTATTAAAAGACTGATTAATGTTCATCCAGAAAAAGAAAGAGATGATCACAAGCAACCAAAATGGTTTCATTAAGAATACATGGTAAATTAAACTTATTTTGCCGAGGCTATTTGTGTGTGTGAAACAGGTTACTACACAGATAAATAAAGAAATGCCAAGAATATGGTTTATATAGATTTCAGCCAAGCATTTGACAATAGCTCCTATGTTACACTTTTTAAAAAAAATGAAAGGATATGGACTAGACAACAATACCATTTGGTGGCTTTAGAGCTGACTAAAGGCTAAGAGTAATTATTGATGAGTTGATGTCAACTTTGAAGGTATCTAGCAGAGTTACCCAGGAATCTTTGCTTGGTCCTGTGCATTTTAGCATTTCAGTCCATAGTTTGGATAAAGGTGTAGATAATGCAGTTATGCCTCTAAAATAAAATACTAACTTTTTTTAAAAAAGAAATTATTAATATCTTTTGTTTTTATATCTTTTACATTCTCACCATATTCCTCCCTCTACAGGTTCTAAGAAAGCCATTTCTTGTAATAGATGAAGAAAGAAAAAAAGTTATGAAAAACTAAACAACATATTTTTTATATTATCGTATACAATATTTTACACCCATGATCTCACACTTTTCAAAGAATCGAGAGGATAGGTCCTCTCATGTTCTCCTCTTTGGGGTGTTTGGTCATGATCATTTTTCAGCACTCTTCCATTTGGTATTTAAAGCCTCTTACAGATTGGCTGTCATCTACCTTTCTAGGTATATTATTTGCCTTTAAGAATTCTATGTTACAGTTAATTGGCCAACTTGTTGCTTCCCACACATGACATTCCATCCACAAGCACAGGCTATTCCCCACGCATGGAAAACACTTCATCTTCTTATTTGATTCAGTTTAAAAAATATTTAAACCTAACAAAAATAATTATTTTAACTGGGCATAATTATCAATGTAACCTCATTCTTACATTTATTTTTCTGTGTACAATTATTCCCCACCCCTTTTAAGAAACCAAAAGCTATTGAGGACAGGGACTTCTTTGTTTATATCTATCTATCTACTTATCTGTCTATCTCCATAGAACCTAACATAGAGCCTATCTTGTAGTTGCTTAATAAATGTTAGTGGAATGAAGGAATAAGACCAGCAAACATTAAGCACCTACTAATTCCCAGGCACTGTGATATGTACTGGGGATAAAAAGACAAAAAAATGACCTGATCCCTACTGTAGCTTGCATTTTATTGAAGGAGACAAAATATACATGTATAGGATGTCCTAAAAGTCTTAATGTAGTTTTTGGTTATTGAGGCTATTAATTAATGCTATTATAGATAAGATAGCACTAAGACTTTTGGGACACTGTATAAGTGTATAAAAAATAAATAGAAGATAATTAAATACAAGATATTAAGGAGGCACTTGCAGTTGGAACCATCAAATCAGGCTTTTCATATAAGATGGTACTTGACATGCTTCTTAAAGGAAATGAGGAGGAAGTAAATTCCAGGCATGAAGATGACTAGCGAGAACAGGCACAGAGAAGAAGATAAAGTGGGTGAGGAAATTTCAAACTTAAAATTCAGTTTGGCTGGACTATAGAAAGCAGAAATGTATAATGAGGTTGGAAGGATAGACTGGGGCACCAGATTTTGAAGGGCTTAGAAAACAAAGCCAAGGGAAAAAATTTCATATGACACAAAGCTAGGAGAAAAGGGCTCATGTTAGATGACAAAGCAAATATCCACAAAGATCTTGACAAACTAAAGTATTGCACCAAATTGAA
The DNA here is from genome assembly GCF_003287225.1 of Phascolarctos cinereus. NCBI lineage: Eukaryota > Metazoa > Chordata > Mammalia > Diprotodontia > Phascolarctidae > Phascolarctos > Phascolarctos cinereus. The sequence goes on from NW_027555958.1 coordinate 218,688,391, forward strand.
TGGGATAATATTTAATAAGGATAAATATAAATTACTACATCCTGGTTAAAAAGACAAAATCAGCTTCACAAGTCCAAAATGGGGGAGCTGTGGCTAGCCTGTAGCTCAACTTTTAAAAAAAGACTCAAATGTTTTAAAGAACTGAAAGCTGATGTAAGTCAGCAGTGTGCCATGGCTTAAGTGCTCTTAGCCTGAAATAAGGGTGAGGTAAGATACAGGACTAAACTGGTGACAGTCCTGCTATTATCTGCCCCGATCAGATTACATTGGAACCACATTGTACATAGAACACGTGTGTGTGTGTGTGTGTGTGTGTGTGTGTGTGTGTGTGTGTATGCGTGTATCAGAGAATGTCTAATTTCAAAGCCAGTGAATGGCTTTGAAATCACACTATGTGTGTATTAGTTAAAGGAAATTTTGTGTATTAAAGACATATTTAACCTTCTAAACAGAAGACTTAGGGGGCAAATGACAGCTATTTTCAAGTATTTAAAGGACTGTTATTTAGAAGAAAAATTAGACTTGTCCTCTTTGACCTCAGAAGGCAGAACTAGGAGCAATGAGTGAGAGTCACAGAAGGGCAAAATGATGTAAGGAAAACATCCTATATGAAGTCCAGCAGATTATTTCAGAATGTAGTAGGTTCCTCCTCAACTGAGGATTATAAGCAAAATTGCATGAACGCTTTTTGGGTAAGTTGTAGGGTGGACTCTTGTTCAGGTATTGGTTGGACCAGATGACCTTAGAAGGTCCTTCTAACTCTGAGATCCTATGATTCCAAAATCTTGGTTTGTGGTGGAAGTGAGTTGAAGAGTGGTGGTGAAGAGAATGTAGCTTGAGACCAGACTTTTCCTATTTCGTCTAAAGATTCTTTCCCATAGGTTTCAAGCTAGGCAGCTGAAAATTTATAGCTATCTACCACCCACGAGGCCCCAGTGATTATGTACCCTGAAAAATCTTGTATCGTCCTTCGCTCTCTGAATGAGGAAGCTTCTTAATGTGGCTTCCAAAGGTTGTTTCCTGTGCAGTCAATCATATATTGACTTGGCAGATACCTTTTATAAAAATCTTCTGAAGATGTTTAGTGACCACAACTTGAAGTTTCTTATTCTCCTTTGACTCATTCCTTTGTATCCTGGTGGTTTTTTTTTTAAAGAATATTTGCTAATTAGAGGCAGCTAGGTGGCATAGTGGATAGAGCACTGGCCCTGGAGTCAGGAGGATCTGAGTTCAAATCCAGCCTCAGATACTCAACATTTACTAGCTGTGTGATCCTGGGCAAGTCACTTAACTCCAATTGCTCATCAAAACAAAACAAAACCAAAAACAAAACCAAAAAAACTTCTGAAGAATATTTACTAATGAGTTGCTATTTCAGATTTTGACTTTTTGGGTGGTTTGACTTTTTCATCTATTTTCCTGGACTGACATTCGGGAATCCTTCTCTCTGAAGGCCAGCTTCCTGTTTCCAGGATACTTCTGCCTCTCAGGTCATTGGTAAAGCTGTGATAACAGTCACACATATGGATCAAAGAATATTCATACCTTTAACCTTATAGGCTGTCTAATTATTTCAATGGTGTACCATCACTTAAGATGTTTTTGAAATTCATTTTTTGAATTGCATTTAAAACTAATTTACAAATCACATATGAATTCACTGTCATTATTTTATAGTCATAATCTAGATTATTTTAATTTTGTTGATATATTTTGTTTTTACATGACTTTCATTTTCAAATATATCCCTCTCTCTTTCTTACTCAAGTGTTTTTAAAAATAGAAGGGGAAAAAGAAATTTAGCAAAACTAATGCATCGTCTCTACCAATATATTTTTTATTCATGTTTCAAAACTGCAAAGAAGGGAGGGAAGTACATGCTATCTTTAACACAAGTTTGATCAGTATATTACATAATGTTCACTTTGTGGCGTAATTCTTATTCTTTCTATTTACATTGTCATAGTGATTGTGCATGTTGTTTTCTTGGCTCTATTTACTTCATTTTGCATCAGCCTTCCCATGCTTCACTACATCATTCATATTCATTGCTTTTTATGGAACCATATTCCATTACATACACATGCCACCATATATTTTTTGATTCCCTAGTCAATGAGGATCTTGTTTGTTTCACATTCTTGGTGTTTACAAAAAGTACTGCTATAAGCATTTTGGTGTATATGGGAACTTTTATTCTATCTTTGATCACCTTGGATGTCTAGTAGTGGTGTCTTTGATTCATTGTTCACTTAATTTACCAAATATGGCTTTGGATAACTTTGGGTTATTTTCAAAATCTACCCTCAAAAGAAAGATATTTTGTATCAATAAAGCTGTTCAAATGAATTCATCATAGGTTCTGAAAGCAATCATAAATTCTGGAGAAAATTGGAGGTGGCTTTTATTTAGCAAAAAAAGGCTGTGTATCACCTAGTTTAGATTAAAAGGGGAAATTTCTATCTCTCTAATCTCTATTCTTCAAAATAATCTATAGCTTTAGAGAGATGGTGAAATCCACTATCAATTCTTTCCTTCCTGTCTCCTTCCCTTCCTACCTCCCTCCTCCCCTTCCTTCCTTCTGTCCTTCTTTCCATTCTTCCTTTCTTTTGTCCTTCCTTCTCTCCTTCCCTCCTTCCTTCTACCTCCTTCCCTCCCTTCCTCTCACCCAGGCTGGAAATGTGCAGGCTAAGCACAGACTGGATCCCATTAGTCATCAGCGTATGAGCTTTGACCAGCTTGGTTTCTGAACTGGGCTAATTTTCTCCTCCTTTGGTACCCTGATGTCCCCACCCCAGAGCTCATTATATTAATGCCAAATTGAGTATGGTCCCCTGATCAGTATAGCCCAGTATAGCTGAGAACTCCAGGCCTCAGTTTCCATTAGCCTCATCCTCCTGTGACAGGGATTATAGATGTTTACCATAACTCTTAGCTCAATCATTATTTTAAGTTTTTTTTTCCATAGCTCTTCACTCTACACACTTTGTGCACAAGGCCCTAAACCACTGAGTGGTAAATGGAAGGGGAGGGAAAGAGGGAGGAAAAGGGAGTCTGACCAAAGGCCATATTCACATACAATTAATTAATCCAAGCGACAAAGCCTAGTGAATAGAAGGTCTTTCTTAAAATCAAGAAGTCCTGAGTTCGTATACAAGCAGTGTGACCAGTGACAAGTCATTTAACCTCTCTATGTAATGGGCAACATTCTAAGACTATGTATTATAGATGAACTGTTTATCAGCATTATTGGAGAAAAATTCACTAGAAATTCCATATGTAACTAAAATCATAGATCTGGATCTAGCCTATTCCCCCACCACCACCTCCACTCCACCCCAAATCGAGCACTGTGTTGGGTACTAGGGGAGATAGAACAGTATGAATCAATAGTTTCTGTCCTCAAAGAGCTTACAGGCTAACTAAGGATATAAGGCATAAATATACATGTAATTATAGAACACTTAAATCCTTGATTTTGTAGCATTGAAAATAAATGCAACTCAGAGAAGGGAAAGTTCTGTGTGAGGTAGAGTACGGTAAGAATTGAGGTGGGCATTGAAGGATGAGTAAGATTTGTATAGACTTCAAACTATGGGTCACTCGTAATGGTTAGTCTTATGGTACTCTGAAGAAACCTGTGGTGGACTGTTTGAGTTTTAATATATGGATTGTATGTAACAACAAAAACAGCAACATTTATGCAATGTTTACTATTTGCCAGGCATTGTGCTAAGTGCTTTAAACTTATTATCTCATTTGATCTTTACAACAGACCTGGGATATAGGTGCTATAATTAGTATTCTCATTTTACAAATGAGTCAACTGAAACAAACAGAGGTTAAGTGACTCACCCAAGGTCACAGAGCTAGCAAATGTATGAGGCCACATTTAAATTCAGCTCTCTTCCTGAGCACTTCCAGGCCCAGTGCTCGATCCATTGTACTGACAAATTGCATGGATGTATATGTGTGTGTATACACACACACACACACACATATACATATATATGTGTGTATATATATACATATACATGTGTATATATATATATATATATATAGTGTATGTGTGTATGTATATGTACATATATATTGTATATATGTGTGTGTATGTATGTATGTGTGTATATAAAGATCTAATTGCACATTACATGTATGTGCATGTATATGTATGTATGTATATTGCATACCCATATGGAAAACCTAAAACCTAACCTTTTTTACAAATCAGCAGCCAGGATATCCCCAATCACAGAAAGAACTAGATCTAGGGCTTTTAAAAGATACAAATGATTAAGTTGTCCTCATATTGAGGAAATGCATCAAACATTTAGTAGGCATCTATTGTGTACAGAATGCTATGCTACCTGCTAGAGGAGATACAAAGTTTAGAAAAGATGCAGACAAAGCAAGGAAACTGATGTGATCTTAGCATTCATTAAAAAAGGATCAGTGTCCAAGAGTAAGTATGTAATACTGCCATTGTGTCACAGTCAGGATTATGTTTAGTTCTGAGTACCATATCTTAGGAGGAGAATTGGTCAACCAGAGATTATCTATAGGACAGCAAGGTGTTGAGTTCATGGTATACGAAGCTCAACAAAAGGAACTGGGGATGTATAACCTGTGAAAGAAAAGATGTGTATGTATGTGGGGGGTATAATGTCATGATAGTATTTAATGAGCTATTATGTAGAAGAAGGCTTGGTCCTAAGAAGCAGAGTTAGATGGAATAGATAGAAGCTACTTCTAAAGAAGTCAATTTAGTTTTAATGTAAAGAAAAAATATTTTTCTTAATAATTGCACGGGGGAAGGTAGGTGGCTCAGTGGATAGAGAGCCAGGTCTGGAATCAGTAAGACCAGAGTTCAAATCTAGACTTAGGCATTTACTAGCTGTGTAACTTTGGGCAAGTCACTTAACCTCTTTTTGCCTCATTTTCCTCATCATAAAATTGAGATCTAGACTTAGGCATTTACTAGCTGTGTAACTTTGGGCAAGTCACTTAACCTCTTTTTGCCTCATTTTCCTCATCATAAAATTGAGATCATAATAGCACCTACCTCCCAAGGTTGTTAAGATAAAATGAGATAGTAATTGTAATGTGCTTAACACAGTGCATGGCACATAGTAAGTAAGAACTATATAAATTGTAATTTATTATTATTATTGTTGTTATAGTTATAAAAATATATATGCATATACACACATATATACATATACACATATATGTATATATGTATGTATGTATGTGTGTATATGTGCATGTGTGTGTGTGTGTGTGTGTGTGTGTGTGTGTGTGTGTGTGTAATATAAAAGCAGACTAGGCAGCCTTGCAGTGTAGTGGGTTCGTCCACATTGAACATCTTTAAACCAAGTCTGGATGGTCATTTGTCTAGCATATGGTAGATTCCTTTTCAAGTATGAGCTAGACAAGTATGAGCTTCCAACTCAACTTTTCATATTCTTTGATACGTCACATAAACAGTAAATGTAACTTTTGAGCCAACGTTGTGCGGAAAAAAATCTCATTAATTTTAAAGTCAGAAGACCTGGCTTCCAATCCTGTCTCAAACACTAATATATTAGCAAGAAATTATTCTCCATGAGCCTTAGTTTCCTCATCTGAAAAATAAGAGGGTTGGATTAGTTGGCCTCTGAGGTCAATTTGACTCTAGAGCTATCTTCTTTTAATTCTATAATGCATGATACAGAGATATAAACGGAATTACTTTATGAGGGAAAGTGAGTGAGATTTTTGCTTACCTTAATTTTATTTTAACTAACTGAAGCTATTTTAATTTACTTCATTGTATATCAATTTGTGTTCTGAATATGGACAAGGTCTCCTATCAGTTTGCAAATGATTCAGTTTTTGAACATGTTAGATGGGAAATTAGGTCATTGGCAATAGAATATACAAAGTCTTCCCCCCCCCCACTGTGTTATTTGCCTGAATCTATCTAAACTACTCAGATACTAAACCAGATGTGGGTGTTGCAAAGACAAAAATAAAATAGTTCTTTTTATTTAGATAACATAAATTCAGGGTTGTTTGTTTGTTTTTTTTGGAGGTGGGTAGCATTGGAAAGTAACCACTAATTCTGCTCTATTTCCCTCCTCTTGTCAGTTTCTCCTTTGCTGTCCAATATCTATCGCTCACTTTTTGAGGCCTCGATGCCTCTCACCTTCTTCTTTTCTGGTTTCCTGGCTTGGCACACATTAGCCTGTTTTTCAGTGGCAAATGCCATTGTAAATCAATTCCCATTATTTGATGGTGAGGTATAATGGAGATCTCTAGATGTAAGATTCTGAGATTAACAAGTTGGTCTTTCTACTATATTATTTCATAATCTTGATTCATTCAATTAATCTGATGACAGCTCTATCTGGTGTAAAGAACACTAGATGAGGAGATAAAATACTTGGCTCTGAATTCCAGTCCCCATTCTGCTATGAATTGCAATGAATCTTTGGGCAAATAATATTATCTCTATAGATCTTAATTTCTTCATCTGTAAAATGGGAGAGATTTGGTCAGTTGTAGAAGGACTAAATAAATTATAACACATGAATGTAAAGGAATATTACTTTGTAAGAAAGGATGTAATAAAGGATGAATGTGATGATTCCATAGAAGAATGGGAAGACTTTTATAGACTGATAAAAAGTGAAGTCAACAGATCCAGGAAAACGACATTAACAATAATTACAACCAGGGTTGTGCTAATAAATGTTTAACAACCAGCTCTTTGCTTTAAAAAAAATGCATATACACCTTTATATTTAGTCTGCATTATTAACATGCTTTCCATCACTTTCCTGAGTCTAGAGACATCTCCATACCAAATGTTCATATAGAATATTTGTGCTTGTTCTGTGAAAGCCTTCTTAGCTTGTACTGATCAGATCAGCCACAGTCATACATACTGTACTTTGACCCTGACATAGTGATATCATTTTAGTCCTCTTTGAGAAGGAAGGACAACAACAAAACCCTGTTTTTCATCACTTTATTAAGTTTAGATAATTAGCAAAAGGCAAATCAAACCCTGGTTTGTAGCATTTGCCCAGCTATAAATGCTCACAATGAAAATTTCATTTGGCTCTTGTTAACTGGTTTGGGTTAGCTTCAGTGTACTACTGACTATAAGAATGTAAATGGAAAGAACAAAAATAAACAATTAAAAAGGATAGCTAAGTGGTCCAGTGGATAGAGCTCCAGGCCTGGAACCTGGAGGACATCATCCTGAATTCAAATTTGGCCTCAGACAATTACTAGTTGTGTGACCCTGAGCAAATCATTTAACCCCATTTGCCTCAGTATTCTCATCTATAAAATGAGTTGGAGATGGAAATAGCAAACAACTGCAGTATCTTTGCCAAGAAAACTCCAAATGGGATCACAAAGAGTCAAATACTATTGAATAATGACTAAACAACTACTAAAAAAATTGAAACTGGATGCTGTGAAATTATAATCATCAAACTTGGCTCCAAAGAGGGTATGAGGTACAGTGGGTATAGAACACTACATATAATATCAGATTCGTTTGTTGATCTTTTTTTTTCTTTCTCGGAGGAACAGAGATCTATGTGGAAATGTACACAATATAAAATCAAAAGATATCAATTTAAAAAGAATTGAAGGGGAAGAAACGAAATCATTTCTAAGATTCTGTCTACCTTTATTATTCTACCTTTATTACACTCGATAGTTATTCTGTTGTTCCCACTACGAGACAGAAGATTCTGTTCACTACTCACTGTATTGGGATATTTAAATTCCAACTTAGTGTAAAATGCAACTTAGATAACATCTGCAAAATGCACCTTTTTTCTTGTAAAGAAGGTAGGTACAATGTATATTCTTTCTCAAAGTCTTATTGTGGGTGATTGAGTAGGGGAATAAAAACCAAGGACTGTCCACATTATCCTGTATAAAAGAGACTTCTGCTTTGTAGGTGATTGCTCGAGGTTATGATTACAGAACATGCTGGGGAGAAGAATACCTTCTCCTGCTTTTGTTGTTGTTTTTACTCATTCTGGGAATAATAGGAGAACCCAGGCCTTTAGAGTTGGCAAAAAAAACCCAAACCACTTCATTTTAAAGTTAGATGGACACTTTGTTACGATTTCTCGCCTATACCACCTATTCCCTTCCTTTTACTTTCCATTCCCACCATATTTCTAAGTCTTGGACCAAGGAGACCAACAAAATAAAAACTCTGGTCATTTCAGATATTGGAAGATCATGGCAAGCTGGCTAATGTTGCACAGACATAAAAAAAATCCACATCTGCTGCAGTTTTGTGTTGCATAATTGATTTAATCTCTAATTTTAGAGGAACGCTGAACTCTTTTTTTTGCTGGACTCTGCATACATTTCTCTAGGGCAAAAACTGTCCTACTTTTTCCTCCCTGGTATCTGTTTAATGCTAGGCCATTTTTTTCCAAGACTGTAAACTACCCTCCGTGAAATAAATGAAATCACAGTTGGAATACAGCTTACTGTACAGACTTATCACCACAAGATAAGGACTATACCACACGCATTTACTTTAACGTCCCCCTCCTCTCTGTTCCCCTTCTTTCTGCTCTAGCAACATCTTCATGTTGGCTGAGAGAACCCGTTAGTTGTTCTGCTGATAGCATAAATGCTATTACCTATACAGAGGGACAGCATGGCTTAGTGGGTTAAGCCACACGCTGGAAATTCATAGGCTGTGAGTTCTAATCCTTGATCTCTTATTCACTTGCTGTGTGACCCTAGGCAGATTCACTTAACATCTCTGTTTCTGCTGTCTCTCCCCTATACCTGCAACATGTGGATTAAAATACTGACCTATTTGACCAAACCATGTCTTTGAGGCTCTCCAAAACCATGCAATGAGAATGAAGTATTTATAAGTAACGCCTAGACGGTTTATTAGTTAACTTAGTAGCAGTTGGTTGGTAATAATTTTGTAATTGTAATTGCTTTACACTCAATAGTTAAACCCATCAAAATGACTACTCATATAGATTAGATAATCCTTAAGATTTCCATTAGACTTGGAAGCCCTGTTATAAGAGGATTCATTTATAACATTCTGTCATAAGAGGCGGCTGTCTGAGAGAAGCAGAGATCTAGTGGAAATTTAGGCAACGTAAAATCAAAAGATATCAATTAAAAAAAACAGATTTGAGGGGGAAAGACTAGAAAATCTCTGTGATGCCTTATACCTTTATTATTCTGTTGTTCTTACTATGAAATAGACTTTGCACTAGGATATTTAAATTACAACTTAGATGTTATGGTAAAAATATACCTTTTTCTTGTAAAGAAGGTGTAATATACATATATAAATCTATAATTGTTCTCAAATTTATCCTTATCTCAATAGTCAAAAATATAGAAAGTTAGCTTTCTTGCTGGACTTTTCTGTATGTATTTTCTTTTTTAGGCAATTGGGGTTAAGTGACTTGCCCAGGGTCACACAGCTAGTAAGTGTCAAGTGTTTGGTCTGAGGCTGGATTTGAACTCAGGCCTTCCTGACTTCAGGATCAGTGCTCTATTCACTGTGCCACCTAGCTGCCCCTCTGTATGTATTTTCAATCCATTGTGTATGCTGACTTTATTTTCCCTTCTCTCCTTACTGCACTCCCTTCTTACTCTCCATTACTTCCTTATAGGGCATATAATTTCAGTGAAACTATGCCTATACCACCAGGTACAAAAGGATAGGGAAATATCTCCAGAGGGAAATAATCCTCCTTGGACTTAGTCTTTCTGCCAGTCTTGGCAAGCATGTGAATTCTTCAGATAAATCTGGTAAAACTTCTCTATTCCTGCCTGTAAAATGGAGGATGACTGTTGTCAATTTCTTTTCTTTCTTTCTTTTTTTAATATTTATTTATTTAGTTTTAGTTTTCAACCTTAACCTTAACAAGATTTTGAGTTTTAAATTTTCTCCCCCTCCTTCCTCTTCCCCCTTTCCAAGATGGCGTGCAATCTGATATAAGCCATACGTGTACAGTCACATTAAACATATTTCCACATTAGTCATGTGCTGTTGTCAATTTCTGCCAGCGAGTTGTGGTGTTGATATTAATGGATTGTGTTTATACCATTTTATATTGTTTTTATACTTGTATTTCCAATGATTAGTGCAATGTCTAGCACATAGTAGGTGCTTTAAAACCCTTGTTGAATGAATGAATCAGTGTTAGGCTTAGAAAAGAACACATTCCTTAAAAGGTACGGTATCTGGCTACTTAGTAGAACCATTGGCTATGTTTCAGCAGTCCAAAAATTTCATCCACTTAATGCAAAAAGTTGTACTTTGAACCTGTATGTATTAAGTTTGTATCTGATCTATATGCCTTCCCCACATTGTAATTTCTGTTTATATGGAGCAAGAGAAGATGTTAAAGATATAACAAGTGGAAACTTCACTCGAGTCCAGTAAATCAGGAGATCTTAGCTGCAGAAACAAAAGTGCTTTTAAAAGTTGAGTACAAAAAGGGAGAACCAGTTAGTTGTACACATAGGTTCTTCTACCCAAAAAGTCTATTGACATGTATACATTATGCATTTGCATGTATACTTACACATACCAAGTATTATAAATTATATACAAATAACACATTCGTACATTATATGTTTATATAGGTTGTGTATGTGTATATATGTACGTATTTATGCACATGTATATATGTATACACATGTTATACATATGTACACATATACACATACCTATATGATCACATAACAACTTGGTTAAAATGTTGCTTAGTAAATATTTTTACGAAGCTCACTTGAATGAGCAAATCTAAATATTTGTGATTAGCTCAGTCATTGTGTGGTTATAGGTTTCTGTATAATATACATGTGTGTATAATTTAGTGCATGTTATCAGTAACTCATCTACATAGTCTAATATATTCACTTGCTTTTGCCTTCTTGAAAGTCTAACATAATCCTTAAACTTCAAATGAAGTTACTGGAAAATTTTTCTTTTTAAACAGGTAATTTTTCTGAGCCCTTACAGAAAGGGCAAACACTTTTGATCCAGCTTCAAGCCTCTGCAGGAGTCTACTGTGATCGTTTGGATGGAATTAATATTGCTCCGGGAACTATTGGTAGGAATATGTGTTTATATCTTTTTAAATTAAGCAAATAACATGTAGAAAGGTACCTGGCATACTCATATAATGTGCTGGCTTTGAAATCAGAATGCCCTGTGTTAATTGCCTCTGACACATACTGGTTGTGAGACCCTGGATAAGTCACTAAACCTCTCAGTGCCCCAGACTAGTCTTTAAGATTATTAATCTGGCACTGATCTTCATTGATAGAGGCAGTTGCTCTGCAATCATCCATTTGGATTAAAATTACATCAATTCAAAATATAAACATGCTGCGTTTACATACTTGTGCGTGTGGGAAGTAGGAAGGAGATGCTGTGAATTTGCTCTTATGTGTGCCTACTAGACAATTTTGGGTAGATTTTTATTAGTTGTGAGATATTTCTAGTTGATCATATCGCGGTAAAATAGTATGGGCAACCAGTACATTTGCTGATGTTATAATGATAGATTCAACTGAAAAAGGTGTCATAGAAAAAAAATACAACCTAAAATGCCTTCTCAGTTACATATATTGTGTCCTACACATATTTCAGTTTTAAATGGAAATTCTAGTTCAGTTTTAAAAGGAATAATGAACTTTTCCCCCCTTGATTGTTGTAAGCTCTGCCACCTTCTTGGTTTGGGTGATTCTATATTGGATAATGAAGATGGTCAGAGAATTGCTTTCTTACTTCTTAGGGTCCCTCCAAGGACTCTTAACACCATTAAACATTAGATCATCTCTCCCTGTTGGTTCTAGAAAATGTGATAATTTGTTTTCTGTCAATGCACAGGTGATAATGCCACATGATCTATCAATCAATTTCTCTTTCTATCATCTATTTCTATATCATCCATATCTATGTAATACACTCATGATGTCATTGATTTCCTTCAAAAATGAAGGATGAACATGAACAAAAGCAACTATCACCTTTTTCTATATCATCTTTATCTTTCTATCATCTATTTCTACATTATCTACATCTCTATATATTTCTGTAAACTATCATTTATATATAACATCTATTTCTGTATTCTATATCTATCATCTGTTTCTCTATCATCTCTCTGTTTTACTCTGTCTCTCTGTCTCTGTCTGTGTCTCCCTTTGGCCAGCTCTGATTTTTTTGATTTCACACAAGTTAATATTTAATCATGATTGCAACCAATGCAAGTATATTATTCTTGGGCATCGTTCTTAGAAATCTTTTAAATTACATAATTTTAAGGAATATATCTTAAATATTCATTCATTTAGTCAGTCAATAAACATTTATTAAGTGCCTATTGCATGGCAGGCACTGTGCTAAGCATTGTGGTTGAAAATTTTAAAAAGATCTAGGGGGAGTTCTCTGATATCCAACCTCCACCATCTCCAATCGGAGGCCATGCTCTGAATGCAGGTTTTGGGCAGTATCCAATACATTCTAGATTCTCAGTTAAACCTCAGAAACACTCTCTTTGGGGGTTAGTTCATCAAAATAATGAGAAGCATTGATACTATTGGATTGGTGAAGTTTATTCAGTTAGTGTCATCATCAGCCTTCTAATTTTCAACAAATACTTATTGAGTACCTAATATGTCTGAAGAATAGTGCCAGGTGTTATAGGGATAGAAAGATGGTGATAAGATATACCCTTAAGGATCTCACAATTGGGTTTCTCTCAAGTCTTTGTGGTACTAGAATGAAATGAACAAAGAAATAGTAGGGCTTTTTCCTCCTATCATGCTGGGTCCATAATTATCTACCATGAAGCAAGTAAAATTGCAACATAAATGACAGATTTAGCTTCTCTTAATCTTCATCAATAAGGATGTTCAAAGAAATAGTGCATTAATTGATTAAGTGAAATGTTGGACTAATTCAGGATTAAACAGCAAACTTTTTTTCTTTTTTGCTTGCAAAAGGCAAAAGCTTTTTTTTGTTGCTTTAAATCTTCTAAAAATATGTTAGTCCACTTTCTTGCAACATGAAAGCTGATTCTCATTATATAAAAGCCCATAGATGTAGAAAGCATGGGACTGAAAAAAATCTGTTATAACATATGTAGAAAGTATATGAGATTGAAAAAAAAAATCTGTAATAATACAGGCTATGCTCTGGAAGTCCTCTCCTCTCCTCTCTTTCCCTCTCTTCACCTTCCCCTGCCCTCCCCCTCTTTTCTCCTTCCTTTCCCCTCCCCTCCCTTCTTCTCTGTCTCATTTTCTCTCTTCTTTTTTTACCTCTCTTCCTCTCTTCTCCTTTTCCTCTAGTCAGTCCCCCCTTTCTTTCCTCTTTTCTAATTTCTCTTTTCCTTTTCCCTGTCTCCCTCCTTCCCTCCCTTTCTTTCTTTCTCTTTCCTCTTTTCCTTATCCTCCAAAAAAACCCAAAAGTAATATCAATTTTTAAAATTGGCCTTTTCTTATAAATCACAGTGAAGAAAAAAATCCTACCATTTAGAGTTCCATTCATTTAGGTTCTAGTTCATTGAGGTTTTGCTATACTTGCTAATTAGTAAACATTCTTTAAGTGCTTGTATCAAGCCAGATGTTGTAGGAGACAGAAAGTGGACAAATTATACAAATAAGGTTTTTTTGGCCTTCTTTTTCTTGGGAAAGTCATTGCTGAGAATTGTGGGTTTTGGAGAATTAGGAATTATGTTTAAAATGGAGCTTGGCACTTTATGTATGTACAGAAGGAAAGACCTGAAGGAATATAGCTGGACTGCATCAAGCAAATCTCTGTTAAGACTTTAACCCTTTTGTCTGATGAGAATCATATTTTGAAACTAAGGACCTAAAGATGTAGTCTTCGATAAGTCTAACAGGATAAAAGGTTAATGTGAGTTACTGGAAACAAAACCAATAACACTAAATCCTTCTCCTCTAGGAAACAAAATGCACTCCACACTGGCCCTGCTCCCACTCCAAACATAATAAATAACATAAAAGACCCAAACAACAAATTTATATATTAAGGGCAGTGATTTCAGTGGTATTCTAGTGGACAATTCTTTAAATATGATATCTTTCTCTACAGATTCTACTGACCTCCCTGATTTCTTTTAAGTCCCAACTAAAATCCCATCTTTTACTGGAAGACTTCCCCAACCCCTCTTAATTCTAGTGCCTTCCCTCTGTTATTTCCTATTTATCATGTATAAAGTTTGCTTTGTATATATTTGTTTGCATGTTGTCTCCCTTGTTAGATTGTAAGTTCTTTGAGGGAAGTGACTGCCTTTTGCCTCTTTTTATATCCCCATTGCTTAGCATAGTACCTGGCATATAGTAGGTGTTTAAAAATTGTTTATTGACTTACTGATTATAGATTTTTTCTTTTTTATTAATTTATTTTTAGTTTCCAACATTCACTTCACAAGATTTTGATTTACCAATTTTCTCCCCATCACTCTCTTCCCTCCACCCCAAGATAGTGCATTCTGAATACCCCTTCCCCCAATCTGCTCTCCCTTCTATCACCCCCTCCTTCTCTTATTCCCTTTTCCTTGTATTTTCCTGTAGGGCAGGATAGATTTCTAAACCCCTTTGCCTGTATATCTTATTTCTTAGTTGTACATGAAAACTGTTTTTCCAAATTCTCTCCTTTCCTCCCTCCCCACCCACCCTCATTGAGAAGGCAAGCGATTCAATATAGGTTATGCATGTGTAGTCATGCAAAACACTTCCATAATAGTCATGTTGTGAAAGACTAACTATATTTCCTCCATCCTATCCCACCGCCTGTTTATTCTATTCTCTCCTTTGACCCTGCTCCTCCTCAAAAGTGTTTGCTTCTGATTACCCCTCCCCCAATCTGCCCTCCCTTCTATCATCCCCCCTCTTTTATCCCCTTCCCCCCTACTTTCCTATAGGGTAAGATAGATGTCCATACCCAACTGAGTGTATATGTTATTCCCTCTTTAAGCCAAATCCAATGAGATTTCCCTCTCACCTCATTTCCTCTCACTTCTCCCCTCTTCCCCTCCACTGTAAAAGCCTTTTTCTTGTCTCTTTTATGTGAGATAAGTTCATTCTGCCTCTCCCTTTCCCCTTCTCCTAGTACAATCCTCTCTCAGCCCTTAATTTTATTTTTTACATATCATCCCTTCATATTCAACTCACCCTGTGCCCTCTGTGTATGTGTATATACATACATGCATGCATATATATATATATATTTTTTCCCCTCCATCTACCCTAATACTTAGGTCTCATGAGTTACAAATATCATCCTTCCTTATAAGAATATAAAGAGTTCAACTTTTAATAAGTCAGTTATGATTTCTCTTCCCATGCTCTTTTCATGCTTCTCTTGAATCTTGTATTTGAAAGTCAAATTTTCTATTCAGTTCTGGTTTTTTCATCAAGAACACTTGAAAGTGCTCTATTTCATTGAAAGTCCATTTTCTCCCTGAAGGATTATACTCAGTTTTTCTGGGTAGGTGATTCTTGGTTTTAATCCTAGCTCCTTTGATCTCTGAAATATCATATTTGAAGCCCTCCAATACCTTAACGTAGAAGCTGCTAAATCTTGTGTTATCCTGACTGTGGCTCCATGATACTTTAATTGTTTCTTTCTGGCTGCTTGCAATATTGCTCCTTGACCTGGGAACTCTAGTATTTGGCTATAAATTATTCCTAAGATTTTTCCTTTTGGGATCTCTTTCAGGAGGTAATCAGTGGATTCTTTCAATTTCTATTTTACCCTCTAGTTCGAGAATGTCAGGAGAGTTTTCCTTGGTTATTTCTTTAAAGAGGATGTCTAGGCTCTTTTTTTTTAATCATAGCTTCCAGGTAGTTTAATACTTTTTAAATTATCTCTCTTGGATCTATTTTCCAGGTCAGTTGTTTTTCCAATGAGATATTTCATATTGTCTTCTATTTTTTCATTCTTTTGGTTTTGTTTTATGTCTTGATTTCTCATAGAGTCATTAGCTTCCATTTGCCCCATTCTAATTTTTAAGGAATTATTTTCTTCAGTGAGCTTTTGGACCTTCTTTTCCATTTAGCCAATTCTGCTTTTTAAGGCATTCTTCTCTTTGTTGGCTTTTTGGACCTCTTTTGCCATTTGGCCTAGTCTATTTTTTTAAGGTGTTATTTTCTTCAGTATTTTTTGGGTTCTCCTTTAGCAAACTGTTGACTCTTTTTCATGATTTTCTTGCATCACTCATTTCTCTTCCCAATTTTTTCTACTTCTCTTACTTGCTTTTCAAAATCTTTTTTGAGTTCTTCCATGGCCTGAGACCAATTCATCTTTTTCTTGGAGGCTTTGGACGTGGGAGCTTTGATTCTATTGTCTTCTTCTGGTTGTGTGTTTTGATCTTCCTTGTCACCAAAGTACAATTCTGTAGTCTGAGATTTTTTCCGCTATTTGCTCATATTCCCAGCCAATCACTTGACTTTTAAACTCTTTGTTAAAGTAGGTCTCTGCTTCCAGTGTGGAGGTTTTTGTGCAGCTGTTTTCAGAGATACTTCTAGAGACCTGTACAACTTCAAGGTGGTATGATCAAAGGAGAGGTGTTACTCCTTTCCTGGCCTGTGCTCTCATCTATGAGTGACCACAAACACTCTGTTCTGCCTTGGAACTGGGAGGAGAGTTCACTCTCCATCATCTCCACAAGCGCTGCCTTGCCAGTGCTCCTCCTGCCCCAGGACTGCCATCCAGGACTATGACCCAGTTCCAAGCAGAGGTAAAGTGAGAGAATCCTGCCTCAGTGCCAGCAAAGATATCTCTGCAATCCCCCTCTGATCAGTCACTGGATCCCTCCACCCTCTGTGGGCTGAGAGCTCTAGAAGTAGCCACTGCTTCTGTGGCCACTGCCCCGGGGCTGTGCAACGACTGGGGCCAGACTGTGCTCCTCTCTCACCCAGGTCCAACAGACCTTTTCCACTGATCTTGTAAGTTGTCTTTGACAACTATGTGGGTTGAAAAGTCTGGAAACTGTCACAGCTCCCTGTGATTCAGTCTCCTGAGACCTGCTCTGGGTTTGCTGTGGCCCAGTCTTTGCCTGCACAGCACATGCTGCATTACGTTCCTTTCCCAGCCTGGAGCAACAGATCTTTCCCTTTGACCATCCAGCCTTGGGATGGAAATTTGTTTTGCTTTGTCTTTTTGTGAGTTCTGCTGCTCTAGAATTTGTTTAGAGGCATTTTTACAAGTATTTGGAGGGGTTTGGGGGAGAGCTCAGCTAAGTCACTGCTTTTACTCTGCCATCTTGGCACCATTCCTATTGATTATAGATTTATTTCCAAGCTTTGCATCATCTTTATATTATATAAAATTGGGTACACTTGGGACAATATAAAGATATTTAGAGCATCCATATTGATCTTATCAGATTAAATGTAAACTTTTCAACTTGTCATATACTTTTTTTTTTGCCATTAACCTTTTTTTTCATTCTAACCTCTTTAGTGATCTTCTCTTGCTATGCTTATTAATTTCCTGTGCATGTCTTCTACTTGCTCCAGGAGTTTATGGAAAGTTGCAGCTTCATAGTGCATACCCCAGGAAGGCCTGGACCCATCTTGGAGCTGATATTGCCTCAGGAAATGAGAGGTGAGAGGTCAAAGTTGTTTGGATCCATATGTGTGCTTGTTATTTATACTGCTTCACTTTAAGGTGTTATTTTAATGCAAAGTTAATTATTAAATGAAATCACCTTCAGGAACATTTATTTATGAAAGATTAGTAAATTAGAATTTGGATGAATTCCTTTAGAGACATGTATTTTAGAGTTATACAATAAAACCGTACCAGTTCAAGGTAAATAGGAGAGTTGTTAGTCTGTCTGAATTAGTGAAAAGTATGAATTACAGACAAATTTAGAGGAAAATTAATTTTATTACTTAGAAAAACAGAGTTACTTGAATTAGGTTATAACTGTTATTTAGTAAATCTTAGAGGGCTTGCTTGAATGAAAATACAAACACTTTATACTTAGCAAATTAATTTTGTGTAAATTGTGCTGCTAAACTAACTTTTTTGGTCTAATTTTCCTTATATGTAAAATGGGAGTACTAGTTGAAAATCATTTATTGTTTAAAGTAGTGTAGACATCCTCCTACAATTTTATTTACAATAAGGGTGTGCTTGCAATTATTTTCTCTCTGATTCTTCCTCCCCCACCCCCATAGATTATACTATAGTGAATTTGGCTTTCACCCTAGTATTAATTAGTGCCAACTCAGAATTCATGTCATTTCCTATAGCAGGGATCTTTCTTATTGAGACTAGTATTTGGTTAGAAAAGTTTTCACTTGAACTTTTGTAAATGTCATGCCTGTACAACCAGAGAAAGGAGAAAAGGACATCCTGGGACAAAATTAATTTCCTTTGATGGTACTATCAATAGAGATGATAAAGTATGGAACAGGGTCAATTTTTTTTTTAGGCAATTGGGGTTAAGTGACATGCCCAGGGTCACACAGCTAGTAATTGTCAAGTGTTTGTTCTCAGGCCAGATTTGAACTCAAGTCCTCCTGACTTCAGGGCCGGTGCTCTATCCACTGCGCCACCTAGCTGCCTCAGGGTCAATCTTTCTTGCAAAGATGATTTTAATTTTGAACATCTTGAGCTAAGGTGCTTGTATAACTTCTAGGTAGCACTATTGGACTGATTACTGTAAATGCAGGACTACAGCTCAAAGGAGATATCAAGGCTGGAGATAGTAGATTTCAATCACTCAATCAACAAACATTTATTAAGTACCTACTGTGTGCATAATATACAATACTAAGCACTGGTCATATAAAAGGAAGCAAAAGACAGTCTCTGACTTCAAGAGGCTTACAATCTAACGAGGGATACAAAATGGAAACAAATATATACAAACAAGCTATATACAGGATAAATAGGACATAATTAACAGAGAGACAATTAAGAGGGACCAAGGAAATTTTTTAGTAAAAAATGAGATTTTAGTTGGAACTTAAAAGACAGTAGAGAGGTTAGTAGGTATAGCAGAGGAGGGATAGTGTTCCAAGCATGGAAGACAGCCAGAGAACATTCCTGGAGCTGAGAAATAGAGTGTCTTGTTCATGGAAACACCAGAAAACCATTGTTACTGGATCAAAGAGTATGTGTTGGGGAGTAAAGTGTGAGAAGATTGGAAAGGTAGGAGGGTTTTAGGTTATAAAGGGCTTTGAATACCAAACCGAGCAGTGTGTATTTACTCCTGGGGACTACAGGAAGCCACTGGAGTTTATGGAGCGGGGTGGTGGTGTTGGTGGCACAATCAGACTTGTGCTTTAGGAAAATCACTTTCGTAGCTGAATGGAAAATGGATTGAAGTGGAGGGGGACTTGAGGCAGGGAGACCCATCAGCAGGCTATTACAATAGTCTAGAGGTAAGGTAATAACGGCCACCAGAATGGTGGCAGTGCCAGAGGAGAAAAAGGAGTTGTTTTTTTTTTTTTTGCAAAGGTGAAATTGATTGGACTTGGCAATAGATTTGATATGGGAGGTGAAAAATAATGAGAGATACAGGATGAATCTTAAGATGTGAGACCATGGGACTGGGAGAAGGTGTTGCCTTCTGTAGTAAATAGGAAAGGTAGAAGGTATGGAGGGTTTAGGAGGAAAGATATTGAACTCCAGTTT
Source organism: Phascolarctos cinereus (assembly GCF_003287225.1). NCBI lineage: Eukaryota > Metazoa > Chordata > Mammalia > Diprotodontia > Phascolarctidae > Phascolarctos > Phascolarctos cinereus. Next base: position 218,708,087 of record NW_027555958.1, read on the forward strand.
AGACCTGGTGATGTCTCCTGGACATCTAGCGTTACGAGTCTGAAAAGCTGTTGGAGATGTGTGATCTGAGGTAAGCAGAAAGATTGGGGCAGGTAAGGCAGATTTAAGAATCATCAGCCCACATCAGTCTCTCCGTGTTTTGAACGATTTTACTAGTTGCTTTTATCAATAACCATTGCACTGCATTTCTGCTTGACTGTTTTGTGTAGGAAGGTGGACTTTGATACTTAGCTATGTTTCTACACTACCAGAGAGCAAGATCTGTGTAAGCGTGTGTGTGTGTGTGTGTGTGCACGCGCGTATTCCCTTAAATGTTTAACATAGGCAATAGTCTGCCAATTAAAAAAAAAAAAAACAACCAAACCCTCCTAAACCACAACAAAAACCCAAAACAAAACTAATAAAAAATTTAGCTAAATGAAAGATTTATGTCAAACTGATTTTTTCATGGAAACCTGAATTTTATAATAACAATAATAATCACAAACATTTATTTAGCAAGAGCTATACAAACATTTGTTATGATGAAGATGATGTGCCAGGCACTGTGTTAAGTGCTTTAAAATTATTATCTTATTTGAGCTTCACAACAACTCTGTAAGGTAGGTGATATTATTATCCCCATTTTATAGATGAAAAAACTGAGGCATACAGATAAAGTGACTTTACCAGAGTAATACAACTAGTATGTATATGGGGCCAGATTTGAGCATCAATTCCTCCTGACTCCAGGCCCAGCTCTCTATTCACTGTGCCACCTACCTGCCCATTCAGGTTTTAGGACCTTCTGAATATCTCTAGATATATTGGTATAAGAATGTTACTACTACTTCTTGTCTATAAGGTTGTTGCTCCATTTTGAATGGAGTCATGAGGAGGGCCAATTAGTGGAGTCTTAAGCAATCTGAGACCATACATTCTCTAAGGTCACGGACTGTGTCATTTAACATTTGTATTTTTCCTCAGCATTTAGCACAATGCTCTTTACATTGTAGGTGAGCACTAAAGATTTCTGTTGATGTTATTGGGCCTTCAATAAATTGGAATGAGATTAGCAAATGATTGGCTACAGAAGAAAAATACCAAATCTCTTGTAAAGTCACAAGTCACTCATCCCATAACCATCTTTTCTTGAGAGAAAAAAAAAATGTCCCAGGCCCAGAATAGCCTAAAGCCTGGGGTTATATGCAGCCATTATCATTTAGCTTTAGCAGAATTTTAGTTCAGTTAACAAGACAGTTTAAAGTGTGTGTGTTTATATATGTGTTTCTCATACATGGCTTTAAAAGATGTTAAAGGTGATTTAGGAAGCATACAATTATGCTCCCTTAACAGTTTGGAGATATGTTTTCCTTCAGCTGTGTAATGTATTAACAGCAAAAGAATGGAAAATGTGCTGATATTTTGTTTATCTTTTTAAAAAGTTATCTTTCAGGAGAGTTCCACTGTGATTATTCATATTTTCCTCCCTTTCTTTTCCCATCTGGTTCCCATTTTTGGTTACAATTATGGTCCCAAACAACTCTTCGTCTTTCTGGTTTTATATTCAGAACATTTGAGGTCTCTTCTCTCCCCTGTATGATGCTCATTACCATCAATCAGAGATACTGCATGCATCAAGGACTGGAACAATCATTAAGCCAGGACTCTTTGAATCGGTGGAGGTGGAAACTGGGGGAGTGAGAGTAGAATCAGGTGATATGGATATTATGCTATGGGAGTAAAGCAAAGGCTAATATTTGGATGGCATCCACCCATTCATCCATTTCTTTAAGAAACATTTATAATGATGATGATGATGATGATGTATTTATTCATCACCTACTATGTGTGAGGTCCCATAGTTTATAGGCAAACTTTAGGATTATAAAGATGAAAAATGATATGTTCCTTGGCTTCAAGGATCTTTCAATCTACTAAGGGATAGGACATGTACATAAATGAATATATTTTAAACAGTATATATGACTTAAAATATAGACATTAGTAAGTGCATAGGAGCAGTCTTAATACTTAATCACAGAAGTGACTGGTAATTTAACAGGCAGAACTGGAAATGGATTCCCTAGCTATTTGTGACAAATTATAAGTAAGGATTTGATTGTGTGAAGACCAGAGAGAATGAGTTAAGTGGTTGGAATGACTAGGTGAAAGCTGAGGGTTTATAGGAGGGCTGGGGCAGAGGAGATGGGGTGTTGTTCAGGTGTCTATCTTTAGGAGGGTATATTGCAGTTCTTCAGGTAGGGATCCCCAGAAGGTTCAGATCACCCTCCCTACCATCACCCTAGTGATTGAGCGGCAAGGCAGTATAGGAAAAGGTGTGCCTAGCCTATGTGAGCAGATGAAATTAAGAATGCACTACGTTCTTTTTATGACTGCCTATAGAATGTAAGCTTCACGATGGTAGACACTGTTTCATTTCTTTGTATGCCCAGTACCTAGAACCATTGTGTCTGGCTAACAAGAGGTGCCTAAAAATGCCTATTGATGGATAGATTGATTAGTGGAATGATTAATAATGTCTATCCTCAAATTGTTTTTGGCCCTTAGCCTTGACTTCCTCCCCTTTTGCACTGTGGATAATAGGATCATAGTCTTTAGAGATGGAAGGGACCTTCGAGTTCATCAAATTCATTTTCTGTATTTTAAAGCTAAAAAAGCTGAGTCTCAAGGAGTTGAAGCAACTCACCCAAAGTCACAGGAAATGATAGCAGAGGCAGGATTTAATCCCAGGTTCTCTGACTCCAAATTCAGTGCTTTTCCCACACATCTTTTACCTGATATTGTGGTTATTTGTGTACAGGTTTTATCTTCCTTCTCCATTTGGAATGTACCCCAAGACATTCACCATCAAAGAGGAAGGAATCAGTAGGTAACTCAAAGGGAAACTTAAGGGAAAGTTACATTCTTAATGTAACTTTCTTTTACATTTGGAATTCACTTTTCAATGTCTTCAGTCCATACCCCGCATGACTTCAAGGAGGGTAGGAATGTTTGCAGATGGATACCAGTTCCCTTTTCTTTCAGGGCTAGTATAACCCCAGAGGCATCCTGATTCTCTGATCTATTCCTTCTTTTCTTTAATTCTCTGGATGAGCACTACTGCAGTGTGCTGTCAACCTAGGCAGAACATGCTTCTATATTTTTTCATTTCCCCTCCCCTGCAAGTGGTTGGGCAGAGTTGCTTGTTGCCACGGAAAAATGGGGTGAGGCATGGGTAGTATGTAACTGGGCAGAAACTACAACAGCAATAAGGAAATTCCTCAATGGATCTCACAGTACAGGCCAGTGGGATAGGCTATGCCACATTGCCAGAGCAAGGCAGGAGATGAAAGAAGGAGGTGCTGTGAGTATGTTACAAATTAGGGATTACTCTTCTCTGCTCTTAATTCATCAGATTGTTACTTTGTTAAGCTTCTTGGTGTTAGCCTTTAGAGATAGCTTGGAGTTTTTGTAAATAACTCCTATTTTGGGGAGTTTTTGAGAGTCGTTAGGGACTAGAGAAAATATCTACTCCTCCACCTTGTTGGTCATTTAACCTGGAATCACAATTCTAGATTGTATATAATAAAAGTCTACTAGAAGTCTTCCATTAATAGGGAGCTTACTAGCTATCAAAGCATCCCATTCTAGTTTTGAACAGATCCAATTGTCAGGAGGTTTTTTTTGTTTTGTTTTGTTTTCTTTTTAATTGAGAGGCAATATGCCTCTACAATGTCTACCCATTGTTTCCAGCTCTTGCTTTTGGGGACAAACAAAAAAACTGTAATGATTTTTTCCACATGATAATTCTTCAAATACTTGAAGACAAATGCTTCAATCTATCACATAGCCATTATCACTTTTTTTTTTCAACTTCGCATTTGGCATGGTCTCAGTCCCCTTACCATTCTAGTTACTCTCCTCTGAATGCACTTCAGTTTGACACTGTTCTTCCTAAAATGAAGCTACCAAAACTAACCCTTAAACTCCCAATGTAGTCTGAGGGTTATCATGGTCAAGGGGGCAGGTTATGGAAAGATTTAAATGCCAAACAGAGAATTTTATATTTGATCCTGGAGGTGATAAGGAACTACTGGAGTTTATGCACTAGAATGGGAGGGACTTGGTCAGATCTTCATTTTAGGAAGATCAGTTTTACAACTGAGTGATAGGTAGAATGGAGTGGGGAGAAACTTAAGAATACCAACCAGCAGACTATTGAAGTAATCCAGATGTAAAATGGTATGGGTCTGTAGTATGTGGTGGTAAGAGTATCAGATAAGAGAAGAGGGCATATAAAATAGATGTCACAAAGATAGAGATGACAGGACTGGGATGGATGAAGAAGAGAGTGAAGAGTTGAGGATGATATGCAGGTGGCAAGCCCAGACAATAAGTAGGATGGTGATATATACCACTGTATTGGGCAAGTTAGGTAGAGGCCACAACTATTAATGCATCTGAAGAAACTTTTAGCTTTGGTGGCTACCTTGCCATACTGTTGAGCTGATACTGAACTTAGAGTTCACTAAAAGCGACGGAGCTTTGCTACTCTATTGTCTAGCCAGGCCTACTCCAGCCTATTCTTATGTAATTGGTATTTTGAACTTCATTGTATGACTTTATATTTATTTCTACTAAATTTCAGTTGCTAAATTTGGCCAATGATTCCATCTTTGGCCACTGATATCCTTTTGAATCATGAGTCTGTCATCTAAAATATTAGCTATCCTTCCTAGATTTGTATCATATATGTGTACGTGTGTGTGTGTGTGTGTGTGTGTGTGTGTGTGTGTGTAAAACATATGTCCATCTAACTGCATATCATATTTTTGGCAACAATCACTAGCATTTAAATAGCATTTTAAAATTTACTAAATGTTTTTCATATTATCTCATTTGATTAAAAAAAAAGACAAAACCCAAAACAAAACCCTGTGAAATAAGTGCTGTTATCTCCACTTTTACTGATGAGGAAAGTGAGCCTGAGAAAAGTTAAATGATTTGCTCAGGGTCACATAGCTAGAAAGCATCTGAGGCAGCATTTGAACTCAGTTTTTCCTGACTCCAGGTCCAGGGTTCTGTTCCCCTCACTGCCACAAATAAACAAACAAGTGAACGAATGAATAGCAAATGGATAAAAATACAAAAATAAGAGATCAGAAGGTTAGGGAAAGAGATTTAAACTTGAGATTTTGATTTCTATAGAGTCATTTGCATAGAGGTATTAATGAGATTGGAACTCTGGTAGCGATTGGAATTGCCAAAGAGAGTTTAGAGAGTAATATGAAGGCCAAGGACAGGGCCTTTTGGTATCCCAAACTTGGGAAAAGGGGAGCCATTGAATTCAAACATATTAGAAACATCTTTTACCAGGATCAAAACAATCAAACAAAAAAAATGTTGTATTGTTTCTGCATCTCTGCCAGCACATAGAATTGTGCTTCGCGTGTTGTAGTCGCCTAATAGGTGATTATTGGATGAATGAATCAAGAATGAATGAATAAATGAATGAATGAATGAATTAATGAATGAATGAGTGCATCCTGTGTTAACCCAAATAATTCCTTCTCTGGGAATTCTCTTTAATGTAGTAAAGTTTCTTTCTGAACTCCCAAACAATATAAAAAGCAACAAACACAGGAAAAAGAAGGGAGGGTGAGTTCTTGACCTCCTCTCTTTAAAACTCATTTCCCTCTTTGTTCAGTAAACTTTGTTCATTTGTTTCCTGTTTAGGACAGGGACTCTAGATACAAAATGTGATTTCACCATTACATGCCTTCAGAATGAAAAAATAAGGCTCTATCTGAAAGAATTTTACTTAATTAAACCATCTGTCAACAAAAGAAAAATGATGCTATTAAAAACTTTGATGTAATTCAATTTAATTTAGTGCAACAAGCATTTAGTAAGCACCTGCGGTGTACATGGAGCTATATGAGGCACTGCAGAGGGGCCTTCACAGAACCTAGCCCATTTTAACTATGCTCTCCTTTTCTTTATACTTTGCGCAATTTGGAAAACTTTTTTAAGAGGGAATGAACATGTCTTTTTTTTTTACCTTCGTCACCCAAAATGTAATTGATTTGAAAGATTGAGTATACTTTTACTTTCCTGCAATTTTGATGGCCCCTGGTATAATAGTACATTTTACACTAACACTACTCTTTCCTGGTGTAGCTTCTGCCTATCTGACCACTTATTCTAAATCTCCTCTGTTGGCTGATCATCCATATCCTGTGACTATTCCTTGAGGTTCTCATTTGGCATTCTTCTTTTCTATTTCAAATAGATTTCAGGGAGTCTGTGAATTTCAATGGGAAAAATGTCATTACTTTTTTTTTTAAATCAACCTCTAACTGAACTTTAGCATCTCCATCAATTATTTAAAAATCATTATTCTGAGAAGGATTCCATGGGTTTCACTAGACTGCCAAAGGATACATTATACATTTTTTTAAAGAAACCTTGCTCTATACTCACTTGCTTGGTAAACTCCCATGGGTTGTATGTCTCCTACTTCTACCCATCCAGTCCCAGATCTCTTGTGAGCATCATTCCCATATCCCCAACTGCCTATTAGAAATTGGATGTCCTGGAGACATCTCAAACTCAGTATGTCCAAAGCTGAACTTATCTTTCTCCTTATCAGTTCCCCAGGTTCATAGCTTTGGCATTATTCTCAGCTCTTTACTCTCTTTTATCCCACATACCCGATCACTTGCCAAATCTTGACATCTCTATCTCCCTAGAATCTCACAAATCTAATTCTCTGCTCACACAGCTCCTACCTAAATTCAAGCCCTCATCACCATTCACTTTCACTCGTTTCAGTCATGCCGGACTCCATTTAAAGTTTTGTTGGCAAAGATATTGTAGTGATTTACTATTTCCTTCTTCTACTCATTTTACAGATGAGGAAACTGAGGCAAACATGGTTAAGAGACTTGCCCAGAGTCACACAACTATTAATTGTCTGAGGTCAGATTTGAACTCAGGAAGATGAGTCTTCCTGACTTCAGACCTGGCACTCTATCCACTGTTATCACCTAGCTGCCCCTAGTTAAAAAATTAGCTAACAAAAACATTTATGATCCCTCCTAATTCCCCCCTACCACTGGAAAAAAATAAAAGAAAAATAAAACCCTCTTAACAAATATGCATAGTCGATCAAAACAAATTTCTGCATTGGTTATGTGCAAAACTGTGTGTCTCATTCTGCATATTCACGCCATCGCTTCTCATTCAGGTAGCATTCTTCATTATCAACACTCTGGAATCATGATCAGTTATTGAACTAATCATAAATCTCAAGTCTTTTAAGTCTTATTCTCTTTTTAAAAAAATGTTATTACTTGGATTCCGTGTGTTAAGTTGCTCACTTTACCTCACAAGTCCATTCTACATACTGCTGTCAAAGTAATTTTCCTTAAGTACAGATCAGACCATGTGATTTCGCTACTCGTTTAACCCTGGTGGCTTTGTATTGCTTCTAGAACAAAATATAAACTCTATTTTGCTTTAAAAACCCTTCACAACTTGACTGTAACCTATTTTTTCTTGTCTCATTATATAATCCTCCCCTCCAGTATTTTCCTATTCAGCCAAAATGGCCTTCACACTTTTCCTCACATCTGACACTTTACCTCTAGTCCTCATATATTTGTACTGATTATGCCACATGCCTGAAATGTATTACTTCCTTACCCCTGCTTGATAAAATCCCTTACTCCCTTTAAAATGAGGCTCAAGTACCATCTTCTACATTAAGTCTTTCATAATTTCCTTGTCTGCTGATTTCCTGACCCTGCTAAACTACCTGGTTCTGGAGAAGGAAATGGCAAACCACTCTAGTTATCTTTACCAAGAAAATACCAAATAGGCCATGAAGAGTAGGACATAACTAAGAAATGCCCAAACAACAGCAAACTTTTTAGTATTTAACTATTTTGCATATGTTTGTATACATTCACTTTATGTTGATGCTGCATATATATTCATATATGTGTATGTATTTTTGTCTCCTACAATAGAATATAAGCTTCTTGTAAGTAGGTATTGAGCCAGTCTTTGTACTTCTATCTCCAGTGCCTAAAAGAGTGCCTGGCACATAGTAGGCACTTAATAAATGCATGTTGATTGATTAATTCTGCTCCACTGCTTATTTACTTACTCCTTACTTACAGGATTCTAGTGGAGGATGCAGTAGATTGGAGACCACAAGACAAGATTGTATTGAGTTCTTCATCTTATGAACCTCATGAAGCAGAAATCCTCACTGTAAAGGAAGTCATGGGTCAAAATGTTAGAATCCATGAGTGCCTCAGCCACCGACACCTTGGTAAGGACTTTGACAAGGAAGAAATCAATGAACCTTTGTGACTGTATTCTTTAGCTTGCTGAAAGGATTATGTGGTTTAATAAATTGTATTGCAGACTGACCTCAGAGACTATGAATTCTAGTCTTAGCTCTCCTATCAAATCATATGAAGATTCATTATCTGGGTTGATAAATGCCATTACTTCCCTGGAAGTGATGAAAGTCATAAGATCTATATGTTGAAGATGTTAGAGATCATCTAGCTCAATTATCTCACTTTATAGAGGAAGAAACTAAGGCACAGTGGGATTAAATAATTTCCCCAAAGTCACGTAAGTCATAAGTAGCAGGTGAAAAAAAATTAATACCTTACAGTTGTATATTGTTCTTTTTTAAGTTTTTTTCCAAATACTGCAAAATATATTTTCTCATTTGAGTCTCACAATAATCCTATGATTTAGATGGATAAGTAATATTTTACTTATGGTGAAATAGACCAAAGGGAGATTATTTTTTATGCCTCATGAAAGACATTTCCCATGATTCTGTTAATTTCGCTATTTCGTATAAACATTTATATTTGAAAGGTAAATGTTGGTATTTTCGGTAACGGGAAGCTAAGAAGCAGGGGGGGGAATCCAAAAAAACCAAAAACCTTTTCCAAGGTTCAAACAGAAGTTCTGTAGCCAAACCAGAATTTAACTCCCAGCCCCTAACTTTCCAGTTCATTTTTTGGGCAGTGAATCATAAACGGAATGTTTGTTATAAATTTTTACTTACCTCTCATCACCATGAAACTGATTCTTGTGAAATATGCTTGTACAAAAGACATCTTGTTTATTGAAATGTGAATGCATTTTATTATAAAATTAATGAATTCAATACTATTCAATAAGCATTTATTGAAACAACCGTGCAAAGGAAAGGAGGTCCATACTGAGTGCTACGAGAAATTTGAAATATACATACTGACAAAGAAATACAAACTATACTCAAAACAAATGCAATGTAAATTTTATTGGAGGGAGGGATGGGTGACAATTGAGGGAATCAAGAAAGGCCTCATGGAGGTACTGACATTTGAGCTAAACCTTGGAGGGTGGATTCCAAGAGGTAGAGGTGAGGGAGGGAGAAAACTCCAGTCATGAGATGGCAGTCTATGCAAAACGCCACGGAAGCCCAATGCCACTAAGTAGGCCACAGCATAGATTATACAAGAAGGAGTAATGTGAAGTAAGTCAAGGGAGAGAGGTTAGAGCTGTACAGTGAAGAGCTTTAAATGCTAGACAAAAGAGTTTGTATTTTAACCTAGGGGTGATAGGACATTAGACAATGAACATTTTCACTAGCTGCCAATCCTTAATATTCCTAATATTCTTGTGTGAATACAAATAAAAGGAAAAATAAAAAGGCCCTGATTCAGGAAAACAAAAAGACAGCCATTAGGTACAATGAATAACTACTGTCATCAAGTAAAGGAATGATAGAAACATTTCTCTCCTTGTGGAGAAAGAAGAATATGGTTCGTTACTGGAATCTGCAACCTTAAGTCGTTTCTCCTAATTTGTGGTATGGAGGTTTTCTGTTTGTCTGTCTGTTTGTTTTTTTAAGAGTAAGAAAAAAAAAAGATAACTACATACCAAGTCCTATTGCTAAGTTCCCCTGTGTAATGAAAATTTGTCCACAGCCTAAGTTAAGTCAACAAGCATTTATTAAGCACCTACTATGTGCCAGGCACTGTGCTAAGTGCTGGAGATACAAAGAAAGGGGAAAACAATTCCTGCCTTTAAGGTGCTTACAATTGAATGAAGGGGATACAGTATGTGAACAACTATGTAGAAACAAGATAAATACTGGAAAAATTGGAGGTTATCTCAGAAGGAAGACACTAATGTTAAGGAGGACTGGGAAAGAAAGGCTTGTTGAAGAAGATAGGATTTTAGCTGAGTATTGAAGGAAGTCAAGGAAGCCAAGAGACAGAGATAAAAAGGAAGAGAACTCCAGGTAAGGGGGTCAGCCAGTGAAAAAACACAGGGTGGCAATGAAGCATCTTTTGCGAGGAACAACAAAGAAGCCAGAAATTGTTTCAATTCAGCTTTGTAGAGACCTTGCTTGGGGAGCAGTAGGTTTGCTGGTCTATTGAATGCACAAGAGGTGCACAGTGCTCTCTGTTCAAATTTAACTCTTGTTTTCTTTTTACAGCTATAAATAATTGTCTTAGTGTTGTCGCTGGCCTAGTTGATCTGGGATTCCTCATTTCCATGAAAGTGGTCAGTTGACAGTGTACAAGCAAACTCTGATGTCTAGAGCTGATATACTTAAGGAAGGAGGATGGGGACCCTACTAATTGGCTAGCTCTGCCCTGGTTTCTGGACGCCAGTTGTCAGTGACAGTACCTACCTAATTGAGAACAAATGAATTCTTGCTCTAACACACTCACTCTGATCCCAGAGACAAGTGAGCGGCCTTCTCATTTCTCAGTTGGTGCTGGTGGAGAACGCCTGAGGAAAAGCGAGCCTTAATGTGGGTAGAACTTCTGAGGGGGAGAAATGTTTTCATTTGTCAGTTTCACTGGGTCCCCAGCTGGTGATTTCCAAAATGGACTTTAAGATTGTATTATCACCCCTTGTCCCCTCTGCCACAGGAAGTTCCCATTCAATGGAAGATGGCAGGCATATTTCTCTGGCTGCTGAGGTGGGCCTCCTGACTCGAAATATAAAAATCCAGCCTGATGTTCCATGTGGTGGAAGAATGGTTGTGGGGTCCTTTCAAAAACCTAATGGAGAAGAATTTTCAGGTATGTGAAATTTCAATGGTTCAGTAATTCTAGTCACAGACTAAACTCTGACCAGGAACAGAATTTTGAGTTTCCTCATCTGGTCAGTGATGGGGCTGGACTCCATGATGCCTGGGATCTCATCCAGATCAGCAATTTTATAATTTCATTATCTTAATCTGTGCCCATTTATCAGTTTTATGTTAAAGCAATATGGCTGAGAACAAAAAGAGACATGCATTCTTAGCTCAGAGAAAGTATCTTTCTAGAGAGGCACCATGGTATTGGTGGAAAGAATGCTGGCTTTTGGGTCAGAGGTTGTTATTGTTGAGTCATTTCGGTCATGTCTGACTCTTCATGACCCCATTTGGGGTTTTCCTGGCAAAGAAACTGGAGAAGTTTGCAGTTTCCTTCAAGTATGGGAGGCCAGATTTGAGCTCACAAAGATGAGTCTTCCTGACTCCAGGCCCACCACTCTATCCACTGCACCACCTAGCTGCCCTTGAGTCAGAGGACCTAAGTTCAAATTCTGCCTCTTTCATTCGCTACCTGTATGACACTATACCTCTCTGATCCCCCTTTTTCCTCTTTTGTGAAATGGGGGCAGCAGTGGACTAGTTGACCTCTAAGGTCCCTTTCACTCTAAATCTATGGTCCTGTGAGCTTTGATTGACTGTATTGTGCAGTTTCTTCAGACTTGCAGATAACTTGAACCCTACATGGTTTCTTTGTATTCTGCTGTTTTCCCTGGCTCCTCCAGTGTCGGTGATGGCATGTTTAGAGCGTCAGTTGTCAATAAAATGTTTTCTTTCTTGCAGATTGTTTTATTTAAAGATTGATTTCACTTATTTTTAGACATAGTCCTGGAAGTTCCCTCTCAGGTCATTGATGTAGAATATCATTTAATCTTTTGCTGCCTTTCAGTCATAAGTCATTGATTAGAAATCTCCATTCTAGAGGTTAGATTCTTCCTTCGATGGTTTTTGGTGTGGGCCTATATGATGAATCTTTAACCATGTGTAAGATATGATCCAGGGCCCATTCCTAACCAAATAATCTACTTATGTATTTAGGTTCAGAGGGTGGTTGAGGCTGACCTTTGGTTTGTGGATGGACAATCCTTTGCTTAATTCAACCTAGAAAAACAATGAATGTGCACTTTGTAGTGTTCTAAAACAAAGCTCCTGTACTAGGAAAAATCTGGAATGATTGTCATAGCAAAGTATTGTTTTCTTTTATGCTATCTAATTAAATATCCACAAAATTGGATAAATGTCCATTATTTTGTAATAATTGCTAGCATGTATATAGAGCATTAAGGTTTTCAAAGCACTTTACAAATGTTATCTCTTTGCATTTAATTCTGGGAGATAGATGCTATTATTATCCACATTTCATAGATGAGGAAACTGAGACTGAGAAAGATTAAGTGACTTGCTCAAGGTCACACCCTGTATGGATCAAGCGCTGGATTTGTGCTCAGATCTATCTGATTCCAAGTTTAGCACTGTATCCATTGTGCTATCTAGTCATTTGTGATGGTTTAAATTGACCTCTGTCTTGATAGTTGGTTTTTTTTGCTACTTTTATAAATGATCTGTTATACTTAAAGTGAAAAATAATCACATTTGTGATTATTTGTGAACATTTGTGAATATCAGAAAAATCACCTTAATGAGGAAGGGAAGAAAAAGGAGTCTGATATGGAAAGGCAAATAAGACTTGCTAGGACACAGGAGGAGGGGAAGTGGAAAGGAAGAAAGAAGAATCTTCTCTTATGTGCTAGCTTAAGATGGTTTTCCTAGCCCCTTCCCAAACCCTCATTGAACTGGGAGCATATGTAAATAATTCTGGTTCTTGGTTAGGAGTATCAGGAGTTTCATCCAGAAGCCTATGAATCATTGAGCTAACAATTTGCTATAAGTGCATTTTCCAAAAGGAGAAATAGCAAAGTGGTTATGTGCAAAATCTCAGCTTAATTCTTGCTTCAGACCCCTGAGAGGATTAACAATTTGCTGGGGACTAGTTTTCAGCACTTGTTTCATACGCATCCAAGTAAAATAAACCTAACAGCAAAACTTCACCGATTTCTTCAAAAAAGTGAATTTTTACAGCAAAATTGAGACCCTAGGCATATACTAATCATTATAAAAAGGCCAAAATCCTTTGGTTAAAAAAAACAATTTTTAATTCCCTTCGACTGAAGTTGAAAAGAGGTATATTCTGCAGTCTTTTCAGTAATGTGTGGCTTACTATGGTTTTGAGGGAAAATGGAGAAAAAAGTTTCTCTTGATCTTTAGGGAAATTTTAACAATGAATTTAATATCTCTTAACTAGTTAATCAACAAATACTTATTAAGGGTCTAGTTGTCATCCACATTCAAGTAAGCCCCAGCATCTTGGCACAAGTGCGTTAATGTACACCATTTTTTACCTCCTCTGTTTTCCTCAGTTTCCTCAACTGTAAAATGGGGATCATAATAGCATCTACCTCACAGGGTTGTTATGAGAATCAAATGCGATAATGCTTGCAAACTGCTTAGCACAGTGCCTGGCACATAGTAGGCACTTAATAAATGCTTATTACCTTATTTCCTTCCTTTCCTTCTCCAATGCTTCTTGAAACATATTAGCAATGTAGTCATCTTATGTATTCATATCTCTTTCAGTCAATGGAACTGAAGACAAAGTTTATCATGTCTCCCCCTCTTCCTTTCCATCACATGAGGTTAACTCCCTAAGGTATAGTCTTGAATTACCTAACACAGCCAGGTCCAGGACTTAGCTCTTCCAAGGCCATTTGGTATAATGGAAAGAGTCCAGGATGTGAAGTCAGAAGACCTGGCTTTCCAGTCTAATTCTAATACTGTATAACCTTAAGCAAATCACTTGTATTTTCTGAGCCTCGATGTCTTTAAATTTAAAATGGGAGTAATAAATAATACCTTCACTGCCTACTTCAAAGTGTGTTCAGTTCAGTTCAATTCAATAAGCATGTACTAAGTAGCTATACTACAAGGAACTGTGCTAGGTACTGAGGCTACAAAGACAGAACCATAAATAATCCCTGTCCTCAATGAGCTCACATTCTACTGGGAAGGATGGGGTCAGGAGTGCTTTGTAAACTTTAAGGGGCTATAGAATTTGGAATCTTCATATCTACATCTATTCTAGGATTCTAGCCTAGACCTATGGACAAGTGCATGCATTACTAAAGACCCTTCCACTCCTCCCTTGTTGAGCTATTTATGAAACCTTGAGCCAGCTTTTCCAATACACTTAATTGCTCAGGTTCTGCCACTAAGAATTATTGTGCTGTACCTGAGAATGGTCTTTTTTCAGTTTTCAGTAAAATTCTTTATTTTCTGCTGCTTTTAAATCCAACTTCCCCTATACTCTTTTTTTTGGGGGGGGGTGCTATAACAATGTCTATTCTATTTTCAGGTACCCTTCAGATTTCAAATGTGGAAATCCAGAACTTTGGGTCTTTGCTGTATCCATCTATTGAATTCAATAATGTATCTTTGGGATCCTGGATCATCTCTTCTACTGTGCACCAGAGCTGTGGAGGGGGTATTCGTGTATATTCCAGTAAAAGTATCTTCTTATATGATAACATTTTGTTTGACACCATTGGCCATGGTATTGATCTAGAGGGTCAAAACCACTCTCTCATCAAGAACCTCATTGTCCTGACCAGGCAGCCACAAAGAGCAGTGGATTGGGTGACAGGAATCAAGTTGAACCAGGTAAATGATGTCAACCTCACTGGGAATGCTGTAGCAGGATCAGAGAGAATTGGCTTCCATATCAGGGGCCATAGTTGTTCGGTGGCTGAAAATCCTTGGGTTGGAAATGTGGTGCATTCTAGCCTTCATGGACTCCATCTGCATAAGGGAGATGGACTATACAACTGTACTGGTATCTCTGGTTTCCTTTCATACAAGAACTTTGATTATGGAGCCATGTTCCATGCAGAAAGCAACTTGGAGATAGATAATGTGACTCTGGTGGACAATGTTGTTGGTCTTCTTCCATTAATATATACATCCTCTGCTGAACATTGTTCCTTAAAGAAGAAACAGATAGTTCTCAGGAATTCGATCATTGTGGCCACTAGCTCTTCTTTTGATTGCATAGAAGACAGAATTAAACCTCTTTCTGCTGACTTCACATCAAGGGATCGAGCCCCAAATAATCCCAGAGGAGGTCGGGTTGGAATATTATGGCCTGGATTCACTGTGGAACCAAACCAATGGCCTCAGGATGCATGGCATAAAGTGAGGAATTATCCTTCTGTCTCAGGGATTATGAAGCTTGACGGTTAGTTGACCATGTGGGTTCACTTCAGCCACTTGGCACAAGCATTTGGGTTCATTGGGCCCCCCTCCTTAAATACCTGGTACAAGCATGGTTAATGCAATGCAATCTCATCAGTAGTTTGCCTCAAGCCTTCTGCCAGGTTGCTAGTTTGCATAAATAGTGACTGAGTTCTTATGTTCAAATGCTTTTATTCTTTCCAAGCTAGCTTCATAACTATTTTCTCATTTGTGCTTTATAACTTTGTGAAATAGGTTGGGCAAGTGGAATGACCTCCATTTTGCAAATAAGGACATAAAGACATCAACTTAACTCGCTTGCCTGAGGTCAGAAAGACAGTCATTGGTGGGACTGGGCCGAGAATCCAGGTCACTTGACTTCTACTCCTCTGCTCTTTTTCTTGGTCTAATGGGCAGATCTTTTTGTATTTTTTTTTTGCTACTGACTCACTCCAAAAATATTTAATTTTTCTATTGCTTAGTTTGTCCAATTGTAAAATAAATGAGTCAAGTCTTTGAAGAAAATGATTGCCACATGCCAATATTGATTATTCTATTTCTGTGAGTAGTAACAAAGACACATTGCAGTATTCTGATTTCTCTCAAATACTAAGTCCAGGGCTAGAAGAAGCTATTGTTTCAGTAAATTAATATTTACTGTGGCCAATAGGCCACAAGTTGGTATCTAGGTAGATAGAGAGTGGCATGTGCAATAATGAAGAATGGAGGTCAAATCCTACCTCAGATACTGCGTGACCCAAAACAAGTCACTTAATCTCTCTCAACCTCAGTTTCCTCATTGTAAGCATTAAAATCATGTATGTAAAGTACTGTGAAAACCTTAAAGCACTACATAAATGCTAGAGGTTATCATCCTCAGCATTATTGTCTTTCACTTCATAAATGAGGCCCAGAAAAGGGAAGTAACTTGTGGATGGTTACATAGGTAGTAACTAGCAGAGCTGAATGTTGCACATAGGTAATGTAACTCTTCTGTGCCATAGAGGTTTACATAGAGTGATACTGAGCAACAGTAAAAAGCCATCACGATCACAAAACGCTGGCTTGCTCCTCTTGTGGTTGATGGCTCTCATATGGTCCATATCTTATTTGTCCATTTCAGGAGTCACCTTTTCTGACTTTGTGAAGAGCTGCTATAGCAATGACTTGGATGTCTGCATTCTGCCCAATCTTGATAGCGCTGGCATCATGCCCCTAATCACAGCAGAGAGGACAAAGATGCTCAAGGTCAAAGATCAGAACAAGTTCTACTTCTCCTCGCCTAGGCTCAGGTACTGCTTTCAGCCTGTGCAAATGAAGTGATAATTTCCCAATCACATTTGAGTGGCACTAGACACCTCCCCAAATCCTTAAATATTTCAGAGGGAATACTATTATATTAGTAAGCTGTTCTGCTTAAAAAACCCAATCTTATATTTGTTAGTTTGGACCCCTCAACCCTGACTTAGAATGGTTGGGTATTTACTATGCCACCTCCCCCACTTCAATCTTCATTACCAAATTAGCCCTTTATATAGAGGAGCATTTACAAAACAGTGTGAGGAAATGTGCTGAGTATCTACTACCATACTGATCAACAGAACTTAGTTCAAACCAAAAATTTAAATCCAGACATCCAACAGGAAATCATGTTCTTATGTTGATTATATTAACTAGATAATTCCTTAGATGCAATCATGTGACCACTTCTTTAAGGTAGCTATCTTTGTTACAGATGTTTTCTGAATGGCTGGGAAAAAAATAATTGTCACAGAGTTCCATCCCTTAGGGCAAAATAAGCTATTGTCAGTCTGAAGGACCATTATTTGGGCATGGTCATTAGATGGGTACAAGGCTGCCTACTTATGACTTTGAAACATTATTCAGAGTGTGGTTTGAACAGATGTTGAACATATCATATTCCATTATTTGGCGAGTCCTTGCCTCCATGCACTAGCTCTGATGGTTTCCCACATGGCTATGAAGCAACCATAGTACAGCAGATAGAGAACTTGCTTTAGAAATCCTATGTTCACATTTGACCTTTGGCACTTACTAGCTGTGTGACCCTGAACAAATCACTTAACTTCTCAGTGCCCCAGGGGAATCTCTAAGACTTGAGATTTCAGGGCAGATGCCTGATACTGATTAGTAGAGGAAGTTTCCTTACTGGTTGTTCTTTACTAATGAAATCACAGGTTCAGTTAAAAAAAAAAAGGAAAGAAAAGAAAAGAGGAGAGGAAAGGAAAGAAAAGGAATAGAGAGAAGAAAAGAGAAAGAAGAGATGAAAAGCCCCATTAAGACTTCTGCCTGGTGATGTCAATTTAGAATTTAGCACTGGGGAAAGAAATTGTTCTTTTCATTTCCTTCTTTGTGGGAATTGAAAAGGAAAAATCACAAGGAGAGTGTTCTACTTATAACTGGGAAATCAATGTCCTTATGGTTGGCGTGAGCCATTTTAAATTCTTGAAGATGGCTAGAATCAATGAGTGAAATTGCACATTTATAATATGTATGTTGTATGTATAATAACACTTTCCCCTTTTTCCTGTGTTTGGACTAACTACTACATTTACATGAAAAGCAACTGGTCATAATAGATAGAGAGTTGTCTTCAAAACCAGGAAGACCTGGATTTGAGCCTCCTGCCTCTAACACTTCATGGGTGTGTAACCCTAAGCAAGTCAGTAGACTTCTCAGTTATCTGGTCTTCTTGCTAAGACTATAGATTGCAGAGTAGATATCCTCTTACATTGGTAGATAGAGTTTCCATATCTGAGAATTTCCTGTATCAGTGATACCACAGGTCTAATCCCTCTATCTTATTTCCTATTGAATATAGGTAGTGGTGAATTATGAAAAAAAACTTGATAATTCATTTGATTTTATATCATATATGTGGTTGGAACTATTGTATAATAATAAGCACCAAATCAAAATATATATTGTAAATTCTCTATTATCCAATGTTCTAAAAAATGAATACTCTGTTATAAGCATTTTTGTATATGCATAGTATGATAATAATGGCTATTCACTGGTTAACTTGAGATACTATAAGGGCCAGAAGTACCTTCAGAATCATGAAGAAAAGTTAAATTATTTTTCTAAGACTTTTAGTGCAAGAGTTCTTGACCTTTGTTTCAAAGACCCTTTTGACAGTGTGGAGAAGCCTATTAACCTCAGAATTATCTTTTTAAATGCAAATAAATAAAACATGTAAGATTATATAGGAAATAAATTATATTGAAATACTGCTTTGAGATTTTTAAAAAGTAACTCATAGACCTGATGTTAAGAATCCTTTGCATTAGTATTAAGTGTATTTTGTCATATCCTAATTTTTAAAATTTGGTCTTCCATATAAATACATGCTAATTCTCAACCAGAATATGTAAAGGAGATGACCTCCTTCCTTGCTTATGGCAGAAAACATAAAGTTTAGAATATGTTCTAAAGCTAAAGTAACATCTGCCATAGATATAACAAGTATGGTATCCTTCTGAATTATTTTTTTTTTTCAAAATGACAACACTAATATGAGATTTCCTCTATTCTTTTCATTAAATGACACATTTTCTTCTTATCTACTACCATAGAAAGGAAACAGGGGAAATGGTCTGTCCTGGATTGGACTGTGAAAGTCCAATAAAGTATCTCTTCAAAGACCTAGATGGCAGTGCCCTGGATCTGCCACCACCAATTTCTGTTTTTCCAAAATCCAAGTCGGAATGGGTTGCATCCTGCTTCAACACAGGTCAGTTACATCTTAAGACAACCCTGGGACATTACTACTGGGGGAAAATGTGTGTATATATGAAAAAGAGAGGTCAAGCAATCTGCATGCTAACAAAAGCAAACAAAATTAAACTAAGTTAATAAAAAAACTTGAGGAAGGGAATTAGGAGCAGACTTTTCCATTCGACTAGCAAGTTATTCTGCCTACTAGACACTGCCTACTAGGTACTTGATGTGCATAAGAGGTAATGCAAAGTAGTATAATAGTCACAGAAAGCATTTTTGTTATTGTTTGTTATGCTTTATTCCAGGTTTAATAAATATACTCATGAATAATGTTCCATATTTATTTACAGCGAAAGGTGTGTAAATAAACCACATTCCTGCGTCTGCTTTGCCATTGATTAAGGTCAAAGTCCCTACCTGCATATTTTACTTCTAGTTGCCTTGAATAATGAAACAAGCCCCCGTTTGCTTTTTTCTTCCTTCCACTTTTGGGTAGCATGCCATTTGTCAAAATATTGGAATTTCTCTACTCTCTAACATATAACAAAAAATAGGAATTTTTGTTCCAAGGGAAAATTTAGATGAGCTAGATGGGGTAGGGAGGGTGTTGGAGGAAAAGGGAAGCTTTGGTTGATGACACATACTCTATGTCTCAAATTAAAAAAAAAAAAGAAAAGAAAAAATTCTAAGCTATTAATTACTGATATAGATATGGTAAGAACTAGACCTGTGATTTAATTGGTATAAGGAAATTCTAGATGAGGAAATTCCTTCTACTAATGCAAATAGGCAATTTATAGTCATCAAAACTTGTCTAGAGTGCAAGAGGTATAAAGTGAGTCATTCAGGGTCACTCAGTGTATGTCAGAAATATAATCTGAAGACAAGTTTTCTTGGTTCTAAGCCCAGCTGTCTATTTATTCCACACCATGCTAGTTCTTAATATTGCATTAATGCTGAACAAATATGTTTCCTAATATCCTAATTTTCCATAGTTACCATAATAATAAATAAGCTTAAAACACCATTATAATTATATAATAGCCTAAATGCCTAGGGTTTGCAAAGATTTTTCTCCTCTCATCCCAAGCCTGTCATTTAAGAAGCATAAATATGATTATAGTATCTTCATTTTGCACGATTGCATTAAAGTGCACAGAAATTATCACTTACCCATGGTCACACACCTACTCAACTTAGGATCTGGTTCTTGAAAAAACTGTGTTTTTGGGATCCAAATCAAGAATTCTTCTTCTTCCTCTCTAATGCCTCTCAATGAAAAGGAAAGCTATACTCAATTTTGCAAAGATGCCATATTTGTTCATTGTAATAATAGGAAAAAAACAGGTAATAAACCTTTCTCTACTCTGCTAATTCTCTTTTGCAGTTAAAACTACCCCAACTGAGGTAGGATTTTTTACTTGATTCACCTTTATTGTACTCACCAGAAACTCCATTCTCTTTGTGAAATACTTCTTGGCTATCTCTTATGAGAGAAAGATATCATTACCACACTGGAGGTCTTATGAGGGACTGTTGCTTCAAATCAAAAATAAAAGATTGGGTTGACAAAAAAGAAAATAAAGCTGGCATTGACCTGTCAGCTCAGGGAATGATGAAGTAGTTTGTGAGTGAATAATGGTAAAGCCCAAGTATTGTTGGGGGTGGATGCTCTAAATGCTTAGAGTCTGGAGTAGCTACTATTTTCTGCACTGTTTGCTATGTTATACGTGGAAAAATGTATCTTTAAAAAAAAGATGTCTAGGCTTCTATTTTCCCCATTTGTCCTGGGAATGACAGTGCGATGGTATTATAAAATGGAAGAGTGGAAAAGGGAGGGGGTAAGGAATGAGAGGGGAAAATGAAGAGAGGAAATGGTTGTTAGAAAATTTGTCTGCCAATATCTGTGTGTGCAGAGGTCTTTTTTTTCTAGCTAGAGGGGGAAATACCATTCTCTTTTCCCAAGCAATTATAGGCCCCAAAGATTGAAACTTGGTATATAGCTCTTTAATCTCAGCAGATATTTATGGTTAAACATTAGACTTTTAGGATTCCAGATGTCAGGGTATTAAAATATAAAGTCATAGTGGAGGCTCAGAAAATATTAGAATCTTTGGGATATATGACTGCAAGGGTTTTTTATCCCAAGCAGAGACAGATAAAGCTTTCAGTACCACTTTGTAAATTCCAAAGTGAACTTTTTTCTATACCTTATTTTCTCCCTCCCTCTGACTTGCCTTGACTTCAAATGCAGTGGAAGCATAACAATTTGTGATCACATTCTGAAAGAGTACATACTGTGAGTCAGAAGGATTTCCATGCTTGATTTGTAAAGGAAGATGTGGAAGGACACATAATCCATGGGAGCAATTTCCATTTCTTTTCTTGTATTGCAGTGGTTAATTTAAAAGGTACCATCCCTTTAGAAATATGTTCTTTCTCTTTTTTTTCTTTCTCTTCCTCTTTTGTCCCCTTCTTAACTCTTCCTCTTTCCTTCCTGTCTTCATCATCTCTTCTTCCTCTTTATCATAATAATTTTCTTCTCATCCTTGTCCTCCTCATCTTCATTCTCGTTGTCCTCATCCTCTTTGTCCTCTTCCTCCTGTCTTTCTCAGTCTCCTCATCTGAGTTGTTGTAGTCCTCCTCCTTCTTCCCCACCTTTCTCCCCCTTCTATAATATTATAATGTATATATAATAGCATGTATGTATGTGTATAAAGATAGGTAGAAAAATAGATATTACATAATATTCATATAGCACAAACTCAGGTGAGGACTTTGGGCAATTAATTCATTGCTTTGTTCAGTATAAGCAACTTAACAAGATGATTATGCTTTGATCATATCCTCATTAATTGATAAACATACACAACTAAAATAGATAATTTTCCCCTTTAAAAAATACTATTATGGAGGCTAAATTATTTGTTGGGGCTATATTCATTGATCAAATTAACTCATTAATATTACCAGTTTTCTACTTTATGACAAAAGAATTAACTAGGAACTTTGGAAAACAAAGCAGAAAAAGTTATATCTTCCCCCCTAAAAAAAATCCACCACATTTGACTATGTGGACACAGTGAAACCATAGCTACATCAATATGTGCATAATGAATAGACTATTATCCACTCAATATAATTCTTTAAGATGCTTCAGTAATTGATGTAGGCTGTGGCATGTGTGATTTTGTCATAATGAAAAGTGTAAATTATAAAAAATGCTTGATTTGATTGAGTTGGCTGTGTTATAATCCATTTATTTCATGAGAAGAGATGTTGTCTATATGTATATGCATACATTTTTCATCTTTCAAGACCTAATGAGAAAAAATTGCTAGGAAAACTGGAAAGCAGTTTGGCAGAAACTAGGTATAGACCAACATCTCACACTTTATACCGAGATAAGGTCAAAATAGCTACATGATTTAAACATAAAGAGTGAAATAAGCAAATTAAGGGAATGTAAATTTTACATATGGGATCCTATGGATAAGGGAAGAATTTATGACTAAACAAGACATAGAAAGGATCACAGGAAGTAAAATGGACAATTTTGTTTACATTAAATTTAAAAAGTTTTTGCACAAACAAAACCAATACATCCAAGATTAGAAGGAAAGCAGGAAACTAGGGGAAAATATATTTTTCAAATATACATAGGGAACTGAGTTAAATGTATAAAAATGCAAATCATTCCCCAGTTGATAAATGGTCAAAGGATATGAGCATGCAATTTTCAGAAGAAGAAGTCAAAGCTAACTATAGCCAAAAATGAAAAAAAAAGTGCTGCTAAATTACTAGTGATTAGAAAAATGCAAATTAAAACAACTCTGAGATACCACCTCATACCTATTAGATTGGCTAACATGATAGAAAAGGAAAATGAAAAATGTTGGAACGCATGTGAAAAAATAGGAATAACAATGTACTTGGAAACCCTGGAAAGTCACATAATTTCTCAGTGCAACTCTCTAAGATTATTATTTACAAAGAAAGTCCAATCTTCATTGGTAGAGGTAGTTTCCTCAACCTAGAATTCCCTCCATCAGTGAATTCACAGTTCTAGTCCTTATCCCCTATCTCTATCCAGATTGAAATCCACTTTGGTTGATTACTTCACAGCTCCACGAATAATACATCACAATGGCATTTCCCTATTGCCTCTCTAACACTGTTTGTCCTGATTGTTTTTTTCATCTTTGCCAATTTGTATGGTGTGAGGTTAAACCTCAGAGTTGTAATAATTTGTATGTCTCCTACTATTAGTGATTTGGAACGTATTTTATGTAGTTATTTATTGTTTGTAATTTTTCTTTTAAAAATTATTTGTTCCTGTTCTTTGATGATTTGCTTATTAGGGAATAGTAATTTACATGATAAATTTATATCATTTTCTCCTATGTTTTGGAAATCATACTTTTGGTGGTGACATCTGATGAAAATATTTCTTTCATATTCTACATCTACCATTCTCTCTTCACTG
Source organism: Phascolarctos cinereus (assembly GCF_003287225.1). Lineage (NCBI taxonomy): Eukaryota > Metazoa > Chordata > Mammalia > Diprotodontia > Phascolarctidae > Phascolarctos > Phascolarctos cinereus. The sequence continues at coordinate 218,731,714 of NW_027555958.1, forward strand.
ACCTTTCTTGTACAAAAGCTTTTTATTTTTATTTTTTGTAGTTACAATTGTTTATATCAATCATATATAATCTCTAACTTTTGCTTAAAAATTCTTTCCCTAGCCAAAGTTGTAAAAAGTGGTTTTTTTTAGTATTTCCTTTATTTTGATTTCCTTATAATTTTTTCTTATTAAGGGTATGGCCTTTTAAATTTAGCTAACATACAGATTTTGAGTTTTATTGTGGTATATAGTATGAGATGTTGGCCTAATATCAGTTCTTTTTGTCAAAATCTGAGTGCTTCCTGTAGTAATTTGTATTCTGTATTTATCAAACTGCTGTTCATTACTTCTTTTTTCTTGCTCATTTAGTCTGTTCTTTTTTCTCTTTATTTTTTTTGTGCAGCACCAAATGGTTTTGATGACAACTATTTTATATAGCAGTTTGAAGGCCCTTTAATTCATGTTCTTTTAAATTTTTCTTTGAAAGTCCAGACATTTTGTTCTTCCAAGTGAACTATAATACTAATTTGTCTAGTTCTTAAAAGAACCTCAACAGAGATTTGATAGATATAGTACTAAATCTATGACTTAATTTAGGAAGTAATATTTATATTATTTTAGTATGGCCCAAACATGAACAGTGACTATCTCTCTCAATATTTGTTTCCCTCATTTCTACAAAGTGCTTCACCTTTAAAAAAAAAGTTTCTGTTTTTTCCTAGTATAGTATCAAAATGTTGATGACTTAATTTGCTGTGTATTTATTTTTTCATTGATCATATGTCTTTTCTATATCCCTCTCTCCCAGATCTGACCACTGAAGAAAAAAAGAAAGAAAAACACAAAACTCTTGTAACAAATGTGCATAGTCAAGCAAAACAAATTCATACATTGACTGTGCGCAAAATTGTGTTTCTCTTTCTAAATATTTAGTCTATCACCTCTCTGTCAGTAGGTCGGTATCATTTCTTCATAACTGTTACTCTGGCATCATGATCGATCATTGCATTGATTAGAGTTCTTAAGTCTTTTAATATTGTTCATTTTTAGAATGTTTTTGATTTAGTATATAAATTGTTCTGGTTCTTCTCATTTCACTCTGCATCAGTTCTTTCAGGCATTCCCAGATTTCTCTGAAGCTAATCCTTTCATCATTTCTTATTGGACAATAGTATTGGTATTCCTCTCTTCTCCTTTCCTTTCCTCCCTTTCTCTCTCCTCTTCTCTCTCTTTCTTTCCCCTTCTTTGTTTCTGTCTCTCTGTCTTTTTCTGTGTGTGTGTGTGTATGTGTGTGTGTGTGTGTGTCTGTTTCTCCTTTTGCTCTTCCTCTTTTTAAACCAGTACCAGATTATTTTGATGATTAATGCTTTGTAGAATAGTTTGAGATCTAATAAGACTACCCCATCATCCTTTCCAATTATTTTCATTATTTTTTCTTGACATTCTCGACTGTTCGCTCCTTTACATGAATTTCATTATTATTTCCCCCCAACTTCTCTAAAGTAACTCATTGGTTATAACACTGAATAAGTAAATTTATTTAGGAATTATTGCCATTTTTCTTGTATTGCCTTGCCCTACCCACAAGTAATTACTGTTTCTCAAATAATTATGTCTGTCTTTATATGTGTAAAAGGTGTTTTGTAGCTTTATTTTGTTTGTGTAATTTCTATCTATATTTTGGTAGGTAGACTTCCAAGTATTTTATACAATCTGTAGTTATTTTAAAATGGAATTTCTCCTTTCTATATCTTTCTGATTTTTTAAAATAAAACACAGTAATGCTGATAATTTATATGTGTTCATTGTTTATAATTGTCTCCTTGAAAATTTTTCTTCACTTGGCTTCTATATATATAGAGTGAGATAGTATAAGGAAGACCTAGGTTTCATTCTAATTTATCTAATTATCTGCTAACTACTACTATGCTATTAACTTTCTCCCTTAGCTCCTGCTCTTGGAATCCCTCTTGGTTTCCTTGAGGACAACTCAAATATCACCTCCTTCGAGAAGTGTTCTTTTGTCCCACCCAGCTGCCAGTATCTTCCCCTGTAAGGTTAACTTGTATCTACTCTGTATACATCTTTTGTGTATCTGTTTATTTACATGTTATTCCTCCCCATTTGAATGTAAGTTCCTTGAGAGCACGGATGCTTTTCTTTTTCTTTGTATACTTAGTACCTAGCACATAGTAAATGCTTGATAAATTCTTGTTGATTAATTGACCTCTGAGCCTCAGTTTCCTTATAGATAAAATGATAGATAAAAATAGATAAACTAATCTCCAAGGTCCCTTTCAGTTCTAAAATTATATGTTTCTTCTTATCTCTGCCCTCTTCTTGTTTTATCTTCTTCCTTCCATCCTATAACTGCAGACATTCCTCTAATATTCAGTCTGTGTCTCCTGACTCATTTCTCCCCATGTTTCCTTTTCCTAACAGAGATCATCCATTCTTATTTCAGTGTTGATGACAAACAAATCCATAGCAGTAACTGTGATTTCTCAGTTGAACTCTAACTGCCAAGAAGACATTATCAGTGAGTTCCACCATTACCTCAGAATCAGCATGCCTAAATCTAAACTTATTTGCCCCTAATAAAAAACTGACTTATTTTTCTTTTCACTCCTCAGTTTTTGTCAGTAGAATCACCACCCTCCTAGACTTTCAGACTCAAAAATTTAATCATCTTTGGTTCCTCTCTCTCTTTGCTCTTGCAAGTTTATTCAGTCAACAAATCATGTTGATCCAACCTTTGTTGAAACTGTCATCACTTCAGTGCTGAACTCTTTCAGTAGCATTGTTGTTCAATCTCTCTGCCTCTCCTTCAATCTATCTGAATTCTGCCAGCAGATAAATCTCCCAAAAATGCCACTCTGATAATTCCAGCTTCCTCTACAAGAACGTACAAGGGTTACCTGTTGTCAACTGTGTCAAATGTACACATATTATTCTAAGATTGCACAATCTGACTCCACCTTGCCTAGATAACTCTCACAAATGCAAACCCTCTGTTCTTGTAAAACTCAGTCCATTATATTTCCCACATGCTCCAAGTTCATTCTTGGCACTTGGATTTCCTCTTTATGTTTCCCTTTTCTTTCCCTTCTTCTTTCCCCTCATCCTCTTTCTATTTGTAAGTGTTAATCTGAAAATTTTGTTCCAAAAGGAAGAGCTCTTTTATGCTTTAAAAAATATTACAGGCAAATCTTAAGGTGGGGGGAGGGGGAGATGGGGTGAAAATCTGGAATTCAAAAACTTGTGGAAGTGAATGTTGAAAATTAAAAATAAATAGATTTATATAAAAAAATTTAAAAAATAAATCTGAAAGCACTGTAGAAATAAATGGAAGTTGTTTCTTACTGATATCAATCAAATAAATAAATATTACTAAAAAAAATATTACAGGCAAGTTTTTTTTTTTCCATCAGCACCTATGGCATGTCACTCAAGACAATGCTGTAATCTAATGAATCTTCAAATTCTGTCTTCTACCCTCTCTGATTTTATTACTTCATTTAAATTCAATTCAATTACACAAATCTTGGTTGATCACTTAGTATGTGCAAAGTTATTTTGATGACTCTGTGACCTCATCAATAAGGGTACTCTCTCCAACTGTTCAGATCACAATCCATTTGCACCTGCTTATTCTGTACTACTTTTGTCCACATTCTTCAATAAAACTTCTACCCCATATGCTTGGGGATTTCCTCTAGATCTAGATCCCTTGACATTGTATAGATACCATTGAAACCTACCAGCTATCTCACGCTCTTGTTGCAGACCCACTCATCTCCTTTCCCAGTCATACATCTTTTTGAGGATATCCTTTATAGCACAACTCTAGTGCAATTATTCTTTGATAATATACTGCAACTTACTTCTATTTGCTATGCATTATTCCATTGCCTTTTGGGTGCTCTGAAAATTTAATGCTTGCTATGGCATTCCATGATCCGGAGCCATAGAGAATCCCTGGAAGACAATAGATGTTAGAAAGATGGTCATTTTTTTCCATTAGAAGGTGACTCCTGGGAAGTGTGCTGTTGGTGATCATATTCTGAAGTTTAACCTTCATTTGTATCACCAATGTTGTTGGAAGGTATTATGAAAGTAGAAATGCAAAATCTGTAATATATAAATTGTCCTGTGTTAGACAGAGCTGCTGCTTAAGGGTCTTTGTTTGGTCTGGAGCATGAGAGTTTACTTGCCTTCTGATCTAGCTTCCCAAAGGACATGTTGCCCTTAAAATTTGGTTCTTTAGGCAATTCATGGATAATTAACACATCCCCAGATGATATGCTTCTTCAGCAGCTGGAGCTCAATAATAGCACTTTTTATTTGATAACCATCTGATTCTTTAGCCCCAAAGTTACCAATAGACATCACCCTGTAACTTTGCTGTTAACCCAGCACCTGCTGCTCGCTGCCCCATAGAGCCATTTTGAGGTTGAAGTGATGATGTTCAAATAGCTGCACTGAGTTATGGCATGCCATGAATGCACCATGTGGGATGTGTTTTTGCTACAGATTCCCATGATTGAAGGCAGATGTTATGTCCCCTGAAGTTCACCTTCCCTGACTCTTTGTAGTACAAGATGTCCTATGATATGATACAGAGCTAGTCAGAGAAAATTATTTTCAGGATTCTAATATCCTTTATCCACGAGACCTGATCAGACTAACAGAATCATAATAAGATCATGATGGATTGTATTCTGGTGATATTATATTTCTAGAGTGATGCATATCTGTGACCTTTCCATATCATTTTCATGTGTTACCCTGCAAAGATTGAATAACAACATGGCTTCACTTCATTAATTGTAGGGGATGTCAGAGTCCTGTTCAGTTGGATGATACGAACAACCCATACCATGGAATAAGAAGCCTTAAGTTGTTAAAGGACTTCTGGAAGCAGCCAAACTTGCTGAGTAGCCACCAGAGCTAGTCTCTGTTATTGATATTAGTGAACAGAGTATAAAAATAAGAATTCTGCTTCCCTCCCCTTTCTTTGATCTGATATACAGCAAAGGTGAGATTTGCTGTATTGTTCTATTTAAAGCCACATTTTGATTTTAAAAGTACGTGATTGATTATACTGTTCCCTAGCATATACAAAACCTGGAAATTGGCAATGGAAGGCAGAGAGGTGTTGGAGTAGTTAATTTCCTTCCAATTCAAGTCAATAAATAGTAAGTGCCCACCATATGTCATGCATGATCTAGATGCTAGGGATACAGAGATGAAAAAAACAACATGATCTCTTTCTTCAAGTAACTTATAATAAGAGATACGTTTATTCTTTTTTTTTAAACTAGATTTTTGATTTTATTGGTGCTGGGAACTCCCAATGAGGAAACTCCCTCTACCAATTCAGATCAAGAATTATTGAGCAACTTATACCAAAGGAAAGATGACATATAAAGGAACTGGTCTGTTCTAGGAACAGGCTTACCTAGGAGGCAAGCTCACAGCTAGGGATAGGTAGGGAAGATGTACATCTCCAACAAGATTCTCCAATACTTCAGAGGGTCATCTATGGGCTTCAAAGCCAGCAAGAAGAGGGAACCTGAGTAGCAGGAATCACCACTTCAATATATGCATGGAGTTCTGACTCAGCAGACAGTTAAAAGAATTCACCACTACATAGTATCCTGAGTCATCATGCCCTAAAGCAAATATTTAGAGGATATCTGAACATGCTTTGAAGTGGAGTGGAGGGTTCTTCTATCACACATTCCCAGAAACAAGACCATCCCAAGTGTTCATGCACTTGATTAGAATGCTAATTGAGCATGCTTCAAGGGGGTCATACATATTTTTTAGATCTATGTAAGATTCTTGGGGTCAGTAGTGGTAATGTTGATAACTTTGAATGTTTTCGGCCATACCATCCCACCTTTATGCTTCAATCTAACCTTCAATAAATGTCACTCTTGTCGTGAGTAGTAGAAAGGGATTTTCACTGCTTGATTTCCTGTGCTTGATTATCCTGTGGGTATTAATTTGTGCAAGTGGCAAAAAAGCCGTTAATGAATGCATATATGACTGGGAAAGGAGGGCTGATCATGTGAGAATGAAAGAGAACAAACAAACAGTCCAAGCAATAGCTACTTGAAGATCCTACATGAAGAACATTCAAAGAACCTGAAGAATGGGGTGAATACTCAATGGAGGATTTTTAGAAAGACAAGAATTACACTGGATGGGAAGTCACTGAATGTCAAACTGAATGGTAAAAGGAGTGTCACCACTGATGAGATCACAGATTCATCAAAGTGTCAAAATTGCAATTTGTCTAAGCATAAACTTTAAACACAGCCTGTTCTAAGGACTCACTCTTAATTTCCAGAGTTAATGAGACAAACATTAAGGCATCTCAGACATTACATACTCCTGGGACTTTGGTGCCTAGTAACAATGCTTAGTGATACAAAGGTGAACTTTATTATAAAGCATAATGGAGCTCATTTCCCTTGGTTCTATCAGGCATATCTGTGGCCCACCCAAATTGCTGAGTGTTAGCTTGCAAAAAGCTTCAAGGAGTTGTGCTTTGCAGCAATTAATTTTGCAGAGGAAGCAGTCTGCTTAAAGACGCCTGCAGCACTCACTAAAAAGGGGGTTGTTTTTCAAGGCCACCAGAGCTGGCAGTTGGCTAAGGCTGGCTCATCAACAAAACAACAATGTTAAAATATGGCCTTGTGATCTTTGCAAAAGAGGGACAAGAGGAGCAATGAATTGTTCTCACCTGCTAGGACTGGGAGAAGACTGTAATTGTTTAGCCCCCCAGCACAACCCTGCAAGGGTTAAAATGACAGAGATATTAGTTGGTGACGGGTAAGATTGTTGGTTTGAAGCTCTCGGCAATACAGACTGTTATTTACCGGACTTGGTCGATTTACTTCTTAATGCAATAATGACCTGTGAAATGAAACGTGAGCTAGACAATTGTTCCTCATTGTTTCCAGTAAAACATCCTTTCATACCCCATTAAACCACCATTAATTCCATATGAAAGAGAGTCACGCACAAGCACCCGATGGTCTCTTTCTCTCTCCAACTTCCTTGCCCCCACGCATGTTGTGTCTCCCCCTCTTTCCCTTTCCTTCCTCCTCCCCTACCTTTATTTCTCCTCCTCTTGTCTCTCCCCCTTCCTGGCTGCCCCTCTTGACATAACTGCTAATGACTGACATATGGAATACGGTTGCAGGGGGTGCATGGTGAGAAGTGCTTGTGCAGTGCATGCTGGGTGACAGTCACCATTTCCTCCAAAACTGGGGTGCAGTTTTGATTGCCGAGCATCAGGCTGGCTTTTAGTATGCTTTGGAGATGAAAATAGACATAGAACCAAAAAAGAAAGAAGAATATTTGCTTAGATATGAAAGGGTCAGGATAAATAGTTATAGATTAATAAAAAGTCCCAAATGCTTATTGGAACTACATAGATTTAGTTTACTTACAGTATGCAATGATGCTATGTTGCTGCTTCTGCTACTGTTACTGCTCCTATTGCTTTCTTGAAGTCTCAGTGCATAAGGATTAGATTTCTTCTACTCCAAATATTCCTGCTATTTATAGAAGAGTCTAATTGATTGTTAAAAGTATTCTTTTCCTTTTCAAATTTTCCAAATAACCCTTTGGATCGCTTTTTTGCCCTTTCACTTTCTACCTTTTACCATACTTAACTGCGCGCCACACACACACACACACACACACACACACACACACACACACACACACCCTCCTTATTAGGCTGTAAGTTACTTGAGGCATTATACAAAGTTCTCCTGGTTCTGCTTATTTCACTTTGCATTAATTTGTGTGAGTCTTCCCAAGTTTTTCTGAAAGCATCCTGCTCATCATTTCTTTATTAACACAATAGTATTCCATGACAATCATAGATCATAACTTGTTCAGGCATTCCCCATTGATGGACATCCCCTCAATTTCCAATTTCCGGTTAAACATGTTACCACAGAAAAGCTGCTAGAAATATTTTGTTATTGGTTTAATTGATTATGTTAATAGTTTTCATTATGTTCCCATCCCTGCATTTCTGGTATAAGTTCCACTTGATCAGAAGTATAATCTTTGTAATATATTGTTGAAGCCTCCTACCTGTTGTTTTATTTAAGACTTTTGCATCCATATTCATTAATGAAATTGGCCTATAATTTTCTTCATCTGTTTTTGCTTTTTCTGTTTTAGATATTAGTACTATATTTACTTCATAAAAGGAGTTTGGTAGGACTCATTCTTTGCCTGTTATTCCAAATAATTATTTAACGTTGGAATTAGTTGATCTTTAAATGTTCGGTAGAATTCACTTGTAAATCCATCTGGTCTTGATGTTTTTTTTTTTCCTTAAGAAGCTCATTTATGACCTATTCTATTTCTTTTTCTAGAATATTCTATTTCTTCTCCTGTTAATCTTTACAGTTTATATTTTTGTAAATATTTTTCCATTTCATTTAAATTGTTAAATTTATTGGCATATGAGCAAAATGACTCCATATAATTGCTTTGATATAATCTTCATTAGTGGTACATTCACCCTTTTCATTTTTAATAATAGTGATTTGGTTTTCTTCTCTCTCTCTTTTTAAATCATATTAACCAATGGTTTATGGTTTTACTATTCCCCCCCCCATAAAACCAACTCCTAATCTGATTTATTAATTCAATTGTTTTCTTATGTTTAATTTTATTAATCTGACCTTTAAGTTTTAGATTTTCCAATTTGGTATTTATTTAATTGGGGATTTTTAACTTATTCGTTTTCTAGTTTTTGTTTTTTAGTTGCATTCCCAATTCGTTGGTCTGCTCTCTCTCTGTTTTATTGGTATAAGCGTTTAGAGATATAAAATTTCCTCTGATTACTGCTTTTGCTATATCCCATAGGTTTTGATATGTTGTCTCCTTATTTACATTCTCTTTAATGAAATTATTCTTTGTTTCTATGGTTTGTTCTTTAACCCACTCATTCATTAAGATTAGCCTGTTTAGTCTCCAATTGGTTTTTAATTTATGTTTCTGTGACTGCTTATCGAATCTAATTTTTATTGCATTGTGATCTGAAAAGGATGCATTTAATATTTATTTTTCTGAATTTAACTATAAGTTTTATGCCCTAATATGTAGTCAGTTTTTGTAAAGGTACCATGAACCACTGAGAAAAAGGTATATTCCTTTCTATTCTCATTCAATTCTCTCTGATATCTACCATATCTAGCTTATTTAAGATTCTATTCACCTTCTTGACTTCTTTCTTATTTAGTTTTTTGTTAGAGTTGTCTAGTTCTGAGTGGGAAAGGTTAAAGTCTCCCATTATCATAGTTTTATTATCTATTTCCACTTGTAACTCATTTAACTTTTCCTTTAAAAATTTTGATGCTAAAGCATTTGGTGCATATAGGTTTACTAATGATATCGTTTCATTGTCTATGATACCTTTTATCATAATGTAGTTTCCCTGTTTATCTCTTTTAATTAAATCCATTTTAGCTTTAACTTTTCTGAGATCGTGATTGCTACCTCTGCTTTTTTTTTACATCAACTGATGCATAATAAATTCTACTTTAGCTCTTTAACTCTGTGTGTATCCCTCATGTTTAAATGTTTTTTGTAAACAACATATTGTCAGATTCTGATTTTTAATCCATTCTGTTATCCATGTCTGTTTTAAAGGTAAGTTCATCTCATTCACATTTAAAGTTATAATTATAAGTTGTATATTTCCCTCCATCCTATTTTCCTCAATATTTGTCTTTCTCACCCTTTGTTTTTACTCTATTCCCTCCTCACACATCTAATTTACTTCTAACCACTACCTCTTTAATCCTCACCCTTTTAAAGTATCCCTCCCTTATCCTCACCCCTTGGGCTCCTATTCCTTAATCTACCCACCCCTCTATGTGTTCCTCCTTTATCCTCTCCTTTCCCTCTCTTACTTATACTAACCCCTTGCCCTCCTATTTCTTTATAAATTCAGAAGACTTTTATACCCTTCTAGATATATATGTTATTCCCTCTTTTGTTATCCTGAGTGTAGCTGCACAGCATTTAATTTTGTTGTTGTTGTTGCTTATAGTATTTTCTCCTTAACCTGGGAATTTTGAAACTTGGCTATAATATTCCTGAAAGTTTTCACCTTGGAATCTCTTTCAGGTGGTGATTGATGGATTTTTTTTTTCCTATTTCAATTTTACCCTTCTCATTCTAGTACTTCAGGGCAAATTTCCTTAATAATTTATTGTAATATCATATCTAGACTCTTTTTTAAAAAAAATCATGACTTTCAAGTAGTCCAATGATTCTTCTATTGTCTCTCCTCAATCTGTTCTCCAGATCAGTTGTTTTTCTAATGAGATATTTCACATTCTTTTACATTTTTTCATTCTTTTTATTTTGTTTTATTATCATTGGGTTCCCTTTGCCTAATTCTGTTTTTTTGAGGATTTTTTTTTCTCCTTATAATTTCGGATCTCTTTTTCCAATTGGCTGAGGTTTTTTTTTTTCACATTTCTCTTGATTTTCTTGGATTACTCTTATTTTCCCCCAAATTTTCACTCAATCTCTCTCATTTGATTTTTAAAGTTTTTTTTTAAGCTCTTTCATGAACTCTTTCGGGAGTTTGTGACCATTTGTGACCATTTCTTTGAAGCAGGAATGGTTTTTTTTTTGTTTGTTTTAGTTTCACGATCTTCTGAATATGAACCCAAATCCTCTCTGTGCACATAATAGCTATCTATGGTTGGGTTTTTTCTCCTTTTCCTACTCATTATTGTTATTATTGTTGTTTTTCTTAGTGGCTTATTATTATTGTCAGGTTCTAGTCCCCAGGTGTGGGGGATGATGACTCAGGCTTCAGGTTTCGTGTACCATAGTTTTCTAAGTTCTGTCTGGGAGTCCAACTTCTGGCCTTCCTCTACACTCTTGAACCATAGCTAGGGCCCATGGCCAGAAAGTCACTGCAAATGTTCTTGCTCCCTGAAGTCCCTCTCTGCAGCTGCAAATTGCACTTTACCCCTTTGCCCTGGAACCAAACCAAAACCATTTGTCTCTCCTGCAAGTGCCTACAGCTAGCAGGGTCCCTTCCCCTCTGCTACTTCCCTCACTGTGAGTGCTCACTCCTCCTTATTCACAGCCACAGCTTGGGGCTGTGTCAGGTCAACACACCTGTGCTTGGCATCCAGCAACCATTTAGTCTTTTAGTCTTCCCCTGCTCAGCTATCTGACAGCTATTCTGTCCGTGAAGTGAAAGTTTCTATAGTGGAATCTGCCTGTTGCCCCCAGGGCTTATTATTTGTTGATTCCACAGAGTCTGCCGAGGTGTTTGCACTTCAGTTGAGCTAGGCCTCCACCCCTGGAGGTTGGGTTTTCCTAAGGTCCTCCCAAGTTGTCTTGGGAGGACAACTCCTTTACCTCAACTTTTAATTATTTCTGCTGCTCAAAATTTCCTTTGAGGCAATATTTTTATCATGTTTGTGGGAGAATTTTGGGGAGCCTGGTGTTTCCTGTCTTACTCTGCCATCTTTCCAGAATCCTTTCCACTGTCATAAGACATTTGGAAGTCATTTTCTACATCTAATAACTGAGGCCCTTGGAGTTGAAATGATTCACCCAAAGTCACAGAAGTTATCAGTAATGGAGATAGGACAAGACTATATTTCTTTTCATTTTCAGATTGATATTCTATCCCTTAAATCAAGCTGCTTTTTTTAAAAATAAAAATGTAATTAAAAAAGAAATTAGTGAAGTAATTAGTGAACTAAATAAATGATTGACATTTAAAATACAATATCTTTTTAAAAATTGTGAAAGTAAATGAAAGAATCATTTTGTCATTCAAGATAAAGCAACACATTCTATAAAATATTGTAGTTAAGTATTAGGAAGAAAAGTTTGTTCTCTGTAAAGACTGTCCCTAACCATCCCATCTACAAGTACTACAAGTATTCTTCTGAACTCCTATGTAAGTTTTTGTCTATGCCACTCATTTGGCCCTTAACCTATTGGTCTACATTATTCTTTTTCATGTGTATGCCTTCATTATAATCTTCCAGAGGGCAAGGGCCATTCTTTTACTTTGAATCCTCTGTAGAACCTTCAATTCAATTCAATAAATATTTATTAAGTTTCTACTGTATATAGAGCCCTGTGCAATGCACTTGTGCATAGAAAGCTGGATAAATCTGGAGTTCTCTATTCTATTTTAGGAAGAACTTTAACAAATGAAGTTATGTTCACAGCAGGGAAATTTGAATAGGAAGACAGCCTTAAAGTCAATGTCAAATGAGCATTTATTGAAGAAGCTTGGGGATGTCTAGCCTTGATAAGGTAATACTTAGGGGAGAAAAGATATCTCCAAATATTTGAAAAGTTATCATGTGGAAGGAAAATTTCAGTAATTCTGTATCTTACCTACTGGTGGTAGTTCTACAATCAATGAGTGGAAGTTAAAAGAGCTGTATTTTTTAAAAAAGTTTTTATTATTAGATCAAGCCAAAGATAGAAGGGGCTGCTTTGAGCAATAATAACTTCCTATTATTGGAGGTGGTTAAACAGCGACTTTTAGTCTCTTATGATGTGGGCAGAATTTATCTACTAGGTAGGGAATTCAGCCAGCTGCCCTCTAAAGTCTCTTCCAACTCTCATGATTCTATGAAATGTTTAACTCAGGTGATCCAGGGGGGAAAGTGTTTCGTGTGGATTTGGGGTTTAGGGGGGAATGGAATATGATAGATAAACTAAATACTTCACCTGGGAAGCACTAGGAAGCATTTGTTTTTTTAACACTTCCATTGAAATCCTAGGTCTTGAAGTTCAGCATAAAGTGTTCATGCCATTAGCAAAATTAGCTGAGTGACTGATTTCAATACCTATTTAGTCTTTTAAATACAGCATAGCTAGATGAACATAAATGTATACTTTTAAGAAGACTAGAAGTTTAGGAGTATTTATTTGCCTTTACTTGCCCTGGAGTAAATAAAGAATGCTGATGAAAGGTAGACAAATATTTCTAAGATGGCTTTAAATTTTATTCCCCACCCCATTTGTTGATGGAGACTTGGTCAAAGAAAAAATTCCATTAAAATTCACTAAAGTTGTGTTACTGAATAGGAGGCTTTGGGAATTTTGTTTCTATAAGCAATATACTAAAGGTTTATTAGTACCAGAAATATGATAAATTCATGGAAAGCAAGGATGGTATCATTTATAATTAATCATAATAATAAAAATAAAAATAAAAATAATATTTGTATCCTCAGTGCCTGGAACATAGTTAATGCATAATAAATGCTTGATTTATTGATACATGCTATTAAAATCCTCAGTGAGATATGATCCCTGGCAATAGGGACTAGACTGAATTAAGTAAGACCTTAGTTTTCAGATCAATCTGTACCAGTTTTTTTAAAAGTTTGAAGTGAGCCTCATTGGAGCTGGGTAAAATATCACTGAAATGTGGGAAATGTAGCACTATGTCTGAGTAGAGAGAAGACCAATCTGGCTGGACTATACAGAGTAAGAAGGGGAATAATAAATAAGAAAGCTAGAAAGGCAAGTTGTTGTTAATTTATGAAGGGCTTTTAAATGCCAAACAGAGGAATTTATATTTGATCCTAAAATCAAGAGGGCTCATGACTGAAGTTTATTGGGTGAGGGAGAGATGCGGTCAGACCCACACTTTAGGAAAATCAACTGTGGAGAGGATATATTTGAGTGATGAGATGCTTGAGACAATTAGCAACCTATTGCCGTAGTCTAGGTGAGAGAACGTGATTAAGAGTATGAACTAGAATGATAGCTGTGTGACTAAAGAGTAGGGTTGTATTTGAGAGATGTTGTGGATGTATAAAAAATAAGATTTAGCAACTGGATGGATTTGAAGAGTGAAGGAGAATGAGATATTGAAGATAATTACCCCATCCCAAGTTCTGCATGTAGAAAGATGTGCCAGTTCAGCTCTTTAGGTTTTGATGCATCTAACGTATTCTAAATAGAGAAAAAACTGGGATTTTATTTATAAGTTCCTGGCCCATCAATATCTCACTATCCTAGCCTTCAAAGTAATGACAGAATTGGAGCAAGTGCTTACACTTATTCTAGATGATCCAGGAGAATGTTTCCTTTTTATGTCAAATTATAATAATGAACCTTGAGTAATTAAAAAATTGGTCACCATTACAAGGAACTTGAGTTCTGTAGCATACAAAGTAAAAAGCTAGGTGTTAAGCTAGGTATCATTTCTGCCTTTGCATTCCTGATACATGATACAGTGACTCAATAAATGTTTCTTGAATCAAATCAAAATGAATCAAGAAGTTGACCCTCCTCTCCTCTTTCATACATGATCTTTGGCAATGTAATGATAACTTTAGTCCTACACAGTTGTTTCTGTTTATCCTACACGTTATATCAAGGATAGGGAATATTTGACTGCTTCATAAGCAAAAACCAAAACCAAACTGAACTAAAAATCATAACCTTTGTGTCATTTCTTAAACATAACTTAAACTAGAGTGGGTTGATTAAGGATTTGGTTTGGAGTGCCAAAATTTAGAGAGCACTGACATTTCCACTCATTCAGCAGGTAAAAATAACTGAATTTTCATCTATTTAGCAGGAATATGTGGTTAGTAGGAAGTTCCTCCCCACCATCCTATGAGCCCAATGTAAGATTTTTTTCCACAGGCTTGTCCTACCCAACAGTGGCCTCCTCTATAAAAAATTTTTCCTATGACCTTAGATTGTTCTGGGATCTCTGTTCATGGGGGCTAGTGTCCTCACCAGCTGCATTTGTCTTAAAACATTGAAGGGCTTCTTATTACTTGATTCAGGGGGGTATTTTTTGTTGTTTGCCCTGGGGCCCACAATTGTTAGTTACAGTTCTGTTCTTAAGTACTTAAATTCAAATTGGCCATAACAGAAATAAGAATGAAATAAAACCAAAATGCGTGTCTTCCATTTATAATTCACTTTTCCCCAAAACAATATGTTTATAGATATTATCACACTGAGTCTTATCAAACTTAAATGTTGTTTTCATGTTTGTTTTTGCTTGATTATATCTATATGTGTGGTTGTTGGCATTTCATGTGAATAGGGCCTAGAAAATTAAATCATTTTCCTTGAGACATTATTTATTTTTAGATTAGATGGTAGATGATAAATGTTATTGAAGAATGATGGTGTTATACCACATAATTGTCTCATTCAGCTAAAGCCCAAACCGTACCAAACAGCAAGCAACCTCTATTAATACACTGAATAAGCTCTTATGTAGGCTTTGTGAGAGCAATTTCAGAGGTATTTCCTGAAATGGAAGAGTTGAAAATTTATGTGAACTCTTTAAGAATATTACTTGTTGTTTGTTTGTTTGCTTTTTATAGAATCAGAGACTGTCTGAGCTGGAAGGAAAATTTGATGTCATCCAGGTTATGTGGTTTCTAGCTAAGTGCTAGTGGCCTGGCAGATCTCACATAACCCCAGGAGTCTAGGCAGCAGCATTGGTTAGGAGACTGGCTGCTAGGTGCTAATGCTTGATAAATTGTCTTGTGCTTTTCTTGTATAAAATAGAGAAAGTGTAGACTTAATAATAGTATTGTTAGGTGGATTTGGAAATGGCTGAATGGCCAGACTCAATGTGTAGTCATTAATGGTTCACTATCAACTTGGCAGGAGGTCTCCACGTGGATCTGTGTTTGGCCTTCTGCCAAGTAACATTTTTTATCAATGACTTGGATAATGGCATAGACAATAGCTTTATCACATTTGCAGATGGCACAAATCTGGGAGAAATATTTACTATAATACACATGAAAAATAGTATCCTAAAGGGTCTTGCTAGCCTTGAACATAGTATAATCTAATAAGGGGAACTGTAATGGGGGTAAATATTAATATTTATACTTTGGTTCAAGAAATTAACTTTCCCACTTACAAGATGGGGAAAGCAGAGGTGGAAGTTTATCTAAAAAAAATCTTAGTGTTTATAGGATAGCAGCTTAATATGAGTCAGTACATGGTGACTAAAAACTGATGGGAAGCTCTTACACTACGTTCAGTCATAGCTTCAAGTAATGTGAAGGGATAAGCTAGCTGTTCTCTTTCATCCTCCGGTCACATCTGGAATATTATGTTCAGTTTTTGGTGCCATCACATAGGAAGTATATTGATAACTTGAAAGGCATTCAGAGAATGGTAAAGGGCCTTGAGTTCATACTATACAAGACTCAGTTGAAGGAACTGAAGATGTTTACCCTGGAAAAGGGTAGAGTAAGGCATATGTGATTGGGGAAGGGAAGGGAATGGTATGAGTTATCATGATAGGTATTTTCAAGAATTTGACTGGCAGAATTAGAGCAATTTGATAAATGAAGGTTAAATGTCAGGAAAACGTTCTAATGATTAGAAATGTTCGAAAGTGGGAGGTTGTGGGTCTCCCCTCTTTCTTTTCCATCCCCCCCCAAAACCCATTGGAGGTCTTTAAGCAGAAAAGGTGAATGATTGCCTGTTGAGTATATTACATTAGGCAGCTAGGTGGCTCAGTGGATAGAGTACTGGGCTTGCAATCAGGAAGACCTGAGTTCAAATCCAGCCCCAAACACTTACTAGGTGTGTGACCCTGGGAAAGTCACTTAACCTCTGCTTCAATCCACTGGAGAAGGAAATGGGAAATTACTCCACTATCTTTGCCAAGAAAACCTCATGGACAATATTGGCATGATATGGTCCATGGGGTCACAAAGAGTTGGACACATCTGAATGATTGAACAACGATGTTAAATAGGGATTGTTTTCACACATTCCTTAGATTCCTTAGACTAGATGGCTACCAAGGATTCTTCCAGCTCTAAAATTGTTTTGATTGTGAATTGGATTTGCTATGCTTTAACTACATTTTTTGAAATATAGCAATTAGAATTATTAATTTGAATAAACCAATAGTAAAAATGATTGCTATCAAGAACGACAATATGTTAAATCAATCATTGGTAATGAAATGATATAAATAGTGAGAATATAGCCAACAAATAAGCTCTTGATGAATATATGTACACATATGTATAAATATATATGTATATACACATATGCATAGTTTCTCCTAATAAAAATTCATTGAAATGGGCAAATGGGTAAATAACTTGGTAACCATTTATGTTCTCTCAATCACCTTTTGTTTTTGTTATTGAAGTCCTAGATTTTCTTCAGCCTTTAGTATTTTAGTCTTCTTCAGATACCATGTGAATTAAATTCGTTAAAGCCCTCATAACTATGCCATCTCAGCATGGATTGCTGTTATTTATACTTGGTCTAGTCCAACTACTTTTCATATCTTTGTTCTCTTTAGTACCATTTCTACCTTCTCTAAAGGCATATTCATGATTAATATCAGAGCCCAAGTGTGGAATTCCACTATCTTTGATGGTGAAAAGACTTTGATTCTCTAGAGCTAAACATTGCCTTAAAAGCTCCATTCTAATAAAGGATTCTCTCGCGCATACGTCAGAATTATACAAGATTCTTTGAAACATAGAGCAAGATAATCAGTTTGGTGACCTTCTGATCATTAATATCATGCATGGCATAAAATAAGAAGTAGGGACAGCTAGGTGGCACAGTGGATAGAGCACCGGCCCTGGATTTAGGAGGACCTGAGTTCAAATCTGACCTCAGACACATAACACTTACTAGCTTTGTGACCCTGGGCAAGTCACTTAACCCCATTGCCTAGCTAAAAAATTAAAAATTTAAAAAATAAAAAATAAAAAATAAAATAAGAAGTATACACTCCAAAAAAAGCAGGTCATGGCAGATTTGACTCATGGTCAAACAATCAGTAAACATTGATTAGGATCATATTCTGTGTCTAGCCTGGTGTTAGTTACTAAATATACGAAGACAAAAGTGAAATAGTTCCTGCCTCCAAGGATCTAACATGTTATTCATAGGGAAAATATATACACATATATATAGATAGATAGATAGATAATAAATAAATCTAAAATACTTAGAGGGGGAAGGAGAACAGGCATTGGCTATTGGAAAAATCAGAAAAGGCCATGAAGAAATTACCACTTGAGCTGAGTCTTGAGGAAAACTCGTGTCCAGGTTGAAGAAGGAGGCCACATAGTTGAAGTCTTTCAAATGATTCTGTTTATAGATAATACCATGCTGATTGCATCAAACCTGAAACATTGCAGAACTTCCTGGATGACATCTATAGCTACGCGAAAGAGTTTAGTCTATCTATCCAGGAAAAAAGCCAAAACCAAAACTAAAAAAGAAGTAGATGAAGGAGGTTTATTGTCCAGATTGTGATATGCAATAGGATAGCTGGACTGATGGGGAAGGAAAGAGAGGAAAAGGGAGAGAGAGAGAGAGAGAGAGAGAGAGAGAGAGAGAGAGAGAGAGAGAGAGAGAGAGAAAGAGAGAGAGAGAGAGAGAGAGAGAGAGAGAGAGAGAGAGAGAGAGAGAGAGAGAGAGTGTATTGGATCTAGTATTGAATATGAAAAGGAAAGCAGGCTATATTGCCTTCAATAAATTGTGATTTTCCTATATAGCCCCAAACTTCTCTCTATAACAAGGGCCCATCTTTTTAATACTGATATTATACTACCAGTGTTTTCATATAATGAGAAATCATATACCACCATATTCTCTAAGAATTAAAAGTATCACTCAAAGGAAAATGGAGAGGCCCAGTCTGTAGAATAGAACAAATATGAAACTATGAAGAACCACTGGATTAAGGAATTTCATTAAAGATATTTGTAATTGAAAAGCAATGATGAACTGGTCATATCAAGATGGGAAGGGAAAACCTATGTACAACCCATATACTTTTTGCATATCCTTTTCATTTCAAGAGAAACTGAGAGAGGACTCTGCAATGTTGGATCTACTCCCATTCCCCTTTCTCAAATTTGTGGGAGGGCAGGAACAAGATTATAGACAACTAATAGGAAGGATAGTTGTGATATGCATCACTGCAGAAAATTGGTATTCAATGAGTTCAAAGATCCACTTGAATATTAAATATAATATACTATATATCCTATCAATTAGTGTATCTGAATTTATTGTATTTATCATTTCTTGCAAGTCAGTAATATTCTACTATGTTCATATACTACCTTGTTTTTTTTAGTTATTCCCAATCAATAGACATCTATCATTATTTCTTCTTCAGATACCATGTGAATGAAATTCCTTAAAGCCCTCATAACTATGCCGTCTTGGCATGGGTTGCTGTTATTTATCCTTGGTCTAGTCCAGCTACCTTTCACACCTTTGTTCTCTTTAGTGCCATTTCTACCTTCTCACACACACTCAAAATGATACTATACATGTTGTGGTTTATAGGGGGTCTTTTTTTGTCACTGACTTTATTTGAATATTTGAATCTATCTGCCATCCCTGGATCAAAGAGTATGGACATTTTAATAGCCTTATTTGTATAATTGCAAATTTCTTTCTAGAATAGTTGTGGACGTAGCTCCACTAAGAATGCATTAGTGTGCCCATTTTTCCATAACTCCTTCAGCACTACTTCCCATTTTGATCATCTTTGCCTGTTTGTTGAACCACAGTATTATTTTGATGTGCATTTCTCATTGATGATTTGAAGTGTTCTTTCATGTTGCTATTAAGTAATTTGCAGTTCTTTTATTTATTTATTTTAGGCAATTGGGGTTAAGTGACTTGCCTAGGGTCACACAGCTAGTAAGTGTCAAGTGTTTGGTCTGAGGCCAGATTTGAACTCAGGTCCTCCTGACTTCAGGGCCGGTGCTCTATCCACTGAGCCACCTAGCTGCCCCTGCAATTCTCCTTTTGAGAGCTACTGATTCATATCCTTTAAACACTTATCTATTGATGAGTGGTTTTTGGTTTTACACATTTCTGTTAGTTGTATATATGTATTAAATATCAAATCTTATCAGAGATATTTGATTCTTTTCCAGTTGACTGCTTCCTTTTTTAGTGTAATTCCTTTAATTTGTTCACATAGAAGCTTTTTCATTTCATGTAATCAAAATAATATTTTTTATGATCAACTCTATCCCACTTTGGTCAACAATTTACCTTATACCCATACCTGTGAAAGCTATATGTTTGCCTTCTTTTCTAATTTTTTATAGTATGAACTTTAATATTCAGGTCATATATTCATTTGGAATTTATTGTGGTGTATAGTGTAAGAATTGGTCTAAACCTAATTTCAGTCAGATTGCTTTCCAGTTTTTCCAGCAATTTTTGTCAAATAAAGAATTCTTTCCTGGGTGATTTAATTGGGAGGAGTATATAAATCAATGGGTTATTGAATTTGATTAATTATGATTCTTAGCTTAGCCTATAACACCGATCTACTTTCTATTTGTTAACCATTATCAGATTGTTTTGATGATTATTCCTTTGTAATATATTTTAAAATCTGGAATTGTTATTATACCTTCATTCCTACTTTTTTAATGTTTTCCTTTTCATTCTGGATTTGTGTTCCTGTAAATGAATTTTGTTATTATTTTATGTAGCTCTCTAAAATATCCCTTTGGAAATTGATTGACATATCACTAGATTTGTAAATTAATTCTACTAGCATTGTAATTTTATTTATTAGAATTTCTAAGCCATAAGTCCTGAATATCCATACATTTATTTAAATTGTTCTTTACTGTCTTAAGGTGCTTTTGGTAATTGTATCTTTACAGATATTGAGTGTGTTTTGGTAATCTGAATTCCCAATATATTGTATATTTTGTAGATATTTTAAACAGAAATTCCCTTTTGTCTTATTTCTTGCTGGATTTTGTTCTGCTGTGAAGAAATGCTATTAAGTTTTATGAATTTATTTTATAACTTGCTACATTATTGATTGTCTCAGTTGTGTTTTTTTAAAATTTATTCCTTAGATTTTCTAAATAAATTATCTATCATCCAATAAGTAAATAAGAGCATTTCACCTCCTCTTTGCCTGTTTCTATGCCTTGAGGTTCTTTTTTTTGCCTTATTTATATCACTAGCTTCTCTAGGACTCTGACAGATAGCAGTGCTGAAAGGTGGCAAATGTGATTTACTCATACTTATTGGGAATGCCTCTAGTGTAGCTCTGTTGTATATAATGTTAGCTTTTGGTTTCATGTGGATACTCTTTATCATATTTTGAAAATAGGTCCTTCTAGGTCTATGCTTAGTAATGTTTTTATATAAATGAGAGCTACATTTGACAAAAGCCTTTTCTATATCTACTGATATAATCATGTAATTTGTGATGTTTCCTTTTAAAAAAAGATAATATCAATTGTTTTTTTTTTTTGCATTTCACTGTTCTTGTATTCTTAATAGAAATCAACTTGATCATAAGGAATTTTTTCCTTCATGAATTACTATAGTCTTTTGAGAAATATTTTATATAATTTTGAGTCAATATTCAATAATGCTATTAGTCTATAGTTCTCTTTCTGTGTTTTATCTTCCCTTGACTTACGTATTAGGACTATATTTGTCTCATAAAAGGAGTTTGGTAAAAAGTTCTTTCTCAATTTTTAAGAAAAATTGTTAAAAATTTAAATTTTTAGTAAGATGAATCAAATTCTAATATAAATTAGTTTCCATTGCTAATATTGAATTAAGATCTTTATTTGACAATGTTCATTTGAGTATTTTGTATTTTACAATCAATTCTTAATTTCTTTTGAATTATCAGTTGTATCAGCATATAACTGTGTATATTAGATTCTGCTAATTCTCTTTATTTCTTCTCTGTTTCTTGTGGTGTCTCATTACTTAATTGTGCATTTCTATGTGTTTCTTAGTAGATAAGTTCACAAATATTTTATGTATACTGTAGTTATTTTAAGTGGATTTTATTTTTCTATCTCTTTCTGATGAGTTTCTTAGTAGTATTCAGAAAGACTGCTACTTTTGAATGCTGATTTTGTATCTCGCTACTTTACTGAATTTATTAATGGTTTCAATTTTTTTTTGTTGAATCTCTAGTCTTTTCCGTGTAAAATGTTATGTCATCTACAAATAACAACATCTTCCCTCTTTTCCTATGCCTATTACCTCAACTTCTTTTTCTTGTCTTATTGCTGTAGACATTTATGGAACTATACTAAATAATAACAATGACAATTGATATCCTTGCTTTATACATGGTCTTATTGGAAAGACCTCAACTAGTTTCTCCATTATAGATAATTTGATAGAATTAGATAAATTAGATAGAAAATTTGATATGGTTTACTTTTTTTACTTTTACTTTCCTTAAAGAAAGTTATTTATTCTATGCATTCTCATGTTTTCATATAAATAGGTATTACTTTATCAAAAGCTTTTTTGTGAATTTATTGACATAGTCATGTGAGTTTTAATTTTCATTATTAATATAATCTCTTATGTTTATGTTTTTCTAATGTCACACTAGTCTTACATTCCTAGTAAAAACCAATCTTTTAATAGGAAATTGCACTGAATATTTTCCTGTAGCCTCATTGCTAATCTTTTATTCAATATTTTTCCATCAACTTTTATTTTTTTTTGTTCTGCAATAAATTTATTTATTCAGTATTTTATTTTCCCTAGTTCCATGGAAAAACTATTTTTAACATTTGTTTTTAAAGCTTTAAGTTCCAAATTTCCTCTCTTCCTCCCTACCCCCCTCCATCAAGAGAGCAAGCAATTTCATATACATGTGTAGTCATGTAAAACATTTCCATAACAGTCATGTTAGGGAAAGAAAACATAGACAAAAAAATTCAAGAAAAATAAAGTAAAAAAAGTATGCTTCAATCTGTATTCCGACACCATCACTTCTTTCTCCAGGGATAGATAGCATTCTTCATCATAAGTCCTTCAGAGCTGTCTTGGATCATTGTATTGATTACCATAACATCATATTCTAAACGCTCTGATCCTTTAATGTAGAAGCTGCTAAATTTTGTGTTATCCTGACTGTGCCTCAGTGATACTTGAATTGTTTCTTTCTGGCTGCTTGTAATATTTTCTCTTTGATCTGGGAGATCTGGAATTTGGCTATAATATTCTGAGGAGTTTTCCCAGTTTTCCTTAAAAAATAGATGTTTTTCTTCAGTGAATTTTTGTGCCTCTTTTTCCATTTGGCCAATTCTACTTTTTTTTTTTAAAATCTTTATTAATTTATTTTTAGTTGTCAACATTCACTTCCATAAATTTTCTTTCCCTCCCCTTCCTCCTCCCCAAGACAGCATTCAATGTGATATAGTATATATATATATATATGTATGTATGTATATATATTAATATTAAACATACTTTCACATTAGTGATATTGTAAAGAATAATTAGAACCAATGGGAGGAACCACAAGAAAGAAGAAACAACAACTAAAAAAAGAGAGCCAATAGTATGCTTTGATCCATATTCAGACTCTATAGTTCTTTTTCTGGATGTGGATAGATAGCATTTTCTATCATGAGTCTTTTGGAGTTGTCTTATATCCTTGCATTGCTGAGAAGAGCTAAGTCTATCAAAATTAGTCATTGTACAATTTTGCTGTTACCGTATACAGTGTTCTCCTGGTTCTGCTCACTTCACTCAGCATGAGTTTATGAAAGTCTTTCCAGGTTTTTCTGAAGTCCACCTGCTTATCATTTTATATGAAACAATAGTATTCTATCACATTCATATATCATACTTGTTCAGCCATTCCCCAATTGATGAGCATCCCTTCAACTTCCAATTTGCGGACACCACAAAAAGAGCTGCTACAAATATTTTTGTACATATAGATCCGTTTCCCAATTCTGCTTTTTAAGGCATTCTTCTCCTCCTTGGCTTTTTGTGCCTCTTTTGCCATTTGGCCTAGTCTGTTTTTTAAGGTACTATTTTCTTCGGTATTTTTTGTGTCTCCTTTACCAAACTGTTGACCTTTTTTTTTCATGATTTTCTTTCATCACTCTCATTTCTCTTCCCAAATTTTCCTCTACCTCTCTTACTTGATTTTCAATATCCTTTTTGAGTTCTTCCATGGTCTGAGACCAATTCATATTTTTTCTTGGAGTCTTTGGACATAGAAACTTTGACTTTGTTATCTTCTTCTGAGTGGATATTTTGATCTTCCTTGTCACCAAAATAATTTTCGATGGTCAGAATTTTTTCCTGTTGTTTGCTCATTTTCCCAACCTATTACTTGACTTTTAA
Organism: Phascolarctos cinereus; assembly: GCF_003287225.1. Taxonomy (NCBI): domain Eukaryota; kingdom Metazoa; phylum Chordata; class Mammalia; order Diprotodontia; family Phascolarctidae; genus Phascolarctos; species Phascolarctos cinereus. The sequence continues at coordinate 218,755,891 of NW_027555958.1, forward strand.
CTCTTCATTAAAGTTAATGAAGCACCTTGGAAACACCTCTGCTTCCAAGGTATAGGGTATACTGTCCTAAGCTTTATGGGTTTTGTCCAGCTGTTTTCAGAGAAACTTCTAGAGATCTGTAAGTTTTCAGTTCTTCCAAGGTGATATGATTTAAGTAGTAAACAGGAGTTTACTACTCTCCTGGCCTGTGCTTTGGTCTGCGAGTGACCACAAGTACTCTTTTCTGCCCTGGAATTGTGACGAGGGTCCCCACTCCACTGCAGCTGTAAGCTCTGGTGTGCTAGTGTTCTCCTCGCCTTGGGATTACCACCAAGGACTGTGACCCAGGTCCAAGTATGAGCAAAACCACAAAGTCCTGCCCCCAATTCCAGCAAAGAAACCCCCTGTAATCTCCTTCTGATCAGTTGTTTGACCCCCTTACCATATGTGTACTGAGAGCTCCAAAAGCAGCCACTGCTGCTGCTGTTTCAGTTTGTTGGGTGGGGGCTGTGCAGCCTTTGTTCTCGCCCAGGTGCAACAGACCTTCCTGCTAACTTTCTAAGTTGTCTTTGGTATCTATGGGCTGAGAGGTCTGGAAACTACCATTGCTACTACTGATTCATTTGCCCCAAGGTGTGTTCCTGGTTTGCTGGGGCCTGGTCTGCACTGGCATGGCCTGTGCTGGACCATACTTCTCTCTCACCCTCATGCAAAATATCTTTCCTGCCAACCTTCTAAGTTGTCTTAGGCTGGAAAATCTTTTCATTCCATCTTTTTGTGTGTTCTGCCACTCTAGAATTTGTTTAGAGTAATTATTTAGAGGTATTAGGAGGAGTTTTGGGGAGAGCTCAGGTGAGTCCCTACCTTTACTCTGCCATCTTGTCTCCACCTCCTGCATCAATTTTTATTATATTAGTCTATTATTCTCTTTCTATATTAAAGAATAGAGAATTCTCCTATTTATTTTTTCCAGTTTAGCTATGAGAACTATTTTAAAGGAATTTAGTAGAGTGCATCCTCTCTTTTTTTGCCAGAAATTTCTGTATTATTGAAGTTAATTGGTTTTCCTCTTTGCTGAATCAATTTATTTTAAGAATCATATATTTCATTAGTGTTTTCAAAAAATCAACAACTTATTTTGCTTTTTGATTTAATGGGATTTTGTTTTAAATTTGCATATCTCTTATTTTTAGAATTTTAATTTCTTTTTGTTTAGGGGTGTGTGTGTGTGTGTATGTGTGTGTGTGCATTTCACAGATTCCACCCAGTACAATTTTCTAAACAGGAACTTGAATGTCTTTTATTATTGTAAAAGTCTATTTTTCTACTTTTAGAATTATACTCAATTTTACAGAATAAATTATTCTTGGTCATGTTATTTTCATTTGTGTTTTTGTGTGTCATATTCTGTGGCAATTAGGTGGCAGAGTGGATAGAATGCTGCTGGCCCTGGAGTCAGGAGGACCTGAATTTAATCCAGCCTCAGACACTTACTAGCAGTCTGACAAGTCAAAGTCATTTAACTTTGTTTGCCTCAGTTTCCTAATATGTAAAATGAGCTGAAGAAAGAAACGACAAATCATGCTAGTAACTTCACCAAGAAAACCCCAAATAGATTTACAATCAGATATGACTGAAACATCTGAACAACAATGTCATATTCCAAGATTTCTTTTTTCTTTTGTAGTGATTACTACTAATCTTCTCTGTATTTTTTTTCTTTGACCTGAAAACTTGATTTTGGCTTGAAATTTCTATGTGTTTTTAACTTTAAAACTTCTTTCAAATGATGACTGTTGAATTCTTTCTATTTTAACTTTATCCTCTGCCTCTAATAATTCTGGGCAATTTTCCTGAAATATGATATTTAGATTGGGTTCATTTATTTATTTTTGTTTCCATATTGTTTTCAGGAAGTTTAATGGGTCTTAAATTAGACCTCCTTGTCCTGTTTTGCAGGTCAATTGTTGTTGATATTGTCTGATTCTCATTTGATCCAATTTTTGAGCCTTTTATCCTGTTAAAATGTTTCTTATTATTTCCTTACATGATTGAGTTCTATTTTCTCCATTATATTTTTCAAGATATTGACTAGTTGAGTGAGGTTGTTTACTTTTTGATTTAATTTATTTATTCTCTTTCCAAGCATTTTAATTACATTACAATTTTTTTGTTTCATCTGCTTATTCATTTCTTCTTCCATTCTTGGAGTCTTTGTGGTCAAATCCTTCTTTTTCCCATGGTTTTACTTGTGATTATTTCTTTCCTCTAGGACTTTATCTTGCACATTCATTAATCCATAAGATTTCTTCATTGTAACAGAGATTATTTTCCTTCATGACTATACCTTCAGTTCATGGATTAGGACTTTGTGCTATGACTGAGATCTACCCCATCCTATACTTTTGTATGGGTACCTAGGCCCAAGTACTCTTTCTATGTCTCCCCTTGGAGCCATGAAATGAGATAATATTGTATCAGGGCTAGGTCCTGCCTCCATTGTAGCCTGGAAGCCATTGACCTTTAGTCCCCGGGGGGGATGTTCCTGAAGCTTAAGCCCTGTCTTTTTCCATAGCCCTGGCCTGAATTCAGGAATTAAATGCAACTCTTATACATTACTATAGTTTTCAGTTTCCATCTATGATATATGACTTCCCTGACCTGAGTCAAGTCTTAGTTCCTAGGCAGCCTGACCTTTGGAGCTAAGAAACTGACAAGCAATGAAGTGAGGTAGAGACAGAAGTCAAACCTCCTTGAGATCAGTTGACTAGAGCCAGACAGGATCTACATTTGATGTGAGCTTCTGATCTGATTAGAGGAAAGCTCCAATGCTGGGAGTTGACTGGAGAAAGCAGAATACTCAGCTGTTTGAAGGGCTGGCTGGGGGGAAAGTATAGCTTGAAAGATGGAAAGCACTTCAGAGGCTCATCTTTGAGTCTTTTTTATTGCCCTCAGCGGCTTGAGAGGGAAGCTCCTCAAAGCCCAGACAGTAGACCTGAATGGTTTTGTAGTTCCTAGGCTTAAGAAAAATGCTTTTCATTGAAAGAATGTACCTTAGAGCCCAGCTGAGGTAGCATGCCTGGGAAACTGTTCATCATAGACTTAAGACTGCCATGTATAAAAATAAAAACAAAACCCAAAAGGTTAATACTACTTTAGAAGTCCCAGGATAGCAGAGAAGTGCTTTTATTCAATAGGAGAGGTGATAGGCCTAGAAGAGGAATGACCCTATATGGAAAGTGACCTGTGACATAGACTGCCTCTTACAGAGTCCATGGTTTTCAGTCCAGAGATGTGAATTGGCTTGGGTACATTAGTAAGGAAACTCAGGTTTCTAAAGCTTTATGCTCAGTTTCTCCCACTTCCTTACTGGACACCATATGTACATTGGTATGAGATAGTGACTCAGGTTTTTGTGTGGGTGAATTGTTGTGCTATGTAATGATTCTTATCACTTCTGTTAGCAAACATTTCATATTTAGGAGTTAATAGTAATCATGTTGGCTGATGTGTTTAAATGGGAATCACACCTGTGAGGGCTAAGTACTTCATTTTTGAGTAGTAGATATGTATTTCCCACCACTCCAAAGCTATACTTAGGACTCTGAGAAGGAGCTATAGTTTTGTAGCCACCCCTTTAGGGAATCCATCTTCAAATGTCAGTGTAGGGACAGGTGGAGCCAAAACAAACAGAGAGGGAAAAATGGAGGCTAGTGCCACTCCCTATGCTGTGTATGCATACTGCTTCCTTTCTGTAGCCAAATTATGTGCAGTTATTAGGATATTTTTCCATTGAAACAGTGATTACCTAACATGTCATTCACAGGATGGAATTTAAAGTTGGAAAGGACCTTGGAGATGATGTATTCTAAACTCTCATTTTCTACGTGAGAAAACGAATATCCACTTTCATAAAGCTATGCTTTGCCAACAGTATCAGAAATACTAAAAAGCAGAACTTGATTTGGAAACCACATCCTCTGACTCCAAATTTAGTTCTCTTTCCACTAAATTGACACACCAAAATGAATAGTGGAAAGTAGGTGGAAAAAATACCATGTTTAGAGTCATAGTACTTGAGTTGGAATATTGAGTTGGAATGAGTGGGACCTTAGGCAAGTCACTGAACTTTAAGAAGCCTCGTTTGTTTTGCCTGAAAAATGAGGTGGTTGAATTAGATGAACTCTCAGATCACTCCCATGAACCTATGAATTTTGGAATTATCTAATGAATTTGTATTTTGGAGGAATTCCCAATATGGACGGTGGCATGCCAGATATGCTTTCCTTGATGGATGTTTCTTCTCAAGAATTGTCCCAAGTCTCTCCTTCACTTTACCTGGGTAGGGATTCACAGAGAATAGTTCAAATATAATAAATATTTGCTGAGTTTCTATTTGAAAAAACCTGGAAATCGTAACAGTGAACAGTCTCTAAAACCCAACAGAGGTCCAAGGCCCTTCCCAAGAAGGAAAGGAAGCAGCTTTGCTGTTATGGTTCAGAGCATCTTGAACCCAGTTGTATTCTTATGGCCTATTTATATTTCAAGACAAACAGATATAAAGTTAACAATCACAGATGTTGGGGAATCAGAATGTAGTTTGTGGCAGGCAGTTCTAGGTAGAGGTCAGAAGCGATGGGGTCTTCCTCATGAGGAAATGTATTGAGCAGCTGGAGTTTGGCCGGAAAGATCATATTAATTTGTTGTGGTCTCAGCTGAAAGTATGTGATGGTGTCCATCTCAGTGGATTAGATTCATGGAACCCCTCAGTAGCATCTCAATGCACAATGTGTCTTCAGAGAACACAATTTCCCTCCTTGACATTCTACTGCAACATTTCTGAAAGTAATAGTACAGCAATGGGTAGCTCCTTATGGACTGTGTCCTTACAACTATGGTTAGACACACTTCATCCTTTTCTCTCTCTGTCTTCCAAATATTAGCATTTAATGAAATACACATTTTCTTCATTTATTTTGAACTCCCTCCAAAGCCAGCAAATACCAGAACCTCAAATGTTATGATAGGATAGATTCTTTATTGGTTTGTTTTCTTTTCATTCTCTCTGTTTTCACTGTGTGATTCTTTTTTTCATTATAAATCCTTATGTTTCTAACTCAAGGAGCCTGACTAATCAGAAGGGCTTCCAGCAGAAGTAGACAAATATTCTCAACATGGCCCAGAGAACCTTCAGATGCAAAGATCTCTGCTAGCCACAGGAAATTGAAGAAGCCAGGTTCATCAGAGACAGAGGATTTCCTCAGTGGATGTTTCAGATAAAACATTTTAATTATTTCATAATAGTGATGTGGAGGTTGGAGATAAAGACAGGATGAATACAGATGTACAGTGTTGTGGCAGGATTGTTAACAGTTCTAAAAAAATCAAACTTCTGTGATGACAACTACTAACATGGCTGATAGAGTTCTAGTTTCCTTCTCATTTCAGGGAGAGGATGAAACTGCAGAAGCTTAAGCTAGGAAAAATGTTTAAAAATTGAAAGAAATAAAAGAGACTATATTAAAAGCTAATTCATCTAGTGTTCTATCAACTATTAACTGGTACTTCCATTATTTTTATTCTTCTTATTCTTATTAGAGAGAATAGCATTATGGATAGAGACCTGGCCTTGGCATCAGAAAGACGGGTTCAAGTCTTGCTCCTGGTACATTCTGGCATCCTCACTCTGTAGAAGTCACTAAACTTCTCAGTGAGCCAAATAATTTTCTAAACCGAAATTGCAGAGCTATTATTAATCTATATTTGTAGGAATTTCTTCACCAGAGATTATCTATACCAATGAAATCATAAGACCAGACAAAAAACATAATGATAATGACAAAAACAATTGCCAAACTCCTCCTCCTTCTCCTCTTTCTCCTCCCGCTTCCACTCTGCCTCCTCTTCCTTCTCCTACTAGAATTATACATCATACTATGCCAGTATGTGATAGTCACTGTAACTGCCACTAGTGATACAACTACAAAAATAAAATATTTCTTGCCATTAAGGTATTTACATGTTATCAAAAGAAATAGCATATATGCACATATATAGCATAAATACTCTATATGTAGTTTTTATATGTACATACACACATATCTATCTGTTTATTTGTTTGTATGTGTATTAAGGTGAGACACCAGTAGCTGGGGGAATAAAGAAAAGCTTTATATTGGACATGGTGTTTGAACTGTGCTTTGAAAGGATTTAGGGATTTTAAGAGACAAAGAAGAAAAGAAAGTCTTTTATAGGCATGGAAGACAATTTATGCAAAAGGAGAAGATGGGGCGTGCATGGAGTATAAAGTGTAAATATCAGAAAGATCCATTTAGCTGGATCATAAAGTATTTGAAAGGAAGTCATTTATTTATAAGGTTGTGAAGGGCTATAAATTATAATCAGAGGACTCTATAATTTTCCTAGAGATAATAAAGAGTCATTATAGTTGAAAACTTATTGAATTTAATAAAGGACAAAAATAAAACATCAAAAATTGTGAAAAACTAGCATAAAATAAAATAGTCTTATATTGATAGAAAGAGATCTCTGAGGTCAACTAGTTCAATCTCTACCTAACTTTAGCAGGAATTCCTTGTAGATCATCTCCAAGAAAGATTGTACAGCCTTTCTTAAAGACCTTCAATGATGAGAAACTACTTCACAAAGCAACCCATCCACTTTTGGATGGGTCTAATTATAGGAAAATTTCTTGTTTGTCAAATTAAAAAATAAGAAGTGGACAACTGAAATATTATTAATACTGACTATAATAATTTCATTCATAATAATTTAATTTCTGTCAATTAATTGTCTCAACAAAAAAACCCAACAAAGTCCAGAAATACCTTAGTCAGCATATATCTGATATACTTACCAAATGGAAGGAGATGGGGCTGCCAAAGCAGGTTAGAATATAAACACATCTTTAACACTTTTATGAATATAGATGCTAGATGATCATGACTAGTGTTATCTCATCATGAACAGTGGAGGGTAAAAAAAAAAAGCTTGGCAAGATATCTGACTAAGCTAAGTCATCCCAACATCATTTAAAGGTGATAATGAAAACAGGATAGTAAACAAAAGAAAAATGGAAAAGATTTGCCAAAAAATATTTTAAGAAACCACTTTCTCTATCAAGGACTGTGGAATCACTAGACTTATATAATAACATCATAATCCCTAAGGTACCTCTAAAAGATGTAGAAATGGCACTCAAGAGAATACAGGGAGGGGAGAAGGACCCAGGTTGGACAAAGTATATATGCAGAGGAGATCTGTGCTGGAGACAATATAATTATGAAGAATGTGAGAGATCATTATCTAAAGAAAAGAAAGATATAAAAAGTGTTGAAAAAACTCAAATCTTACCGATACATAAAAAGTTAGCCCAAAGACATTAAAAATCTATAAGCCTATGTATTTCCTTTCCCATCTATTAAAAGTCTATACAACAGACTACATATGAATTGAGGACATCATTGCTGAAGGTATTAGTAAAGACCAAGCAGACTTCCATAAGTGATATTCAACAATTGGTCACATATTTAATATCTTATAGTTTACCAAAAGATGCAAAGAATAAAAGTTCCCACTATGCTCATTTAAAATTTTTGATAGAATAAAGTATTTTCTTATAGGCTCTTTTACAGCAAGTGTCTCCTATCCACACATCAATTATCATTCAGCATTTCTTGGAAGATGTAGCAATAGAAATAATATTATTCAATGACTCCCTATTAGTAAACTCAAGCAAGGATTACAAGAGGAGGATGTGTGCTAACCAAATGTATTTGCCACCATGAGGGAAGATATGTAATTTATGGAGGAATTCTAGGTTCTCTAATCCAAAAATGACATTGCACTGAATGCATCAAACTCCAGGATGTTAAAAAAAACAAAACAAAACAAAACAAAATGAAACAAAACATCTAGAGGATTTCAGTAATCACTGAAAGGAGTTTGGCCTATCAATCCACACAGGAAAGACCAAGTGGATGAAAAATATATATTATTGATTTCAATGTGCATAGACATCTTATAGAGATTGTCTAATAGAATATCTTGGTCTGGTACCACAGATGGATAATGAGCTGGACCAGACTTGAAATGGAGGAAGAGAGAGGTATGGATTGCTTTCAGGAAATTTTAAGATTGTTTTGCTGACCCATTTTCCTATAAGAGCAAAGGCTCATCATTTCAAAACAGATATTTTATTAATGTTACTATGTGGCAAGATATGGGACATCACTGCCTCCAAAGAATTAAATATTAATATCACACGAAGAGCAAAAGGAGATATGCATGGTAAGTGTGAGCTAGGTAGAACGTTTGATTATTGATTCTAGATCCAAAAGCATGTAATGATGAAATTTTAGAAGGAATGAAAGCTCCTGTGGGAAGCAGGATTTTCTTATACCCTTCCATATATACCATATAGACAGCTGTATCCTTATAAAGCTGGCCCTAGGGGGTGGAGCCAAGATGGCAGAGTGAAAGCAGTGACTTGCTTGAGCTCTCCCCCAAACCCCTCCAAATACTCATAAAAAAATGGCTCTAAACAAATTCTGAAGCAGCAGAACCCACAGGGAGACAGAGTGAAACAAATCCAGGACAACCTGGATGATTGATCAGAAGGGTGTATCGCACCGGACTGGGAGCGCAGCGCAGTGTGGGTATGCAGGCTGCAGCAAACCTGGAGCAGGCCTCAGAGGACTGAATAGCGGGCAGCTGTGGAGGTTTCCAGACTCCTCAATCCACTAATGCCAAGGACAACTTGGAAGGTCAGTGGGAAAAGTCTGTTTCTGTCGGTGGTCAGAGAGGAAGGCGGGGTCTCAGCTCCATTCCCCAAGAACCTGGCGGGGGGGGGCAGCTGCTTCCCGAGCTTCCAGCCCACAGACTGAGGGGGAATCCAGTGGCTGATCAGAGAAGGACTGCAGGGATCTCTTTGCCAGTGCTGAGGCAGGAATCTCTTGCTTTGCCCGTGTGTGGATCTGGGTCACAGTTCTGGGCGGCAGTGCTGGGGTGAGGAGGAGCACTGGCCTGGTGGAGCTTGGAGTGGCTGTGGAGAGGAACCCCTCCTCACAGTTACAGGACAGAAAGGAATACTTGTGGTCACAGGCGAGGAAAGGAGTAAATACCTGCCCCTTATCATACCACCTGGGAAGAACTGAAAATTTACAGGTCCCTACAAGTATCTCTGAAAACAGCTACACAAACCCCTGAAGCTTGGGACAGTACACTCCACATTGGAAGCAGACTCTTACCTTAACAAAGAGTTTAAAACTCAAGTAATTGGCTGGGATCATGAGCAAGCAGCACAAAAAGAGTCAGACTATATTATCTTACTTTGGTGAAAAGAAGATCAAAATATACAACCAGAAGAAGACAACAAATCAAAGCTCCTACATCCAAAGCCTCCAAAAAAATATGAATCAGTCCCAGGCCTTGGAAGAGCTCAAAAGGGATTTTGAGAAGCAAGTAAGGGAAGTAGAGGAAAAACTGAGAGTGATGCAAGAAAATCATGAAAAACAAGTCAACAGCTTGCTAAAGGAGACCCAAAAAATACTGAAGAAAATAACACCTTAAAAAACAGCCTAACCCAAATGGCAAAAGAGGTCCAAAAAGCCAATGAGGAGAAAAATGCCCTAAAAAGAAAATTGGCCAAATGGAAAAGGAAGTCCAAAAGATTACTGAAGAAAATACTTCCTTAAAAATTAGAATAGAGCAATTGGAAGACAGTGACTTTATGAGAAATCAAGACACTGTAAAACAAATCCAAAAGAATGAAAAATTAGAAAACAATGTGAAATATCTCATTGGAAAAACAACTGACCTGGAAAATAGATCCAGGAGAGAGAATTTAAAAATTATTGGACTATCTGAAAGCCATGATCAAAAAAAGAGCCTAGACATCATCTTTCAAGAAATTATCAAGGAAAACTGCCCTGATATTTAGAACCAGAGGGCAAAATAGAAATTGAAAGAATCCACAGATCTCCTCCTGAAAGAGATCCCCAAAGGAAAACTCCTAGGAATATTGTAGCCAAATTCCAGAGTTCCCAGGTCAAGGAGAAAATATTACAAGCTGCCAGAAGGAAACAATTCAAGTACTGTGGAAACACAATCAGGATAACACAAGATTTAGCAGCTTCTACATTAAAGGACCGCAGGGCATGGAATATAATATTCCAGAGGGCAAAGGAGATAGGATTACAACCAAGAATCACCTACCCAGCAAAACTGAGTATAATCCTTCAGGGGAAAAAATGGTCATTCAGTGAAATAGAGGACTTTCAAGCATTCCTGATGAAAAGACCAGAGCTAAACAGAAAATTTGACTTTCAAATACAGGACTCAGTGGAACATGAAGAGGTAAACAGGAAAGAGAAATCATAAGAGACTTATTAAGATTGAACTGTTTACATTCCTGCATGGAAAGATGATATTTGTAACTCATGAGACCTTTGTCAGTATTAGGGTAGTTGAAGGAAAAAAATTGTATGTATGTATATATAGATAGATAGAGGGCACAGGGTGAGTTGAAGATTAAGGGGTCATATCTGGAGAATAAAATTAAGGGATGAGAGAGGATGTACTGGAGAAGAAAGGGAGAGGTAGAATGGGGTAAATTATCTCACAAAAAAAAAACAGAAAAGAAAAGTCTCTCACAGTGGAGGGGAAACAGGGGAAGGTGAGAGGGAATGAGGGAATCTTATTCTCATAGGATTTGGCTTAAGGAGAGAATAACATACACATTCAATTGGGTATGGAAATCTGTCTTACCCTACAGGAAAATAGGGGAGAAGGGGACAAGAGAGCAGGGGGTGATAGAGAGGAGGGCAGATTGGGAAAGGGGTAATCAGAAGTAAATACTTCTGAGGAGGGACAGGGTCAAAAGAAAGAATAGAATAAATGGGAGGGCAGGATAGGATTAAGGGAAATAGAGTTAGTTTTTCACAACATGTCTACTAAGGAAGTGTTTTGCATAACTGCACATGTACAACCTATATTGAGTTGCTTGCCTTTTCAATGAGGGTGGATAGGGAGGGAGGAAGGGAGAAAATTTGGAACTCAAAGTTTTAAAAACACATGTTTTAAAAAAAATGTTTTCACATGCAACTGGGAAATAAGAAATACAGGAAATGGGGTACAGAAGTCTGTTCTGCTCTACAGGAAAATAGAAGGGGAAGGGGATAAGAGAAGGGAGGGGGGAGAGATAGAAGAGAAGGCAGACCAAGGGAAGGGGTATTCAGAATGCATGCCATCTTGGGGTAGGGGGAGGGGTGAGAAATTTGGAACTCAAAAACTTGTGAAAGTGAATATTGAAAACTAAAAATAAATAAATTTATAAAAAAAAATAAAGCTGGCCCTACTGTATACCTCACTAGCTCTGAAGAGAAAGTTCAGGAAGAAATCTACCATTCTTGAGAGCTTTAACTATTCAGTCAGAATTTAGAAGAACCTTTAAGGACTTCTGTTGTAGTTCCCTTGCTGAATTACTGCAAAATTTAGATTTTTCCAGTGTATGCTTTCTTCCTTTGGAGTTATACATCTTTGGAAGTTTCTTGGGGTCATAGAGTGTTTCAATTTAATTATATCAAATTTAGCAAATGATTTAGTCATTGTTTTAGGTGCTAGAAATTTGAGATTAAAAAAAAGACAGTGTCTTCATGTAAGATGCTTACATATTACTAGGAGATATACACATTAAACATATTATACAAGGTAGAATGGGATAAATGAAGAGGTTTTTATTTTCCAGATAAGTATTGCATGAAAATGTGAAAATAAAGAGAATACTTTCAGCCCTGAGGGAGAATAAAGGGTGGTAGAAGGAGTAGATATGTAACTAGTTGGGACAATCAGTGTTTCTCATACTGATATGGAGGACATGGTGAAGGGTCACACAGCTAGTCAGAAGCAATATGTTCTTGATGCCGTATATCTGTGATGTATATAGGGAGAGAAGGGAAGAAGGATTTAGATAGAGCCTATTATGTGCCAGGCACAGTACTATGCGATTTTTAAAATATTACCTCATTTGATCTTTCACAATAATCAAAGTACATGCTTTTATTATCACCCTTTTACAGTTAAAGAAACTGAGGCAAACAGAGGTTAAGTGACTTGCCCAGGGGCACATATGTAGGAAATATCTTATTCTGACACTAATCATTGAATCACAATTTCAGGTGAATTCTTCTATTAGACTGAATTCCTTGGGAGCTGGGACTGTGTTTTTTTTTTTTTTAACCTCTCTTTGTATTGTCAGGGTGTAGCACAATGCCTGACACATAGTAGGCACACTTAATGAATGCAGGGTGACTGATTATCTGATAAGGGAAAGATCTGAATGAAAGAAAAGCACCATAAAAGATAGAATGAAGAACAAGTAGCTGGAAATGTGAGTGAGTCATGGATCAAAAGTGAGGAGTAGTACATGGACATACTAAGCACTAAACTGGACTCCACAAAATGTTAAAAGAACCAGAGGAAGGCTTCAAGCATGTGGGGTAGATGATCCACAAGGATTTATGGAAAGACATGGGCAAGAATTTCAAAAGAAAAGAAGATATGAATGGGTTGTGATCTCTTCCAATGGAAGGATTCCCCATGCTAACATGATAATAGATTTATTGATATGTTGAAATATTCAAGTATGAAAAGGAATATATCAACAACCTAGTACATTTATTGATTTCCCTAAAGTCACTTTTCATTTTTTGTTTTTGTTTTCTATGGCAACTCTTTGATTCTATCCAAAAAGTATGCAGGGGATTTCACAGTAGTTTTAATGAAAACAGACATTAAAATATATCCTTCAACATTACAGTGCACATCAAAAGCGTACATAGATGATCATACATTTACATGTTTTTATATTCCAAATTCTTAACTGTCATCAGTGACTAAAACATTTTAATGACTCCAAATTACTTCCCTCAAAATATTGTATCGAAAGAGGAAGATAGGTGGCTCTTTCCCAAGTGGATCCATGGATGATTTTTATAAAGTACCTTCTTTAGAAGTACTTATCTAAATAAATTTACTCCCATAAAATTGGGTGATATATTTTGGAACAGGATTTGCAGCCTGAGTACTTGAGCTCAGTTCCCAATTCTATAAGCTATGTGACTTTGGGTCAGTTGCCTCATCTTTCTGGGCCTCAGAGTTTGTTCTTCCGTAAAAGGAGTTGGATGACATGATATCTAAAATTCATTTTCAGCTTTAAATCTTATGATCCTTGGATAAAACTCAGCTCTTGATATTCAATTCATTGTTTAGGCAACTTAGAGGTATTCTTCCACAGCATCTGATAAGTTTTCACTAACTAGGTCCTCAAGGAGTTCACAGTTCACATGATACAAAGCCTAGTCAGGGAAAAGTGTGGGGAAAGTCAGCTATGTTTAAAAAAAAAAAGTAGAAAGAAACATACAAACTGCCATCAAAAGAGTAAACTTTCCAATAATTATTCAAGAAGAAAAGTTGAGGGAACTTGTTAAAAGTCATCATTTTACTGTCTAGTTATGTGGATTTTCAACCTCTAGTGCTTACAAGGGTGTTTATTTAGCACTGGTGAGTCATACAGCAACACTTGAAAGAAAGATCAGAGTTTCTTTGGGCATAAGGACTTTGCTTAAAGGGAAATGAGCATTGATATGCTAAGAGAACGCTGATAATTTCCTCGCTAGAGAGGCTTTTTTTCCCCCAGTTTGAGGTCCAACTAAAAACATGTATTTATACAATGATTTATGTTTATGCTCCTTAGGAACTAAGGGAATTTCCATCTTCGATCAGATCATTAGTCTGCCTGGTCTAACATCTTGCTTCTGGCTTAGGTAATTATCAGATGCTTTCGAGGGGCATTTAAATCTTCACTGCAATGCATTTGACCACTCTTGAAGAGTAGAAGAATGTATGTTAGAACTAAATAAGGAACCTTACAACAATGTTCTTCTGGATGAGTTCAGTGGCCAGCATTTTATTGTTTGTGCTTTTTAAAGTCAGGTTTGGGGACCATGGCTAGGCCTCTGCTAGTGGTGGGAAATAGCACAGGATAATGGAAATAGTATTGGACTGCCAGATAAGAAACATGGGTTCTGGTTCTGCCTTGATCACCAGCAAGCTGTGTAACCTTCAATAAGTCATTTACCCTCTTAAAAATTTTGTTAAAATAATTATAAAATGAGGCAGGTTGGACTGGATGAGAGGTTATTAACCTTATCGGTCATGGACCCCTTTGGCAGTGTGGGATGTGGGAGCCTAGGGACTCTTTCTCAGAATAATATTTTGAATACATAAAATAAAATATGTAGGATTACAAAGGAAACCATTTACCTTGAAATAGAGCTATAAAAATATTTTTGAAAAACAACATCATAGACCTCCCCAAGCTAAAAATCCTTGGGCTAGAAGATATCTGAGATTATTTAATCTCTAATAGTTTGTTAGTCTATGACTTTTCAGTCAATGACTTTATTCAGTTATTATTATTATTATTGTTATTACTGTTATTTTAGTGGGCACTTATACTTGTATAGTAGATACATCTTTGCTTGATGTATGGCTGTAGCTGCCGTTATTATCTTAATGTTAACAACAAAACTAACCCACACAAGCACTATAGATGCCCAAGAAATAGAAACAATTTGTAGAATTGTAGAAAAGCAGAAACAGTCCAAGAAGCTCATGCAATGCTTGTCATGCTCATAGTAAGGGAAAGGTGTTCTTGACTATGAATGATAAAGAAAGAACCAAATTGGCTTGGTCCAACCCCTTTGTCAGCAAAATACCTTAAGAAGCACATGATGTATGTGGAAGTTTCATCTCCATTCATAGGTTCCCCTCTTACCTTACCACTCCCCTTTCCCTTTTCCTAATACTTGCAAAATCCATCTAAGCTGCTTGATTGTTTACATTCCTTGGATGAAATAGAGCCACCAACTCTGTTTCTTCCAATGAGATAGAGGACCACCAGCTCCATCCATACATACATCCAGCCATCCAGCCATCCATCCTGCAACCAAACATTCTTGAGTATACTATTTCCCCAAACTAAAACACAAGCTTCTTGAAAGCAGGGATGATCTCACCTTTTTTTTTTTTTCAATTTGTATCTCTGGTGCTTAGCACTTAATAATGGTTTTTCTATTCATTCATCCATCCATCCATCCATATATTCACTTGTGGACAAACATTCTTTGACTATTTCAGGTATAAGAACTTCATGAGGGTAACATAGGCTCTTAATATGGCTTCTTCCTGCTCTCAGGTGGAAAACCTGGGATTTTCATTTATATTTATCAGAAATATCTCAAGGTCAAATAAAAATAGAAATGAAACCTAAAAAGTTTAGATTAAAACAATGCTACAGTCACCACAAATTTAGTGCAAGCTACATGTATCAGGGTTTCTTTTTTTTTTCCTCTTTCTTTTGTTTTTCTCTTTTAGAGCCATCATGTTACAGAAATAATATCAGGGCAATGAAAGGATAAGGAGGAGGGTAACGGGACTGATCCTGTAGTTGAGTTATGAGGACAAGTAAAAGCTCCTATCTAAACTTTGGAATAATAAGATATGAGAGGGTTTTATTGAAGTCCTCTGTTCATCAGATAATGTTTATTTAGCAAGAAATGAGTGTTTTCAAAGAGATTATAATGTGGATTTCATTGAAAGCCATTTAAAAAGGAGGACTTCTGTTCTTTAAACATTAGTCATTTAAAGGGACAATGCTGGGTACCTTAAAAATAATTTTTATTGGGATTCTGTTATTATGCCTACTTTTCATGGAAACTTAAATTTTATTCTTTATTACTTTCTTCTGGATTTTTTTAAAGTTGGGCAAGATTCCATTCTGTGTAAGTTATTCTACTTATCTGGAGCATTTTCACCTCTTTTGTTGACAGTTCTGTAATAAATAATGATGATAAATATGATGATGATGATGGTGATGATGGTGATGATAATGCTTATATATACAGATGAGGATGATGATGATGATGATGATGATGATGATAACTAACATTTATACAGTGCACTTATATGTGCCAGGCACTGTGCTAAGTACTTTGCAATTATTATCTCATTTGATCTTCACAACAATTCTGGCAGGTAGGTATTATTATTATCCCCATTTTACAGGTGAAGAAAATGAGTTAAACAGAGCTCAACTGACTTACTGAGGGTCACACAGCTAGTAAATGTCTGAGGCTACATTTGAGTTCAGATCTTCCTGACTCCCACCATGGCACTCTGTTCACTGGGCCACCTAGCTAACCCACTAATAATGTCATTACAAGACAGAAAATAGGTTTAATGTGGTTCATTGAGGTTTACAGAGCAGCTAGGTGACACAGTGGATAGAGTGCAAGGCCTGGAGTCAGGAAGACTCATCTTCCTAAGTTCAAATCTGGCTTCAGACACTTACTAGCTGTGTGACCCTGGGCAAGTCACTTAACCCTGTTTACCTGTTTCTTCATCTGTAATATGAGCTAGAGAAGGAAATAGCAAACCACTTCAGTATCTTTGCCTAGAAAACCCCAAATGGGGTTATAAAGAATTGGACAGGACTGTAATGATTCAACAACAACAAACAACAATTGAAGTTTACAGAGTGCTTTCTTCACTAGAACTCTTTGGAGTGGGGGAAGGGAAAGGGATGAAGTTAGCAGGAGGAAACTGAATCTCAAAGTTTAAGCAACAAGGCCAAAAAGCTGATAAATATCAGAAGCAGGACTCAAATTAGATCTTTTGGTTCTAAATCAAAGACTCCTTCCACCTTGCTGCCTTATTGTCTGTGGGGGTAGGTGGGTGGGGATGTTTGAAAAGTGAAACTGGGTTAGTTCTTAAACTAGACTCTGAAGACTGATACACTGTATTTCTCACTTGGTGAACTCATCAGCTTCCGTGGATTTAGTTAATATCTCTATGCAGATGATTCTCAGACCTCTATCTTTATTCATTATGTCTTTCCTGACCTCTAATATTTAATTTCCAGCTGCCTCTTAGACATCTTGAACTGGATAATTCATAGAATCTCAAACTTAACATGTCTAAAACAGAACTCATTCAATTTCTCCCCAAGCTCTCTCCTCTTCCTATCAAGGTACAACACCATTCTCCCAGTCACCCAAGCCTTTAACTTTGTTGTCACCTCTAGCTCCTCCCTGCACTCATACTACATTTTAAATCTGTTGCTCAATCTTATCATTCCTCCCTTCATGTCTTTCCTGTGTCATCTTCTTTCCACTCACAAAGCCGCTGGCTTGATGCTGGTCCTCATTACCTCACTCCCAGACTATTCCAATAGCCTTCTGTTGGGTCTACCTGCCTCATCTCTCCCCACCCCAATCCATCCCCCCTCATCTGTCAAAGTGAATTTCCTAAAGCACAGGTCTAATCATGGGGACTCTACCTCCATTGGGTAAACTCCAATGACTCCTTATTATTATCAGGATCAAATATAAAATCCTTGGCTTTTAAAACCTTTCACAACCTGGACCTTTCCTACTTTTCCAGTACTTTTGTAGTTTACTTCCACCCACATATTCTACCATATAGTGACACACATGCCTTGCTATTTCTCTCCCATTATGCTCCATGTCTGTGCTTTTTTCTGGCTGGTCCCCATTCCTGGAATACTCTCCCTCTTCACCTCTCACCTGGTGTCCTTGAAGCACTAGACCAAACTCCATCTTCTGTAGGAGCCCTTTCCTGACTCTTCCCTTAACCCCCACTCCATTGCCACCATGTCTACCATGACATTGCCAGTTTTTTTCTCTCTGAGAATACCTTTCACTTACATTGCATATATTTTCCATGTACAATTTTTCACATTTGTACCCCCATTAGAATGTGAACTTCTTGAGAGCAGGGGCTATGTCTTTGCCTTCTCTTTGTATCCCCAACATTTAGCATGGTATAAGCACTTAGGAAATGCCTAGTAAGTACTTGTTGACCGACTGAATAAAGTTCTACTGTAAGCACAGTTGATAATTTGGAAGGGGTATATGTGAGAAGAGAGTGAACAAAAGGTGAGGAAGAAACAAGAGACCCCAGGAATTGAAAGTGGTGCATAATTTGTGACATCTTTTTTTCAGAGGCAAAGCAGGGACAATAAGGGAGGAGAAAAACATTGCATCTCTAAGGCATCTGCCCTTTAGGAAGTGGAACTGGAGACTTAGAGACAGAGCTAACCATCTCATCAAGAAGGCTATTGACTGTTGGGCCAAGATCAGGAGACATGGGCCCATACAGGACCTGTAGGGCACACACTTTGTTCAATAAACAGTTTAACTGAAGTGATGTTCTCAGGGAATTCATGCTTTTGAATTAGAGAGGAATTAGTAGATTGTGATGTCTCACCTTGTGCCTTAGAAGTTGAAGTAACAGGCACATTGGTGGCCTCCAAAAA
This sequence comes from Phascolarctos cinereus, assembly GCF_003287225.1. Classification (NCBI taxonomy): domain Eukaryota; kingdom Metazoa; phylum Chordata; class Mammalia; order Diprotodontia; family Phascolarctidae; genus Phascolarctos; species Phascolarctos cinereus. Next base: position 218,774,288 of record NW_027555958.1, read on the forward strand.
GAACCCGACCTCGCAACTATATATAAAGCAGGCCACCATCTCTTTGATTACTCTGATTAAAATTCCATACTGGCTGTCTAGCAGAACCAGAAAATAAAAATAAACAGGGAAAAAAAGGATGACTCAGAATGACTGACAGGAAAGACACTGTTGAGAATGTCTGTTAGCATTCTTACAGATCTCAGCAGGATTTTCACTTGGGCTTTTGGAATGATTTCCAAAATTTTGTACAAAATATAATCAATTCTGCTTATATTGTGTTAGTTATAGCAAAGTGACAGGAACATGCAAAATTTTTTAGAGAGAAGAGGTAAAGGTATGATGGAACTACTTCTAAACTGTTTCAAGAGATGATTGTTAAATTCCCAATGTGGCCATTTATGACTTAGAAATAGACAACGACTACAAATCAAGGCCTGATTTATTGTTTTCTTATTGTCTAAACTTAAGAAACTGTTAATAATGCAGATTAAATTTAAAAGTATATATACATATGTATGCATATATGTTTATACATGCATATAAATGGAGTAGCCAGGTAACAGAGTAGATAGATCACCAGGCCTGAAGTCAGGAATGCTTATCTTCCTGAGTTCAGATCTGGCCTCAGACTGGCTGTGTAACCCTGGCCATTTCGCTTACTTCTGTTTGTCTCAGTTTCCTCATCTGTAAAATGAGCTGGAGAAGTAAATAGCTAACCACTCCAATACCTATGCCAAAACTCCAAATGAGGTCACAAAGAGTTAGACATAACTCAAAAATACCTGAACAACAACAATACATACATACATATATATATGCATGTATGTGTGTATATAAATATACACATACATATATGCATACACACACATACACATATATGTGTGTATACATATACACACACACACATATATATATATATGTAGGGTTATTGTGGTTGTGGTGAAGATCAAATACGATAATATTTGGAAAGTGCCAAGCAAAGTGCCTAACATGTGGAAGGTGTTGTATAAATGCTAATTATTATCATTATTAGAGATTATTTTGTTTTTACTTTTTTTTTTGTTTCTGCCTCAAAATATGCCCCAAGGCATAGGTAACCTTGATTTATCAAGTAAGCCATCTTTCTTCAGTACCTGGAATATGTCCTGATTTTAAGTCATGGAATGACATTGGATGCCATAGAATAACAAAGTTAATGGCATTTTTCTCTTGTGCCCCATGTATCAAACACCAGAGACAAGTCTGATTCTCTCCTATACTTGGAATAGAATCTGGTCAATTATGGAATCATCCCTGATTGGAACCTTTGTTCTCATGTACTTTATTGTATGGCCAAAATAGAGTACCTGAGTTCCATTTTAGAATTTTGAGGACCATTTGCAGAGAGGATCTGCTCTAGAAGAGACCCTAAATCAATCTGATTTCACTCCCCCAAAGCAAACAATTACTTCCCCTTCCTAAAGTAAGGGTAGTGTAATACAAAGAGAACTTTGAGGCAGCAGCTATGTGGTTCAGTGGATGGAGTGCTAGACTTGAAATCAGGAATACCTGAGTTTGAAATCTACTATCTATGTGAATCCCGGGCAAATTCACTTAATCTCTCAGCCTCAGGTTACTTCACTGTAAAATGGGATTATAATAGCACCTACTTCACAGGGTTATTGTGAGGCTCACATGTAAAGCCTTCTTTAAAGTTTATACTTAAAATATATGATAGCTATAATAACAATACTCATTATTATATGATTTATTATACTTGTAATAATTATTATATAATTTATAAATATTATATAATTTATGTGTATTTATTATATAATTTATATGTATAATAATGATGATGATGTTGCTTATAGTTTCAAGATATAACTTAAAATCCTGATATTTATTAACTATATAATTATAGTTAACTATATATTATAGTTATATATTAATTGCTATAGTTAATAACTATATATTAATTTATTAACTATATAATCTTGTGCTATGTAACCTCTATAAACCTTAGTTTCCCTTCTTAAAATATTTGGATAACAATGCTTCTAGTAACTGAAATGCAGGGCCATCTTGAGAAAAGTGTTTCATAAACCTTGACTCAGTATACAAATATGTGTTTTTATTATTACTATCTGTGACCTCACCAGTGTCATAGTTCCACAGTCTTGAAGTCATCTAACAGTCCTTCATTAGCAACTCTCCTTTAGATCTCCCAATTCAAACCAGTAACCAGGTAGTTTTGATTTTTCCTTCAAAAGGTTTCTTGGATTCATCCCTTCATTTCTGACCCACTGCTACCATGGTACCTTAGGATCTTATGGCCTCATGCCCATGCTTCTCTATCAATGTTTATGCTCTCTGGTTCATCCTCAACAATGAATAAGTTTAGCTTACTTCCCAGCAGAAGGTAAGCTATATAAGGCAGCTAGGTGGCACAAAGAATGGAATTATTGTGAGGCTTGGAGTCTGGAAGATCTTAGTTTAAAACCAGCCTCGGATACTTACTGTGTGACCTTGGGCAAGTCACTTAACCTCTGTTTGCCTCAATTTTCTCAACTCTAAAATAGGGATAATAACAGCAGCTACCTCCCAGGATTGTTGTGAGGATCAAATATTTGCAAAGTGCCAAGAACAGCACCTGATGCGTAGAAGGTGTTATATAAATGCTTCTTCTTCTTCTTCTTCTTCTTCTTCTTCTTCTTTTCTTCTTCTTCTTCTTCTTCTTCATCAGGGATTATTTTGTTTTTTCCTTTTTTGTTGTTGTTTTGGCCCCAGTCCTTCACAATGACTTTTACAGAGCAGATGTTTAATAAATATTGGTTGAATTATATTATTGCATTGTTAAAAATGCTAATTTCATAATGCCATTCATAACCCTGCTCAAATCCTCTCTTCCCCAAAAGGTATACCTTAACTTTTATAGTCCCAAATGGTCTCTATCTTCTCTCATCCACTCTTATAGGAATTATTGGCTGCATTCTATTTGATATCTCATCACATACTTCCTTTAATTTTGACTTTACTCTTTAATTTGTGCCTGTCACATCCTTCCAGTTAGATTTTTAGTCTCTGGGTTGCAGAGGTAATATCTTTTTCCTCCCATAAAGCATGGTCTGGTACCACCTTGTACATAAAATATCCCCCTTCCCCCATCCCAACTCCCACTACTCATTTTCTCTGCCATCCACCTCATCTCTACCCCTCCAGTGATGCACTCCAGCTTTATCTATTCTTTCCACTGTGCTCTCCATTCATTTTGAACCAGTTCCTCTCAGGATCATTCTGTCTTCTTGTACTCATAGACACCTGGCTAACCCTGGCAATCTATTCCAGGACTGGTTGTACTTTCTCCAATATTCTTTCCCACTTTTCCCTTATGATCCTCTCCTTTCATTGGAGAGTTCCTCCCAGAACTACTTTTTGATGAAGTGCCTGTGCCAACTTCACTCCTAATTCATACATAGGCAGTGAAACTACTTCTGACACCCTTTGATAGTGTTATTGTCAAACCTCTGATGAGTTCTCCAGAATCTTTCAGTTATGTCACATAATAGAAAGGGCACTACAACTGTGAGGTTAGAAGTCCTGCTTTTTAGTCCAGCTTTTGCTGTTACTTCATAGGTTCAAAGAATCTTAGAACTTCTGAGGTCACCTAGTCCAACTCACAGCTTTTTCTCATCCTGCTTATCATACTTACTACCTATGTGATGCTGGGCAAGTCATTTAATCTCTCTGAGTCTCAAATTCTCCCTCTGTAAAAGAAGGAAATTAAATTAGATGGCACCTGCAGTCCCCCCTTCCAATTCTAGATCCTCCAAAATCAGAGTGGTCAAACTCAAAGCTAGCTGGCCTCATAACTCTACCAGGTTAAAACATAATCAGAAAATGTTTAATAAAATATATAAAAATATAGTACAACATAGATAATGTTAATTTGTGATTTCCCAGGTCAATGCGCAGCAGATATCAGGAATATGTTTCTGTTTGAGTTTGACACCACTGCTCTAAATCAAAGAGAATCTGTCAGGATCACACCAGATAATGTATGTGAAAGCATTGCAAAATTTTATAAGTGCTTTACACTCAAATTCAAGATAATTGTTATTAATATTAGTAATAAAATCCAGAGGCACTAGACTCTGATTATTTTGTATACAAATTTATATTATATAAATACTATTTTCAAGACATGAGTTCGTAGCATTTCTCCTTTGAATCTTATCACTGGCTTGTTCTTCCAGAGCAGCTTTTTTATACCTAGAGACAACATCATAACAACAAAGGGTTCATCACCTTCCACTAGGATTCTGAAGAATTATATACCTTCTCCTGAGAGTGAGAGCTTCCTAATAGTTTTTTTTGAAACAGTCTAGAGTCCATTTAGTATATCACCTCATTGTTATCCTAAATGATATCCCAGTGGTCTCCATAAATTGAGCAGTGTACTCCCTTCTCAACAGTAGTTTCACACCCAATGACTTTCTTTTAAGCAGCTGGTGTTTAGCATACCTAATGTTTTCCCACTTGGGTCTTTGGGAAATGTTACATTGGAGTTTCACCTAACTCCCTGTTATCACTAATAATGGGATACCGAGGAGGCATGGAGTGATTACATCTATAGAAAGATCAAAACCCTCATTTTGCCTAAAGATTTAACCTCCTCCCATGGCTCTAGGAGTCATTATCATTATCTAAGTAGTAGCTTTGTTGATTTGAATTTCCCCTCCCCTCCTTTCCTTGTTCTTGCCTTCCCTTCTACTGCCTGCCTCTCTTAATAAGTGGAAATGAAAACAAACAATAAAATGACCTGGTAGCAAGAAGGAAAAGGAAAATCTAGGTAAGCTGTAAAGTGGATAATTAGCCTCTGGATATTCAAAGTTATTCTACAGACTCAACATAATAGAACCAGCCTGTTCTGTTAAATCAAAGGCATTTGGGGTCATGGGCTTGTTTCTTAGATCGTGAGGTACCCGTGGTAGGGTTTATCTAGAAAGACTTAGTAAATTGCTCATTTCTCAGGATGTAATCTCCTCCATGTTTGACTCACCCCAGGTATTAGGAAGAGGGCCAACTAGGTACAGTGGGAAGCGCATTAGTCTTGCAATACAAAAATCTGTATTCAATATTTACTAACCATATCACAATGGGAAAGTCAGTTACCATTGCTAAATCTTAGTGTCCTCCTCTATGACAGGGAGATAATAATACTTGCATTACCAAACTATCAGGTCTCTCCTGAGAAAAGCAGAAAGGTTTAATCAAACAGATGACAGTTCTTCTTATACTCAGCTATTCAAATGACTCTGTGATCCAACTGATTTTAATATTTCATCCAGTGGTAAAGACCATAGCCTATCCTTTTAAAAAATAAATCTTACTGCTGTCTTTTATTTTTTTTGATTTTCCCCTGTATCCCTCTTCCTTCCAGAAAGTCATCCCTCTTAACAAAGAATTTAAAAAGAAAAAAAATGAAAAGAAGAGGAAAAAAAAATTAGCAAAACCAATAAATATATCCCTCCCCCCAAATCTAATAAATTTTGTATAAGGGCCTCCTTCTGCAAAGGAGTAGAGGGAGGTATCTTATCTCATCTTTAGGGACAAGCTTATTCTTTGTAATTTTGTAACTGATTTTAATTGTTTCGTGTTGTTGTCCTTTACATTTACACTGTTGTAGTTTATTGTGTGTATTATTTTTCTCCACTCTACTCACTCAGCTTTGCATCAGTTAATGTAAGTTTTCCCATACTTCTCTGTATTCATCATAGTTGTTTTTTATAACACAGTAATATTCCATTACATTTATCTGCCACGATTTGCTTAACTATACCCCCATTAGGGGGTCTCTACTTTGTCTCTAGTTCTTTGCTTTATCAGTGATCTCCCTTGGGCATATGTCTAGCAGTAAAATCTCTGGGTCAAAGATATGGACATACTATCTGGACATTCCTCTCTCATCTTGGACTTGTAAAGTTGATGTTTTGAAATGAAGAGTAAGAATTTATGTTTATCTTTGTAGCATATCTGAGCCTCACTGAGTAATACTCCAGGTGTAAACCCCCCACCAATGTATTTCTTTAACCAGCCAGTCAGAGGATACATTAGATCAAAGAAATGGGTATTTAATACTTATTTAGTAGGTATTGAACTATCATAAGAAATAGAAGATACCTGGGGAAAGAAGTAGCAGTCACCTAGGAAAAGTTATCTAGTGAGCTGTTTATATCCCCTCCACCTCATACTAGAACAAAGGATTAGGTAAAGAGCGTGAAAGGCATGTTGTAAAGCCTGTGTATAGCGACATTATGGGGGGCTTTAAGCATTCTGAGGGTGGAGAAGAGATAGTCCCAGGAAGTAGGAGTTGAAGGGTGCTCAAAACATCCTAGTTTGCAGTGTATACTAAGAGTACAAATGGGAGCCTCTACTCTTTCTTAAACTATCTGATTATTTCAGGTGAAATACTAATTTTAAATATTAATTTAGCTGAAGAAAGAATTAATGGAGAGGAGAAGAGATATGTGTAACTAAACTGACACATGTAAAGTAAACTGGAAACTTGAAACAATATCTATATCAAAAAAGTTTCCCCAAAACAATGATTATTGAGGATTTTGCTTTAGCCCAGTTATCCAGACAATTAAGAGTTGCTTTAATTTACTACATGTTTAGACATTTCAACATGTAAATATGTGTATTATGTTTGTATATGTACACATGCATAATAGCTGTATAAAGTGGGTTGATCAAGGATATCTTTAATCAATTATACAAGTTACCCAACTATCCTGATGAGATTATAGGGTATAAGCCTTAGTTTGGAAATATGTAATGATAACCCCTTGATAAAGAATGGGCTTTCTGAAAGTCCACAGAACTCTCAATTTTTTTTTTGTTTTTGTTTTTGTGAGGTAATTGGGGTTAAGTGACTTGCCCAGAGTTACACAGCTAATAAATGCCTGAGGCTGGATTTGAACTCCAGAAGACTTATCTTCCTGACTCCAGGCCAGGCACTATATCCACTGTGTCATGAAGTGTCTTATATATTTCTGCTGAACTCTAAAACAAAATCTAGGGTACACACGATATTATACCCAGATTTCCTTTCCTCAAAAGATGTCTACAAAGTAGAATGATAGGCCCAAATCCATAAGATCAATTTTAGGGACTATACTTGTTTTTCCATTGTTATAAAGACCTTATGCTGAAGAAATTCCCTCTCCAAATGCTGAGTAGCAATTATGTTACCAGTTATTGCCTGATTTACAAAATTAGTATGTGATGAAGGTGGGAGTTGAGCTTAGGTCTTTCTCATGCCAAGGCCAACTCTCAATTCCCTGTGCCCTCATTTAACAGTGTTAAATGTAAAGTCCCCTACTTGAACGAAAAAGTCAACTGCATAAAAACAATCTGAAGAAGGGGCCAAAAGACAATAACTCAGACAAAGAGAAAAATATCTGGGAATTTAGTAGTTTTCATAGCAGAGCAGTCATTATTATATCATGGAAATTTTAAAAAAGGGGTAGGTTACATTAATAGAAATGTAATGTAAAAGACTAGGTAGTCTGATTGTACTCTGCCTTCATCAAAATATATCTGAAGTATTGTGGTCAATTCTGGGTGCCATATTTGAGAAAGACAAATTAGCATGTGTCTGGAGAAGAGTGGCTAGTATTTTGCAGAATTAAGCATCATACCGTCTGATGATTAACTGAAGGAACTGAAGATTCTTAGCCTGGAGGAGAGAAGTTTTGGAAGAACGTAACAGCTCTGTTGAAGAATTTCAACAATTTTCTTGTGGAAGAAGGATTGAGTTTGTTCTTCATGACCGCAGAGGGCAAAATTAGGAGCAACGTAAAGAGACAGATGTCATCTCTATGTAAGGAAAAATTTCCTAATGAGCAGAGCTATCCAAAATTGGAATGAGTTGCCTCAAGAAGTCATGAGCTCCCCATCAATGGAGGACTTTGGGTGAAGATTGGATAACTGCTTGTTAGGGAAGTTATGCAATAGGATGTCTGTTAGGTATAAGTCAAACTCAATTATATTTGATGCTTCTTCTGACTCTGAAATTTTATGGTTCTGGATCCCTCTGTGGCATGTAAGTGATAATAAGAATCATAGCTATTTAATATTGATTGATATCTCAAAGCAGGGAGCATCTCGAAGTCCTCCATTTATTTCTTTACCTATTTTCATAGTTTCATCTTGGAGTGTGTGTGTGTGTGTGTGTGTGTGTGTGTGTGTGTGTGTGTGATGGAAGCTAGATCACAAGTATGCTATTTCAATGACATATGAGAAGGCCTTCTTCCAGGACCAGATAATTGAGTATTATAATTGTCGGTATTTTTCTAGAGTGCTAATAAACCCTCTCCTCATACCCCTTATTTGCCATGAAAATGGATGTTCATGAATAGAGGATAAGCAGTATTACAATCAGTTCCAATTCATGAATGATTTTACTTGGTACTTTTAATTCAGTTGAATTTAAATAAGTAAACATCTACTGAACATTTACTATATAAAAAGCATTGTGCTGAGGGATTAGGGAGATACAAAGATGAATAAGAAATAAGACCTAGTTCTAGCCTTTAAGTAGTTTACAATCTAGTAAAGAAAATAACATGCACACAAATAGTCATAATACAAAGTAGAATTATTATAGATGTACAAATGAGTTTAAAAGAATAAGAAAATTATATTCATGGGAAGGATCAGAAACGACTTCTTAGGAGAAGTGGTATTGATCTTGGTCACAAAATACAAGTAGAATTTCAACAGGTCGGTCGGGGAAGACATTTTGTATATAGGGAACAGCATGAAGGTGGGAAAAGTCTCCCAGGGCTGCACACAATTTTGTTTAGATAGACCATGGGATATACAAAAGGGAGAAATGTAGTCTAGAGGCAGATTGTGGGGAACTTTGAATGTTGTGCTGTGGAATGTGGACTTTATTCAGCAGGCAGTGGGGAAACATTGAAGAGTTTTAAACAATGAATTTCCATGATCAGAGCTGTGTGTTAAGAAGACTCATCTGGCATCAATGTGTAAGAAGTATTTAAGTGAAAGAGAGATTGAATATGCGGAAACTTAATAGGCAATTTGTTGCTGCTGTTTTTAAATGATTTAATTCTCTCTCTTTCTTTCTCTTATCACTATCATCACATCCCAATTATTTCCCCCTGAAACCTCAAACCTTTCTGTGTAATTAATGTGTACAGTTCAAAAAATATAAATTGATACATTGGCCATTTTTGAGAATGTGTGTGTCATTCTGCTATTATCAACCATCCCTTTGTGTATGTTTCACTGTGGTAGAGCCTGTGTTTATTGTACAGCAACCAGGCTGCTAGAGGGTTATTGTCAGGACGAAAGGGCTGCCATACATCCCTAGGGAGGAGGCTATGTTTATACCCCTGGTTGGCTTCTGCAGGAGACCATTCTGTATTCTTTCCTTCATCCTCATCCCCATCCTTCCATTCTTCTCTCTCTTCACTATCCCTCCTCTCCCTCCTTATATCTTATATCCCAGGTACTTGCTCCAGCATTAGGTAGGCTGGACTTTTTCTCTAAAGGGCAAAGAGCTCATTTTGCCTGCACTGACACTTGAAGTATAAAAGGCCTAGCCTAAGGAGAATTGTTGTTAGAGGTTATTCCTGAGCTCCAACTTCCTGAAGGTCATCTGCCAGAGTTCTTGACTTGGAGACTGAGGGAGCTGGTATTTTATATTCTTTTCATTTTTGAAGAGTTCTTCAAAAATATTTTAAAGCCTAATTAGTAAAATTGATTTTAATTGGATTTTACATTCCATGAGTACTTATACTCATGGAATTTTTTTTTTTTTTACTCATGGAATTTTTAAACCTTTAACCTAAATGATTGGACTTACTTAATTTAGTTTAGCCCATGATATCTATCAGGTCCTTCAAATTCTCAATTAGTCAGAAGTCTGAAATCTACCAATCTTGTTTTCTTTTACATTATTGAACACATCATGTAAATTATTTTTCTGGTTCTGTTCACTTTGCCATGCTCCAGTTCTTCCGTATATCCCTGAGGTCTTTATTTATTTTTTTCTGAATTCCTAATAGTCTTAATTTCTTTCAGATATATGTGTGTATACATATATATACACATATGCACATATATTCAGATATTATAGAGCCAATATCTACCAGGTTTATCCCTGCTCCAACCCCAACATGGGTTAGGAAAAGGTAATAAATCTAGGACTTGATTGGCTAAGGGGTAGAACAAAGCCCAAGCTGTGTCACCCTTGATACAGCTTCTTGGTGGCCTCTGGCTATGTTGAGGTGATTTCTTGGTCACCTAGGGCATGAAAGTTTACATCCATATGGAGTTCTGGGTCTTTCCAACTTGGTGGATATCTGAAGACTCCATTAAATGTGGTAACTGGAATCACCATGACTTCCCTGTTGAAACTTTTTACATGGATATGAGGAGGATCGTATCTATACAAGCTAAGTACTACTGTATTCTTGCTATGTTAGGACCAAATAAACCTCTTTTTTGAACTGCTTAATGAGTTAAAGGTACCTCATCTCATTCCAAGATTCCTGGTACTCAGGCCCTCCCTTATTAATAGATTAAAGGGTTTTAAAGTATAATTTTAAGTTTTTCTTAATGTTTGCTTTATTCATAGCTGTATCAACAATGCATTGTTATGCCTGCATTCCCTCAGTCCTGACAACATTTATCATTTTTGTCTTTTGTTATCTTTGCAAGGTGAAAGCTCAGAGATTTTTTTTTCTAATTTATATTTTTCTCATTATTAGTCAGTTAGAGCCTTCTTTTATATAGATGATAATACTTACATTTCCTCGTTGAAAAGTAGGATATTCACATCATTTGACTACTTATCCAATGGGAAATTACTCTTGCTCTTATGTACTTTCATCCTTAAACATTTTGGATATCAGATTTTTATCAAATATATATGCTGAAAGGATTTTTCCACAGTTAATCACTTTTCTTCTAGTTCTATATATGTTCATTTTGTTTATGCAAAAGATTTTCAATTTTGTCATAAAATTAGCCATTTTAATTTCTATGATTACTTCTACCATATGTTATTTAAGAATTCTTCCCCTAGGCATAATGAAATAAGGTGCATCCTTCCATTCTTCTATATTTTTTAAATAATGATCTTTTTTACTTAGGCCATGGATCTATTTGGACTTTGTTGTGACATAAACTCAATGACATTGTTCTAACCCTAATTTCAGTCAACCAAGCTACTTTCCACTTTTCTATCTATTCTTTATTAGTTGATTTTTGTAATAGTACATATTAAGATTCTGAAGTAACTCTGAATAAATTTTGCTATGGGAACAATTGTACAAATAATTACTGAATCTCTAGACTAGCTCACAGAACTCTATTTAAATCCTATGTAAAGTAAGTAAAAAGTACTCATGCTTTTGGCTGGGCTTTAAACAGCTTAGAAAACAAGGGGTCATGGAATATAAGACTGTGGTATAGTGAAAAGTATTCTGGAATTCAATTCTGAAAACCTCATTCTTAGACTTGGCTTTTCTACTTCCCAGCTATGGGAATTTAATAATAATAGTCAATTTTTTAACTTTGCTGAGTCTCTGTTTCTTTGTCTGTAAAATAAGGATAATAATACTCATACCTCCTACCACACATTGTTAATGTATAAATCAAAGGTAAAATGTATGTGAAAATACTTTGTTACCACAAGCTGTCTGTAGTTATTATGAGGATGATAAGAATGATGTTAACAATGATGAAAGAGTAGGGAGGGAAAATAAGAAAATTGCTTCTTGCTGGGGCAAGGCTAACAGTACCAATCTTTTTTGATGTAGCTGAAGTTCACCTTTGGCATCTTTCTATTTCCCTTTATGAATATCTTACCCTTCTCTGATTTTTGAAGCTTTTAACTTCCGTAAGAGATTCACTAGTGGTACTCCAACTTGGGAGGGTGAGGTACGTTTGACCAATCTTCTTGGCTACAGATATTTTATGTTCCAGAATTACCTCCATCTTCTACCACACCCAATCAAAATTTCTATCCTCTCTATGTAGTTCAGCTTAGCTAGGAGCTAGGAGAAAATAAGTTACTTAAGGTAATTTATATTAATATATGACCATTAGATACAACATTCTTAAGAGGTATCTGCATTTTTTTTTAAAAAGCTTTGCCAATCAAAATAAATCTCTTGGTAGAATTTCATGTAATATAACCAATTACAATAAAAATTCTTTAAAGGTGCTTTAGGGTATGGCACAGAATACAGGTAGATTTCCTGCCTGAAAATTCGACCTGAAGATCAGCTTCCTTAAACTGTTCTAAATGTCCATATTCCTCTCCTTCCACCACTTCTTAACTCATACTTTCTCTAAGAATTACTAAGGGTTTCCAACAGTGACTCTCATGGCAGTGTTGGAGAGCTCTAACATTAGGCAGTTGGAATGCGTTTTGGTTGTTTATAAGTATAGGTCATTTTTAAACCAAAGACTCTCTGCATTTTCCCAACTCTATGTGGAAAAATGCAGATATATTGAAATGATGTACTGCATTGGTAGAATGAAGTATGACATCTTAATGCCCTTGTAATATTTGAGGCACTGCCATAGCATAAATAGGTCGCTGCATTATCTTCTTTAATCTTGCAGGAAGGTGATATGTAGCACCATCATCCAGCAAGGGAGTGCACTATATGAGTTGTCCAGCAGGTGATGCTTTGCTTCGGCCAAGAGGCCAAAAGCCCCTTTAATTTTTGTCTGGTACATACATTAGCTAGTCTCCCAAAAGGCTGCGTGTTCCTTTCTGGCCACCAGAGGGCTCTCTTCCCATCACAGCACCACTGCTTTAAGCTGTGGAGTCTGAGCATTGTGAATCTTTCCAGAATGGGTCCAGAATTTAGCTAGGATATCATATGAGACTGGTAGAGAGAATAGGTAGAGAGAAGTATGGAATTTCCTCACCTGGGAGTTCCCTATACTAATGAAATCACAGGCATAGTTTCAGTCACTGCTTACTTGACTATGACCAAAGCAGTAGTAGCAGCAACTGTCCCAATCACCTCTCAGAATCACCACACTACCCCCAAATCTGTAATCCACCCTTCACAATTACTGGTGTGGCAACTGGAAATAGTTAACCCAATGGACAGTGGATGAAAGAGAAAGGCAACCAATCCCAAATGCCAAAATTGTGATCCAAGCTCCATCCCCTTAGTTGTGTTGGAAGCTTTCTGCCCTGACACTTGTATACTCAGGGTGGTCCAGCTTCCTCCAGTCTCACAAATTCTGTTTCTTTCCTTGAAAACTTCCAAGGCCCTTATGTCCCCACAGAAATGAATTAATGTTGCAGAAATACACTCTACAGAAATGAAATCCCACCTTCTAGTGCTTCATCTTTCTCTCTGAAGAGAGGGCCCAAGCCTTTGAGCTTGAGCCTTACCTTGCGTATCTATGTATTCAATTGCATGGGGAATTCTCTTGGGAGGCTGGAAGGGTCAGAGATTCAATGGCATAATCTAAAGTCATTATTTTCTTATTCTGATAATAGCTTTTTAGTGTATAGCATTTGTATTTAAAAGAAAATGTGGGAGGTTTTTTTCTTGGGAAAGATTGTGGGTGGGGGAGGAGAGAGTCCTTTCTTCCCTTAGGAAATAATCAAGTTTGAAGAATTTCTTAATATTGTACTATTTTCTTTCTTTGTGGTAGTCTTTTCCCACCTTTCAAATATTTCTGTTGTGGCCACTTGACCCTAGATGGATAGTGAGTGTTCATTGATCAGTTATAATTGTCTTTCTGCTCTCTCCTCCTATCTCTTGTCAGTCTTATTTTTGAAATCTTGCTCCACTCCCCACCTTCACTCCCCCTTCCTCCTGACAGTTTTTATTAAATTCAGATATCTACTTTAGTGACATCCTTGTCTGAGCATTTCCTCCACTCGGCTCTATAAAGTGAAGAAAATAGAAATCTTATTGACTGTACCTTCCCTGCCCTGCTACCTTCACTCCTCTTCATTGACTTCAGGCAATTGTGGGTTTGCCTCCACCATATAGCTTCATGTTTTGGTGCTGGGGTTGCAGAGAGCCAAGAATATCAGCTTTCCTTGAACCCTAGAGGAAAAGAGCATCTGAGGATGTGTAAGCTCATATCTGATACCTTGAAGATGTGTAGTTTGCCAAATACTCAGTCCCTCCTGGACATTGTTTTTTTAAAAAAGACTTCCTTGTAGATTTCAAACCTACATACTCCCATGAATAGAGGAACTTTGGCAGGGAATGAATAGAAACTACAATTGTACTTCAAAGTTGTATGAATGGAAGTGAACCAGAATAAAAGCAAGCAACAGGAAAAACCTCAAAATCACTAGAGTGAAGAGTAAGAAGTTGGGATGCTTAGTTATCCTTACTCCTCCCATTCTCCATAAATCAGTTTAATACTTAATTTGACTCTGAAGATTGTCAATACAAGGGGTCTTGACTAATTTTCTAGAAGACTAGTACCCGGGGCCATCTACAGTCGTCTTGACCTATATCTTGCCATTGGACCCAGATGGCTCTGGTAGAGAGAGTGAGGTTGGTGACTTTGCACAGCCTTGCCTCTCTTAAATCCAATTTACCTGCAAGTCGTGACATCACTTTCCTGATGTCATTGGTTATCTTCAAGAACGAAGGACAAACAACAATAAGTGAAGACCAGTTCACTGCCTATTGGACATTTCAAAATGGATGTCTTATAGGCATCTCAAACTCAACATGTGCAAAACAATTCTATATCTCCCCCCACCTCCCAAAAATACCTTCTTCTGAACTTCCCTATTATTGTCAAAGATAATAATGACAAACTTCTAGTCACCCAGGCTCAGAAACTCAGTGTCATCCTTGATTCCTTGCTGTCACTCATCCTACATAGCCAATCAGGTGCCAAATCTTACCGTTTCTATCTTCCCAATATTTCTCAAATATGTCCAGTCCTCACTACCCAGGTAACCACCACCCTAGTGCAGGCCCCCATCACTGCTTGCTTCCCTATACTGTTGAATAGTCCCATAATTGGTCTCTCTTCCTCAATTGTTTCCTCACTCTAATTCATCCTCCACATACCTGCCAAAGCGATTTTCCTAAAATACAGGTATGATCATATCACCTCCTCCCCACTCTAGAAACTCAGGTAGCTCCATATTACCTCCAGGAGCAAATATTCAGCATTTAAAGCTCTTAACACTCTGATGCCTTCCTACTTTTCTGGTCTTCTTCCTTACACATTACTCTTCTTCATGGAATCTGAAATCTAGACACACTGGCCACTGTTTTGCACACACCACACTCCCCTTCTCATCTCCATGCCTTTGCATTAGTTTTTCTCTCATGTTTGGGATGTATTTCTTCCTCAGTTTCCTTCAAGACTGAACTCAAGTGCTATCTTTTATGAGAAGTCTTTTCTGATATTTCCAATTGCTATAGTCATAATTACCTTGTATTTCTTTGTACAGAGTATGTTTGTACTTATTTATGTACTTATCTCCCTGTTAGAATATAAACTACTTAAAGGCAAGGACTGTTTCATTGTTCTGTTTACATGCCCAACATTTAGTATAGTGCCTGGCACATGGAAGTACTTGATAAATGATTAGTTATTGATTACACCCCCTGAGCTATCTCCAGTTGTTCCGATCTATATCTGATCACTGGACCTAGGTGTCTCTGGAAGAGAAAGTGAAGCTGGTGACTTTGCACAGCCCTCCCTCACTTAAATCCAATTCACTTGCATGTCATAGTATCACTTCCCTGGTGTCGTGGTCCTCTTCGAGAACGAAGGACAAACAGCAATAATTGATTGATTGACTAATCAACCCCTGAGCAAAAGGTCCATGGATTGATGATCTCAATATCTATTTGGCTTCTCACCCTTGATTAGTAGTAGTCTTTCCAAATTGAGTTCTGGTTATATGATTGTCAGCAGCAGAATTATTTTATAGCATAAGATATGACTTACTATCTGAAAACAAATTACATTTTTAATCATGTATTTATTTGTACGATAGGCAAAGGAAGAGAGTGGTAAGCAACCAATGACCATTAATTAGTTGTGTCTCAGAGCCTTGAAAGAATCTCAGGATCACAGAATTTCTGACCTCAGAGACTATCTAGTCCAGCTCATACCTAAACAGGAATTCCCTCTACCACATTTCCAATAAATACTCAGCCAGCCTTTGTTTGACAACTTGTACTCAAGGAGAACCAAATTCCTCTTAGGCAGCCCATTCCACTTTTGGAAAGCAACAATGAAGTCTCACTGCTCCCAGTTCGGTCCTATGTGGCTAAGTCTAATGTACCTTCCCATGACATCTTCTCAATTAATTGCTTGGCAATAGATCTCCTGACAGCTCCAAGTCTTCTTTTTTCGAGACCAAACATCACTGTTTCCTTCCATTGATGCTCATTTAGCCTGATCCTGAGGCTCTTCACCAATTTGATGAATTAGATGTATGAGTTGACAAAGATGACATGGGCATGTATTCTGGGTGAATAAAACAAAAGAAGAAAAATCACAGAAATTTTACCAAATTGTTTGCAAAGGATATGAAAGAGATTGGCTTCGCCTGAGCTGAGACAATGTGTTGAGCAGTGAAAGATGAGTCTTAATAAGCATATGAAGAGGCAGAGAATTAGGAATGCAATTAAAATATGGCTTTGGATGCATGTCACAAGAATTTAGTCTACTACTGATTTAAAGGCAGAGGAGGATGCCAACTTGGTGAAACATGGTAAGACATGCCTGACAGAGTAGAGTCAGGAGGTAGATAGTAAAGTTTTGTTAGTTTGAGAAAGCATGAGGGAAAATGGATTGACTACTTAATTTGTTTCTCTCTTTACACTGTTCCATAATATGGGAACAAGTACTCTCCCAATGAAATTAATGGCAGGTAAATTTAAAACAAATAAAAGGAAATACTTCTTCATTTAGCATGTAATCAGCCCATGGACTTCCCTGCCTCAGGAGGTCAGGGAGTCAAATGCTGGAACTGGATGAGAAGAAGGGAGGGGAAGAAAGACCCGGTTAATTTTATGACCAATAATAACATTTGTAATTATGCACTAAGATAAGGATAATGAAGTCTGAAGCTTCAGGGCATAAAATGATCTCCATAGAGGGCAGGAAGGAATTCCCCCATCATCACCCCTCCCTACCATGTATGGTATTGCAGAGTTGGCCAGGTGCATTGTGGGGAGATTTCCCCAAGAGGCAGATGTTATTAACCTAAAGAACTACGCTTGAAAGACCAGTGGCTGGTCTCATCTGGAATACCCTTTGTTTCAGGAAAAAATCAGTTTCATATCCCAGAAAACAGAAATCTGTATGGTGTTGAGCGATTCGCAATTCAGTGATAGATGACACATAATTTCTCTGTATATCCAATTTTTGAGTTCCCAGGATTATATCCACATGCATGTCTAACAATAGTTTCAATTTGTCATAGAAACTGACTTATGACCCAGAACAGTTCATACCATGAAGGACTAATAAGATGCCCCTCAAGAGGTGATACCTCTACTTGCTAGTTTTATTTCACATATGTCCAGGGAGGCTCTTAATCTCTACTTGTGCCTTTAGCTCTACTGTTTGGCAAGGATCTCTGCCTGCATCCTCTGAGCTCTGGGGAAGCTCAGGATACCAAGAAGAGAAGGAACCAAGGACATAGCTCTGGCCTTGGAGTCAAAATGTATTCTAGCATTATAATTTAGAAGCTGTATAACCTCGGCTACTTTCCGGGGTATGACTCTATATACTTTTCTAGCTGTTTGACTGCTCTCTAGGGTCTCAGATACTTCATGGATAAAACTAGGTATTTGTATTAGATGGGCTCAGTGATCTCCAAAGTCCCTTCCAGCAATCTGTGATTTTGTGGAGATGGAAGCAGAAAGGTCCATCTAATTCCATCCACTAAGCTTTCGAAGCAGCAGAAGATCTTTTCTCTAAATATGTCATCATGTCTCTCCTTGTATGCTTGAACTGTCTGTCTGCTAGTACTTCTCAGGAGTCCAGCTGGACTTCATTGCCTACAGTTGTACTCCAGAATGTTCTCAAATAACATTTCCTATAATGCCTATTATACTTTGCTATTTTCTGCTAAACTGTGGTGGCCAGAAAAATTGAATACACCTAATTGACATTTAAAGCAAATTATTTACATGGCTCACTTTCCCTTTTACAGGGCTCTGCTAGGAAGTAGGTCACTTATTAATCCAAGCATATCCTTCATTCTAAGTTCCCCTTGTTTTGCTATAATTCTTATGTTGAGGAAGTGGATAGCTTATCAGAAGTTATCATTCTATTCCTATATCCTTCACTTACCCTCAAATGTTTCCTGGAATTTCAGTTCATAACTCTTATGGAATCATCCAGTTTAAATACCTTCTTTCTTCTCTCTGTCTTTCTTTCCATCAGTTGGTGGCTTAGTGGATAGAGCACTGGGCCTGGACTCAGGCAGACTTGAGTTCAAATCCAGCATTAGTAGCTGTGTGACCCTGAGCAAGTCACTTAACCTCTCTTTGCCTTAGTTTCCTTAATCGCAAAATGGTGATAATAGTATCACCCACCTTTTAGTGTTGTTGTGAGGATCAAATGAGGTAATGTTTATAAAGTGTTTAGCACAATAGGAGGTGCTATATAAAGGCTTATTCCTTTCCTTTTCCTTTTTCCTCTCTCCCTCTCCTTCCTTCCATCCATCAGTGAATCAATCATTCAGCATTTCTTAAGTGCTAACTACAGGCTAGGCATTGTGCTATGCCTAGAAGGAAAGAAAAAGCAAAATTGGCCTTTGCCTTCAAGTCTCTTAGATTTGAATACGTATGTACTCACACACATGAAGTATCAGAATCATGTAACCTCATAAGGAAATAAAAAGAAATCCTTTTCTTAGTGACTCCAAATATTTTCCAAAGGTTTCAAAGGACAATTATTCTTTCTTATTTCATCTTTCCTTTCATTTTTCTTTTTAATCCAGGAAAAGAAAATGATGTAAGTAAGTTCATTAATCTCAGAGTAATGAGCAGGTAGCAGCTTAAGTGGGACACTTGTAAACTTTGTTGCATCAACATCAATATGCATATTGTATATGTGTGTATATACATACATGTATGTATCTATGTGATATACAGAGTAATATGAAAGGCAGCATTAGCGGGGACAGCAGTAGATTCTGGGGAAGAGGGAAAGGCTTCCAGCAGAAAGTGGCGCTTGAACTAAGTCTTAAAGGAAGCCAAATTTTCAAAGAGGCAGAGGTTAGGAATTTTGAGACCATTCCAGTCATTGGGGGCATCTAGTTCAAAGACCAGAAAGTAGGAGCTGTAATATCATGGGATAGAAACAGCAAATAGGCCTTAGAGTGATGGAGAAGAGCAATGTGTTAAAACACTAGAAAGATAGTAAAAGACTAGGTTAGACAGAGCTTGAAATGCCAAATGAAGGAGTTCGTATTTGATCCTATTTGTTTTCCAAGTTAGGAAGTTAGGAAAACTGTCAACGTATGAGACATGTATGTAATGCTCATGTTCAACAGTTAAATAGAATAGGGATGGAGATCAACACCCTTAAATCCATTAGCTCCCTGGCAAGATCTCCCCTTGGCTCCATCTTCTCTGCCGCATAATGTCCTCCTGCCTGTCATGTTTGTGCACAAGCCTCAGCAGTTGTGGCCAGGCTGTTTGGTGAACCTGTTCTATAGTACAAAAAAAAGATGGTGATCTTTCTGCCAGGTAATGGGAAGATCTGTATGCAACAGCAATATTCATTCCTCTGCTCCACTCCCCCATCTTGTTCCAATATATTTAAATGTTAAAGCCAAATTAAAAGGCTTTATTGTGGATTGGGTTCCAGACTTAGAATTGGAAAGGCATAGCTTTATATCCTTCCTCAGATACTATGTGGCCCTAGGCTAGTCAGTAACTCTCTGAGCTTCAGTCTTCCCATCTGTAAAATGGGGATAAAAAGAACAGTAAGTACCTACTATACAGAGTTGTTGTGAGGATCTGATGAGATAACTCATGTATGGTACTTTGCAAACTTTAAAATGCTGGATAAATAATTACTAACATTGTTGTCAGGCCTTGTAAATGAAGAGACCTGTCTTCTTATTTGACATATATTAAGGAAGTTTCCTTTTTTTACAGATGGCTGACTCTGAGGTTTTGACACCTAAGTAGACTTTTAGAATGGTTATGACAATAACAGAAATTAAGAAATTAGCATAGGGAAGGTTTGGTGGGAAAGGCAGAAAAAATGAGGAAGAGTTCTGTTTTGGAACAAATGTTAAGTTGTGTGTGTGTGTGTGTGTGTGTGTGTGTGTGTGTGTGTGTGTGTGTATAAACATCTATGAGGAAATCTCCAACAGGCAGTTGACAAGATACCGCCATCACTCTGGGCAGAAGTCAGACCTGGGGATGTTGATTTGAGAGATAGCTGCAAAGAGTGATAATTAAAGCCATACACAGGAATGGATGAAATAACTAAGAGAGAACACAGAAAGAAGAGAATAGGGCCCAGGATAGAAGGTGGGGGTAGGAGAAGGATACCATGGTTTAAGAGCCTGGAATAAGATTAAGCCAGCAAAGGAGACAAAGAAAGAGCACCCACCCAGTATACAGGGCCATGGAGTTAAGAGCATGCAGAAGGGTGAGGCTGGGCCACTTTATGAAGTGCTGCGGAGAAATTAAGGAAGGTGTGCTGGGTGGGGAGAGGAAAAGGCCATTGGTTTTGGTAATAAGATTAGTAGTTACCCAAGAGAAAGCCCTAATTAATCAGCAAAGCAGTGAGCTTGGGAGTTGGATCAGGAGTTGAGTGAGTTGAGTACAGAGGCATACTATAAACTTTTGTCTTTCATTTGCCTCTTATTTAACAGTGGATGCTAAATCTGTCCCATTGCTTAGAGATGTATTAAGAAAGAATCTCTAATAACTGATGAAACAGAGAGCAAAAAGCATAGGTTTTTTTTCTCATTGTTTGTATTGTGCAAATTAGCAATTATTTTGCTATTCCCAGAAAGGACTTAAGAAAATGAAAGAAGATAGTCACTGGCTCCTATGTTTAAATGTTATGCAATCTTCCCTCATCCAAAGAGAAATTATTCTCAATGCTATTGAGTAGAACTAATTAATCAGTCCATCAATAAGCATTTATTCAATGCTACTACATCTCAGGCACTGACCTAAGCACTAGAGATACAAAATCAAAAATGAAACAAGCATTGCATTAAAAAAAACTTGCATTCTAATAACATGTGCTGGGGATAGTGTACATGGAATTTGGTACTCACTTATTAACTTCAGGTCTAAGTTAAACTGGGCCTGCACAGGCACACACATACATATGTACTCACACACATGAAGTATCAGAATCGTGTAACCTCATAAGGAAATAAAAAGAAATCCTTTTTCTTAGTGACTCCAAATATTTTCCAAAGGTTTCAAAGGACAATTATTCTTTCTTATTTCATCTTTCCTTTCATTTTTCTTTTTAATCCAGGAAAAGAAAATGATGTAAGTAAGTTCATTAATCTCAGAGTAATGAGCAGGTAGCAGCTTAAGTGGGATACTTGTAAACTTTGTTGCATCAACATCAATGATCATGCCTAGTATAGAAGTGTTCAGGTGTTGAATTTGTGTCTTTGGGAAACTGGAGTAACTCATGAAAGGCATCTTGGAAGTAGTAGATTTTGAGAAGGGTTTTGAAAGTGGCAAAGGAGGGAGTTTGTCAGATAACATTCGGCAACAGTGGAAAGGCCTAAGGGGAAAGTCATTTTCTCACAGACCAATTGCTCTTAGAGTAGAGACTCCCTCAGTGCATCATTATAGCTTGTATGTTGTGATCAATGGAGACAAGTTGAGGTTTTCATTCCATTTGATTATAAATGGAGTTTCACTTAAGCCCAGTTCACCACAAGTAGATTCCACTGATTTTGTTTTTGTTGTTGTTTTTCCTTTCCATTTTTATCGGCAAACTTTTTGGATCTGTGTATACCCTCCAGTTTTCTCCTAGTTGTTGTTTTTGGTCAGTTGTTTCAGTCATGTCCAACTCTTCATGACCCCATTTGAGGTTTTCTTGGAAAAGATACTGACGTGGCTTGCGATTTACTTCTTCAGCGCATTTTACAGATGAGAAAAGTGATGAAAACAAGTTTAAGTGACTTGCCCAGGGTCACACAGCTCGTAAATGTCCAAGGCCAGATTTGAACTCAGGAAGATTAGTCTTCCTGATGCCGGCCCAGTACTCTATCCACTGTGCCATCTACCTGTACCTGTTCCTTCTAGTACTTTAGGTTTTCTGTTTTCAATCACTGTTTTTGATCAAAAGGCATGACCTCTTTTCCTTTTCTCTAAGCAGGTACTTAGAGAGAAAGTAGACAGACACATAAAACAGAAGTAGAGACAAAAAGTAAGACAATCTGAATATTACTTTGTGCACAGTAGGAATTCAGTAAATATTGTTACCTGATTACCCAAGTTATATAGACCTCCTAAAGAAATGAGAAAAATTTCACATTAAGTATATACACATTCCTTTAAAGGAAGTAGTAGAAAATGTTATTGTACACGTTTAATGATGGAGAAATTGAGGGAAAAACAATTAATTGATCAGGAACATAATAATGATAGTGGCAAATCTATCAATAAATAAGCATTTATTAAGTGCCTATAACATGCTAGGCGCTGTGGTTGGAACTGAAAATACAAAAAGCCAAAACAGAACAGTCCTTGCCTTCAGGAGCTTACATAACATAGGGAAAGACATGTACACGTAAAAGTATAAGTAAAATAATGAGGATTAGGGCCAGGGCCTGAGATTTCACTGGTATCAGGAACTCTCAAGTGAGGGAATTTGATAGGAAGGCAAGTCACGTCCTCTTCTTCAGCTGAATGTTTTAGAGAGATTCCTGGTGCAGTGAGAGGTTAAGAGACTCACTTAGGGTCACAAAGTCAGTGTTTGTGAGAAATGGAACTTGAACCTTGGCCCTCCTGTCTCTGGGGCCAGCTGTCTATCCACAGAGGAAACTGACTGTCACAAAATGAATACAATATGGTTTTGGAAGAGAGTCACAAACATCTTGGAGCAAGGTAGGAATTTGGGGTGTGGAAGAAAATCAGCTAGGGCTTCATGTAGGAGGTTGTGCTTAAGCTGAGCTTTAGAGGAAATTAAGTACACAAAGGGAGTAGCTAGGCTGCACAGGGGATAGAATGCAGGGCCTGGAGGCAGGAAGATTCAGCTTCCTAAGGTCAAATCTGGCTTCAGACACTTACTAGCCATATGGCCCTGGGCAAGTTACTTGCCTTAATTTTCTCACCACTAAGATGAGCCAGAGAAGAAAATGGCAAAGCACTCCAGTATCTTTGCCAAGAAAACCCCAAACGAAGTCATGAAGAGTTGGTTACAATGGAAAAATGACTGAACAACAACAATAGCAGCAAAGGATAAAAAGAGGCTGAAATAATAGGCATAAGGGGTACCCAGTACAATGGAACTGGGTAGGAGATGGAGTTTCTTGCAGAGGAACAACAAGATTTGACTGGAGCAGGGAGTACTTAAAGGGGAATAATGTATAACAAGACTGGAACTGGGTAGGAGATGGAGTTTCTTGCAGAGGAACAAGATTTGACTGGAGCAGGGAGTACTTAAAGGGGAATAATGTATAACAAGACTGGGAAGGTAGGTTGGAATCAGGTTGTGAAGGGTTTTAAATGTGAATAGAGGTATTTATATTAAGTTTTGAAGATAATAGGGAGCCACAGAAACTTACTGAGCAGGGTAGTGACATGATTGGTCCAACTTCATACCTTTAAACCCAGTTCACTCTGGAGCTCATAGACTGACCAGCAATAGGTCCCTGACCAAGCACCACTTAATGGTTATTTTTCGGGTGCTGCTGGCTCAGAGTGAATGTAAATAGTATCTGTTTCTCTTTTGTCCAGCAACCCTGAGGGTCTTCCTATCCCACTTTGATTTTTTTTTTTAAATTAAAGTGGCCATTCCTTGACTCACTTCTTAAAGAAGCCTATTCACTGAATGGCCCGTTACCTCACTCAAAGTGAGAACCTGAAAAGACCTTAGCTTAAAAGGTCCAGGGTCTCCCATTGCATCCTGATCCTGTTGTCCTGACAGATATCTGGCCACTGGACCCAGATGGGTCTGGAGGAGAAAGTGGGCCTGGTGACCTTGCACAGCCCTCCCTCACTTAAATCAAAGTCAATTGCGAGTCATGTCATCATTTCCCTGATGTCCTGGTCCTCTTCCAGAATGAAGGACAAACACAACAACAACAGACTCTCCTTGTAGAATATCATTTTTTTCTTATATTTTATTTTCCCCCAATTACATGTTAAAACAATTTTTAATATTTTTTCAAGTTTTGAATTCCAGTATGCCCAAAGGGATATAAAATTGTTCATACCCTTTGGTCCAACAATACCACTAGTAGGTCTGCATCCCAAAGAGATCATAAAAAAGGGAAAAGGACCCACGTGTACAAAAATATTTATAGCAGCTCTTTTGTGGTAGCAGAGAATTGGAAGTTGAGAGGATTCCCATCACTTGGGGAATGGCTGAACAAGTTGTGATATATCAATGTAATGGAATACTATTGTTCTATAAGAAATGATGAACTGGTGGGGCCATGGTAATGGAGAGAAGGGAAGAGATGGTAGAGATGCTGTGGAGGTGGAAATGGAAAGGTTTGACACCGTATGATATATGCTGGGTGAGGAAGACTCAAGGACCAACCTGAATGGCCGTATGGATGGCTATGCACTAAGAAGGAATAAGGAAGCTTGGAAAAGAAAATGATTTGAAGGAAAACAATGATTTCTCCTTTAGGAAAAAAGTGGCTAATTTGATTTAACATTTTTATTTAGGTGAAAGTTGAATGCCAAATGTTATTAATATTGTCTTTCTTCTAAATAATTCATTAGTTCTTTTCCATGTGGCTCCTCTCCATTTTTTTTTCTTTTTTAGAGTAGGGGAGTGGAATTGAGAGAGTAGAGGGTAGCCAGTCCTGTACTTGTGATTTCATCAGTGTGAGGAATTTCCAACATAGAAATATTCTCTTCTAATACAGATTGGCAACTAGTCTGTGACTTGGAGCTTTAGACTCTTGGCCAGGGGAACTGAAAGGTTAAATGATTTCCCTGTGATCATACAACTTGTGTATACCTGAGGCAAGAATAGAATTTGGGTCTTCCTCACTCTAAGGTGGGTTTTCTATCCACTGTACCATGCTGCCTCTCATATTCACTCACATCAGGATTAGATCATTACAAAGAAAGTTCTGAATGTTTTCTGGTAGCATGTCATCTGTCCTCTTGTTTGCAGACTGTTTTACCCAGTTGGCATCCTATAACTGAATCTAGACAACCAAGATGAAGAAATGCATGCTGCATAAAATTTAGTAGGTGTTTCTAAGTAGTTAGATCAGGCGATTCAAGTAAAGTTGTACTGCTGGTTTTTTTTTTTTAACCTGGTTTTCCTAGCTTGTTCCCCATACACAGAATCCTGGGAGCTAGGATAGATTTAGACCTAGAAGTAGCCACAGAGTCATCTAGTACAATCATCTTATTTTACAGATGAAGAACTGAGGCCCAGAGGGCTGAAGTGACTTGTCTGAAGTCACACAGGTAATATGCGGAAGAGCCAGGATTTTAACCCAAATCTTTTGGCTCCAAATCCCTTGCTCCTTTCCATCGCATCACGTTGCCTTTCAACTAATCTATGAGAATATCTAGATAAAAAAGCTATTTTCCATTTTATTTGAAGCTACTTGATACAAATTTCAAAATAAAGAAAATATGGTTGGGAACAAAACATTCTGAAGCTTCAGGAAACATGAGAGCTTAAGATATGATCATTAATTGTCATGTTTATGTTGTTTCTCGGGGCAGGTA
This sequence comes from Phascolarctos cinereus, assembly GCF_003287225.1. Lineage (NCBI taxonomy): Eukaryota > Metazoa > Chordata > Mammalia > Diprotodontia > Phascolarctidae > Phascolarctos > Phascolarctos cinereus. Next base: position 218,800,192 of record NW_027555958.1, read on the forward strand.
GGTAGCACAGTAGATAGAATGCTAGGCTTGGAGTCAGGAAGACTCATCTTTGTGAATTCAAATCCAGTCTCAGACACTTACTAGCTGTGTGACTCTGGGCAAGCCCTTTTCCCCCCTCAGTTTCCTCATTTGTGAAATGAACTAGAGAAAGAAATGGCAAACTACTGCTGTACCTTTGCCAAGAAAACCCTAAATGGGGTCACGAAGAGTCGGACGCAACTGAAATAACTGAAATGACAGCAACAAATATTGTTCTTCCTTTAAATAGCATGTCTAGTGGCCTTGCCACCCACAGGCTTCCTGGGAAATACTCTCTGCTCTACCTGAGTTCCCATAAATTGACAGCCCTCCTTGCAAAAGGAGACTGAGATAAAAATGAGATGAGGCTGAAGTTTCCTATTCCCAGCACTGATTTTTATCTCAGATAATTTTTTTTTTATTTTATATTTTTTTTGCTGGAGAGAAGGAATGATTTATCTCACCAAGACCTGTCTATGAGTTCTGGCTACTGAAAAGTGGGAACATTTCTCTCTAGAGAGAGAAGTGGCAATAATCGTCAGGAATAGATTTCAACTTTATTTGACTAATTCTTTCACCACTTGTCAAAAGAACATACTTTTGTTTACGGTAACAAAACAAGCTCTTTCCTCTCCCATTTCTCGAGTGAGTAGTATGGGCACTTGTGGTGAACACACATTACTGCTAACTGTTATGATGTTTGCTGTCAAACTCATTTATTTATGCAACTGCTGTGGAAAAGCCCCAGGCCCATAAGCAGGCATGAAAGATTTCAGAGTCATGGTGTGGGGTCATGAAAGGGAAAAAAAAAAGAGGAGGGGGGAAGCCTCCACTGGTTATGAGAAAGGAACTGACACAGGAAATGGTCACATATGGCGCAGATTTATTGTGTCCGGGGCTTCCCATTCAAATCTCATTATATCCACAGCTCAGAGCAGGCCATGGCACAACCACATTCATTTTCGTTCTGGCATCCGACAAAATTACCGTTCTAGCTTCAAATCGAGGGCTGGAGAGGTGATAGGTTTATCATTCTAGGAAGAGAGTGAGCCAGGAATTGTATTTGTAAAGAATGCTGTTGGCTGCCCCTGCCTTTAAATTAAGCCATGAGCATCGCTTTGTTTGAAGCTGGCAGACGAGGTTTACTAGCAGAAAAAAAAAGGGGGATATGGAGGAGGGAGGATGAGGGAAAAGCTTGTGGTTGGTTTTAAATGCAGGATATAAAGGGAATGAGGACTTGAGGGAGGAAATAAGGAAAGTTAAATGGTGAACCCACCATAAATTTTACAGTGTATTTTTTTTAATTAGGTGAAGTATAGAGGTATCCTGTTTGTCTTTAACCCTTTCTTATATCTCTTTTAAGAAGTGAATTCTCATGCCCCAGATTTATCCCTACCTTCAGTGAGAAACTTTTTGAAGCAATGGAGAGAGCACTGATTTGGAATCAGAGAGATGAAGGGGATAAATGGTACCACTTGCTGCCTTAGTGACCTTGGGCAAGTAACTTAATTTCTCTAGTCCTCAGTTTCTTCATCTATAAAATAAGGAACTGTAAGGTCCAGGATCTATGATCTCATGACCTGAATTCAAACCCTAACTCTACCACTGGGTAACTGTGTGACGGTGGGCAGTTTATTTATCTAGGCTTTAATTGCTCTATTTGTAAAATGATGAAGGTTGTACTAGATTGAGTGCTTAGGTTCTGTCCAGCACTGAGTATTTTTGTGAGTATATGATCCTGATCGTCTGCTATTCAGAGTTTAAATCTTTGAGTAGAAAATTTCTAATCCAACCTAATCCAATACAATTCAAGAGTCAAACAATAAGCACGTATGCTGGGTAGAGATACGAAGACATGAAACAGTTTCTGGCTTAAAGTTTACTTTCTATCTGTAAAGATAACACAAAATTTACTAAGTGTTATGTGAAAAAAACCTTGTGATAGGTGCTAGGGACACAGAGATAAAAAAAAAAAGATGGAAGGAATAACAATCCCTGAGCTTCAAGAGTTTATGGTCTAAGCTTATTCAATGTTGAAAATTTAGCAACTCACTATAATTAACTGATATAGTCTGACCTGAATTCTATATGACATTCAGAAAATAAAACTAAAGAACTGGGGGAGTGTTCATCTAAATCTATAAGCAAAATCATGGTATACGAGAAATCTCTGTGCAATACAAACAATTCCAAATGATCTTGAGTTAAATTCTACTGCCTCTAACAACTCTGTGTCCTACTGGCTAATGTATTATCTTAGTAGTATACCATTTTTGTTGGGAGTCAGTCACAAGTGTGCTGGGGACAGCTCAAACTACCTCTCAAGAATTATCTGTTAGATTTTCAGTGTGAGCATTAGGTACTGTTGTTCAGTTTCAATCATGTCCTACTCTTTGTGACCTCATTTAGGGTTTTCTTGCCAACAATAATGAAGTGATTTGCCATTTCCTTCTCCAGTTCATTTTACAAATGAGGAAACAAAGGCAAACAGGATTAAGTGACTTACCCAGGGTCACACAGCTAAGTAAGTGTTTGAGGTCAGATTTGAACTCAGGAAGATGAGTCTTTCTAATTCCAGGCCTGGTACTCTATCACCTCAGAAATTAGCAAAGACTACAAATCAGGGCTTGATTTATTGTTTTGTTGGTTGTTTAGACTTAGGAAAGAGATGGTGAAAATATTAATAAAGCAGATGAAACTTAGAAGTGTGTCCTGTGTACATTCTCACAAATCTTCTCCCCAGGTAGTTTTTACACATTTATTAACACACCCTTGCAATCAATTGTAGGACCTACCTAACAAATGGCCTTTTCTTGTGAACATTTTCTGTTCGTTTAGCCATTTCCCCATCAGAATGTAATCTTCCTGAAGGCAGTAACTATTTCCCTTTCACCTTTGTTTCTCCAAAGTTTGGCAGAGGTCCTGGAACTTAATAGGTACTTCATAAATGCTTACTGGATCTTTGATTAAACCACAAAGCCCAGAAAAGTTTCCAATGCTTGGGAAGTTCCTCACTGTAAGCTCATAATTCCCAGAACATTGATCCCCTTCTCTTTTTGCCAAAGTATTTAGAATAGAATGCTGTAGTGTCACGCTTTATCAGTAGGTAATAACATCTACAAATGTGTAGACTTCAGTTTGAAAATTCTATAACTTTAATTTCCTAGAACATAATGTATTGTCATTTAGAGTTAATAGAGACATTAACACCATAGTTTAATCCTTTCTACTATACAGATAAAGAAACTGAGGCCCACAGAAGTTAAGTGGCTTACCCAAGATCTCACACAGTAAGTGCAGAGCCAGAATTTGAAACATAGGGTTTTGGTTCCCCAGTCATTATCTACCTGTACAAGATAATCTTGTTACCAAAGTCCTTGACTCAATCAAATGGCTCACAACCTTATCAGTATAGATGTCATCAAACTAGAGGTATTACCACCTTCAGGAATTAGGTGGGACAGTGGATGGAGTGCTGGGCCTAGAGTCAGGAATGCATCTTTGTGAGTTCAAATCTAGCCTCAGACACTTACTAGCTGTGTGACCTTGGGTAAGTCACATAACCCTGTTTGCCTCAGTTTCCTCATCTGTAGAATGAGTTGGAGAAGGAGACAGCAAATCTTTCCAGTACCTTTGCCAAGAAAACCCCAAATAAGGTCACAAAGAGTCAGACATGACTGAATAACAACATCTTTACCACCTTTTTTTCCACTGTGCCTAAGGAGTAAGGGACCATTCCATCTGACTTAGAGCTGAAAGCTTCCAAATGTGATCTACTTGAGAGAAGGGACTGTTTTTCTTTTCTATTGGTATCCCTAGTGCTTAGCACAGTGTTTTGCCCATAATAAGTGCTTAATGCATGTTTCATTCACTTATTCATTTGTTCATTCATTCAATCTTCTTTCACTTCAAAAATTAGAAATTTCAAAGAACATATATACTTATAATGACAGATAATTGACATATATTCATAAGATCATTCATTGATCTTATGGGACCTAGAAGGGACCTCTGAGGTCTTCTAGTTCAATGTTCTCCTGTTGTAGATGAGAAAAATGGAGGCATGTAGAGAAATTGCTACTCGTCCCAGTGCCTAGCACACTTCATAAATGCTTGCTGATTGATTGGTTGTTTTAGAAAGTTACACAAGTAGTGAGTAGGAGAGTCAAGGTTTGTGCCCAGATCCACTGCACTTTCCACTTTTCAAAGTATATCTTTGTTGCTTTTTAAATGGAGGTTCTTTTTAAATAAGAATCGGTGCATTATTGGCACTCAACAAACCTTCAGAAGCCATCACAAGTAATCTCTAAATTAGAAAGCTGTTTTAAATAACAATTTTGAGTCATATTTGATTTACATTTAGCATCACTTCACGGTGAAACCACCTTACTCTTACTGTTGAAGTTCTGTGATGCACCATCATTCTTAAATCTTAAAATAGTAATTAAAGATGCACAGTCAATGTTTTATAATAATAATGAAGCCTCCCATGCTTCCAATAGCACAAGAGTTTATTTTCCTTGAACTTTTATCTTGAGATTTCAACTGTTCCCTTTGCAATTTTAGGACTGCTTGGGGACTTTGTATTTTTACTCCTAATAGCCTAGGGCAACAGGACAACATATCTAAATAGGGTTAAATTCAACCTTTCCTCACTTTATTTTATCTTGTGGTCATTAATTTTTGTTAAATTGGAAATAATGAAGTGTAAATCTGGTTTGACAGAAGAAATTGGAAAAGATTTCTTCTCTCTTCTTGAAAATAGGAGAATAGTTATGTATTTTGTTTTTGTCAAAAATCTCCTATATTTTACTCTACCATGAATTGTAGAATCCATCACAAAATGGCTAAAAAAATTACTGAGGGAAATGGTGGTGTTAACCTGAAGGAAAAAAAATCATTAATGTTGATGTGTTTCATTCAATTTTAAACATATAACTTTTTTTTCTTTCACAGAAAAGGGGAAGATGGAAGGATTCTATGTGCCTTTGAGTCAAAACATTTATTTTAAAAATACTTTTTTTTTTCTTCCCTTCTGATCCATTTTTCTAAATAAAGGATATGAGTTGTTTTTTTTTAATTTTTTTTTTTTCTGAGTAAAGACGACCCCTTTGGCGTATTTTCTTTTCAAACGTGAAATGAGGTGGAAAATCCTCATTTCACGACAGGAAGGACAAATATTGACACAAAGTTAATATTTGTCAGAACCCTGGAAGCGACTTGAGTATTTTAAAACACACACACACACACACACACGCACACACACACACACGCACACACACACACACATGCACACACACACACACACACACACACACACACACGCCACACGCCACACCTATTTTCAGTTGCTATTTCTAAGGTTTCCAGTCTTAGGAAAGGAGAATACAGGGTAAGGTATAAAGGTATATCTGGGGCCTGTGAGAAGGCTAGAGATATACACAAAGGCAGTGCCCATGCGCACACGCTCACAAACACAAATACAACCTGTTTAATCTAATTTCCCCCATTTAGAAAAGAGTTTCTGGACTTTATCACTGTTATTGTCCATCTTGAATGCAAATAGCATATGTCAAGTCAATATTCAGTGGTCACTCAGTATTTATTAAGTCCTGTCCATTCTGGCCTTTTTTGAGAGGGAAGCCCTGAGGGCAACTGGGCTGTGGCCCTCACAGACTGTGTCACTTATCTATTCACATTGATTATGAGAGTCAGCTGTGGCCAGACCTAGCTTTTTTTTCTCCCTTCTTCTCTTGGCCCCTCTTACAAGCACCCCTGCCTGGATTTTCATGAGGAAATAATCAGATTAGGCCTTCAGCGGTGAGTTCATATGGAGTTCTTCTTTCTCCAGTGTGCTACTAACTGAATAAACGTGTTTGGTGGTAAATTGTAAATGACATTATGATTACCAAGGCCAGCATGGGTTTCATTTAAAAGTGATCAGAATTGCAGACCACAGAAATTGTGACTGGCAGATAAGGCCATTTGGGGAGGTAGGAAAAGAAAGGACATAAACAAGAGGAAGAGAACCAGCTACAACTATTCTGGAGTCAACCTCTTCCAAAAGAGAGGAAGGAGCAAAAAAGGAAGAAACTCTGAAAGATGACTGAAGAGCTGAAAAGCTAGTCAATGGTATAATTTCAGTGGATTCTCTGGTGGAGATGTTGCCTGAAAGATTGAATTATGATAGTCAGGTTGTATACATTGCTCTTCTCTCAGTATATATCACCTGTACCTTCCCAAAGTAAAGAGGCACTTCTGCGCATTTGAATTGAAACTAAATATATTGCTCAAGCAGATTCTTTTTTTTTCTTTCTAATTAACTCTAAGAGGAAAAAGGCAAATGGGAATAAAAGAAGTCCTAGTATTTCTGTTTAGCACTGGCAAACCCTTCTTTAAGATATTGGTAGTTTTTTTTTTTTAGAGAAAGACTGATTTATAAAATGATTAGTGTTCTAACTTATTTACATAAACTTGATCAATCATTTATTGTCTGATGCTTATATCCAGACTATTTAGCACCCTGAAATTCAGAGTAGCTTTGAAAACATAAGTTGGTTATGGTTTTACTGTCATATTTTTGTGATAACATCAAGAAATATTAAAAAAAAAAGACAAAATAGGGAAAGCTAACTGGTTGTCACCAAATCTGCATATCCAGTTGTACTAATGAATAGCCAATAACATGTATATGTTTGTTTCACTGAAGATATGCATATAAAATACTCATTACAAAACATGCTGTATCTTGATTGCCAATATGATTATTGTTGTCCCTACAACTCACATTTTGAAGGATTCACTTTTTGTTAATCATGTTGCCTTTTATTTTATGTGTAGTTCCACTCTCAGTTATGTCAGGTACTATATTAAAGAGTACTGCTTAAGTAAGCAATGCTTTCAATACAAAGTTTTGAACCCCACTACAGTATCCTTGCCTAAAAATAAAAAAAAGCAGGCAAATAAAATACAAATTCAGAGCAAAGGTTATTTAATGAAACAGAATCAAATGGTAAATAACAACAAATTGAGTCAGATAATAAATATTTTTGGTATCTATAACAAATGGATGTCACCTCCCATTCCTTGTAGGATAAAGTCTCTAATTACTCTGTCCCCCAAACATAGTGGGACAGGATCATTTTCAGATCACTCAGGGCATGGGCTTTGAAGGTTACAGTCCAAAGTATTCTTGCTTAACCATTCGCCTTTCAATACTAATGAGACAATCTAGTAAAGTGCTGATTTCTCAGTGCTATAGACAGAGAGTGTTGACATTTGACTTTTTTTTTTTTTTTGGCCAGGTAAATGATGGAATCTCTTATCACAGAGATGAGTTTCAAGGTGTCAAAGACAAGGGTCTTATTTTGTGATTCTCCTATTACCACCTCTCTGTCCATATTGCCTTCTTCACAAGACGGTCTTCACTTTTTTGTTAAGTCTATTATAGTATGGGTATTCCTCATCGAATCAGAATCTTATTTGGATTCCATCACCGCGTGGTGGGCTCACTCACAGTCCTCCAAGAAATAATAGGCTAGATAATTTTCTCCCCTGAGTAAGGACCCCTTAGATGTAAACATTATGGGAAATGCCCATCTTACAGACAAGCCCATTATATGTGTAACCATCGATAGAGGGTTAGAAATATGGTTTCTCTACCACTATATAACTTTTAACTGTTAAAATTTCATTTGTTCACCCATTAATTTGCTATTAGTGACAGAAAAGGGGGCCAGAACTAGGAAAATGCTGAAGTTTTATTATAGTATGAAGTTTTGTGGGAAAAGTAAACATGCACCTGACTCTGGCAGAAGAGCTAAAGCAAATATATTTGTGGGAATAAGAATAAATTCAATTACAATGTTGACAGCTAGACTGGATTCATGTAGACTAGTTAAATATCTTACATACTGGTGATGGATCATCTAAACCAATTCACAGGCTAGTGCTTAGATACTCCATGCTTTTAGAATTCAGAGCTAAATGACAGCCAAACTGTTATTAAACCCAATCCCCTAATTTTATTCTTTGTCATATCACCAGAATATCTCTACTATTTGTGCATAGTTATTTACATGGTATCTCCCTTACTAGAACGTGAGCTCCTTGAAGGCAGAAACTGTCTTTCAGCTTTCAGCACTTAGTACGGCGCTTTGCACAGAATAGGTGCTTAAAAATTGACTGACTGATCTTACGTGTAACAGTTGCTTCATAAATGCAAGGTAAATAAAGGAGTAAATTATAATATGCCTAATCAGAAAGGCCCATATTTTTTGTAGTGAAATTCACATTTAAATGAGCTATACAACAAAGATACCTAGAGGGTTGGGGTTAAACTGGAAGGAATATTAAATAATATTAGGATCATAAAATTTTCGAGCTGAAAGAAAACTTAGATCCATCAGTACTTACTTATTGAGTACCATCGTATACATGGAACTGTGTTATGCACACTGTAGAATAAAAATTATAAGACAATCTCTGGTCTTTCAGAGGAATGCCATTTTTTGTTGTTGTTGTTATGTGTGTGTTTTTTTTAAGGAGATTGGGGTTAAGTGACTTGCCCAGGGTCACACAGTTAGTAAATGTGTCAAGTGTTTGGTTTGAGGCCAGATTTGAACTTAGGTCCTCCTGACTTCAGGGCCAGTGCTCTATCCACTGTGCCACTTAGCTGCACTGATTATTTTTGAGATAAGAATTCATTCTTTGAAAAGTAAATGGTTCATCTAATATTAAACAGCTTCTTAGAGACAGAGAATCCAACTCTTCTGATTCCTAGTTATGGTGACTGAGCCATATCAAGCACAAAAGACATTTGATCAGTAGTGCATAGTAAAATGAATGACTTGATTGTGAAGATGCAAGTACAATATTTAGAAGTGATCCATGCTAAAGAGAAGTGCTTAATTTGAGTCATCTGAATTCATAATCTATAATATTACTTTCAAGTAATGTTTATACTTTCCCATCTCTATAAAATTGCTATGAGAATAATTCACATGTACATTGAAGGAAGACTTCATGAAGTTATGCAACTGTAAGAGGCTGTTTTGCAAACAGCATTCTTTAACATACCATATCTTTATAATAACACTAAGTGGTATAGTGTATACTGGATCACATTGTGTTTATGTTCTGTTTGCCATAAACAAGCATTTGATTAATAAGAACAAAATCGCATCTTAAATTCATTTGTCTACCAAAGTGTCTTCCATATGTATATGTATATGTATATGTATATGTATATGTATATGTATATGTATATGTGTATGTGTATGTGTATGTGTATGTGTATGTGTGTATGTGTATGAGTATGTGTGTATGTGTATATGTGTGTGTATGTGTATATGTGTATATGTATATGTGTATGTGTATGTGTATATGTCTGTGTCTATGTCTATGTGTATATAAAATCATACAAGATTCCTTGAATATGCAATAATAGAGATGATTTTGTTCAATAACTCTCTAATCCCTTATATCAGGTATAAAACATGAAGACCTATGCTTGTCCCAGGTGTTTGCCACTGTTATGAAATATATTCTACCCAGAGTCCACATGTAAGACAGATTCTTTGTAAATGGTGGGGTCCTTCAAATGCTCCAGTTTGCAAGTGAAATTATGCTAATTACATTAAGGCCTGCAACATTGCTGAACTTCCTAAATGAGATGAAGACTGCTTATTGTCCAGACTTAGGACATTCAGTTGTCCATACAACCTACAAAATATTCCATTAGCACATAAATCTTGTACTGATAATGCCAATGGTCAATGAACTTTACCTAGAATTAAAGAGGAAGAGAAGAGTCATGGTCTAGATTTCCTTGGCAGAAATGCTAGTTTTCCAAGTATTTATCTGAATAAAAGCCTCATTAAAATAAAAATAGTTCTTCAGTGGTACTTTATGGTTGTAAGACATAGAATACCATAGCTTCTGAAGAATTCAAGTTGAGGGTCTCCCAAAATGTAATAGGAAGTTGCACAATGTACGTGTGAACAAATGGAAACACATCACCAATAAAAAATTGTAAAAGAGATACAGCATAAAGGATATTAGCATATAGGTATATGTCCATAAAAGAAGCCAGTCTAGTAGTTCCATAGTGAAGAAAAGGGATAACCAAAGGATTACCCACATGATCTACAGTTATCCATGTAATAGTGAGACTGAGGTTAATTCCCTAAGGACCTGGACTGGCTCCTTTCAGGTCAATGTACAGAAAGACATTGACAAAAATTGTACAATCATCGAGGGCATGGATGAATTGTAAACCACATCATTAGAGAGAGTAGTCGCATTGTTGAGATCACAGACTCATTGAGGAACAGAAGTATTTCTGGCCTATCTTTTTTTTTTCCTCTTATCATTGCTTTGTTTGTTTTAATTCTCACCAAACTGGTTTCATGTTAGAGCAACCCTCAATGAACAAATGTGTCAAAAAGCCCCGTCTTAGCTAGTTTCTTTATGAAACATATTTGCTGCTAGAAGTTCTGATTTTGTGCAAGTAATATGCAATGTCAAAAAGTAGTAACATTATTAGATATGTATGCCAAATTCTATCAAATTCAAGTTCATTATGAAAAATTTGCTGAATTACAAAAAGACCTAGAATTCTAGGTCCTCAAGTGTGGCCCTTTGACTAAATCCAAACTTCACAAAACAGATCCCCTTGATAAAAGGATTTGTTCTGTAAAACTTGGACTCAGTGAAAAGGCCACATCCAAGGACCTAGAAGGCCACATGCGACCTTGAGGCAGCAGGTTCCATAACACTTGAAGGAAACATTAAAGACTCAAAATTAGATAAATTTGAGATTTCATTCAAGTCAAGTGGATTTGAATCCTGCTTCAAAAATGGGAAGAATTATATCAGTCTTCCTTGCCTTGTTTGTAAAATGGGAAAAATCATATCTGTAGTGCCTGTCTTATAGTATTGCTATTGAGAGAAAATGAGTTAACTTACTGGATGTAAGGCACTTGCATAGAAGTGAAAATTACTCCTGGTACTGCTACTATTCTTGCTTTGTGCCAGTACAGCTGCTGCTGAGAGTGTGGTGAGGATATAAATAAATGTATTTTTCACTATTTCTATCATCTACATAGATCTGGAATTTAAATGTTTCATACCCTTTAACCTTAGTGTTATCAATACTATGCTTATATCCCAAAAAGATCAAAGAAAAAGGGAAAAGGATCCATTTGTTTAAAAGTATTTATAGTGTCTCTTTTGTGTGTATGTGTGTGTGTGTGTGTGTGTGTGTGTGTGTGTGTGTGTGTGTGTGGTGGTCAAGAACTGTAAACTAAGGGGATGCCCATTAATTGGGGAATAACTAAACAAATTATAGGAATGTAATGGAATGCTTTCATGCCATACGAAATGTTATAAAAGATAGTTTCAGACAATCCTGTGAAGACCTACCTGAAGTGATTCAGAGTGAAGTAAGCAGAACCAGTAGAACAAGTTCTAAAATAGCAACATTATACAGACAAATAATGACTAACTATGTTTTCAGAGGACTGATGATGAAACATTATGTCTATATAGATGTGATAGACTCAGGGTTATAATGGGAAATTATAGATATTAATCTCACTTATTTATTATATTAATTATATTCTAGGTATATTTAAAGAAGACCAAAAATGCACCTATAGACCATCATTGCAAAGCTATGTCTGCAAACAGGCAGACTATGCACTTCTGATCCTTGAAATTATTGCTCCAGGGAGGAAAAATCCATCTCCAGTGCTATCAGTGACAAGTGGCTTTGTGGGAACCTTCTCTCGCATAGCTGCCCACCCCTCCTGCTCTGCTTCTTCATTTTTACCAGCTTTCTATTCTGTTTTACCAATCAACTCACTCACCAAAATTTGCTTTGTGAATTGTGTTCCTCAAGCCATGCGTTTTTATCTCATTGGGAGTGAAAGGTCCTCTAAACTTCTGGCTGTGTTCTACTTTGAGCTTCAGAGCCCTCGTGTTTTCTTCCGTGGACATTTCATCCCGCCCACTCCAGTTCCATCAGACGCTTGGCAAGAGAGTGGGGCTATTGGTACCAACTATTTCAGCTTCATGGATAATCTTTTGTATATCCTCCTGCAAGGGGATGAGCCTGTCGAGGTGCATTCTGCAGTTTCTATCCATGTAGCCTTCACAGTGACATTATCAATCACACTGGAAGGTTGGGAAACAGCCATTCAACAAAGATTGGCTCGTTTCTTACAGATTGGCCAAGACTGTATCAGAATTGTTCATGTAATGCCAGGTGGTGAATGGACCTTAAAGGCCATTGCTGATGGTGCGGCCAAAAGGCAACATCACTGCCCCACTGGGACCTTTTGTACTAGTTGTCCTAGAATGGATCAGCATAGAAGGCTCATGAAAAAGATGGAAACATGGGTCCCACCACCAACTTATTCAGAAAACAATTCAAAAGTGGTGGTCATTGAAATTGGTGATCTGTCAGCTATAGGAAGTGCCAAAGTGGCTCCCTCCTTATCCACCGATGCATTGCAGCGTTTGGCTCATCAGATTATCAATGCTCAACAGACTGGGGAATTGCAGGAAGCCTTGGATATGCCAACTGAGGCCCTGCTGATCAGTCTTTCAGCTGGAGTAGATACTTCTGGGTAAGTGTTTGCTGAAGTAAAAGCTGTTGTCATGAATTTTGGTAGCAAATTCAGTCAGGTCTTCTTGGCTTCACATTACAGATGGGGAAACTGAGGCACAGAGAAGTTAAACTAATCACCCTGAATCACATGACTGAAATAATACTCTAAAGTCAGAATGAGAATTCAGATAATTACCCAAGTTTTCATGCATGATCTTTTAATTTTTGTTTATGTACTCTGTACCTGGTTAATTATCCTCAGATCACTGATAGTTCTCAAGAAAGATTTGAAAAAAAATCCATTTTAGGATTCCCTAATTCGATTTAATTTTTAAATGAAATTTGATATCAGAAATTTTAAATTAAATTTTAAAAGAAAAACTTAAGAAAGGCAGTGTGGCATGCTGAATGGAGAGCCAGCATGGAGTCAGGAGTACTATGGTTGAAGTCCCACATCTGATAAATATTGGCCATGTGATGATGGCCAAATCATAATTTCTCAGTGTCTATAAGTAATGAAGGAGGTATTGATCCATATTGGTAAAAGGAGTTTCCACAAAAGAAGTTCCCATATGCCAGTGAAATCACTGGAGTGGTCCTACCCAACCAGCAGCCTCACTACTCCGCACGCAATTATAAAATTATTTTAAAAAGTCAAATTATGATCAACAGCAGCAAAATCAGATAAAGAATCGAAGCAGCAAAACCTTACATAAAATCTTTAGCATTTAACAAGATAGAACCATCTCAATGATTACTAGACAAAAGAATATTTTTATTTTGTGTTCTTGTCCAGATTTTCCTGATTTTATGCTACTTCTGCCCTTTACCCCCTTACTTGAAAAAAAAATAGCTGCAGCCAGTGTGTATACTATTTTTGTTCTGCTGATTTACCTTTGGATCACTTTATACAGATTTTATGATTGTTTCTTTCGTTGTTCTTATCATTTTTCATAGCACCATAATATTCCATTATGTTAATATAACCATGATTCATTCAAAAGTTCCTCTGATTGTTAGTCACATAAATTATTTCTCATTTTTAAATTGGTTGTGCAGTGGATAGATTCAGGAAGACCTGAGTTCAAATATGACCTCAGATACTTCCTAGCAAATCACTTAGCTCCTTTTTGCCTCAGTTTTTCCATCTATAAAATGGGGATAATGATAGCATCTACTTTCCAGGGTTCTTGCGAGGACCAAATGAGAAAATCGTTGTAAAGCATTTAGCACAGCACCTGGTACATAGTAAGTGCCACATAAATGTTAGTTATTATTAGTAGTATAGTAGTAGTATTAATGTCATCATTGTTATGACTTGCTATAAACCATTTTGCATAGATAGACCCTCTTTTCCTTTTTATGATGTATTTACTATAAAATCTTAAATTTGAATTTCTAGATCAAAAGGCATAATTAAGTTGTGTATCTTACTGAGTATTGCTTTAATTGTACCTCAATATTTGCATTAGTTTACATTCCCACCAGGAATATACGTGGAGCAAAGTCAGCCCTGGTGTAGACAAATGAGTTAGCATCCTATGATTAACACATATAGCCTGCAAGGCTCTGCATCCTCAAGAAAGACCCAGGAAAGTTAAAAACAAACAAACAAACTCCAGGGTGGTCAAAAAGACACTGCGAGGAATGGTAGCAATCATAGCAACCCTGAAACACTTAGCCTGCCACAGCTCAGGCACAAAGGTCCCTGAGGACCTCAGCATTTGGCCCTGAGATGCCATAGAAGGCTCTGAAGAACCTGAACTCTGAACCTCAAAGATCAAGGAGGGGCCTCAGTCTGGGAAGTAGATGTTAGTGCAGGAACCCAGGGGACCCAGGGTGAGACCAAGCAGGAAAGACCACAACATGGGGAAGAACCTGTCTTGTCACTAAAGCCCAATTCAGCAACCATGGCTGAAGAGATGAGTAAAGCAAGATAGATGCCAGATATCATATATACTCACATACACAGATATAGGTAGACACATATGTGTGTATATATGTGAGATATACATATATATGCACATATATATGTGCCTATAAAATATATACACATGCAAATCTATACATGTGATATAAAGACATATGCTATATATACCTGATATATAATATGTATAATATTATACAATATATAATGTGTGTATGTAAAATCTAGATAATTTCCAAAAGAAAGAGCAATTATCTCTGTAAAAACTGCCAGCAAAAGCTCAAGGGAAAAGATGAATTTTTCACAAGGACCACAAGACTACCTAGAAGAAATGAAGCAAGAGATTTAAAAAAAAAAGAAGCAGCTTTGAGTAGAAGGAGAATAAATTACTTAGAACATAAAGTGGTAAGCCTTACCCAAGTAATGTAGTCCTCAAAGCTAGAACAGATCAAACAGAAATCAATGACTTCATGAGATAGCTACATATATGTATAAAATATGTATATACACATGTGTGTATATATACATACACATGTACACATACATACTTAGTACACACACTCACACATATATACACACACACAAAATCAAAAAATTGAAAAAAATAAAAATGTAAGATATCTAACATCAAAAACAAGTGACCTGGAAAAAGGGTCAAAGAGAGATAATTTAAAAATCACGGGACTCCCTGAAAATCCTTTTGAATACAAAAAGGAAAATATTACTGGGAAGAAAATAGCCTCCAGCAAAGCAAACTTTCTAATCCTGAAGGGGTGATTAAGTGTCGGGGGGGGGAGTAAAAAAATCTAAGAAGTCGAATGTAGGAGGGTGCCACATGTAGGTAGACATATGTGTGTATATGTGATATGTACACATATATGTATGTAAAATAATTAGAATCATACAAATGTACATATGTAAATATATATTATCACAAAGCAAGAATTAATTAATTTATTTTAATTAATTAATTTATTTTTAGTTTTCAACATTCACCTCCACAAATTTTTGAGTTCCCAACTTTCTCCTCCTCCCTCCCCTCCCCTCTCTCCAAGATGCCTTACAATCTGATAAAGCCTCTACATATACATTCCTATTAAACATATTTTCACATTAGTCATGCCATAAAGAAGAATTAGAACCAATAGGAGGAATCACAAGAAAGAAGAAACTAAAGAAAACAGAAGGGGAAAAAAAGAGCAAATAGTATACTTCAATCTGCATCCAGACTCCACAATTCCCTCTCTGGATGTGGACAGCACTTTCCACCATGAGTCCCTTGGAGATGTCTTAGATCCTTGCATTGCTAAGAGCTAAGTCTATCAAAGTTAGTCATCGCATAATGTGGCTGTAACTGTGTACAATGTTCTCCTGGTTCTGCTCACTTCACTCAGCATCATTCCATACAAATCTTTCCAGGTTTTTCTGAAGTCTGCCTGCTCATCATTTCTTATAGTACAATAGTATTCCCTTACATTCGTATACAACAACTTGCTCAGCCATTCCCCAATTGATGGGCATCCCCTCAGTTTCCAATTCTTTGCCACCACAGAAAGAGCTGCTATAAATATTTTTGTACACGTGGGTCCTTTTCCCATTTTTGTGATCTCTTTGGAATACAGTCCTAGAAGTGCTATCGCTGGGTCAAAGGGTATGCACATTTTTATAGCCCTTTAGGCATAGTTTCAAATTGCAAAGCAAGAATTTATAAGAAGTTTCCATCTTTTTGTTGTTGTCTGTTATTGTTCAGTCATTTTCAGTTGTGTCCAACTCTTTGTGACCCCATTTGGGGTTTTCTTGGCAACAGTATTGGAGTGGTTTGCCATTTCTTTTTCCTGCTCATTTTACAGATGAGGAAACTGAAGTAAACAGGATTAAGTGACTTGTGCAGGGTGACACAGCTATTAAGCGTCTGAGGCTAGATTTGAATTCAGGAAGATGAGTCTTCCTGACTCCAAGCCTGGCACTCTATCCACTGTACCACCTAGCTACCTTTTTCCATCTTTTACAGAAATAAAAAGGGAAAAAAAATAGAGGATAATGTTTTAAAAATGAACAAACACTTTTTGTTATTTCCTAAGGGCTTAGGCTCACTTTGCAAATAAGTAAAACCATATAAAAATATCTTTCAAATCCTTGCAGTCCCAAAAAGAAAATATTATCAATCACTAAGGACTCTTAAATTTTCTCTTCATTCTTTCCAAAGATGACATACACAAATAGAAAAACTGACATACATTTGTACTATAACGTACAGATTTGCAACAGCCTGGTTATCCTTCCAGTTATTTATTTTGTATCGCAAAGTATACTTGTTTTCATGTTTTTATTGGCTCTGGAAAAGCATAATAAAAGCTCAGGGGAGAGTAATCTTTAAACACTGATTTTCAACAATGCTGTTGTACCAATGTACAATAGTGCACACTCTATTGGTGATTAGGAAATTTGCCTCATTTTAAAGTAAATATAGCTTTTAGGTACGAACCTTTCAAAGGTAAAATTTGAAAAGCTTTGAGATAGCTGCTGTATTTCAAAATTTATAAATAATAATTTGTCAATGACTTTCTCAGAAACCAAGCAAGGGAAAGGCTTTTTTAATATGGTCAGTTTCAGCCTTAAGGGAGATCTAAAATAGCAATAGATAACATGCATTCCACAACCCCTAACAGAAGACTGTGTCTTGACTCTAACATAGTGATGTCATTTTGATTGTCTTCAAGGATGAAGGACAACAACCATCAGTCAACCAAGAGAAGGCTGTACATTGTAAACTGAAGACACCTCTGATGGGTGCTCTAATTCAATCCACGTTCTATCAGTTTTATATCCTCTATCTTTTATGATGCTAATCAAGTGGTTAAGGCCTTCTTGTTTCAAATGCTGCTTGGTTTCTCTTATACATACATAGAGGCAGCTAGGTGGCTCAGTATATAGAGCACTGAGGTCTGGAGTCAGAAAGAACTGAGTTCAAATCCTGCCTTAGACACTTACTAGCTGTGTGTCCTTGAATAAGTCACTTAATCTCTGTTTGCCTTAATCCACTGGACAAGGAAATGGGAAACTACTTTGATATCTTTGCCAAGAAAACTCTATTGACAGTATGGGCTATGGGGTCACAAAGAGTCAGATACAACTGAATAACACCTATGAAGTGGAGATTCAGTTTCATATGTGGACCTTTTTTGTATTCTACCATGAATATAGAAATGCTTTTGAATGGGTGTTTAAATTAAGAATTATATGTCTGTCTGTCTATCTATCTATCTATCTGTCTATCTGTCTGTCTGTCTGTCTATCTATCTAAAAATTTTAAATACAGCAAGAGACTAAGAGCAACGTATCAGGTAAGCAGGAAGAAAACCAAGAGAGAGCATCTTTATGAAAACCAAAGAATAGTATCCAGAAAGGGAAGGTTGTTGCCCATGACACATGCTACAGAGAGGTCAAGAAAAAGGAAGATTAAGAAAGACATTAGATTTGGGAACTACAAGGTCATTAGAAAAAATTGGAGAGTGTAATTTCAGTATATTAAATAGAGAAGAAAATACAAGACGTTGTCAGAAAAAATTGGGGCAAGATGGTGGTGGGGAAGGAGGACAGGATAGGTCTCATGTAGAATGTAGGCTTCATGAAGGCAGAGACTGTTCCAATTTTGTCTTTGTATCCCCAGGACCTAGCACCATACTTGACACATAGTAGGCTCTTAATAAGTGTTCACTGACTTGAATTGTTGATTTATTAATTGAAATGGCACTTGAGTTGAATAAATGGATGGATGAATGAATGAGTGAAAGGGGCTCCTCTCTAGCTCTAGCTTACAAAGTTCCTTCCTTACGTTACTAGTTGGAAAAAGGTGATGCTGAATAAAGGAAAATAAGCCCTTAGCCTGAACATCATGTTTTCCTTTCTCTCTCTCTCTCTCTCTCTCTCTCTCTCTCTCTCTCTCTCTCTCTCTCTCTCTCTCTCTCTGTATATATATATATATATATATGTATATATATATATATATATATACATACACATATATATGTGTGTATGTATATATGTATGTATGTGTATAGATGTGTATGTATGTATGTATGTGTGTGTGTATATATATATATAGATATATCTATCTATCTATCTATCTATATATATATCTGTAACTTTCATACAGTTACCCACATTCTCTCACCTACACATATAGAAACTTATTTATATCTATCTATCTAGGTGAGATAATGTGGATAGCTTTATGAAAGTCACATGTAGATATCTATCTCTAATTATCTATTTGGGTGAAAAAATATGGATAATTTTAGGAAAGTCATCACCACTACTAAAAAAATAAATAAACCAAATGTCTCTTGACATTAGGTCCATTATATCTTTGTTCATAAAAAAAACCAAGGTTAAATATAATATTTAGTTTCTGGAATATTTTACTAAATGCATTTTGGATATTGAGTATTCAGTTCAACTAGGCTGTACCTTTTTCTCATCTCATTGGTGTTGCTGTTAATAAATAATCAATTAATATTTAATGGGCAGCAATTACTTTTATGCTAACATCTCTAATGGATCCAAGATTCAATACAATTAAAACCAGGAGAGGAATACTTAGTACTTCTGTTCAAGATTGCATATTAGTTGAATACCCTGCCACATAAGCAGCTACCTATCTAATGGGAGAAAAGGATGACCAAACAGAATTTCAATTTCTCCATCTACAAAATTGAGGTAATTGAGTATCCTGCTTATCATATATTAATAGATAAATATAATTTTATCACTTAAATGACTATAAAACTCAAAGCATTGCGATAGGTACTGGGGATAGAAAGCTGAAAATGACAATCCCTGCCTTTAGGGATCTTATAATTTATAGGTTTATGACATGCACACAAATAAAAGTAGTACAGATAGATTGTGGCAAGGGTTAAGAAGTGATTAAGACAATATGCTCTAGAAAATTTGGAGGAAGGAGAGAAATTACTGAAGGGTTTAGGAAAGACTTCATGGAGAAGAGAGAGAATTCATTGATTACCTGACAAACTTTACATACTTTATATTTGCTGATTTATTAATTCCATGCAAGGAGATGGCCCTAACGGAAATAAAAAGTGGAAAAGATGAGTTCAGGGAATATCTGCTAATATGGTTTGCAATTTTTCAAGTACCAGGAATCTTTTTTCAACATTGGAAAAAATTTGCAGACTCTAAAATTGATGGCAGTGGTATTCATAATGTACATTTTACTGTATCTCAATAAAAGTCAAGCATAAACATGGTACACATATGCATTCTTGCCCCCCACCCCCACTCCTTGAAATAAGTCAATCCCTTCCTACCCCAGGGTTTGCTGTTCACAGTATGAGAACCACTGGACTAGGGCAGAGACTATATAATTAAAATATAACACTAATCATAATATAGTGTTTTAAGATTTGCAAAGTGCTTTTCATACATTATATCATTTGATTCTCATACTAGCCTTATGGGATAGGTACTATTATTATTCTTTTTTACAGATAAAGAAAGTGAGACTGAGAAGAGAGAGACAGAAAGAGAGAGACGGAGAGAAAGAGACACAGACACAGAGAGACACGGAGACAGACTGAGAGGGAAAGAGAGAGAGACAAAGAGACACACAGAGAGACACAGAAAGAGACAGAAAGGAAGGAGAAAAGAAAAGGAAGGAAGGAAGGAAGGAAGGAAGGAAGGAAGGAAGGAAGGAAGGAAGGAAGGAAGGAAGGAAGGAAGGAAAGAGACAGATTGATAGACAGGCAGTTAGAAAAAAGGGACCAACAAAGACTGATACCGAGACATACATACCAAAACACTGCGGTGTAATGGATAAAAGATAAACATCAAATTCAGAACGCTCTGGATTCAATTCCTACTTTTGGATATGAAATGGCTACATTACTATAGACAAACAACTTAACCTTTGAGTCAACTATCTAAGTTTAGATCTTCATGGGAGAAGCGAGCCTCCAGGAGTGAGTTCCCTGTTTCAATAAAATCACAGGAAAATTCTGATACACACACATATACCTATACATGTATATGGTACATATGTACAGGTATGCTATATGTTTATCATTAAATATACATATACCTATAGGCACAGGTGTTTGTATGTGTGTATACATACATAGGCATAAATGTATATATAGATATATACACATACATTTATTCATATAGGAATGGGTGTATATACATACACATGCATATATGTCACAAGAGCAACGGACTTGGAGTCAGGAGACATGCTCAAATACTGCTTTGGTGCCTTACGAGCTGGGAAAATCGCTTAAGCCTCTCAGCCTCATTTTCTTCATATATAAATTGGGAGTAATATCATGGGGCAGCTAGGTGATGCAGTGGTTAGAGTACCAGACCTGGAGTCAGGAAGACTCATCTTTGGGAGTTTACATCTGACATCAGGCACTTACTAGCTGTGTGATCCTGGGCAAGTCACTTAATTCTGTTTGCCTCGGTTTCCTCATCTGTAAACTGAGATGGAGAAAGGAATGGCAAACCACCAAACAATCTCTGCCAAGAAAACCCCAAATGGAGTCATAAAGAGTCAGGCAGGATTGCAAATGACTGAACAAAGACAACAGCAACAAAAACAACAACAACATCACTTGCCTCCCAGGGTTGTTGTGAGGATTAAAAAAAGATGTCTGTAAAGCACTTTTCAAATTGTGAAACATTACATGTCAGATATTATTAATGCAATGCATATTTTGTATGAATATATGTATGTACACATATATGTGCATGTATACACATGTACACAAACATACACAAACAAGGAAGATTCAAAATTATCCATAGCCCAAGTCATAAAATTTGGATGGGTCCAGGTTTCATTTCAGTTGTAAGTAAACTTACTCTCCCTCAGCCTCATTTCTTTTTCGTCTAGCCTGAGGTCATGGGGATACTATATCTATAGATTATGTTCATGGGTATGGATAAAAAAGAGAAAATTATAGCTTCAATATTAAATATTATTAGTTGTTCTCTTCTCCTCCTCCCAGTGGGACATCATTCCAGAGGAAGTAGTTCGGGGAGTATTAAAAGGTATTATAGGCATTTAGAATACTATTGAAGAACATGTTTTTTAAATCAGCATAATAAACATTTATTAAGCACCTACTACACGTCAGGTGGCTCTGGGAATACAAATAAGAAAAAGAAAGGTAGTTCCTTCCCTCAAGGACTTTACCATCTTATGGGTGAAGATAAGATATAAAAACAAGCTGCAAAGGGGTGGGAAGGGCACTGGGGAAATGATAATAATGGAGTCCAAAGAATGCAGGGGAAGGTGCAGGTTGGGAAGGAAGAGTTGTGGGCTTCTGAGCCTTCTTTAAATGGATGCTTTGGGAGGAGTTTTTTCTCTTCCCTACAGTCCTCCAGTCACAGGGGCAACTGCCTGTACTGTTGAAGTGTAAATGTCAAAGTTGATGCAATATCCCTGATATTTGGTAAGTTTCTTGGGGCTAAGCTTTTTTTGGGGGGTGGGGAGGGGTGGGGCAGGGGCAGAGGGAGACGAATCCAAGGAGTACAGAAATCAAAAAGAGACAAGAAGAGGCTTAGCAGATAGAAACAGTCAGGAGAGTAGAGATAGCACAAACATACAGCACGTTATTTTGTCAACAGGTTATGACTTCCATATCATCACTTATGTTTATTACCCACCATCTGTCATAGCCATTTGGAACTCACTCTTGACTTTGACATTTGTGATGTAATAAGAAACTAACTTTTGTAAATCATATCATCTGTTTTCTGTGGGGACTTTGGAATATCTTCTCTGTCTTGTTTCTTTCCATGTGTCTAAAATCTAGATGGTGGACCTAGGCACATGATGTAAAGCAAATTTTCTCAGGCAGAAAGCCGATTTCCTGATTCACTATGTGTGCCTGAGCAAGTCCATACTGAGGAACAAAACACCTGTCAAACGCTCTCCAGTGGATTTAATTATTACATGATATGGCAAACAGCCTTGTAGTTTGCCCAGACCCCTTGGCCAACTTTAACCATTGGGAGTTGGGAGGTAGCACTGAAACTGATGAGTTAAAGGGTTAGCCTCAGGCATCCAACAGAGAAAAGTGAGGCAAGAAGGCTGGCTTATTTATATTATGGGCCAGGCTCTCTTTAAGACATTTGGCTCTCCTTAGTATCAATGTGTTTTTAGGTATTTCAGCTGACAGATACTTGATTTTCAGAGAGAATGCTACTTTGCTTGGGTGATGACAAACCATTCTAGTTTCCTTCTTACTAGCTAATGAAAGTTTAAAGTGCAAGGAAATGAAAAATGTTTATGTCTAAAGCATTGGTTCTCAAAGTATGGTCAATGGACCTCTGGGGATCCCTGAGATGCTTTTCACAGGGTTACTGAAGTCAAAACGTTTTTATAATAAATATTAAGATTTTATTGGCCTATTAATAATATTAAAATTCCACTCAGATTTTCTTCATATACTTCAACCAAAACAACATGTCACAACAGACTAAATGCCAAGGCAGATATGAGAATCTAGATCTTTTCTATTAAGTCAGACATGAGACAATTGCAAACATGTAAAACAATGTCACTCTTCTCACTTAAGTTTTTTTTTTGGTTAGGAAAATATGGCTATTTTTCATAAAAAATACATACTTTATATTAATGTGTAATAAAATTATTATTATTTTGGATTAACTAATAAATACATTGAAATTAATCAGTTTTAACTTCTAATATGGTAAATGTCGAAAAATATAGCCCTCATAAACAAAAACTCTTTGGAGTTCTCAATAAAATTTAAAAGTGTAAAGGGGTCCCAGGATGAAAAAGTTTTGAGAGCTATTGGTCTAAAGAATACCCAAACTGAGAGAAATCTGATTAATAAGATATGAGGTATTTCATATTTTTAGAAAGTTTGATAATCTCAACTCACCCCTCCTGTGTATACACCCAGATATGTGGAATCATAAACACAAATACATCTATTTTAGACATAAATTTTCCCTTTTCTGCCATCATTAAAGAACTAGCTTTTCCACATGAGTAGAATATCTAGATAATTAAAACTTACCTCTTTTAATGCCGAAACTATTTTTTTTAAATTGTAACCATTTTGATGCAAATCTTTCTAAAATTTAGCACAAACTTTCTTGCTTTTTTAAAGAGTGTGCTGACCATAATTTAAGCTTTTTCTGATCTTCCCAGTTGCCAATACCTAGCTACTTTATTATGTATTTATTTCATTTGTGCACACACATACACATATATTTATGTACATATTATCTCCCCTAATATACACATACACATATGTACATGTATGTAGATATGTATATATAAGTTTCTTGAGGCCAGACACTTTCATTTTTGGAATTCTATTCCCAGCACCTACCATACTGCTTGACACATAGGACATGATTAATAAATATTTGTTGGTTCATTGATTCACCAAGGGCAGTAAGGTGCTGTCTTACTGTCTCTTTATCTTTGGTATCAACTTCATAATACCGATTTTGTTATATCATTTCTATTGCAAAGGTCATCTTCTTCAAGCAATGGTTTTTCCCCTTCATTCAGCATCCTCTTTTCTTCCCTCATTATGTAGTCAATATTCAAACTGTGATCTCACTGATTCAGAGGTTTATTTCATAATGAAGTTATAAAATTATCCATGCTTGCCCATCTTGTGATACTCTTATCCCTGTCCTCATAATTTACTGTAGGTCCACCATTCTCCTTATATTCTGAGAGTACCAGTGGAATGTTCTATCTATTTATAATCTTTTTCTCTCACCACACGACCAGACCATCTTCTCTTCCTATCATATAATTCTTTGGTTGCATTTTTTTTACCCTATGCATCTCTCCATTACCCTCAGTGTGATATGAACATAAAATTTACCAGAGACCATGGTATTTCATATCTTGCTGCCTAGGAGCAACATTGATGTAAAGCTAGTCTTGTAAAGATGGGTCTTTGCTTTTGCGGGAAGCTCAGGGTGATTGAAGGAGTGTTGAAATTTCTCAAAGGCAATAAAGTTCACTTTCATTCTGTTAAACATTGTTGTCCATTGGTACTCTCTGTCCCAGCTATACATATTGATGAACAAGTTCTATAGATCATCTTTTCAAATACACACTGGAATCTGGCAACAGATATCTTCCAACCAATTTGTCTTTCATGAATGGTCAGGCCAATCTCCTTTGGATGATTATTTATCTTCCAGTAGACTGTGTAGTGTTCTAGATTTACCCCCCCAAAAAAACCAATTAAGCCAAAACCTTTATTGTTGTCCTTAGCTTTACTGGCCATCCTTATTTTATTTCTAATTTGTGAAATAAAACAAGCATTTCTATAACATAGTAGAATTTAAAAAAAAAAGATGATTGCACATGAAATTGCAAATCTGTGATGTACAACTTGCTATTTCTTTTAAATATATAATAGTTACTATGTAAATTTTTTTCCTTTTTTCTCCCTCCCCCACAGATGGCTACCATTAGACACAAATCTCTCTCTCTCTCTCTCTCTCTCTCTCTCTCTCTCTCTCTCTCTCTCTCTCTCTCTCTCTCTCTATATATATATATATATATATATATATATATATATATATATATGCACACATATGTATATATGTGTGTGTGTGAGTGTGTGTATGAAATCATTCCATACATACTTCTGTTTTATCAGTTCTTTCTCTGGAAGCAGATGGCGTCTTCCTTCATAGGTCTTTTGTAGTTAATTTAGGTATTTGTAATAGTCAAAATGACTTAGTCATTCAAAGTTATTCTTTAAAAAATATTGTGGTTACTGTATACAATATTCTCTGCTGATAATATTCTCACAGTTCTGTGCACTTTCATATGCATCTTCTATTACCTATTCTTGCTCCTATTTTCTTTGCATGTCTTTTCAGAATCTTAAATTGCTTGATGAGTTCTTGTATACCCACATCAGTCTCTTTGGACCACTCCTCTCTTTCCCTGTGAAATAATTTCTCTTTGTGTCTTTAGAATTGCATTCTTGAGAGTTTTCTACCCCTCTGTACCTTATTTTCCCGAAGGAATTTGAGTTTATATTATCCTACCTCTTTTCAACTCATTGAAATCTGCTTTCCCTAATTCTATGGTGCAAGTCAGACTATGCCTGGTTTTACTTTCCTTTGTCATGGATTATAAGATGCAGTGGGCTTTACTCTTCTTAGTATTTATCATTTTCATCCCAATAAACAGTTCTTCCCTCTTTGCAAGGAAATTTATTTTCTTTTGTTGGTTACTACCTTTCTGAAGAGTTCAAACTTACCATCCACACACAGAAGAAACCAGGTGGATAAAGAAAGTCTGTTGTCCCAGCTAGGTGTCACAGTGGATAGAGCACTGGACCTGAATGAAGTCAGGAAGATTCATCTTCATGAGTTCAAAATCTGGCCTCAGACACTTATTAGCTTGCCTCAGTTCCTCATCTGTAAAATGAACTGGAGAAAGAAACACTAAACTACTCCAGTGTCTTTGCCAAGAAAACCCCAAATGGGGTCACAAAGAGTCAGACACAGCTGCAAAAAGAGTTAACAACATAGCATTGTCCCAACTATAACATACAGTTGAATGTGCATCCCATAGAGTGCATTCATTATCATATATATCTTCGGCAGACATTGCAATAGAATGATGAACTGATCCTAACATTGAATAGGAGGAATGTGGAAAGAGAGTGCTTCTGGAAGCTTATTTTAATGGCCTTGAGCTACTGCCTGCAACAAAGGCCCAACCTTTAAAACAAACAAACCATTTTCTGCCACTGATACGGTATGGCTACAAGTCACAAAATTCTAAAATTTTCAGAAAAAAAAGAATTGTTATTCCCTCAAAAGATAATGGGGACTTGTTTGATAGTGATAAGCAAGTGAAAACACATAAATTCTGCAAAAGAATGTTGTACAAAGGAATGGATACTTGGAAAAATAAGACACTCCTAGTCAAGTGTCCTTTCCATTACATTGTACACAAGGAGAAGGGGATGCTTAATTCTATTAGGTATTTTAATTAATCCATTCTCTCACTGATTTGGGTACTCTGATGCCGCAGATTGACACCCATCTATAACTTCTCATCTTATACAGCTTGTATTTATAACCCACCACAAATCCTTCCCAGGGAGTTCACCCAATTTTCTGGAAGCCTTCCCCTACGACTAGGTACTTGAACAGTATATAGGTACCAGAGCAACCTACAGACCAAGTATCTATTATCTTTTGCTCTCTCTACTTGACAGGCTCACCTGCTTTTCCAATCATATATCTCAGGTAATAGCTTTTATCACTAAGGATCATAGATTGGGATCTGGAAAGGACCACAGGGATCCTCTCATTTACAGATGAGGAAACTGAAATCCAGAAAGGTTAAGAATCTTATTCATAGTCACACAGGTAGGTAGTAAACCTCAGAAGTGGAATTTGAACTGAAGTACTCAGAGCTAGTGCTCCTTCTCCTGTCCCATAATGCCTCTTGTTGGTGATATTCTGAAGTCTACTTGCTCCCACTATGTGTCTCTCTATTGACTTTTGGGTCTTTCACAATTTTGATTCTTTGGAAATCATGCTCCTATATAATGATCAGAAGTATATAGTGTTAAAAGGATAAGGTTTGGCTTGAGGAAATAGCTTGGGGTCACTGAAAGTACTGGATCTTTTTCAGAAAAACAAAACTTCAGAATCCTTTTGGAATTAAATTCTCTTTTATACTCATTACACAATACCCTATGTTTGCCTTTTGGAACCTTTACAGAACAATAGAGATGGAAAGTCCACAGAATATTTTGGAACTCTTCATCGAAGCCTAAATATATTTTAAGGTTATCTACCTTATTAGCCATTAGAGGGAGAGGGATGGTGTTATCACCAATCCCTTACCCTGTACAGGTCTTGCTTTAAAAAAGGCAGCTGACAGGCAGGCTCTATTTGTTTGCTGGTCCTGGAAGAGGAATGTAGATGCTCTGTGGTACATTCCTTCTGTACTCCCTCCCTTCGGTTAAACATCCTGGATCTGGCAGGCCCAGAAAGCAAGGGACAAAAGGGACACCAAAACTGTCTGAACTGTGAATTTTCCAGTTCTTGTTGCTCCTTATCTTTTATCCTCTGCTTAAGGCAATGTAGGGGAAAAAAAAATTCTTTCACACTCCTCACTAGTTATTGGAAGATGTCAAATGAGGGGTTAAATTGGGGGGTGGGCTTTTTCTCTTCCCCCCCTGTTTTTTTTAAGTTTGGCTGTAGGTCCTTCTGCCTGCAGGCCAAAGTTACATTAGCAGTTGGAAATTGGATAACGACAGCACAATGACAAATCCAGGTTGCTTGCAATAAGGTGCTAATCCCTTTGCTTTAATATCGGAGCAGCGTGTAATGATGTTTGGACATCACTCCAGTTTACTGACGACCCCACTGGGGCCGGCAATAGAACCTTACAACTGTCTAACAAGGTGTCAGGTGACTCCCGTCGTCACAGCAACGGACACTGGAATCTAATCTTCCCTCCATCCCTTCCAGCACCCAATAACGCCTAGATTATATAAGTGGCCCATCATTGCTTGGTAACTCGAATCAATTAACGTTAATTCGCACAATGCTATGATGTATTGTGATCACTTTCATTTCAGGGAAGGGGGAGAAATTGCTATAAGTCACCTAAAATGAGGTTGTCTGTGGTGCTGAGGTATTAATTGGGTGTCCATATTAAATGGAAAAGGAGCACCATAGTGAAGGGAAAGTGGATGAGTGACTCTCCTGGCTGCTATTGACCTATCAGAAGAAGACAGTGCCCTTTTCCTTTGCTTTTATCTATTACAGTTTTCCCTATTGCGTGTCAAGTTGATGTATTATAAAAAATTCATTTGGTGACCTTTCACCCCCTTAGCAGATTAAACAATTTCACTTGGATGGCATCATTAACAGGACCCTGCATTTAATGATGATTTCTCTAAAAGGCCACGGAGATTCGATTTTAAGCTAACAGATTTATTGCACTATTATAACATATCGTAAAAAACTGTACCACCTACGGTCTGGTTTTAGGATAGAAACTGCTTAAGAGTTTATGTGGAGCTTAAAGTGGTATTACCTAGGGATATGCTGTAGCAGCAAGTCTCTGACCTCCAGTGAGATGCTGTTTACATTTAATAAGAGATGTTTGCTCACAATAAACTTAAAAGTGTGTCAGGAAAGGGGCTTTTAGCTAGTGCTCAGACATTTTTTCCCAGCTACTGGGTCTCTTGGTATCACTGATGATATGTCAGACTCTATGAAGGGGGGTTGTCAGATTTTCCTATCCTGATGGTTCCCTCTTACTTGCAGCTCTTCAGGGAAAGTATGCAAGGATTAGGTTAGGGGCAGAATTCAAACTGCAAAATGAATTTAGAATCTCCCAGCAGCCTGGGACTCATAGCAGAGAAAGTACAGTCAAGAGTAGAGATTGAGGAAACTAGGAGCAATGGTGATTATGGCTTACACTTTAACCTGGTTCATATTGGTTAATTAAAACAGAAAGCTGGCTTACCTACTTACCCTAAATATACTAATGAATGACAATTAGGACCAGTCTATGTAGCAGTATGATATTATGTTCAGTAGGATTCCCAGCCTGTATATAAAAATCAATAGGTAGCCCTCATAACCTTTTCTGCTAGATAGATCTCCAATCCAAGTATCACGACCATAACATATTCTACTCCAATTCCTTCCCTCTCCCGAACTTCCTTTCCTCTCCAGTTTACCTTTGGGAAAGGGAGAAAATTGACAGAAGCAAGCCCTTCTGCTCTGGGATTTAGTTGTCAGTACAGTACTTATCGTACTACCTCCGCTTACCTTTTAAGAAACTCAGATTTCTCCCCTCCTAGTCTCAGAGCTTTGGAGAAATGAAAATCTGCTCTTCCACACAAAATACTGAGGATCCTTAGTATATAGTAAGTGAATGATCATACCATTCACATCATTTCTTCTGGTTTATTTGTGTTTGGGAACAGTGTTCATTTTTAAGATCATAGCCTTATAAAAGCTATAACCTTTAGGCCCAGCTTTTTTGAGGTTTAATATGAAAGGGGCAACTTTAGCAATTAGAAATTCCTGAGTAATTCTTTTTTTATGCATATATTTATCCAGTTATTCATTAATTCAGTGAATTTTTTTTAAGTTTTATATTTAGACCATTTTGCTAAATACTGGAGGTGATACAAAGATGAGTTAGAGATGATCCTTACCCTCATGGAACTTCCCACCAAATATTAATAACATTAAAAATATGAAAATATTAATAATAATTCACATTTCTTTGGGGCTCTAAGGTTTACTAAATGCTCTGTTCCATTTTATCATTCCATTTATGCCAGTGGTTAATAAACTTCAGCTAGGTTCTCCCCAATGTGTGAGTAATTTCCTAGTACTAAGTAAATCAGTTCATTCATTAATTTATTCATTTCCTTATTCATTAGCCAACAAACATATATTGAATGTCCCTCACATGCAAAGCACTATGCTGGGTGCTAGGATGTGGGTAAAGGTGGAGGTGTATATTTACCTGGCTCTGTGTCTTTGTGCTTGTCGAGTTGAGCATGCCTATAGTTCTTTTCCTTCCTTTTTCTTTCCCATTATTAGCTATTGAATACTTGCTTTCAGAGCCCAGCATAAGTGCAGCTTTTTCTATGAAGCCTTCTCTTATCCCTCCATATTCTTCCCTCTTTCCCCCCTTCCCAATCTCTCCTTTCTTGTATCTCTCAGAGTATTTGGTACCTCTTTCTTCATTCAGATTGTAAGCCTCAGAGAGAAGGCACTTTGTCTTTTTTTTTTTTTATCTTTGTGTGACCTAGCGTCTGGCATATTGTATGTTTTAAACAAATATGTATTAAATGTAAGACATAGTCCTTTCCACCAAGAAGTGTGCAATCCTGAGATTCTGATTTTGTCCCTCTGTAGGAAGATTCTCTTCCAATAAATAGCAGCAGTGATAACTGATATTGGTCAGCAAAGTTTACAGAATCTATCAATCTATCAATCCATAGTTCTTTTTTTATAGTTGTTATTTATTTTTAAAATTTATCTAGGCTATTTTTTTTACTAAGTCTAAGAGATTCTATTGAGAAAAATACCAGTGATACTAGTTCAAGTTCACTGTCCTTTGTTCTGCTCAACCTTCAGACAAATTTTAATTTCTAAATTAGTGACATATATGCATAGTAAAGAGGATAGTGATTTCAGCAAAATTTGTTATCTCATGAATGCTTCTCTCCCCCTTTTTTTCCCTTTGTTTCCTCGATGGGAAAGAAACTCAAGCAGTCTCGATACTGGTGGTGTGGTATATAAACGACCATATACCCTTTCAATCCAAGTTCAGCCATCCAATGGAGAAGTGGGAATAGAGCTTCCAGTGCAACCACTCCTTGTTTTTCTGGATAAACAGGTAACCTTTTCTATAGGTGACTACCTTCTGAGGTTGGCAGCAAACATGCTGATTAACAGAGCAGCTCATTTAATTCTTTTTGTGTCTTACACTTCCGCATCAGTACAGGAACACATTTAGTGGATGCTTACCTTCTGAGCCCAAGGTGCTGCCTTTGTCTTTTGCATTTCTTAACTCCTTTCTCTGGTTAACTTTCAATTCCACATTTTTGCTTTCCAGCAGTCACCAAAAGACTGAAGAAACAACAATCTCAATGTGTTTGCTTTATGAGCAAGGGACAAACAAGGTAGTTTTGACCCTCCTCACAGTGAGCTTCCTACCTGTTCCACAAACAAGACACTCCATATCTTGGCTCGGGATATGTTCTCTGGCTGTCTCCCATACCTGGAATTCAGTTTCTCCTCACCTCTGCCGGTTGACTTCTCTGGCTTCCTCACCAGAGATGTTGACAAAGTGTATTTGATCATTTAGAACAGTTTATGAATACATGCACACATATATTTGTTCTAAGTGTCATTTTCATTAGTGTTTTTCCCCTTTTCTTTAAAATCACAAATGATGAGCTCTTCTAATTCCATTGGTAGCACCATGCCCCTTTTCTATTTCCTCCTTTCTCATCTCTCCTAGAACAATGAAAAAAAAATCTGCACTAATGAAATCACCTCTTCTTGCCCTTGAAAAAGCAAACAAGCACCCTTCCTATCTGGTTACAGTGAGCAGAAGGCAAGATGGCTGAGATAGACATCATAGATCTCCAGCTGGAAGGAACCAAAGAGGCCTAATTTAACCCCCTCATTTGACAGCTGATAAAGCTTAGGTCCAGAAATTTAAGTGACTTGCCCATAGTCACATTGGTAATTATCCAGAGGAAAGATATAATATTATACAATCCCATGCTGCCTCACTTCCTCTCCAGATTCCTTCCTCATTCCCTCATTCATTCTAATCGGCATACGAGGTGCTTATCTCTCACAAAACCTACTTTCTCCTGCTCCTTCTGATCATTCACCTTTCTCTTGAACTCTTCCAAATTACTTCCCCTCTAAAACAATCCATTCTCTTCCTCCCCCCAAAATCAGTTTTTTATGATGTGTATTAAATACTTGCTCGAGATTTTAGAGATCTGTGATTTTTGCCATGTTGGGTATTCCTCTTCCCTCCACTGACAGTGACCCTTCTATGACTTAGTAGACCATCATGAAGCAGACTACAGCTAAATATAGATTACTCTACAATCAACTTAGTCTTGAACCTATCTAAACCTAGACAGATTCATCCTTAGATGGCACAAAGGGTCCATTAATGCACCTGTACTTTTGTTTTCCAACTTGCTAGGATCTTTGAGGACTTAAATTCTCTTGGCAAGACCTTTGCGACTCCAGGGTCATCTCTATAGCACAATGAGGCACTGAGATAGAACATTAGTAGAGGGAAGGAAAACAAGCATTTATTAAGCCCTACTACGTGCCAGCTACTGTGCAAGGCACTTAAAAAAATTTTATGTCATTTGATCCTCACAACAATCCTGGGAGATAGGTGTTATTATTATGCACATTTTATATTTGAGGAAATTGGGGCAGAGGTTAAGTGGCTTGCCCAGGGTCACATGAGTAGTAAGTGTCTGAAGCCAGATTTGAACTCAGGTCTTCCTGACTTCATACTCAGTGCTCTATCCACTTTAACACCTTGCTACCTAACAATAATATGTTGCATTTATATAGCACTTTGAGGTTTGCAAAGCACTTTACACAGAGGTTACAGTAAACACAAAAACGAAAACATGTATGACATTGAAGGAAGCAGCACGGTATGATGGAAGGATGCCTAGCTCTGAAATTAGAGGACTTTGCTTCAAACTTGCCTCTGGTGCTTCTTACATATGTGACCTGTGTCATATCAACTCCTTGGCCTCATTTTCTGTGTCTGTAAAGTGAGGTATTGGACTAGATAGATGGGCCTCTGAAGTCTCCTTCAACTCCATCTATGATCCTATATTTGGTTGGTGTCCTGGAAAATAAATGTTTCAAAATCCTTTCATAGTCTCTCCCCAGATCTCTTCTAAACTCTTTTCATTTTCCTTTCTAGGGATGGGTAGTAGAATCATTAGGACCTCCCTCAGAGCCTTGGATTGTGGCTGTTTCTCTGGAGGGGGCATCAGAAACTGTATTGAAAGGTATGGCATTGCTTGTATAGATCTGTAGTTTGTACATCTTTTTTAAAAATTGTCTTACCTGCATGTGGTGTTACCCACATATAGTTTCTCTTGCTGAGAAAGGGAGGGAGGGTAAAGCTGGTGGATTTTTCACCTTGGGAGTTCTGAGCTACAACAGGGCTAAAGTTCCTATATTAAGTCTGACGCCAGCATGGTGAGTTCATGGGAATGAGGATAAAGGGTAGGGCACCAGCCTGCTTAAGGAAAAGCAAACTGGTCCATGTCAAAAAAGAGCAATTTAAAACTTCCATGTAAATCAGCTCTAGGATTAGGCTTGTGAGTGGCTACTAACAGCCTAGGCAAAATGGGGAGACTCAGATGAAAGACTGACAGAGAGACAGAGAAATAAAGGAAGGAAGGAAGAGAGAGAGAAGGAGAGAGGGAAAGAGGGAGGGAAGGAGGAAGGGAAGAAGGAGGGAAGAGAGAGAAGGAAGGGAGGAAGGAAGGAAGAAAGGAAGGAAGGAAGGAAGGAAGGAAGGAAGGAAGGAAGGAAGGAAGGAAGGAAGGAAGGAAGGAAGGAAGGGAGAGGAGAAGAAAAATCCACTTTCTCCCTTAAATGGTTAGGAAAAAGTTTTGAGGGTATTCTTATAACTCTCAATTTATCTTTGGTCACAAAGAATTATGATTAGAGAGGTCAAAGACAAAGAGAAAGGTCTCATACATACAAAATAATTATAGCAGTACTTGAGCAAGAAACTAGAACCAAAATGGGTGCCCATCAGTTGAAGAAAGACTAAAATTTTTTTTGACATTTTAATTCAATAGAACATTATTTAAAACAGAAAAAAAAATATGAAGAATTCAAAGAGAAAAAAAATTACTTGGGAAGACTTGTGTGAGTTGATGTAAAACTAAGAAAGCAATTTACTCAATGACCACAATAATGCAAAGGAAAACAACACTAAAATACATGCACTCCAGAGGATGAATGATGAAACATAGCCTTTTCCTCCTCAAAGCTACTAAAATATTTTTCTGAATTGCAAGTCTGATCATGTTACTCCCCCACCCCCAACTCAACAAACTCTGGCTCCCTATTGCCTCCAGGGTCAAATACAAAATGCTCTGTTTGGCATGCAAAGCCCTTTATAACCAAGCCCTCCCCTGCCTTTCCAGTCTTCTTACACCTTCCTCCCCATCATATATGCACTCTTTGATCCAGTGACGCTGGCTTCCAACCTGTTCCACAAACAAGAGACTCCACGTCTTGGCTCAGGATGTGTTCTCTGGCCTTCTCCCATGCCTGGAATTCAATTTCTCCTCACCTCTGCCTGTTGACTTCTCTGGCTTCCTCTGAGTCCCAAATAAAATCCCATCTTTTATAGTCAGTCTTTCCCAACCCTTTTTAATTCTGGTGCTTCCCCTCTTTTAATAATTTCCTACTTATCCTGTATATAGCTTGCTTTCTATTTGTTTGTTTACGTGTGCCTCTCTTCTCCATTAGATTGTAAAACCTTTGAGGATAGGGGCTATTTTGCCTCTTTTGGTATTCCTAGTGATTAGCACAGTGTAGAACATAGTAGGCACTGAATAAATGTTTGATGATTGATTTATAGCCTGACTGACATTAGATAGATTATGAACTACAGATTTCCCATGAGGCATACTCTGTTAGACTTGGTTCATATGTCAGTTTGTTGTCCTGAAGTATATATCTTTGTTTTAACAGAGGAATTTATTGAAGTTTGGTATTAGGAAATGAAAGGCAGCTCAGTGAGCAATGGATAGTGTCAGGCATAGAATCAGGTAGCCTCAGACACTCACTAGCTATGTGACCCTGAGCAAGTGTCACTTAACCCTGTTTGCCTCAGTTTCCTCAACTGTAAAATGACCTGGAGAAGGAAATGACAAACTATTCTAGTATCTTTGCCAAGAAAACCCCAAAAAGGGTTACAAATAGTCAGACATGACTGAACAACAATAACAAATTAGGAAATGACAATGACATAATTCTCTTCTTTTAAAGCATTAACAAAACATTTTGGAGCCTTAGAAGTATTTTACACAGTAGCTCATCACTGCGTCAGAACTATATAGTCTTGTTGGCTAAATCATGGATCGGAAACACTGAAGCCTTGAGTTTTAATCCTCTTTATGCTATTGGTTTGCTGTAACGAGCAAGTCACTTTACCTTAATCATTTTCTTCACCTAATCAATGCTGATAACACTATTTATAACATCTCATTTGGTAATGGAGAGCTTTGATTAAAATAAGATAATATGTTTGTGATTTAAGTGTACTCAGGAGGAAGAGAATGCAGGGACCCAAGCAACATTTCTTTACCATCCAACCTAAGGGCTTTCCCTTATCATGTATGCTTCCTGCAGAATGATGACCAGTAATTGTAATTGCCTAGAGAAACTGAGTAGCTTAATTCCACTGGCTGAGGTAGTTGAGGTGTGGAATGTGAATAAAACCACTTAAGAGACTAATATTCTGAAGAATAGAAACAGGGATCTCTCTTAGCAGCACACTTCAAAAAGTGCCTCAAAACAACAACCAAAAATAA
The DNA here is from genome assembly GCF_003287225.1 of Phascolarctos cinereus. Taxonomy (NCBI): domain Eukaryota; kingdom Metazoa; phylum Chordata; class Mammalia; order Diprotodontia; family Phascolarctidae; genus Phascolarctos; species Phascolarctos cinereus. The sequence continues at coordinate 218,835,911 of NW_027555958.1, forward strand.
AACCGCAAAACAAAAAAACCTTACAGTTCACTACTGAGATACTAGAAAGAAGAAACTCAGTACATACATTTTATCTTGCATATGAATTCTTGAATTCTGCTGGGTTCATGCTATTTTGTGGAAGAAAAGTTTACATAGTTCTTTTAAATATACACACTTGCTAATATTGGTTCAGGTGTGATCTCTGAATTAAAAACTGCTGCAGAATCTGGATGTAATCCTGAGATTATAAACACGTGTTTCCTTTTTTGTGGCTAAAAAGGAAAAAAAAAAAGAATAGCATTCTATATGCATGAATTAAAGTGTAATGAGCCATTGTTGATATAACGTTCCTAAACAATGATGGGAAGGAACAGGGAAACCCTATATTATAAATTTGAACCTTTTAATTTCCCTTTATTTTAGAAAAATTGGCTCTTTGCATACAACTTTTTTTTTTATGTTATGGTGATCCTGCCTTCTATAGAACAGGTGTCAGTAGAATGAAAGATAGGCCCAATACTAATCATGTAAAACTTTTAATAGGGGTAGCCAGGTGGTGCAGTGGGGTTTAGAGTCAGGAAGACTTATCTTCCTGAGTTCAAAAGTGGCCTCAGACACTTGTAAGTAAACAAGCTGTGTGACCCTAGGCAAATCACTTTACCCTGTTTGCCTCAGTTTCCTCATCTGTAAAATGAGCTGGAGAAGGAAATGGCAAACCAATACAGTATCTTTGCCTAGAAAGTCTCAAATGGGGGCACAAAGAGTCAGACATGATTTAACAACACATAATAACAGTTGTGACTAATAATTATATTTCTGCAAAGTAATCCTGCTCAGATATGGAGATGTTTTCAGAGCCAAGATAGTTGGTCCTGACTCCAGGTTAGGCAGGTTATGTGTAATCCCGTCTTAAAGAGGCACCAGTTCTCCTATTTTTCTAACTTGTCCTGTCTCCTTATTGTATTCCTATTCTTCGATTCCACCCCTGGCTGTACTCTCAGTGCTGGTAAGTGAACCCTTTGCCTTATCTTCCAGAGAACCAAGCTTCCAGATCACTTCCTGCAATCTCCTTGCCATTCCATTTTCCAACACGTCTTGTCTCCTCCATTAGAATGAAAGCTGTTTCAGGCTGGGTACTGCCCTGTGTTCTTTTATTGTCTCCCTAGTACTTATCACAGTGTCCGACACATAGTAATTTTTTTAATGCTTTTCCTGCCTAGCATCAAAAAGTGATATTAGATAAATACATCTAAAATGTATAAAGAACTTTGTCAAATCTACAAGAACATGAGTCATAAATGGTCAAAGGATATGAGTAGGCAGTTTTCCAGTGAAGAAATCAAAACAATTTATAGTCATATTAAAAATGTTCTAAATCATTATTGGTTAGAGAAATGCAGATTAAAACAACCTTCGATATCATTTTACACCTACCAGATTGGCTAAAATGATAGAAGGGGAAAGTGACAAATGTTGGAGAGAATATGGAAAGATTAGGACACATTCATTATTTGCGAAATTGTGGACTGATGCAACCATTTTGGAGAGCAATCTGGAATTATAGGCAAAGAGCTACTAAACCTTGTATACCCTTTGATCCAACAATACCACTACTTGGTCTATGTCCAAAAATAATTAGGAAAAAAGGTAAAGAACTTGTATGTTCTAAAATGTTTGTAGCAGCTCTCTTTGTGGTGGCAAAGAACTAGAAATCACAGGGATGCCCATCAATTGGGGAATGTCTTAACAAGTGGTTGTACATGATGGTGAAAGAATATTACTATGCTATAAGAAATGATGAGCTTGATGATTTTAGAGAAAATGTGGAAAGACTTTCACGAAATAATGAAGAACAAAATGAGCAGAACCCAAGAGAACATCGTGTACACTAACAGCCTTATTGTTTTAAGATCAACTTTGAGCAAATAAATTATTTTGTTTATTATAAAAACCCAAATTAATTATAAAGGACATGCGAAGACACTATCTGCATGCAGAGAAAGAACTGATAAATAGAAGTATAATAGAATAACTGTATACATATATGCCTATTTGTGTCTAATGGTAGCCATCTCTAGGGCAGGGAAGTGGAAGAGAAGAAAAAAAAGAAATTTACAAAAGAATTTTACTGCATATTTGAAAGTAATCACAAATTGTACATCATAGATTTGCAGTTTCATGTGTAATTATCTTTTTTTATTTTATTATGTTACAGAAATGCTTATTTTATTCCATAAACTAAAAAGAAAAGAAAAAGAATTAAGTGACTATCTAACACATATCTTCTAATAGATTTCAATTTTTTGTGTGTGTGTTTATCACAGATCAAGGACACTTCAAAATTGCATCACTAATAGAACCAAGTCAGTGTTGACATTTCATTTGACCTTTATATTTTTCTAAAATTGGGCCAGGCTAGTCTGCCCCATCAAAGATAGACGTGTCTGTCTTTGAAACATTCCAAATATGGGTTATAATATAACAACTATAACTTGCTTATATAAACTGACCTGATTTCTTTTAGGCCCTATGCCTTTGATCTTCCTCATGGCTGTTTTAATATATATGAAATGTTATCTTGTATAGGATGAAGGCAATCTTAGATATAATAAATGTCTTATTTTTTTTTTCTGCAAGTAGGTTGATATTTATGCCAAAATAGTCATTGCATGATGTGTTTCAAGTATATGCTTCGTCAAAAGAGGTTGTCATCAATTCTTAATTATTTTGGAGCGGTAGAGAGAGCTTCAGGACTGGAGTCAGGAAGACCTGACTTCAAATTCAACTTCAGACACCTGCTAGCTATATGACCTAAGGAAGACACTTAACCTCTGTTTGCCTCAGTTTCTTCTATGTTTATCATGAAATGGCCATTGCATTACATGTTTCAAGTATGTGCTTCATCAAAATAGGTTGCCATCAGTTCTTAATCATATGGCACAGTGGATAGAGCACAGGGCCTGGAGTCAGAAAGACCTGAGTTCAAATTCAGCCTCAGATACTTGTTAGCTGTGTGAGCTGGGAAAGTCACTTAACAATCTCACTTTGCCTCAGTTTCCTGATGTATAAAATGGGGATGATAATAGCACCTATTTCCCAGGGTTGTTGTGAGGAGCAAATGAAATAATAACTGGGCAGCTAGGTGGTGTAGTGGATAGAGCCCTGGGCTAAAAGTCAGGAAGAATCATTTTCCTGAGTTCAAATCTGGCCTCAGACACTTATTCTGTGTCTGAGCTCTGTGACCCTGGGCAAGTCACTTCTCCCTGTTTGCCTCAGTTTCCTCATCTCTAAAAATGATCTGGAGAAGGAAATGGCAAATCACTCCAGTATCTTTGATAAGAAAACCTCAAATGAGTCATAGAGAGTTAGACGTGACTGAAAACAACTGATCAACAACACTTAGCATAACACCTGGTATATAGTGGGTGTTATATAAATGTTACCTATTTTATTATGTTTTTATTAATAAGTAAGAAATGTGGGAGGGTGCTATAATAGTTTGAATGTAAGTAGGCCTCATCCTGTTCAGTTATAGGAAGTATTCCCAGGTTTTTTCTTCTAATTAGTCATCAAAGTAGAGGTTTGGATATTGCTTCATTTATACCCTTTGCCTCTTTGCAGAACCATTCCTAGTCATAGTATCTAGGGTTGAAAGATTTCCTTAGAAATCATCTAGTCCAAACTTCACATTTTATAGAAAAGAAACTGAGGGCCACAAACATTAAATGACTTAGCCAGGATCACACAGGTGGTAAGTAGTAGAGCTGGAATTTAAACCCTGCTCCTCTCCTCCTCCAAAAATTCTTCTGGGGAGGCTCTGGCCTAAAGGTCCTTGTTTATGTATTCCATTTTTTTCAACCCTTCTGACCAGAAAGTCTAACCCAGGGGTGGAGAACCCGCAGCCTTGAGACAACATGTGGTCTCATATCTTCAGATTGCCTTATAATTCCCTTGTCTTTTTAACATACTTCTTATTGACCCAAGTTACCTTTCTAGTTTTTCCTTGAAAGATGTTTTCTAATCCTTTTTTTTTCATGATCCTTCTGCAATCTTCATTGCACTTCTCTGGGCCCTCTCCTGGATCTGTTTGCAAAACTCATAACTGTCACTCAGTTTAAAAAAGCAAACAAACAAAAAAACCCTTAATGAATACTGTGTTTGCAGAGGATTATTCCATGATTCCTTTATGCTATGCTGCTATTTGCAGTCCTTAGATAGATGCTTGCTTTTGTGAAAATAATACCTGCAGTACTGACATATTTAGAGTCTGGTGAACCTGTCCCTTTAGGCTGTTTTTCTCTACCCAGTTCACAATGTAGCTTTCCTTTTACTTGGCCAACATATCTTGAAGAGTATTGCCTAATTACCTCGTGGTCAAGATAGAGTGCTTTGTTTCTCCAGTTCTATTCATGGAAATTTCTGGAAGTTCACTTTTAGCAGGAATTAAAGCACAGGCAAGATTGGGAAGGACTTTAAATTCAAGAAGCATCTATGCAGTGTTGGAAAGTCAGCTCAGCAAATATTTCCTAAGTGCCTATAATGTGGAAGGCACTGCGCTAGAAGTTGGAAATTTAAAGACAAATGAGTGAGTCCCTGCCCTCAAAGAGTTTATTTTCTTTTTTTTTTAAATTCAGAATTTACATTCTTCTGGGCCCTGGAGATCATTGGATTTGGAGTCAGAAGATTTGGGTTTGAATCCTGGCTGTATTACTTATTACCTCTATGATCTCAGCCAGGGCCTGCAGCCTCTGACAAAAGAAGCTTGAGATAGTGCCCCTTCCATCCTGGGAGCAGAGCTCAAATTTAAAAGAAAAGAAAAAGGCCAAAAAAGATGAGCAAAAAGCAACCAAAAAAAGGATATCTTGGTGGACCACCATTTCCTTCATCTGTAAAACAAGGATGCTGTCTTGCTAGACCTTTTCCTTCACTTGTAAAATGAAGATATTAGGCTAGAAAATCTCCAAGGGGTTCCCTTCCAGATCTAAACCATATATTGTATCTTATCTAGAGATCATTATGAGATCCTTTCCCCTTGTGTCTCATCAGTATTACACCAAAACTCTGCTGGGATTTCTTAGGGCAGCTAAGTGGCACAACGGGTAGTGCACTGGGCCTGGAGTCAGGAAGACCTAGTTCAAATCTGGCCTCAAACACTTACTAGATATATGACCCTAGAAAAGTCACTTAACCCTGTTTGCCTCAGTTTCTTCATCTGTAAAATAAGCTGGAGAAGGCAACAGCAAACCACTCCATTATCTTTGCCAAAAAAAAAAAAACCAACCAAACAGGGTCACAAAAAAGTCAGACACAATTGAAAAATGACTGAACAACAAAAAGATTTCCCAGATTTCTTTTTAAAAAGAAAGATTCCAAATTCCATATATCTTCCTTCCTTTATTTATTTATTCACTTATTTATTTACTTTATTTACTCATTTATTCATCTCTTTATTCATCTATTCATTCACCTATTTATCTACTTATTTGTTTATTTATTTTACTTCAGTCCCACTTAAGTAGGGATAGAAACTAGGGAAACTCCCAGAGGAGGAGACAAACTCTACTAATATAGCTTGGCACCTTCTCTGAAACTTACAGTTTAAGAAAGTTGTCTCAAGGAAGAGATTAAGTGACCTGCCCAGGGTCAGAGAGGCATTATATTTCAGAGGCAGAATTTGAATACAGGTCTTCCTGGATAGGAGACCAGCTCTCTCTCAACTTGGCCATGCTTCCTCTGAAGTCGTCATCATCAATATTTTTCAGCTGTCTATTTTTACCCTGCGTCTAGCCTAAATTGTCTGTGCTGCATTTCTTTTGCCCTGATCTCAGCAGAAACTGGAACTAGCTATAGTCTATGTCTGATAGACAATATCACATCATCTACTCAGACTTACTTCAGGCCCTTCCTGGTGAACTAACCCAATGCTTTTGACATTTAGTTACAGGTCCCATCACTTTATGGAAGAAAAACATTCAGAGTAATTGAAAAAAAAAACCATATTTAATTATGCAGTTCTCTGATAGTGTGTGTATATAAGAGCTACTGAGGAGATGTCCCAGGGACTCATAGTCTGCTCAGAGAAACATTGAGGTAGCAGGTAGAAACATCTTCCTGGTAGTCAGGCAGTTAATCAGTCTCAGTCCTCCTTCAAGCCCATTTCCATGCCATCCCAAGCTCCCCCACTCAGCTCATTGTTTACTTCCATTTTTATAGAGGAGCCTGTCAACAGCATTTGTATATTTTATAATTGCAATTCCAAGGATATGATGAACCCTGGAGTAATGTACTGTACTTTGTAGCAACTGTCTCAGCTTTTGGGCACATATGCTTCAAATTTGAGAATATCATAGATACATAGAGAGAGAAAGGGGATCTTCTCAGAGATCTCTGAGGCAAGCTGGTATTTAACACAAAAGCACACCCATTTGGAGCTAAAGCACTTTCCATTAGGCAGTTTGGCTGCTGTTCTATGAGGCAGACTCACTGTGCTCGACGGACACATTGCGATTAAATGCTGTTTTGTATTCCTCCAAAGACGAGCACAATAAGGACGTTTGTCAAAGGAAAAACTGCAGCAAATGATTGCATGTTGAACATCTGTACTCTGTGGTTCATTGTTTGTAAGAGTTTATTGACCATAATTTTGATGCATATAGGTTTTAAAGAGTATAAACTGCATTTGTCTTGAGCAGCCATCATTTATTTGAGTCTTGGCTTATTTATTTCCATTTTCTGGGCTTTTTATTTATTTTAAGGCTCAGAGGATATAAAGTAAAATATGTTTCCCAAAAAGGAAGTTTTAGTTAGCTTGGCAAAATTGATGAGAAAATGCAATATTTTTCTAAAAAGAATGATGCTATTGAATTGAAAAATGTAGCACTAGACACGCTATATCTTTATAGCACCTTTCAGCCATATAGATCTCAAACCAATTTATAAACTTTAAGAACTATACTCACCGAATCAAATATATAGCTACTTCTGGAGTACAATGACACTAGTCATTAGAAGAACCTCAGAGGCAGGGTAATCAGGAGAATAATTAATAACTATGTGACTGTGATTCTAAATTTGGTGCCATATATAAGTTATCATCCTCTTAGGGCGCTTTGGATAGAAGGTTCACTGTTTATCTTTAATTAATGCGTTTTTGTTATCTTTTGTTTTTACATCAAAATAATCGCCTTTTACCCCTTCCACCATCCAATTTGCTGTCCCTTATTATGAAAACAAGAAATCAGGAAAACCAACAGACTACATCTGACAGTATATATGCCATAATTTACAGCCATAGTCTCTGCCCCTCTACTGAGAGGAGGGAAGTCTATTTCATTACCATCAGTGCTCTGGAAACTGAATTTTGTTATTACCACTAATCATAAATCAAGCACTTTGTAATATTTTTGTGTATATTAATGAACTTATTATGTATGTTGTTCTTCTGATTCTACTTGCTTTATTCTGCATCAGTTCATACATCTTCCTCTGAATATTCCTCTGAATTCTTCATATTCATCACTTCTTATTAGGATGTAAGTATTCCATTACAAGCATATACCACAATTTGGTCAGCCATTCATTCAACCGGCCGCCCACCTTTTTTCCTCTAGGAGTGCTGTTACTAATATTTTCAGATGTGTAGACAGCTCTAATAGTACAGTAGATAGAGCACCAAGCTTGAAGTCAGGAAGACCTGTGTTCAAATCCTACCTCAGACACTAACTAGCTATATGACCCTGTATGATTTTTCAATGTTCACATCTGTGAAAAGGGGATAACCATAGCACCTATCTCACAGGATTGTTGTGAGGATGAAATAAAATAACATGTAAAGTACTTGGCAGATCTTAAAGCACTGTATAAATGCTAGCTATTTTTTTTTAATATGGGGATTTTCTCTTAGCCTTTAACCTCCTTTGGGTTTATGTTCAGTAGTAGGATCACTGTATCAAAGAGTATGAAATAGTTTAGTCACTTACATGACTCCAAATTGCTTTTTAGATTGGTTAGATCAATTGGCAGCTCTAGAGATAGTGTGATCATGTGTCTATTTCTTCACGGCCCTTTCAATGTTAACTATTTTCAGGCTTACTGTTTAGAAATTCACATCTGTTATATGCCTACTATTCCATATGGGAAAAACCAAAGTGGAGGTCACTGAAGTTACTTTTTCAGGGTGATCTGGTTAGTGGTGATTAGAAGAATAAAAAAGGTTAAGGTGACTTCCAATTCTTCTAATCATTATTAAATAAGTGAACTTTAAAACAGAATGCTGACTATTCTGCCATGTAATACAATAGCAAGATTTTAATGTATGAATAATGAATCCCTCAGCTATATGGGGCCCCTGAAATTGTTTCTCTAGGGAACTTGTAGAATGTCTTTACTGGAAGCCCTTTAAGAACAAGATCCAATTATCTGGGATGGTTTAGTTCCAAGTCTTGCCTGAAGGAAATGGGATGGACCATATAATGTAAATGTATTTTCCAGCTCTATTTTTTTGGGTGGTTGAAAATTAAAGGATCACCTCTGGGCTTAGGAGATGGCTTGTGGAGTTTTCTCTTGGACGGGAAGGAATTAAAGCCTGCTATTTCTGCTGCTATAGTTGTTGCTTATGTATATGCAGGGCACACCCAGTCAGAAGCTCGACATGGCCGAGTAAGCTTCTCCAATCTGGCTGTCTCAAGATCTGGATCAAAGTGGTACTTTCTTTTCACTGTGACATCCCCACCAGGTAACTTAAGCACTGTTTACATTTGTCATTACAGGCTTTTGGCTCCTTTCCTAAAAAGTAAGCCCCTTCCTTGCAATGGAATTAGCTTTGGTCAAACAAACATAGGAAGTTTACCTTCCATTTTGTTTCACAGAGTGACATAGTTTGGTCTTATTACTGAGAAAACAGACCAAGATGGAAGCAGGACCTATAGGAAATAGCAATAGTGTGACCCATAATGGACAGGAATCCAGATAAAAGTGGAAACACTTGATCTAGATTCTAATATTTTCAAAAAGGAGCCAAATCTTTACTTCTATAGAGGTTGTTAGCAGTGACCTATTGTTACGGCCTAATTGATGAAGAAGAGCCTTGGGAGAGCATTTGAAGAGCCCTTTGCACCATAAGATGGAAAGTGTAAAAATAATTTAAACTCAATTCTATATTAAAAATATGTATAAATTTTATATTTATGTATAAAACTCCTTGTTTATTTCAATTGAGGTGGATTGGGAAGGGTGGACAACTCTTCTCACATCTCCAGCACTATTGGCAATCATTACGATAGTGTCCCCTATTCTGGGAAACCTCTATTACCAGTTTTGATATTTTTATGGAAAATATTAGACAAAGTCTAGCTGGGACTGCACAAAATATCCCCCATTCTTGAGATGTATAACTACCCCCTTAGAAACCCAAGCTTCCTTTAAAGCACAGGTCAGGTGCCATTTGCTAAGTGAAGCCTTTCCTGAAACAACCTTCAGTTTTTAGTGCTCTGAACCAATTGAAATCATGTTGCTTTACTTTTTAATGTATATTTTGTACATCTATCTATACACATTACGTAGTCTCCCCGGTAGAATATAAGTTCCTTGAAGATCGTTTCATTTTTATTCTTTTTATCTCCCATGCTCAGCATGTAGCAGGTGTTTTATGAATGTTTATTAAATTGATTGAATCTTGCTTATCTGGCCTTGTGACAATTGAAGATTTTACTTCTTATCCTTTTGTTCCAAGTAAAGGTTTTGACTTAATTATTTTAAGAGGATGCCCTTCCAAAGTGGGATAGAGATGATATAAAGAGATGCTGATTCACTGAGAAGAAGAATGACTTTAAAATATAGTCTCAGAAATTATACTGGGAATTTCAGAAATCTTCATCTAACATAGGAAGTAAAAATAATAGAACAATTATATCATCATCTCCAATAATGCAGCTTTGCCTCATTGTTTGTTTCTTAGGGCTTTCTAAGTTGGAATTCATAGCAATGATGATAGATATTAGATGGGGAAAATAGATTTATAACTTTGGGTTGTTTGTTTATTGGGGGGGGGTTGAGGGGAAAACATTCTGAAGCCCAGGATATATAAATATGATCATTAGGAATTTTGGAAAAATGTTTCTTGAAAAAAACCTATTTTGTAGTTTTTAAACTGGTGTTTGGCTAAAATATGATCTTATACCTCATTGAAGTATGGAAACAACCCTGATTTCTCCAAGTATCTGTCTACCAAGCTTGAACAACTTCAAGTCTTGCAATCAATTAAGAACTTTGTATTGAGAAAAAACTTGGTACAGTGGACAGAACATTCCGTATTTGTATTCAAGGTGACTTGGATTTGAAGCATGGCTCTGCTACTGTGTGATCATGGGCAAGTCACTTTACCTCTATAGACCTCAGTCTCTTCGTGTGTAAAATGATAGGATTTAACTAGACTATGTCTAATTTCCCTCTCAGGTCTATTTCATTGACTTTATATCCCTAATCTAGATGTTTTTAATCCATATTGTGAAGCCTCTTGTATATATTTAAAGTCTGCATCTGCCCTTATTAGTTAACATGTTAACATTACCTGATGTTTGTTTGTCTGAAAATGGACTGTGTTGCCTTCTGAGGACCAACCCAATTAAATTTAGGGAAACTCATGCTCGAATGGTTGATCACCAGGTGATGATCCCATTATCAATATCATCCACTCCACAATAAAAATGGATGTCATCTACACTGGTGGAGGGACACCATAGCTAGGTTTCCCCAGACACATCATAGTCCACTTCAGCCATCTTCTTGTCATATCCCATCACTCCACCCTCTGCCTCCAAACTGGCACTCCAGATCTCATCAAGAGTCCTGCACTCCTAATTAATGAGAATTCACCACACCTATACATCCCAAGACTGAGCCAGTGTACTCTGGCTGTCTTCATGCTATGCCACCATATTTCACTCTAACTTTCTGCTTTCTGTCTTGTTCTCTTGTTCTCTGGAAACCAAATCAGCACTACCGTTACTGGAATGGACATCAGTCAATGACTCTATCACTCTACTCACTATCCCCATGACTTCCCAGACCAAAACATCCCTCCCTGGCTACCACCATTCACTATGTGTTGTTTTACTCTGTTAGAATACAAACTCCTTTTTATATTTGTGCTCTCAACATTTGTGCCTGGCACAGGTTAAGTACTTAATAAATGCTTATTTATTCATTCATTCATCCATTCATTTAAAAAAATAGATCCTGAAACAATGGAAGTGAATTTTAGCTGCTAAAATTTTTATTCAGAGAACATAGGATCACAGATTTAGAGTTAAAAGTTATCTTAGAGGTAAAATATTCCAACCCCCATTATTTTATAGATGTGGAAACTGAGTTCCAGGCAAGTAACTTGTCCAAGATTACAAACATACTAATGGCAAAGCCAGGATTCTAACTATAAATCTAACACTCTTTTCATTATTGTATGTGAACACTCTGCTACTGAAAATTACCTCATGTAAGATCCTAAGATCATAGATTTAAAACATTTTTTGATACACGTTAATACTAGGTACAATACAATTGAATTAAATAGATAAAGGGTTTGATCTCTTCATTCCTGGAATTGACACTGTAATCAATAGAAGATAAATTACCAAGTGTTGACTAATAAGAACAAGGACAGCCTCTAACTATCTATAAGAGGTTTTCCAATGTATATACATGGGTCAAGTATTTTTCAATGTACATGAAATGCATTTCCATTGTAGTTGTCCATAGCTTTTCATAGGTGATTTTTCCTAGGATGTTGGAGTTGGAATGGTTGTTAAATGTTTGTTAAAGCCTGACTCATTTTTATATGGATGAGGAAATTTAGGCTCTAGGTAAAACAACTTCCCCCAATATCATACAGGTAATAAGTAGAAGACCCAGAATTGAAGCCCTCATTTTCTGACACCAAATCCAATGTGTTTTTGACTAAACCATTTTGGAGAATCATCGGGTTCTCCAATTTCCTTTTTGGTGAAATAGGAATAGGAAGATAGGCAATTAGGTTATAGTATGGATTAGTGATGGAGTCAGAAAGGCCTGAGTTCATATCCTGCCTTAGATGGTTACTAGCTATGAGACTCTGTCTAAGTCTCTTAACTTTCTTCCATTTCAGTATCCTCATTTATAGAATGAGGATAATAATTTTAGCGGATACTTGACAGGATTGTTGCAAGGCTTAACTGATACATGATATGCAAAACTTAAAGCCCCATACCTAACAATATGTTATTAGACTGTGAAGGTCATTTTGAGGACTCAGTAACAAGGGGGAATGCACACTGCTTTGTAGATGAAAACTCTTCAGCATCAGGGATCTGAGTAAGTACCGATTCTGGGCTATGCTTGTTGTTAATGTCTGGGAAACTGTTAGTGAGCAATTTTTCCCTCTCTTCTAAATCTTCAAAGAACTTTGTTAGCAAAATAGACTTAAAGTATTTCTGTATATTGCTTTCCCCAGAGTTCCTATTTATAACTTTCCAGAAGGAAGAGACTTAAGTTAACTGTCAGAACTAGCTTCAGAGCAATGTAAACTGGGAAGAATGTAGATAAAAGAATAAAAGTAATCACATCTTTTTCAGGAAGCCTTCATTTCTCTCATACTTGATTGATATCATATTGAACATTGGAATAGGATTTTGGAGCAGAACGTTGATGCCCCAACTAGTAACATTCTCCAGTTGACCTGTCAAATCCTTAGGGCAGGTCTACCTTCTAATGGTGGTCACCATCTATTCCATCTGTGCTTGCCCATCCAGAGCAAATCTTATCTAGGTTTTTTACATAAATCTACCAAAAAGGGATCACCAGACATGCTGAGGACATTCCATTCATTCTTTATATTTTGAGTTGATAGATTGAGAATGTATGAGCTGTCAATTAGCTAGCCTTCTGTCTTTTATTATGTAAGTAGCTCATATTTTTCTTAGTCTCTGATTTACTCTACTTCTGCATTATTTTTTCATTGTAATGTTTTAGACTATTCACACCCATCATGTGACTTTTCATTGTTCCTTTGTTGATTGCAAAAAATCAATTTTTAAAGATTGTATACTCACATACTATAAATCCTAATGAGACAAATATTGCTGTTTTTTAAAAAAAAGATATTCCTTTGATAGAGATTGAGACATATTTTGGGAAGATGTGGCCAATGCATTATTATTATTATTTTTGACTTAAATATGCATACTTTTTACAAGTGGTTTCTTTTTCTTGTTTTTCCCCAAAGGTCAAGGAGATAGAAGGGAAATAAAGGTTTTTGTTAAGTGAAAAAAAGTAAACTTTAAAATATACCAAAGAAGAGGAAAATAAGATGAACCTTTGTTTCAGGGAAAAAAAATTAAGGTCATTAAAATTGTGTTATTTCTTAAATGAAAGCCAGGTTAATGTCTTCCCATGTTTAGTTCTAGCTTTGTTTATTGTCCATTTGTGTGATTTGTACCAGATCCATTATTAATTCAATTGTATATGATAGACTAGATAATAGGTATTTTTCATCCACTTAGTTTTTCTTGTGTGGATACTTCAGATGCTATGCAGTATTCATGAACTTGATTCAACAAGCACAATACAATTCACAAATGGGAGCATCTGGAGAACCTCACTATCTGTATTGAGTCTCTATTTTATTTCTATGCTAGGCATCCTCCATGATGATGACAAGCATGGTGGGTGAACATATATTTCCCTCCTTTATATCTCACTTGATAATTACAATTAGAAAGTCTTCAAAAGAACTTGTCAGTTCTGTCATCTTTCAAGGAATCTTGTAAGATTTTCACATGTAAGTGGGAGACATGGAGGATAGGAAGTATTACTCTTTGGGAAATCAAATGATTTTTATAGCCAACAAAAAAATAAACACAATGGGATTTTGTGTTCTCAATGCCTTTCATTAAATTAAGTAACTATAAAGATGTGGTTTGTTGTGAAATATCATTATTTTTAGTTCTCTCTCCTCATACATAGCATCCTCAAGGATTGTCGTGATGCTTATGTTTATTATTCTCATAATTTTTTAAATCTTTGAGATAGAAAATAAGATATTTGGAGCAATGTTATTGATATGCGCTAATTTTTGGCAATAATACACTTTTTTTTACACACTTTTGGTATCCTGCTCTCTTTCAGATATCATGAACATTGATCCTTTGACATCCTCATAGTAGGGTCACCTCCATCTCAGACCTTCTTTGTGTATAGTGCCATATGCATTTCTTCTAATAACACAGGCAAGCTGTGATTGGTGTTACAATGTCTTTACTGGTTTAAAAAAGTTTCTTACCAAAAAAAAAACTTTTCAGAATTTTTCACTTTTGTTGTCCTTCTTTAAACTTCATCCTAAAATGCCCTTGGGATGATTTTGCTTAGTTGGGTCTTTCACTAAGCTGTTAGTAAACCTATTTTTCTCTTCACCATTTCTTAATGTTTTCTGAGGAGATATTACTTTTGATCTTCCTATATCTTCTTAAAGTTTTTTTTTATTAGAAATGAGTTTATATTCTAAATCGTTTCTAACTTTGGTGGGCAATCTGTCTGCTTAGCAAGAGATCATATGTTTGCTGGTTGAGGTAGTTTCTAGATTTCTTTTATCAAAATATGGCAGTTGACATTAACATTATGTTAACATATAAAATAGCTCTCTGACCCCTTTTTTACACAAAAACTTAATCAAATAAGTCAAATAGACTAAAAATATACAGAATGAAAGGTTAGAGATCATTCAATTCAACCCCCTCATTTTATGATGAACTGAGGCTCGAAATGAGAAAGTGACTTGTCCAAGTAAGGGGTAGAGCCGGAAACCTCTATAATCTGGTCCTTCTCTCTCATCCCAACCATATCACATACTATTCTTTAACATGAATTCTTTGCTTTAGGGAAACTGAGTGATTTATTATTTCCAATTCATGCCTTCTGCTTTTTTAACTTTTGCAACTTTACTCTCATTATTACTTCTTCCTACAATGTTATGTTCTTTTCTTCTCTCTCCCATCCCCCAACCATCTTCATCTTCTCTTGTGAAACAGGCTTTAAAATTGTGGTAGTGGCAACCATTGATTAATGAGTTTTCTTGATTTTAATTTCATATATTATCCTTCAGCTCTTACATGGTAAAGGATGCTTTTATAATCACTTTCATTGTTTTTTTCCTCCTCAGTGCCCCTAGAATGAGGACTAATATTGCTACTCCTTTTTTTGCCTATCAGGAAACTGAAAGCCAGAGAAATTATAAGTAATTTAACCAAGGCAATACAGATTCAGCCTCAAAGTCAAAATTAGATCTTTCTTGTGTGTTCATGAATCTGGCCCTGTTAATAGCTTCTTCATTTCCTGAACCACTGCCAAAAAAAGATAATGGTTTTTGGATAGTACTTTTGCAGTGTTGTCTCATCCATCCTTTCTATTTCCACTGCCAATACCAGAGTTTAGTTACTTATCACCTCAAGCACAAAATATTGCAGTAGTATCCTAACTGGTTTCCTTGCCTCCAGACTCTTCCCTCATCCCTGTGATTTCCTACAAATAAAAATCTTCAAGAACTCTCCAACACTTTATGTAGTTGAAATTTCTCAACCTGGAATTAAAAATTCTGTTCAATCATGCAAGCTATTTACCATTGTTAATATTCAACCACCTATTTATTCCTCCTGTATATTCTTCCTTTGCCCTTTGAGTGATCTGAAATTTTGATTCCTTGGAGATTATGGTATTCTATGATCTGCAACCATTTAACAACACCAGAAGAGTGCTGACATTTAAGACATAGAATTTTTCTTCCAAAAAAATGCTTGCATGTATTCATCAGTAACCAAATCAAATGAAACTCAGAGCAAGATGTTCACATGTAATAACCAGTGGGTTATTCTGCACAGTACTAAGAAGACTACTAAGCAGTAATATTTCTGGTGCTACAAGGCTGTCTCGATTCTATTTAATATGACACAATACTGAAAGAAGACACCCCCTCACAATTTATGTAATCAATCTATCCCATTATTAACTTGCTAGGTCAACACATCCAATCAGTTCATAAACATTTGCTAAGCACTTTTGCCAAGCACTATGCTAAGTGCTAGTGATTCAAATTTAAGACAGAAAGAAAGAAAAAAAGAGAGAGAGAGAGAGAGAGAGAGAGAGAGAGAGAGAGAGAGAGAGAAAGACAGACAGACAGAAAAAGAAAGAAAGAAAGAAAGAAAGAAAGAAAGAAAGAAAGAAAGAAAGAAAGAAAGAAAGAAAGAAAGAAAGAAAGAAAGAAAGAAAGAAAGACTGTTCCTGCTCTCAAGGAGCTTAAAAATGTAATGGGGGGAAACAATACAGAAAAGGAAACTGAAAGAAGTGGGTAAAGGTGCCTGGCACAAAGGCATGACGGAGAGGCACAAAGGAATGTAGCCAAGCAGGGAATGAAGAGATGGCTGGCCTAGGTGCTCTCCTCAAATGGAGGTTTGGGGAGGAGCTCTCAGAGAGAACCCCACTCAGAGGAACCCCAAGGGCAGAGGGTACTGACAACGTATGAGTTCTAGGACTAATAGAATCTTGCAGAATAAGTGCATTTCCTGAGTAACTTAGAAGAAACAAAACTCCCTAGCCTTACCTGAATTTTCTGCATTCTTCAGATAAAAACAGAGTTGCTTTTTCATTTGTTTGCTTGTTTTTGGTTTCCAAAAGAATTCTGACCATAACTACTCATGATCATAGTCAAGTTTTACATATCCTTGTGGCTTTGTCATCTTTGATGTTGGGAAGCTGAATTTGAATTTTTCGTCTATTGATTTGAGACAAGACTCTGACAATCTCTCAGAGCCTTCTATGAATTTATGTAGAGATGGGAGGATGATTCTTCCTTCATTCACATGAGCAGAATGAACTAGTATCAAAGAGCTAAATGGGACATTAACATCATCAAATAAAATTCCCTCATGTTACAGATGAGGGAACTGAGGCCCAGAAAGGCAATATATGTATATATATATATATATATATAATCTTAGCCAAGTTCACATACTAATAGAGTTAAGAATAGAATTTAGGTCTCTCAATTTCTGTTTGATGGCAGCTTTTCAATATTTCTTTAACATAGTCTACATCTATTTTATTTATTCTAGTCATGTGCTTACTTTTTAATATTTATCAATCTATATTGTTTTTACATTACTATACTTTCCCAATACTCACTCTATAGATCTCTCCCTCAGAACAAAGACACGTTAAGTAAAACAAACCAACATAACACGCATGTCTGATTGGATATATGACATGTTTTCACTCCTAGTTCATGATCTCTGTACCCAGCTGAAGTGGAAGGTTATCATCGGTCTCAAGGACCATAACTGATCATTACATTTCAGTTGAATAATTTTGTTTTTGAATGCTGTCTTTTTGCTTTTTTATACCATTATAGTCATTATGTATATTGTTGTCTTGATTCCACTTTCTTCGCTCTGCATCCATTCATACAAGACTTCCTATGTTTTTCTAAGTGTTTCATATCCATAATTTCTTATGGTACAATAATATTCCATTCTTTTCATATATCACAATTTACTCATCCATTTTTTTCTGTTCCTCAATTGATGGAAATACACCTTGTTTCCATTTGTTTTCCTGAGACAAAAAGTGCTCCTATGAGTATTTTTCTGTCTTCTACCTCCTTGAAGTAAATGCCTAGGAGTGGGATTGCTTAGGTCCAGTATTAATAATATTTTCATAAAATTCCAAATTGCTTCTTAAAAATGGAATAAATTCTTAGTTCCACCAACAGTGTATTGGCGTACTTGACTTTCTACCAGCCCTTCCAACGTTGACTATTTCCATATTTTACCATCTTTGCTAATTTGTTCACTATGACGTTAAAGATAAGAATTTCATAATTTGTATTCATCTTAGATTTGAATCTTTTTGTGTGGTTGTTGACAGTTTTTCATTTCTTTTGTTTAAACTGCTTATGTTCTTTGCTTACTATCGCAAGATTTTTCTTACTCTTGCATATTTCTATAAATTCTCAATGCATCTTGGGTATCAGAATTTTTCAAAGTGTCACATAAAAAATCTTCCAAATGTCACAGCTTTTCTTTATAGTCTAGATACATTGATTTTGTTCAGATATAAATAAACTTTAAATTTTCATATAATCAATACTAAATTATCTACCCTCTATTCACTCCTCTCCTCTGCACTAGTTACCATTCACACCTTGAGAATCATATAAAAGGGAGCTTCCTTCACTCACTATTTTTGCATCCGGAGACCACAAAGTCCCCAGCTTCTGAGAAGGTCCTCAAGAATACATTTTATTTTACTTCTATGCAAATTTTTAAATCTCTGAGGGTTTGCCTTGCACTCAGGAAATGTTCTCATTTACTGCTTATTCACTTACAGATTCCCCCCCCTTATATTTGTGGAAATTCCCCTTGTTCTAGTCTCTTCTAATTTTTTTTATGATTATACTTATTTTTTTTTTTTAGAGTTTAGTGTAGTGTATAGTCTAAGAAAGATATTGGTTCCAAATTGTTTTAGACACAACTACTTTCCATTTTCCCCAGAAGCTCTTGTCACACATGAAATCTTTTTCCTTGTGGTTTATGCTCTCATGGATATTGAATGTTGGACAACTATGATTATTTGCCTTTCCTATTAGAAATAGGTACAGGGTTAATTTCTTTCTTTCTTTTTTGTTTGTTTTTGCTAGGTAATGGGGTTAAGTGACTTGCCACACCTCGTAGGTGTCAAGAGTCTGGTCTGAGGCCAGATTTGAACTCAGGTCCCCCTGACTTCAGGGCCGGTGCTCTATCCACTGCACTACCTAGCTACCCCGGGGTTATTTCTTTTGTTTTGTTTTTAATCTGTGTGGTGCAGGTTCCTTTATTTTTACTTTTATTTTTTTTCCCCTGCTTCAACCATTCAGCAAATATTTACTTGGGAACATTTTCTGTTTTTAAAGTGATTGTTTTTAAGTGTCAGAGCCAAGAACTGTGCAAGTGGTATAGAGGAGTGAGTTGTTGTATTAATCATACATAAAAGTGGTTCAAGTGAAGAATTGCAGAGGAGTTCAAACTAGGTGATTTTCCCCATAATTAGTCAAGACCTAGAGAAAAGAATATACGTAGTATACTTTGTTCAAATGTAGAAATGGAAAATCAGAGTGATTCCTTCTCACTTTTAGATAATAAACTCCATAAGGGTAGAGAGCATGACATATCTTAACTTTGTGTCTTCTGTATCATGTAGAACAATGTGCTGAACCCAAAAGGTGCTTAATTAACGTTTGCTGACTACATAAATGAATACTATATTTGAGAGATGAGAGCAGTTCAGAAATAATAACCTTCCATCATGATTATATTGCTTCTTTATAGCACAATATAATTAATTATTTTTATTATCATTTTTTTACTTTTAGGTGCCAAATTTAGAGTTCGATCTGAGCCATTTGCAGTGTTTCCTGTTAACATGGGAGAAAAATCTACTATCCTTATGGCTCTTATTTTGTGTTCTGCTGCCTCGTGGGTTGCTTTGTGCTTTCTGGTATTTTGTTGGTTTAAGAAAAGAAAAATCAAAAGTAAGTTTGCATTCCCAAAAGAAGGAAATGCCTGTTTTGATCTGTGGAATGCAGGCATTAATTAAAATGTCTTGGTTTCTGATAAGTAAGGATAGTTTTATTCACCAATGAGATCTCTTATAATCCTATATGGATAACTGGCCACATAAAACTTGCTGAGCTTATGTCTTCAGTATATAGTCTTCCATTTCTTGATTGAGAACCTGAGGTTCACTAACTTGTTTTTTTATATATATTTTAAAAAAACTGTATTTCAGTATAATTGGTTTCTTTGTAATCCTTAGTATTTTATTTCATACATTTAATCCATTATTCTGAGGAGTCCATACATTTTATCAGATTGAAAAAAAGGGGTCCATGATACAAAAAAGTTTAGGAACTCCTAACCTAAACAAAAATTGACCCTGTGTACACATCCTTTATTTAATTATCTATCTATGGGTTCCCTACCTATAGAATATAAACTCTCTGAGATCAGAAACTGTTGCCCCTTTGTAATTGCAGGGTTGGCGTAAAGATGAACTGAGAGGATATATGTGAGCATGCTTTGAAAATCTAAAAGTATGATGAAAATGTGGTTGGTTTTTTACTACCATTATGCCTACATTTTCTTTCTAGTAGTTCAGAGAGTCACAGAATCATATAATATATTTCAGCTGAAAGGGACATTAAAAGTTCTTTAAGAATAGAATTCCTTGGGGGCGGCTAGGTGGCGCAGTGGATAGAACACCAGCCCTGGAGTCAAGAGGACCTGAGTTCAAATCTGGCCTCAGACACATAACACTAACTAGCCGTGTAACCCTGGGCAAGTCACTTAACCCCATTGTCTGCCCTCCCCCCCCAAAAAAAAACCAAACAAGCAAACAAAAAAAAAGAGTATAGGATCCCTTGATGCCTGGAGACAAAGGAATGGGCTCAATGACAGCTCCAGGATCACTGAATTAGATATATGTGGCCCCATATATCTATATAGTAAGGGCGCTTAATCTTTTTGGTGTCATGGACTCCTTTAGCAGTCTGCTCAAAGACTATGGACCCTTCTCAGGATATTGTTTTTAAATAAAGAAAATTACAAAAAAAATCAATTATATTTGTATGATATACATTATCCTATATATGTCACTTTAAAACTAGATGTAAATGTAAGCTATCACTATGACCATGACGATCATAATAATTTTCATTTCTTTTCATCTTATTCAATGGAATTCAGACAGAGATGATCCTGTACCTTGTTGTGGTTCTTTTATGTTTAATGCTTGGTAAACTATTACATAGATGAATTAAATGATTGCTTTTTGTAACTATGCAAAATGAGGGGCATGTAAGCTCACCACTAGTGTCACTAAAAGCCTAGAGAAAAAATGTCATTATCTCAATCTCCTAATTTCCTTAAAATATTCGATATCTTATTTTCATATTACCCATATTTCCCGATATAGCTTTCCTTCTGTCCCCTTCTTTTCCTCGTGATGAAAGCTAAATGAAATTAAAAAAGTTATCAAAATTAACCACCATATTGAAAAAGTCTGATTCTTCATGACAAGCCCAGATTAGTAGTGTTATCTCCACCCACTCTCTTTGGACAAGAGCTGTTATTTCATCAGTATAGGGAACTCCCATTATGGAAGACTCCTCTACCTATGCACTGTATTTATAATAATTGGAGTGTGGTCTTGGACATCGAGAAGATAAATGACTTACCCAGGGTCATATAACCACTATATGTTAGAGAAAGAACTTGAACCCAGGTATTATTCCTGGAATCCAACTCTTTATCCCCTATCATATCCTACTTCCCAAGGTACTATTATTATCCCCATTTTACAGATAATGGAACTCAGGTTTTTTTTTTCTGGGTCCAAGTCTGGTGCCCTATGCATTTGGCCAAACTCCCGTGACTTTCCTCGGGCCATATACTAAATTATTTTCAAATTCAGGATTAAGCTGTGGAAGAGTAGGGAAAATATGGCTCCAAGTTAGTAGCTTTTCACTACTGAGCCCTACTGAGACACTCTTATCTACGTTTAAAGGCCATTAAATATAACTTTGACAATCATTTTCAGAAATCATTAGACTCACCAACATTCTCTTCAGCCTCACCTATATTTACCTATGCCTCTCTCCAAATTTACTGTACATCACCAATTCTGTTTTCTCCCCACATCACTCAGAGAATGCCAGCATCTACCAATAGTAACAGCAGGTACTCCCACAGATATTGGTTTCATAAAAAAATATATATTTATATTAAAAAGTCAATAGGATGGAGGGGCAGAACACTATGTATGTTTTACTATTTTAGGCAGGTGGACCAGCATGTATATTTTCATGTCATCTTTAACCTTCCCTCTAAGACATTCTGATAGAAAGGCTAAAGGCTAGGGGGCCTTGTCTATTGTTTATGGGTATAGCTGGATCATGTGGCCTTTAGCATGAGGAAAAGGAAAACTGTCAGTCCCTTGCTGATTTTCAAGCTGACTTTAACAGCTCCATCATCACTGAAAACAGCTGTCTTGCTACCTATGCTAGGGAAACTGTGTCAGCCTCCTGTTTAATGAGAACGATGTTCGCTTCTTGCTAACACAGTTTCCACTATAATATGAGCAAGTCTTCAGTGGCAACAGGGATGGAGCTGAAGGCTATGTGTGGAGAATGTGTTTACTTCATGCTCTGAAACATGAGCACATTTAGAGCTCTTCTAATGGTAGCCCTTATATATGTGATCACAGGGGTTTCTCTCAGGCTGTTTCTTCCCTAGCACAGCAAAGTAGATTATTCGAAATAATCACTAGAAAATACAGAGACCCAACCGATTTTCATTTTATTTTCCAAAAATCCAGTAGCATGAACACACAAAGCACTCTGGCATTTTCTCAGATAATAAGTGTCAAGGTGCTAGTATAGAAATGGCATTTGTTTCTATAAAAGTCTAGTGTGGTCTTAAAGAAAACAGAATTGACCAGTCCACTAATACGTCTCATCAATCTGTTCTTTCATTCTCAGACTTCCTCTTTCCCTAGTCCTTATTCCTGATTTACCCGAAATCTGAGTCATCTCTGGGATCAAGTCAAGTGGTTACCTGAGAACTTTCCTCATGTCCAGGATTAAATTCTGGGGTTCTTTGTTGTGCCTCCTATCCCTATTTTCATCATCCCCCTACTCCTCAACATGACTGTTCTGCTGCCTTATCAGGCCTGCTGTTGGATAAGCCACATGGCTTCTTATACCATGTTCCATCCATCCAATGCCAATCCATCGGCCAATAAATATTTGTTTGGTGACCATTTTGTTTCTGAGCAGTACTGGGTGCTATATGTAATACAATATGATGAAACTGTTCCTGCATTCAAGGAACTCAGTCTGGTTGTCAAGACAATATTAATATTTATTAATTAATTAAAGAGACATATATGATACAATCATGGTACAGGCTATGTTGTGAAATGGATAAAGCACTGGTCTTGGGGTCAGTAATACTTGTGTTTGAATCTTGCCTCAGACATCTTGCACAAATATCACTTAATTGTTCTCAGACTCAAATTTATCATCTGAAAATGGTGGGAAATTATAGCACATTTCTCACACAGCTGTTTTCATATATATGTGTATGTGTGTGTGTGTGTATCTTACATGGCCTTAGATGAAATGATATATAATTTTTTACCCACCTTTACATGTGATTATCTCATCCTTCTTTGTAGGCTTTCTACAGGTTCATTCAGTCACTCTGAGCACGTTTATTATCCCAGATCATTTAATCTTGCTTAGTTTGTGACCTGAGTGAAGTAAAAGGATAAGACCAGCCATGTGTGTTCTTTGGGCGTATACTCCATGACCACTGATTACCAGGGTCCCATGTCCTCTGACACAGACTTGCCTGTGAGGCTAGGAAAGTACTCAAAAGATGTGGTCAAGAATGCAGCTCGTGTTGACCTTTCAATATATGGTCCATGACATGCCTAAGACCACAAGCAGCTTCTGGCATAGTCTGTTGTACAAGCCTTTCCCTAGTGACAAAAATAGCATAATGAAACACAAATAAGTTAGCTAGATCACTGGACTTCCCTCTGGACTGCTCAGTAACAAAAAAGGCCTTACTCAACTATCTTGTTTACTCTCCTTTTAGAACACGTAGCTCAACTACCATAGTATGAAGGGCAGCTAGGTGGCACAGTGGATAGTGTCCAGCCTGCAGCCAGGAAGACCTGAGTTCAAATCTGGCCTCAGACACTTGCCAGCTGTGTGACCCTGGGCAAGTCATTTAAGCCTGTGTGGCTCAGTTTCTTCATTTATAAAATGTGCTAGAGAAGGAAATGGTAAACCACTCCAGTATCTTTGCCAAGAAAACCTCACATGGGGTCATGAAGAGTCAGAGATGACTAATTGACTATACAATAAATCATAGTATAACTGACCAGTCTTAACACTAAAACTAACAATAGTTTAGGATCTCCCTGCTTTTATGTGGTCCTACCAGCAGTCACAAGGTAAGACAACATCTGGTGGCCTTGTTCAGCCTCTGGCAACAGTTTCTGCTTTCTTTCCCTGCATGGGTAAGTGCTTGTTTTGAATCTGCCAGTTACTTGCCATGGGAACGTGGGAAGATGGCTTAATTTCTTTGTTTCAGTTTCTTCTTCTATAAAACAAAGATATGGGGATGAATGGCCCTTTGCTCTAGATGAGCAAACTAATACAGTAATGCTTTGAGTCTATGCCCAGTCTGTCCTTTAGAATTTAGGTCATACCCCTTTTCTGGGCAACCTATATACAAAGGGACAAAGTATCATTCTGAAATAGCATGCTCTATGCTAAGATATATATAGCTTTCATTCCCCCAAATTGCCAAATGTGTTATGTGTTTTTCATTGGCAGAAACAAAAACTGAAGAGACTTGTGAAACTCAGGAAGAGGACAAAAAGAAAAATCCTCAGGTCATACCCCAACACCATATACATCACACAAGGCTTCAAGGAAGACTGGAAGAGACTGAAAAAGAGGCCACCATGATACAAGAACGTAAGTATGGTCATTGAAAGGTTTTTCTGTAACAAGTGTGGGCATGATGTGGACTCTCTCTTATCTCAGCTCTAAGCCATATTTTGTGGGTCCTCCTTCATTATTTTCCCACCCTACCAAAAAATCACCTCAGCAAAAGGTGATGCAAAGCCAGATGGTTTTGACTTGCCAGATGGCAAGAAACTAGTTACTTAGTCTAGATGACAAGTTTACACTCTAAATGAGGTCTCCTTAAATATGAAATGGAAGAAAGAAAGAAGGAAGGAAAAAAGAAGCAAAAAAAGAAAGGCCGCATTTGTCACATCCAAAAATATATTCTACGTATTAGTCTAGCATCTCCATTAGTCTGTCATCATAAGGCGGGCACTATTCTTTCTTTCTCAGTACTTTGGAATCATGGTTGGTTATTTAGTTGATAAGAATTCTTAAGTATTTTGAAATTTTCATTTTTATGATATTCATGTCGTAGTATAAAATTATCTTACAGTTATGCTCACTTTATTCCGTATCACTTCATATAAGAATTTCCATGTCTCCTTGAAATTGTCTTTTCCCTCATTTCTTATAGCACAATAGTATTCCACTTTATTCATGTGTCATAACTTGTTCAGCCATTTCCCAATTGATTGACACTCTGTTTCCATTTTTTTTTTTTTGCTACTGCAAAAAAAAAAGTTGCTATACATATTTTTGTACACATAGAACTTTTCTTTCTTTGATCTCTTTTCAGGTATACATTTAGCAGCAGTGTAGATAGGTCAAAAGGCATATACTGTTTAGTATATTTTTGTGCATTGCTTATCAAAAAGTTGGACCAATTCATAGCTTCAATAGCAGTGAATCATTGTGCCTGTTTTCCCATAGCCCTTCTAACATTTGTCATTTTCTTTTTTTTCCTTTTTTTTTTTGGTCAGCTTTGCCAATCTGATGGGTGTTAAGTGGAAGCTCAGAATAATTTTCACTTTTCTAATTGTTAGTAATTTGGAGCACTTTTTCATATGATTATAAATAGATTAGATTTGTTCCCTTGAGATCTGCCTGTGCATGTTCTATACTATTTATCAATTGGAGAATGGGTCTTATTTTCATAAATTTAAATAAATTCTTTATATATCTTAGAAACAAGCCCTTTACCAGAAAAACTTTTTACAATGTTTCTTCTCCAGTTAATTGTTTCCCTTCAAATCTTATTGATATTGGATGTGTTTTTATGGGAAAAAACTTGTAAATTTTATATTATAAAAAAATCATCTATTTTATCATGCATGATCCTCTTTGTCCTTCATGTGCTCATAAATTCTTCACCTATTGGAGGCAATCAGCAAGAGCAGTGGATAGAGAACTAGACCAATTGGTGAGGAAGAGCTGTGTTCCAATCTGACTTCAGACACTTAATTCTCAAGTCACTTAACCACTCTTTGCCTCAAACCCTCATTTAAAAAATCAGGATAAAAATAGCACCTACATCAGAAAGTTGTGAGATTCAAATGAGATAATATTTATGGAGCAGTTAGCACAGTTCCTAGCACATAGTAGGTGCTTGCTTTCCTCCTCTGTTCCTTTCCCTTTTCATAATACTGAAAAGCAGTTTCTTCTTTGTTTCTCTCATTTGTTTTTGTTGTACCTTTTTGTGTCTACGGCATGTATCCTTTAGGAGTTTATTTTAGTACAATGTATGAGGTGTTAGTGTAAGCCTACCTTCTGCCATACTGCAGTCCAGAAGCTGGGGTCTTTGTATTTTTCAAAGATTAGGCTACTTGGTTTGTTTACTTCTCTGTTATGTACTTAATCTGTTCCATTGAGCAAGCTCTTTACTTTTTTTTTCTTTTTTGGTGAGGAAATTGGCATTAAATGACTTGCCCAGGGTCACACAGCTAGTAAATGTCAAGTGTCTGAGGCCAGATTTGAACTCAGGTTCTCCTGACTCCAAGGCCAGAGCACTTTCTACTGTGCCAACTAGCTGCCCCTTAATCTCTTTGCTTTTTAACCAGCAGCAAATTATTTTTGAGAAGTATTGCTTTGTAGTATAGTTTGGGATCTGGTAGGCCTCTTTCTTTCCCACCTTTTGTTATTATTTGTCTTTAGATTCTTGACCTTTTGTTCCTCGAGATTAATTTAGTTATTATTTTCTAGCTATATAAAGCAATTCTATGGAAGTTTGATTGGTATTGCTGGTAAATAAGTACATTAATTTAAACAGTGTTGCATTTCTTTATTATTATTGGCTCTGCCTACTCACGAACAATTAGTATTTCTTCAATTATTTAGACTTATCTTTATTCCTATAAATAGTGTTTTGTAGTAGTATTTGAATTGTTTTTAGGTGTATCTTGATAGGTCAAGTTCCTAGTATTTTATACATGTTATAGTTATTATAAATGTAATTTCTTCTTCTATCTCATCTTACAGTTTTATTTGCATTACATATTTGCATGGATTTATCTTACGTCTTACAACTTTGCTGAAGATGTTGATTGTTTCAATTAAGTTTAGTTAATTCTCTAGGGTTCTCTAAGTACATCATCACACTATCTTTTAAAAAAAGCCCAATAATTTTGTTTCTTCTTTGTACTCATTTCCTCAATTTCTTTTTCTTGTCATTGTTATGGCTAGCATTTATAGCACTATGTCAAATAGAAGTGGTAGCTAAGGACATTCTTGTTTCACCCTGATCTTCTTATAAAAAGAGTTTTACTTGACCTGTATTATATAATACTTGTTCTTGGCCTTAGATATAACTATATCATATTTGTTCCTTTGTCTTTAAGTATTAACAGAAATTGATATCATATTTTGTCATACTTTTTCTGCATTTAGTAATATAATCATGTTTTTGTTATTGATACAATTAATTAATTGTAGTTTTCCTACTTTTAGTCCAACTTTACATTCCTGATACAAATCCAACCTGGTTATGGTGGATAATCTTAGTGATATGCTGCTATAACCTCTTTTCTGGTATTTTATTTAAAAAATTTTCCATCAATGTTTATTAGAGATATTAATCTATGGTTTTCTTTATCTGTTTTGCTTCTCCCTCATTTAGGTATCAAAACCATATTTGTGACATAGATAGAATTTGGTAGTATCTCTTCTTTTGCCTTTTGCTTTGCAAACTGTAAAATATTTGAATTATTATTAGAAGGTTTAATAGAAATTACCTGTGAACATGTAGTCCTTTTTTGGAGGAGTTCATTTATAGGTTGTTTATTTTCTTTCTATGAGAGTGGGCTAAATTATTTCTTGTTCTTTCAATCTAGTTATCTTGAAATTTTAAAAGTATTTATTTATTTATTTATTTATTTTTATTGGGATATAGTTATAGAAAGTGGTTTTTAATAATATCCTTCTTTCTTATGAATTCCTCTTTATCATTTTTTTTTATTCTGGTCATTTGGTTTTCCTCTTTCTTCTTTTTTTTTCCCTCTTTCTTCTTTTTTAACAACATTACCTAATGACATATACACACACACATATTTCCAAAAAGCCAACTTTTAGCTTTATTTATTTTTTCCCTTTTATTTTTTATTACATTAGTGCATATTTATGGAATAAAATAAGTATTTCCATATCATAGCATAGTAAAAATATGATTGTACAGGAAGTTGCAAATGTACTAGGCACAATTTGCTATTTATTTCAAATATACAACAAATTTATCATGTAAATTTCTTTTTCTACCTTTTTCCTACCCTCCATCCACCTCTCCCTAGAGATGGCTACCATTAGATACACATATAGACACATACATATACACACATGTGTAAAATTATCTTATATATCCTTACATATGTATGCATATAAAGCCTTTCTTCATTTGTCCTTTATGGCTAATTTGCACATTTATAATAGTAAAAATAACTTAGTCATTCAAAGTCATTCTTAATATCTCTGTTATTGTATATAATGTGCTCTTGGTTCTGCTCCCTTCACTACTCATTATTTCATGCAAGTCTTTTCATGTTTTTTCTAATATCATTGGACTCATCATTTCTTATAGCAAGTAGTATTCCATCACAACCATATACCACAACTTACTCAGCCATCCCCCAATTGATGAGTACCTCCACAATTTCCAGCTCTTTGCACCACAAAGAGAGCCTATATAAACATTTTAGAATACATAGGTTCTTTTCTTTTTTCCAGTAATCACTTTTGGAAACAGACCTTGTAGGAGGTATTGCTGGATCAAAGGATATAGGTAGTTTAATAACTCTTTGGGCATAATTCCAGATTGTTCTCCAAAATGGTTGGATCAGTTCACAATGCCACCAACAATTAATTAGTGTCCCAATTTTTCCACATCCTCTCCAACATTCATTTCTATCCCATTGAATCATTTTAGCCAATCTGGTAGGTATGAAATAATATCTCAAGGTTGTTTTAATTTGCATTTCTCTAATCAAAAATTATTTAGAGCATTTTTATATGACTATAAATTGTTTTGATTACTTCATTGGAAAACTACCTTTTCATAGCCTTTGACCATTTATCAGTTGGGGAAAGACAAAGTTCTTTATATATTTTTGATATGAGATCTTTATCTGATTGTCTATAATTTTCTCCCAATTTTCTGCTTTCTTTCTAATCTTAGCTATATTTATTTTATTTGTACAAAAACCTTTTAATTTAATGTAATAGAAATAAATTAAATAAATCATTAATTAAATAAATTATGTTGAATAGTAGACAAAGAAGGGATCATACTAAACTCCTTTTAAGGAACAAATACGACATTTATATCTAAACCAGGAAGAGTAAAAACATAAAAAGAAAATTACAGGCCAATTTCATTAATAAATATGGAGGCAAAAATCCTAAATAAAATGCTAGCTAAAAGATTGCAACAATATGTTACAAAGATTATACATTATGATCAAGTGGGATTTATACCAGAAACGCAGGGATGGATTAACATAAGGAAAACTATTAACGTAACTGATTACATCAATATTAAAAGTAAAAAAGATCATTTGATCATATGAATAGATGCAGAAAAAACTTTTTTTTTTTGGCTAGGCAACGGGGTTAAGTAACTTGCCCAGGGTCACACAGCTAGTAAGTGTTATGTGTCTGAGTCTGGATTTGACCTCAGGTCCTCCTGAAACCAGGGCCGGTGCTCTATCCACTGCACCACCTAGCTGCCCCAGAAAAAACTTTTAATGAAGTTCAACACTCACTCTTATTAAAAACACTTGAAAGTATTGGTATAAATGTATTTTTCCTTAAATGGATAAAAAAAAACTTTTCTCTAAAACATCAGCAAGCATTACTTGTAATGGGGATAATCTAGAAACCTTCCCAGTAAGATCAGGTGTGAAACAAGGATACCCACTGTCACCAGTATTATTCAGTGTTGTATTGGAAATCCAAGCAATAACAATAAGAGAAGAAAACGAAATAGAAGGAAACAGAATAGGGAGTGAGGTAATAAAACTCATTTTTTTTGCAGACAATATGATGATATAATTGGAAAATCCCAAAGACTCAACTAAAAAGTTAGTTGAAACAATAATTTTAGCAAAATAGCAGTATAGAAAGTAAATACACATAAATCATTAGCATTCCTATATGGCACAAACAAA
This sequence comes from Phascolarctos cinereus, assembly GCF_003287225.1. Taxonomy (NCBI): domain Eukaryota; kingdom Metazoa; phylum Chordata; class Mammalia; order Diprotodontia; family Phascolarctidae; genus Phascolarctos; species Phascolarctos cinereus. The sequence goes on from NW_027555958.1 coordinate 218,866,082, forward strand.
ACTCTGCAAGAAGAGGTAGTAAAAAATACCCCTTTTAAAATAACTCTAGATAATATAAAATACCTCTTAGTACACCTGCCAAACAAATCCAGGAATTACAAAAGTATTTTTAAAACTTTTTATACAATAAAATCAGATTGAAATAATTGGAGAAATATTGTTTATGGGTTGGCAGAGCCAATACAATAAAAACGACAATTTCACCTAAACTGATTTATATATTCAGTGCCATCCCAATTTAATTACCAAAAAGTATTTTACTCGCTTAGAAAAAATAATAACAAAATGTCAAGAATATCAAAGGAAATAAAAAGTGTGAAATAAATTTAGCAGTGCCAGATTTTAAGCTACATTATAAATCAGCAATTATCAAAACTATCAGGTACTGGCTAAGAAATAGAATGGTAGATTAGTGGAATAGAGTAGACATAGAATTTACAGCAGCAAATAAACATAATAACTTTATATTTGACAATTGTAAAGACAAGATTTTGGGCTAAGAATTCATTATTTGGTAAAGATTGTTGGGAAAACTAGAGAGCAGCATGGCAGAAATTGGGCATAGACCAATTATCTTACACCATTTACCAAGATAAGGTCAAAATGGATACATTACCTACATATAAATAGAGATATCATGAGAAAATTAGAAGAACATGGGACACATTCAGACTTATGGATAAGCAAACAATTTATAAATAAACAAGAGATAGAAAACAAAGTAAGGTGTGAAGTGGATAAGTTTTTAGCTTTGTTTTTCTTTCTTTTTTTTCCCCATCTCTTAATTTTCAGGATTCCTCTTTTGGTATTTTTTTTATTTGTTGGTTTTCCATCATTTAATTGCAAATCCTTCCCCCCACTCTTCTCTTTTTTTTGGTTTATAAAAGTGTTTAAAGGCATAAATTTTCTTCTGAGGATTGATTTGGTTTGTGTGCCAAAATTTTTGGTATACCATTTCATTGTCATTTTCCTAAATGAAATTATCTATCTTTTTATGATTTGTTCTTTGATCCGTCAATTTTTGTAAAATATTTATTTATTTATTTTTAGTTTTCAACACCCACTTCCATAAGATTTTGAGTTTTAAATTTTCTCCCTTTCCCTCTCCCCCCAACCAAGACAGCATGGAATCTGATATAGGTTCTACTTATACATTCATACTAAACATATTTTCCTGTTAGTCATGGTATAAAGAATAGTTAGAACTAATGGAAGAAACCACAAGAATTAAACAATAAAACAATCCAACAAAGGAAAAGGAGAGCAAATAATATGCTCCCATTTGCATTCAGATTCCATAATTCTTTCTCTGGATGTGGATAGCATTTTCCATCATGAGTCTTTTGGAGTTGTCTTAGATTTTTGCATTGCTGTGAAGAGCCAAGTCTATCAAAGTCAGTCATTACACGGTGTGGCTGTTACTGTGTCCAATGTTCTCCTGGTTCTGCTCACTTCACTCAGCATCAGTCCATACAAGTATTTCTAGGTTTTTCTAAAGTCCACCTGCTAATCATTTCTCATAGCACAATAGTATTCCATTACATTCATATACCACAACTTGTTCAGCCATTCCCCAACTGATGGACATCCCCTCAATTTCCAATTCTTTGCCACCAAAAAGAGCTGCTATAAATATTTTTGTACATGTGGGTCTTTTTCCTATTTGTATGATCTCTTTGGAATACAGCCCTAGAAGGGGTATTGCTGGGTCAAAGTGTATACCCAATTTTATAGCCCTTTGGGCATAGTTCCAAATTGCTCTCCAGAATGGTTGGATCATTTCACAACTACACCAACAATACATTAGTGTTCCAATTTTCCAACATCTTCTCCAACATTTATTGCAGATGAATTATGTAGTTGTTTTTCTAGCTCTATAAAATAATTTTTGGTGGTTTGATTGTTATGATGCTGAATAAGTAAATTAATTTAGGTAGAATTGTCATTTTTATTATATTAGCTCAGCCTACCCATCAGCAACTGTTATTTTTCTAATTATTTAGATCTGACTTTATTTGTGTGAAAAGTGTTTTGTAATTGTGTTCATACAGTTCCTGGTTTTGTTTTGGCAGGTAGACTCCCAAATATTTTATAGTGTCTACGACAATTTTAAATGGAATTACTCTTTCTATCTCTTGTTGCTGGGCTTTGTTGTTAGTAATATATATAGAAATGCCAATGATTTGTGTGGGTTTATTTTATATCCTGCAACTTTGTTAAATTTGTTTATTATTTCAAGTAATTTTTTACTTGATTCTCTAGGATTCTCTAAATATAACGTCATATCATCTGTAAAGAGTGATAGCTTTGTTTCTTCTTTGCCTATTCTAATTCCTTCCATTTTTTTATTCTTCTCTAATTGCTACAGCTAACATTTCTAGAACAATGTTAAATAACAATGGTGATAACGGACATCCTTGTTTCAACCCTGATCTTATTGGAAGTGCTTCTAGCTTATCCCCCTTATATATAATGCTTGCTGATAGTTTTTGATAGATACTAATCTATCATTTTAAGGAAGACTCCATTTATTCCTATGCTCTCTAGTGTTTTTAATAGAAATGGGTATTGTATTTTGTCAAATGCTTTTTCTGCATCTATTGAGATAATTATATGATTTCTGTTAGTTCTGTTGTTGATATGGTCAATTAGTTAATAGTTTTCCTAGTATTGAACCAGCCCTGCATTCCTGGTATAAATCCTACCTGGTCATTGTGTATTATCCTTGAGATAAGTTGTTGTAATCTCTTTGCTAATATCTTATTTAAAATTTTTGCTTCCATATTCATTAGGGAAGTTGGTCTATAATTTTCTTTCTCTGTTTTGGCTTTTCCCAGTTTAGGTATCAAAACCATATTTGTATTGTGAAAGAATTTGGTGGGACTCCAAGTATTTTCCCAAATAGTTTATATAGTATTGGAATTAGTTGTTCTTTAAATGTTTGATAGAATTCACTTGTAAATCCATCTGGCCCTACTTTAGGATTAAGTTAGTCCCCAGTTCATTTTTAAACTTTTCAGAAGCCTTTTATTTGATAATTTTATTGCATTGTGATAGTAAATGGTGTTTTATACTTCTGCTTTTATGCATTTGTATAATTTTTATGTCCTAATACATGGTCAATTTTTGTAAAAGTGTCTTGCACAGCTGAGAAATATGAATATTCATTTCTATTCTCATTCAATAATTGCCATATGTCTATCATATTTAACTTTTCTAAAATTCTATTCAGGTCCTTATTTTCTTTCATGTTTATTTTTATTAGATTTATTTAGAGCTTAAAGGGGTGCTATAGGGTCCCCCAATTTTTTTTTAATGTGTTTAGATGTTATTCAATTCAGTGCCTATATGTTAACAATGGAAATTACTTAATGGCATATGGTAACTTTCAATAAAATGTTGTTTTCCTTTTTATATCTTTTAATGAAATAAATTTTTGCTATTGCCTTGTCTGAAATCTTAATTGTTACTCCTGGTTGTTTTTTATTTTGTTTTGTTTAAGTGAAGCATACCAGATTCTGCCACAACTCATTATTTTAATTCTGCGTGCATCTTTAAGTTTCAAGTATGTTTCATGTAAATATATATCTGTGTATTTGTATGTATTATCTGTATCTGTGTGGGTATATATATGTATGATTCCTCTGTCTTTTTCCATGTTATTTATAAATTTATTCCATTCATATTTACAATTATGACTATTTTCTTATACATTTTTTCTGTTTGTCTGCTCCCCATCACTCTTTATAGTTCTTACCCTTTCTTTTATTTCATATCTCTTTTCAAGATTCTCTTTCTAAGCTTAGGGCTTTTTCTAATGACTTATTTTCTCATTAATCTACTTTCTTTATCTCATCTTTTCTTTCTTCTTTTTCCTTCCTGTATCACTTGCATGTATTTCTACATCAAATTCTGTGTGTATATATGTATACTCCACCCTATTTGAATTGTTTAGATAAACATGAGGTTCAAGTAATGCCTACTCAAGCTAGTAACCTACAGGCAAGGACAAAAGACATAGCTGGAGGTTTGAATTGACACTTGAACACTTAGATGCTTTGATAAATGTGTTATCTCAATGATATGGGAATTTCTTTCCGAGATGCAATTCAGTCTATGTGACTCTCTTACCCAATCTATGACTCATTAATATGTCTAAGATAATATGTAATTTGTTGATCTTTTAAATTCCTTCACAACTTGGCTCTGATCTTTCCTGGACATTACTCCCCTCAAAAATTCTGCAATCTAGACAAACTGGCCTTCTTTTTTATTCCTCAACCCATCTTTCATCTTAGTGCCTTTACACTACTCAACCACTTGAGCATCTTTACCACATTTACCTCCATCTAATGGAGTTTCTCCCTTCATTGAAAATACAGCTCAGGTGCCATCTTCTGAATAAAGTCTTTCCTGGTCTTACAACTTATACATACCCTGTCCCAAAGCACCTTGTATTTAGCTATTTTGTATATGTTTGTATTTATTTATTTTGTATTTATTATATCTATCTGTATCTGTCTCTCTACTATCTATCTATCCTTGCTGTCTCCTCCATTAGGATGTAAACTGAGTGTCAGCAGAGACTGTTTCATTCTTTGTACTTTTATGTCCAGAACATAGCATAGTGCCTGGCCCATAGTAGGTTTTTAATGAATATCTACTGATTGATTGATTGATCATAAGCCAATCATGCCAACCTCTTCTCAGCCATTTTTGTTCACATCTTGCCAGAAATAAGCCACAGGGCTCTACTCAATGTACTATTGGTAGGGTCAATGAAAAATTCTACAGACTACTAAAAGTGTTTTGGGGACTTAAGTCCATCTATCCCTATCCATGAGAATAAGCTATGTTCCTGATAATTCTAAACAATGGTCAAACACCGCAATATTTCCGTGTGATAAAAAATTCCAACAACATCATACAGTTGGAGTGTCTATTGAAGAATAACATTATTTGATATGGCTTATGTTTTATAGAATAAGCCCCAGGTTTTATTTTAATTTTTCAAAGCAGGAAGTTAACAGCTTTTTAAGATTACCAAATACTTCCACTTTTCCTGGTGTCCATTATGGCAGTGGAATAATACTTAGAATCCCTGGGTTCTGAGGGTTTATCTTTACTAACTTTATGTTCTTGAGCAAATTTAATTACCTTTCAAAGTCTCATTTTCGTGATCTATAAAATAGAAGTAAAAATTCCTTCACTTCTTCCTCATAGGATTTCTTATCAGAAACATATGAGAGAATACACACACACACACACACACACACACACATATATATATATATATATATATATATGTGTGTGTATATATATATGTGTATACATGTACACATCTACACATGTTTTAACAGCAAAGTATTTCGATGTTTGCATACAGGTGTTTGCCAGACCTGTTATTTCATCAAGATATAGAATTCCTGGCGTGGGATTTACTCTATCAATGCAGACAAATACATTCTCTGCTATTTCCAATCTTGGGCAACTGCCTATGTCTTGGATAGGTTAAAGGACATATCTAGGGTTTCCCAGCCAGTATCTATCAGAGGCAGGAATTTGAATCCTCATCTTCCTAACTTCAAAGTTGAATCTCTTATTTACTGCCCCATGATAATATATTCTGAAAATATCAAGTGTTATTATAATGGTATAGAGTATTATATGGAAATAGGGAAGGAGAAGCATAATGTACCAAATCTGAAATTCTTGAAAATTCCATTTAATATATGCTTCACACCATTTCCTTAGATGTCCTTGCCTGTTTTACTGTTCTTGGAGCTATTTTTATTTTTATTTTTGTGACACATCCCTGGTGTAATTTGCTCTATCTGTGTGCAGGACAGATGCTTAGAATAGTCTCCTGGCCCCAGATTCCATAAAGAGAAATCTATCCAGTCACATTCCTTGGCTAACTGTTGGAGTGATGCTAATCTCTTAGATAATCTAATATGGCCATCTACATGAATCTTATCAATGCCACTTAAGTTAACTATGTTAAGCAGTCAACAATGCCTTGGTGTTTTATTAACCTACATTTTTTATGTTGTGGCTTATTAATAAATTATTAGAGAAGAAACAAGGGGAAGGCTTCCTGTATAAGCTTTTGAATTAAAGGGGGATGGGGACCAAAAAGGCCATTTTACCACAAGATAGAATTACAGATGGAAAAGATCTGTTATCTGAATCTTCCCCTGGGAAACAGCCGTTTTGTTTCCTGTTTTTTCTAAGCATCACCTAATCTTAACAGCATAGTTCCCAGACATGCAGTGAGGCCAGTGTCACTGGATGACAAAAGATGTAAGGAGTAAGAAGACTGGAAAGGTAGGAAGGGGCCAATTTATGAAATGCTTTAAAAGCCCAATGTAGAATTGTTATATTTGATCCTGGAGGTAATAGGGAGCCATTGGAGTTTATTGAGTAGGGATGTAAAATGATCAGATATGGCTTTGGGAAGATCAATTTAACAGCTGAGTGGAGAAGGGACTTGACTAGGGAGAGACTAGAGGCTCCCTAGGGAGACCAAACCACAGCCTATATCAGTAGGAAGGTCAAGAGATAATTAAGGCTGGCACCAGGGTGGTGGCAGTGTCAAATGAGAGAAAGGCACGAGAGACACTATGAAGGTAGATATGCAGGTCTTGGCAACACTTTGGGTACGGAGGAGGGGGTAAAAGGAAGTGAGTAGTTAATGACATCTGGGTTGTGCATCTGTGTGACGGGGAGAATAGTGGTATTACAATGGGACAATTAGGAAGAGGGAAGAGTTTTGAGGAGAAAGATAATTTGTCCAGTTTTAGATACGTTAAATTTAGAATAGAGAGCTGACAATTGAGTATCTGAGAGCGAATGAGAGCATCAAGAAAAATAGAATAGAGAGAAGAGAAGAAGGCCCAAAATGCAGCCTGGAAGGATAGCCACAGTTAACAGGCCTGGCCTGGATGAAGAACCATCAAGTTGAGGTCAGACAGGAAGGAGAAGAACCAAGAGAGAGTTGTTTCACTTACCCACATTAGCATAGAAAGGAAGACACTATCTGCTTCCAGAGAAAGAACTGATAAATAGAAATATGTATAGAATGATTTCACACATAGATATGCATACACACGTATTTGTGTCTAATGGTAGCCATCTGTAGGTCGGAGGGGAGGAGGGAAGAAAAAAGGAGAAAAAAGCAATTTACATGATAACTTTATTATATATTTAAAAGGAATAGGAAATGGTATATAATGGGGGGGGGAGACCTAGAGAGCATTAAGAAGAAGAGAATGGAGAGGGGGGAAAGGGGATAAAAAAGGAGCAGAAAATAAGCAGTTCAGTAAAATTAACCAACTCATCAACCAAGTCTGACATTTTATCCAATGCTCCATACTACACTCTACCCGGAGTGCTCTACTTCAGCAAAAAATGGAGAGGAATACATTCTTCTATCTCCTCTGAGAAGCCAATCTTATTTACCTGTGATTTCATTTGCTGTGATTTCATCTGGTGGGAAAACTCACTCTTGCGGGGTTTTTTTTGTTTTTTTTTTTAGGCAATTGGGGTTAAGTGACTTGCCCAGGGTCACACAACTAGTAAGTGTCAAATGTTTGATCTGAGGCCAGATTTGAGTTCAGGTCCTCCTGACTTCAGGGCTGATGCTCTATCCATTGCACCACCTAGCTGCCCACAAAGAGAGACTCTTTTTTTTTTTTGGCAAGGCAATTGGGGTTAAGTGACTTGCCCAGGGTCATACAGCTAGTAAGTGTCAAGTGTTTGGTTTGAGGCCGGATTTGAACTCAGGTCCTCCTGACTTCAGGACCGGTTCTCTATCCACTGAGCCACCTAGCTGCCCGAAAACTCACTCTTCTAATGTAGACAGGCACCAACTTTAGATTTTAAACTCTTACACAGCTGTCTGAGATACTTTTAGGTTGTGTGGCCTACATAAGCAGTATATATATCTGAAGCCGAACTTCACCCCAGGTTTTCCTGACTCTGAGCCTGACTCTCAAGATATCCACTATGCCATTCTGCTTATGACACTCACTTGCACTGCAGTTCATTCAACCAATGTATTGGTCACTTGCTAGATGTATAACATGGTAAAATAATGATAATTGCTTACACTTACATGATTTTTTTATGGTTACCAAATGCTGTTACATATATTATCTCATTAAATCTTCACCAAGTTACTATGACATAGGCAGGACAGGCATTATGATCACAATTTTACTGAAAAAGAAACTGAGGTTCAAAGCAGGGAACTGACTTGCCTAGTCAATAATGTGCCTAAGCCAGCTCTAAAAGGTTTGAAAGCTTGTTAAATTTTCAGCTTAACTCCTCAAAAATTAGCAAAAGCTGCAAATCAGAGCATGATTTATTTTAATTGCCTAGATTTAAGAAAAGGATGGAGAAAATGTTCATGCAGATTAAACTTAAAAGCAGGGTAGATAAGTGGCTCAATTGATAAGCTGCTGAGTCTGGAGTCCAGAAGACTCATCTTCTTGAGTTCAAATCCGGCTTCAGACACTTACTAGCTGTGTGACCCTGGGCAAGTCACTATTTGCCTAAGTTTCCTCATCTGTAAAGATGATCTAGAGAAGGAAAGGCAAGCTGCTTTAGTATCTTTGTCAAGAAAATCCCAAAAAGGATCACAAAGAGTATGACAAGACTGAAAAATTGACTGAACAATCAGCAACAAACTTAAAAGAGTCCTATATACATTTTACTGCACTTGGGTTTTGTTAAACATTGACCAGCACTGCTGTGCCCAAACAAATAGAAAAATATCAAATATTAAAACATTGAATATCAAAATAATCTCAAACAAATATTGTACATAGCAAAGATAGAATTAGAAGCAATTTTCTTAGACTCCTATGCTTGTAACCCAGGGTCAAGAGTGGGGACATGTATCAGGACTCTCTTTTATTTGACAAATGAAAACCTGGAATGAAGGGAGATTATCCTCTATATCCACTGATCATTTAATATATTAGTCCTCACCTAGTTCTCTCTTTTGAACTCTAGGTTCAGAATATAGTAACATATATAATATTAGTAGGCAAAAAGAGGTACCTGAATCATCTTAGCTGCCCCTTCCAAGAAGACTGAAGTTCACTATAATTTTGCAGGTAAAATATGCGTGATATCTTTACATGCTCTCATTGGTTTAAAAAAAAAACAGATGACTACAATCAAAACCAGATTTAAGGACACATGTACAATGTATTTATTTGTACCTGAAAAGTGAGAAGGCACAGGAAATAGAAGTGACCTTACAGGTCATCTGAGGTCCTCAGTTCATAGATGGGGAAACTAAGGTCCAGAGAAGTGAAATGATTCCTAAAGATTCAACCCCGCATGGTTTGATCCAAAATCAAGAGGTCCTTCTACTGTACTTGGCTTTGCCTGGATATGGGAAACCGACAAGCTATACTGGGTGGTCATGGAAGAGTATACAATGTGAGCTCCTGCTTTCCTGGGGAGAGCAGAAATAGATCACCCACATCTTTTCCCCTCAGGGAGCCCCAACCCCCTTTATCATTACATCTCTAAGACTTGGCCGGGTTACATCACACCATTCCCATAGCTGGGATTTGTTTTGTTGTTGTGGGATTTAAAAAAAAAGTAAGGATTATATAAGACACAGGAAGAGGTAAGTTGGAATCCCATCTTCTTATTTTAATGAGCATGTAACCCCAAGGCAGTGGTGAGGTGGGGTGGGAGGGAGAAGGAGGGAGAAACATGCAACTGATTTCTATGTTTTGATACTCGCTATCCTCCTTTCCCCAAAACCCAAGTGTTCAGCTGTGTGCCTTAGGACACATATCTGCTATAAATTCATTTTTTATCTAATTTGTCTGAGATCTAAGCTTCCTGTGGAAGTCTGAGATCAAAGGATCTGATTCCTTCTGATGTTGGCTCTGACATATAATGTGTGCTGACTTAGTTCTGTCTATAAACTCGCAGTGGGAGGCTGCCATTCTCCCTTGGCACCTTTACATAGTGAACTTTCATTTCAGCTAGGGAGTCTGTCAGGTATGTTGCTGATTGGAGCTGCCATGTAAATAATTCATGGGGAGATTTTTTTAAAAAATGTATTTTTGGTCTGCAAAGGAAATCCAATCCTGTATTGGTCTTTTATGAATAGCTTCTGACTTGAAGAAGAAAAGAAAGGAGGAAAAAAAAGATTTCCAATGCTTTCTCTCTAAACAGGGAGAACAATGCCTTCAGTGGTTAGAATGTGGATGGTTTATGGTGTGAGTGTTCTTACACAGAATAAGTTGGTTTTATTGAGAGGAAAATCAAAGTGCTGGTCATTTTTTATGGTTTGTTTCTACTTTTTTTTTCTTTTGTCCTTTGACCATTAGATGGTCCTGATTTGTTAGCAGCTTTGGAGCTGGTGCCAGGCAGACATCCCAGGTGGTACATGAGCACCTGGAATGGCCAGTTTTCATTTTACATCTGAGCTCTTCACGGGCAAACCACCTGGGCATAGCTAGAGCAAAGATCAATTCCAGGGCTACTCCTTGTAGGAGGCACTTTTGTATCCAAGGCAACTCTGACTACTAACTGTATTCAGGAGAATAGCATTTAACTATTAGCAGAAAAAAAAATTGTCCCTAACCAGGGCACTTGAAACTCACATATCAAGGAAAAACAGTTGGATATCTCAAATCCAGAGAAGCTTTGTTCTAAGGGTACTGTTGTACTGTTAACCAGATACTTCACAAATGAAGCCTAGGGTCATATTAAGACATGGGGTAATCTCAGCAATTTAGAAGTTTTTGGATTTGAAATGATGACCCTCCAACCCCATATCTCTCCTCCCACTACAGGCTCAGTAGACTGTGATATGGACTGAACACTTGGGACATTGTCCCTATGGTTGTGAGCAACCCAGCCCTTCTCTATATAAAATGGAGCTTAAATATTCAACATGTAATAGGCTTTATTAACCTACATATATATGTATATATGTGTGTGTGTGTATATCTATGTATCTATCTATCTATCTATCTATCTATCTATCTATCTATCTATCTATCTATACACACACACATACACGTCAAATGAGCAATTGGCCCAACGATATTATAACTGACTTTTGTCAATTTACTGTGTAATTTGATTTCAATGAAGTGCTTAAGAAACTCTGTTGGTCAGGGCAACCTTTTGTAGGATACACCTGTATTTAAAAGAAATGCAGGTAAAGGGGTTAATAAATTTGGATGGGAGGTAAAGTAAAAGGCAATCATAAAAGTGCTATATGTCAGAAAATTATGGCCTATATATAAGTTGTCTATATTGTCTAAGTGTAAAATGGAGCTTGTGTTCAATCTATAATAGGCTTCAAAAACTGTTGTAAATATCACAAATGGCCAAATGATATTGTAAGCAAGTTTTATAATTTACTGTGGGATTTGGTTTTAATGAAATACTTAAGAAGCTATGTTGGTCAGGGCAAACTTTTGTAGAATTTGCCTGTATTTACAATAAGTGCAAGGAAAGGGGATGATGAATTTAGAAGTGAGGTAAAGTAAAAAGCAATCATGGGAGCTGCATGTATCAGAAAATCATTGTCTTTTTATGGAGTGAGGCAAGATGTTACAGCACAAGACTGCTGGATTTAGCTAGGTGGTGCAGTGGATAGAGTACCCTGGGCCTGGAGTCAGGAAGACCTGAGTTCAAATCTGACCTCAGACACTTACTAGCTTTGTGATCCCAGGCAAGTCATCTAAGCCTGTTTGCCTCAGTGTCCTCATCTGTAAAATGGCAAACCATTCCAGTATCTTCCAAGAAAACCCCAAATGGGCTCAGCAAAGAGTTGGACATGACTGAAAAACTGACTGAACAATAACAACAGTAACAACCTGAGTTCAAATCTTGCCTGTTGATTTATTAGCTTTGTGACCTTAAGCAAGTCACTCAACTCCTTTGACCTTGTTTCTTCAACTCTAAAATGAGGAGGTTGGACTATTTGACTTCTATGTTCCCTTCTATTTCAAAATTTGTGATTTTGTGAGTAAGGGGATGCTGAATGTAAGAGGTAAGATCTATGGATGCAAATGAAACGTGAGAGAGGAGAAAGCCTTATGTGCTGGAATTCCATTATGACTATAAAAAAAGTAGAGATGGGTGAAGGAATAAATAACTGAAAGTAGCCAAAGTTCCTTAAAGTAGGACATAGATAGACAAGGAGAAAATGAACATATACAAATATAAACTTTTTTTTAGCACCTGAAGGATTAGGAAAATTCCCATAGAAAGCATCACTTGAGCTTAATCTTGAAAGAAACTAGGTATTAGGAGAGGCAGAAGCAAGGGAAGAATGCATTTCATGTGAAGGAGAGGTGGTGAAAAGGCATGGAAATAGGAAACAGTGTTGTTTATAAGGAACAGTAAGAAGTGATTTGATTAGACCACAGAGTGCGGGAAGGGGAGTGTTACATATTAAGGTTGGAAAGGTAAATTGGGGCTATAAATAAAGCCATTTCTTCCTTTATTTCCTTTCACAGATAGGGGACAGAAGGCCATGCCAGGCAAGCTGAACCAGCTGCCCCATCGACAGTCCCTGAATGGATTATCAAGAAGAACAGTCCGGACTGTGCGTAGGGAAGCGGTGCAGGGAGAAGACATTGCCCCAGTGGATGGCATTGCTCACCTTCCATCCCACGACCACATCCTCACTATTGGTGCTCCTGCTCAGCAAGTAGCTATCCGGAAAGTCAACAATTGGAAGGATTCTCAAGCACAGTTACTTGGGTATCAACTAGCAGAACAAGATCAATTACTGGTGCTATATCCTAGCTTCGATCAAGAGGGGCAAAGGCTACAGGAGCAGAGACATGCTAGCAAAAAAAATGGTGACTTGGGCCTCTACTGGGAGAGGAAATCTTCCCAAGCAGACTCAGAGGCCTTCCACCCACATTCACTGCAGCAGGCACCTCTTCAGGGACAATTGTGATCAGATAGAAGCCTGACCATTTGAGTATTAAAATGAAAATGTTGGCAAATTCTCCAGATGTAGAGCAGGGACAGAGGAAATCTGACATATGAGAGGAGCCTGAAAGGGAGAAATAAGGCTCCTGAATTATTTTGTGTGTGTATCTACATGTGTACTTTAAAATGGAGAGCAAGGAATGCCTTAAATAGTTTTATAGCTTCTCCCCTATTCCACCGTGGCCCAGCCCATACCCAACACAATTCTGGGTATATAATGGGTACAATAAATATTTACTCAGTCAATTGATAGACAGATAACATATGATCCTAGCAAGGAAGAATGAACATTTCATCCAACAAGTCAGGAAACATTTATTAAATGCGTACTATGTGTCATAAAATTGGAGTAACATTGATTATCAGGAGGTATTTCTGTGAAGGCTCTTTGGGTGCCTTCAAAGAAGGCACAAAAAAGAAAAGATCAAAAAAAGAAGAGATATGAAAGGGTCTGCTGTTGTTACAGATGCAAGCACATAGTGAAACATAATTGTAAGAGTATTTGAAGGACAGGAGAAGACTCCTATCTATGATCTGCCAGAGCTAACTTTTCCAGCCCTAAGGCAGCTTCCTGTTTTGTTATAAGCTGATTTTATCTCATGCTTAGGATTATCATGAGTCCAAAGTAGTGCAAACATATTAGGTTTGCACCTCATGAAAATTTGCATGTGACAGTTGATATTTTCATGAGTTTCCCTAAGATTTTGGGAAAGAGAATAGAAGCAGAGATAGCAAGAGGTGGGGAGATGATCATCCCTGGACTAAATGTGTTTGTTTGATCAACACCATCAATAACAGGTCAAATTCACAACTGGAAGAGAGAGGCATGAAGAACATCAGGAAACTTTAGAAAAGATCAGGAGGCAGAGTTATCTATTGGTTGGCTTCTCAATTGGAGTCTTCTTGTGTGAAATAGATGCAGGATGAAATAGAGCAGACAACATAAATTCATGCATTCTTTATAGAAATAGATTTTATGGACATCTTTTTTTTTATACCACCTATATTTCCTTTTGTATCCCTTCTCTTTCCCACTGAGCCATCCTTTGTAAAAATATTATTTTTAAAAGAAAAAAAGAATAGGAAAAAATCAGTAAATTCAATCAATGCATCAAAAAAAAAATCTGATGTCATAATTGGTTGTTCCACACCTGTGAATACACCCTATCCACCTCTGCAAAAAAAAATTGAGGGAGTGAGAGGATGTCTTTTCATACCTTTCCTCCAGAACCAAGCTTGTTCTTTATAATTTTGCAATATTCATCTTTGTGTGTGTGTGTGTGTGTGTGTGTGTGTGTGTGTGTGTGTGTGTGTGGTTGTTCGTGGCACTGACCTTGTTGTAGTCACTGTGCAAATTGTTTTTTGGCTCTGCTTATTTTGCTCTGCAGCAGTTCATCTAAGTTATTCTATGCTTTTCTATATTCATCATGTTTGTTATTTCTTCAAGCAAAGCAAATATTCCATTATATTCATATATGGGAATTTATGTAGGCATTCCCCAACCAATGATCATGTACTTTGTTTCCAGATCTTTACTGGCATAAAAAAACACTGCTATAAACATTTTTGGTATACATGGAGTTTTTCTTTTTATCAATGACCTCCTTGGTGTGTATGCCTAGCAATAGAATCTCCAGGTCAAAGGGTATGGACATTTTAGCCACTTTTTTGAATGTATGTATCCTTAACAGTACCAGAGCACATAGAATTTTAGGAGCACCTGGAGATAAAGGCCAATGGAGATAAGCAGATACACTGCAGAGAATCTTGGGAGATGGTGTTGCTTGGGCCATTTCTTGACATGGTGCAGGCTTGCTTTGGAGCTGCCTGGCAAAATTACTACTCTTCTGGTATTACACACAGAGCTGCTACATTATAAGACAGGGAAGATACATGTGGAAGGAAAGAATCTCCCCCCACTATGGAAACCCATTGTGAAGTGCCATTGAATGTGAAGAAATATCAATAAACCCAGAGACTGATCCCCTACAGTAAATACATCAGTTGATTAATTAATGAAGAAAGGTAGAAAGGAAGGAAGGAATCAAGGAAGGAAGTTGGGGAGGATAATATTGTAGGAGTTAAGAATATCCATACTAAGGATCAGAATGTCCATTTTCTTATGTCTAATACTAAACCAAGGAATTTACCATGTCCTAAGGATCAATATAAAGCAATTCCTGGAAACGTGGACATCAGACTAAAATGGTCCACTCTGCATTTGGAACAATTTTTTGGTTCAGCTCTCAAAATTTTTCCCTGTCAAAGGTCTTTGTTCTTATCTGGAGTCTATCTGAGGGCTTATGTCTTTATTACCTTCTAACTTCCAGAATAACTGAGGGCCCCCCATAGGTTCCTAGGTTCATAGGAAATACAGGTGGAAGAGTTCTTAGATATCATTTAACTTAGTGTCCCCATTTTACAAATGAGGGAACTGACCTTAGAAAAGGTTGCCCAAGGATCAAGTAGAAGAGATAAGACTTGAGCCCCGGTCCTTTGATTTCAGATCTAATGCTCATTCTACTACCTCAAATTGCGTCGCCGTAACTAATCCACCCAACCTCTATGATGTTTGGGGTACCTCATGTCAGAATTGTGTCCCTGGAGGAACTATGGATTCTCCATAACCCATCTATTTTGAGCTCAAATTTGCAGTATGTGTCCTAGATTAGAGTATTGAGTCGAGTGGACCACAGGATGGCTAGAATTCTCTGGTCTTTATTGTAGAACACTTCAGTGTTTATGGTAACTAACTTTTTGTTATTACCTCTCCAGTCTCAACCCATATTTCATAGAAGTATAAAATTTTAGGTTTGGAAGAGACCTTAATGTTCATTTAGTCTAATCCATATTCTAGAGGAATTTATTATAACCCCAGAAATTATGAGAATATAATAAATGCTGGAAACTAGAATAAGTACTTTAGGTGCATATCTACTTTGGGACAAGTGGATGAATAACAGAAAAGCCCATGAACACACATAATATATGAAGTTTCATTAGAAACTCATATTTTACCAAAGAAAAGAATAACTGTGATTTTTTTTTAAGTGTGGCAGTTTAAAAGAAAACTTTCCTATTTCCAATGTTAATTCCCCATGAGGATGACGGAGATCATATAATAACAAGATGGGTACTTGGGAAGGGTGGCCTTTGCCTGATTGGTCTATTAACTCCCTAGAATGGTGGTTCAAAAAAGGAATTTTTTTTAATGCAAACTCCTTAATGAGCTAGTAAGAGAAACTAGGACAGATTAGGTGATGTCCTTAACCTTTTATTATTGATACTTGGGAAGATAACTAGGCCTTCGATAACCTGATGCCTATATAAGTGAGGGAGTACTGTACTAAATGGAACATGGTTTTGATGCAGAATGGGAATGCCTATGTTCTTATAGAAGGAATACTGTAAAATATTGACATGCAATGACTGTTCCCAACACTCTACCACTTAACTAGGTTTACTCAGTTAAGTGACTGTCACATCTGAACAATCTAAATGCAAAAATATGTAATTACTATATGTTAAAATATATGCAAACAGCATGCAAAAGTGGTATCTGAATACTGAATGTAAATCACATGCAAATATTATACAGCTTTGCATCTATAAAATTATGCATATCAATAACAGTTAAGCATTTTAATTAATTCTTTCATTTAAAATTCATGCATTTATTCCATATTTTGATTACAGAATATATAATGTCTCCCGTGTCTGTTACAAGAACTATAAGTAGAAGGAATTGAACTATAGTGAGTGGTAGTATCTTGATCTCTGCTTATACATAGAGCTATGTCCACTTAAAGATGTAGTTAGGCAGAAATCCTGTTTCCAGAAAGCGATTTTAAAAAAACACAAACAAACAAACAAACAAACGAATATAGGAAGATGGCTTTGGGAAGTTAAATGATGAACCAGTAATAATAAGCAATTTGGGGGATGTGGGTAGAAGCAAGAAACTACATTATGTTTTTTTGGGGGGAGGAACCTAGAATGGTTTGCTAAAAGAGGCTGAGGAATTCCATTTCCAGGAGATATTCAAGTAGATAGTTATTGGGTACTATGAAGACATGTACCTATTCTCCCAGGATGATTCCTCACTTCTTTCAA
This sequence comes from Phascolarctos cinereus, assembly GCF_003287225.1. Taxonomy (NCBI): domain Eukaryota; kingdom Metazoa; phylum Chordata; class Mammalia; order Diprotodontia; family Phascolarctidae; genus Phascolarctos; species Phascolarctos cinereus. The sequence continues at coordinate 218,883,188 of NW_027555958.1, forward strand.
TCAATCAATAAGCATTTATTTAGCACCTGCTATGTGCCAGGCATTCTGGTAGTTCCTCTGGTGATACAGATACAATTAACAAAATAATCCCTGAGCATAGAGAGTTTACAGTCTCACAGGGGAGACAAGGACATGCATAAGCATATCCAGAATAATTGTAAATAGATATAAATTAAGTATAACATAATTTCAGAAGAATGGCACTAGTAGTCAAGGGTCTCAGGAAAGGCTTCATATAGAAGGTGGTGCTTGAACTGCATCTTGAAGAAAGAGGGATATTCTAGGAAATTAAAGTGAAGATGAAGTTCATTTGAAACATGGCAGATGACCAGTGCAAGGCCCATACACAAATCCCTTGATGCCCCTTAACAGATTGTTTTTTTACTGCTACCACCCTTCCATCTACAGTTGAATTTAGGTTGTAGAATTGTTTTAATCCCTTATGTTCTCCTCATGCCTTCCATGAAAAAATAGCCCTTGGTATTTATTTTATTTTCTTACTCTTTCAGTATATTCTAAGGAATTAAAGGAAATATGGAACTTTGGAGCTCTGATCAATCTACCATCTCATCAACTTGGGAACTCCCTCCACTGGTATAAAGTACAACCTGCCCACCATTCTCTCATCCTCTTCTGTGATAATACTATTTATATTCATTATTTCTAATAGTAAAATCATAATTTTACAACTGGAAGGAACCTGAGAGGCCATCTGGCTCAACCTTCTACATTTTACTGATGAAGAAGTGGAAACCCAAGGTCACCATTAATGTCAGAGGTGATATCTGAACCCAAGTCATCTGACTCTGGAGCAATGCTTTTCTCATTCATGTCCTTCCATAAATCCTTCATCAAGGATCCACCTAATGGGTTGGAAGCTTTCCTCCAGTTCCTTTGGCATTTCATGGATTACAATGCAACATTCAGATTGCCCAACTGTTATCGTTCTCATTGCTTGGACAGTCCCCTTCCTTTTCCGATCATTTGCTTTCTTGATCTTGACGCCTTTTATACCACTTATTTGAGCATTAGTCATTGGTAATATGTAGCAGCCACTGGGTGTCTTTCTGTTACTCTTTTGGGTGACTAGCGCTTTTGATTTTCTGGAGATTATCATGTTCCATGATTTGAAGCTACACAGGGCCCTAACATAGTTTCAAGCTTTAAGAGCTTTAATGAGCTATTAAAGAAAACCAGGGTGACTTAAGCAATAACCTTAGCCTTTTATTACTGATACCTTGGGAGACAGCCAGGTCTCCCAATAACTCATCCTCCCAAGAGAGAAAATACTGTAACTTTAATAACTTAAAACCACACTCAAACTTTTGGGACATCTTGTATAGCAACACTAGGAGAGCCATGGGAGTAAAGATGTCAGCTTTTGCAGTGAGAAACGGATAAACTTAATTGAAGTTTCTCAAATGCGATCCAGGCCAATTTCCTTATCCTGTTCAATTCTGGGCCCAGTTCTTGTCCATCTGCAATAGCCATCCAAGAGGTATGTGCCACTGGACTCAGTGGTCTGTCTGCTTAATGATAATAATAACAATGACAATAACAACAACATCTCATACTTACGTAGTTCTCTAAGGTTTGAAAAGTACCTTACATATGTTATCTCATTTGGTCTTCTCAGCAACCCTACTATTATCCCCATTTTTATAGATGAAGAAAATGAATCTGAGAGGTTGTGACTTAATCAGGTAGTAAATGTCTGATGCAGGATTTAAACTCAGCCCAATATTCTAATACACAACCAGATCCTTATTATTATTGTGGAGCACTTAGAGCTTAGTCAGACATCAGGGACACCAACATTATCCACTGCATCTTGGGCCATCACCAACTGATCTTGGTTTTTGTCCTGACACTGGACTTCGATGACTCAGGAAGAGAGAGTGAGGTTGAAGACTTTGTGCAGCTCTGCCTCACTTAAATCCAGTGATGTCATTGGAACTCTTCAGAAATGAAGGACAAACAACAATTGTTATTCAACACTAGGTCTTTTTTTTTATTTTTAGGCAATTGGGGAACACTAGGTCTTAATGTAGAAAACTGTGCAGTCTTTACATTTTTCTATTGTGAATGACTGGCTGAACCTACTAAAGAAAGAACTCTAGATATTAAATTTAAAAAGAAATTAAAAATATACAACCCTACAGAGTCTTCATCTGTTGAATTAAATCAAAGTGAACATCATGTTCTTGATCCTACATACAAATGTATAAGTGTTTCCAGCTCTTGACTGGCTGAGTTTTTTCTTCTATGTCTTATCCTTGGAGACTGGGTCAGACTAATCCTGTCTAGACTAGATGCTAGATTTTGCTCTGTCAGTTTGGCAAGAGTGCTAAGTGTCTCAGCCCTTCTTAGTTCAGTTTACTTAGCTCTTGTCTCTGGGCATAGAGATACAAGTCTAGAGCTGTTTTCCACAGATCACATACTATGAAGAATATTTAAACAAGAAAAGAAATGATTTCTGTTCTCAAGCAGTATGTAGCCTTTGGGAGGAATAAAAATTTAGAGTCAGAAGGGATGGTAGAGGTAATCAAATTCAAACTGAGACTGTTTAAATCAGGTGCTCAGGGTCACCCTCCTAATAAATCAGAGGCAGGATTTGAACTCAAGTTGTCCTGACTCTAAGCCCAATATTATATCCACTGTGCCAACTCATCATCATTATATTAGCACACATGAAATCATATAGAATAATAGAAAGCCCATAATCCATAAGGCCTGAACCTCAACAAAAATTAAGTTCCTACTACACGCCAGACACTCTGCTAAATGTTGGGCGTTCAGAAAAAGGCAAAACCAAAAATAAATTAAAACAACAACAACAACCAGTCCCTGCCCTCAAGGAACTCACAATCTAATGAGAGAAACAACATGCAAGCATTCCAGGCATGAGAAACAGCCAGAGAAAATCCTGAGTCAGGAGATGGAGTGTCGTGTTCAGTAAGGAGTCTACTGTCACTGGATTGCAAAGAACATGGAAGGGAATAAAGTTATGAGAAGACTGTAAAAGTAGGAAGGGGCTAGGGTTATGGAGGACTATAAAAGCCAGGCAGAAAATTTTGTATTTTATTCTAAATGCAATAAGGAGCTACTGAAGTAAAGGTATGATATGGTCAGTGTTTCATTTTTGGGAAAATTATTTTGACAGCCAAGTGAAGGATGGATTGGAATGGGGAGAGACTTGAGGCACAGAGACCAACCAGTGTGCTCTTGTGACATTCTGGGTGTGAGGAGTGAAAGACCTGCACCAGCATGGTGATACTGTCAGGGGAGAGGAGGGGGTATATGCAAGAGATGTTATGAAAGGGACATATATAAGAGAGGTCATGAATTGACAGGACTTGGTAACCAAATGAATATTAAGAGATCATTAGTAACTTTTGGAGGAACAGGTTTGATTGCATGATTAGTTTAGAAGCCAGACTGCAGAGAATTAAGATGAGAGTAAGAGTAAAGGACCTAATGTAGATGGCCTTCTAAAGAAGTTTAGCCACAAAATGGAGAAAAGATGGGATGATAGCAAGCAGGGATGGATGGATCAAACAAGAATATTTTTGAGGATGGGAGAGACATAGGCATGTGTATAGACAATAGGGAAGCAGCCAGTAGACAGGGAGAAATTAAAGGTTAGTAACTAAAGAGAGGTAGGTGGCTCAGTGGCTAGAAGACTACGCTTGAAGTTAGGAAGACTTGAGTTAAAATCCAGTCTCAGACATTTACTAGCTCTGTGACCTTAGGCAAGTCACTTAACTTTTGTTCTTGATCTATTGGAGAAAGAAATGGCAAACCACGCCAGTATATTTGCCAAGAAAACCCCATACACAGTATTGGCATGCTATGGTCCAGGGGGACATGAAGAGATGGACATGACTGAATGATTGAACAACAACAGCACAGGGTTAATAAAGGAGGCAATCTGCTGGAGAATAGAGAGAAGAATGGGGTCACTGTTCACATAGAGTAGTTAGCCTTAGCAGGGAGAATGGCCCCACCTCATCATGTGAAACAGGGATGAAGGAGATAGGGGCAGAAGGCATCTGAGTGGTTTGAGATGGAAAACAAGAGAGAAGCTTTTGGTAAATGACCTTAAAGTTTATAATGAAATGTGAGGCAAGACTCTCACATGATAGGTTTGGGGGAGAGGTAGCTATGGGTGCTTGGAGGAAGGATGAAAGATTTGGGACAGATTTTGTGATGAGTGGGGGAGTGAATCTATTAGGGAGGTGTTAAAAGGATTGTCTTGCTGGGGTGAGAACCAATTAGTATTGTCCAACAGAAACTTGCAGTGGATCCAGTCAGCATGGTTTCATGATTTTCTCTAGCTTTATTGAGCAGCCATGTGAATAGGAGAAAAGGCCACAGATGGTGCCATTGATCCAAGGCTTGGGTTTGGAAGGGCAAGATATCCAATAGGATTAAGAGGCAAGAAAATCAAGAAGACAGTGTAGAATTAAACTGGTTCACCAGATGGTCAAGACAGGGAAAAGAAGATGTAGTCAATTCAAGGGTAATGGTTTGAAAGACCTGAGAGCAGAGATTGGAAGTCATGGTGAGGATAAAGAAAAGGATTTAGAATTGCAAGCCAGAGGGAGAGGTCAAAAGAAAATAGATTATGATCATAGAAAATTACGTCAGAGTTAACAAACATGGATATGTTCAATACTTGTGGGTTATGGTAAGATCAAGGCTATTATCACCCCTGTGTATAGCTCTGGTATGGTGGAGGAGGAGGTCATAGGAAATGACTAAGTTGAGGAATTGGGAGGTTAGCTTATTTGAATTAGCATCAATATGCATGTTGGAGTCCGTATGATGAGAAAAAAAGTTGGGGAGAAGAGAAAGACTGTGAACCAGGAAGGCAGGAGAGATTGCTTGTGGCCTGTAGACAATGGATATCCAAATCTTGATTGGGTGATACATATGGATTTCATGAACCTCAAAGAAGGAGAGGTTCCTGAGTGATTGTAGTAGGTGATCCTGAGAGTGGCGATGGAGCAAAGAAAGAGTATACTCATACCAGGACCAGTGAATTGCAGTACGAGTGAAAATGCAACCAGTGCTCAAAAGGGTCATCAGGGAAGATGTGTCTTCAGAAGGGATCTAGGTTTCAGTGAATCTGAGAAGACAGAGGTAGCAAGAATGGAAAAAAAAAATTTAAGATAAAATCTAGTTTGTTACCTATGGAGCATGTGTTGGAGAGAGAACAGTGAAGGCTTGGCTAAGTTTGGAGTGGGAGGTCCTGGTGGGGATTGGATTGAGAGGGATGGGAATAAGGAAATAAGGTCAGTGGAGGATGAAGATGGATACCACAGTTTGAACAATGTCAGCTGAAGGTTCAGAACCACTGGGATGGTGTATATAATGGAGAAGAAGTATGTTAATCATTGAGGAATTAACTTAAATATGTTACTGTTATCAAAAGAGTTCATCCTCAGATAGAGTTGTCTCAGGTTTTTGGATAGCTGTGAATGGCTGGCAAGTAGTGGGAGGGAGGTACATGGAGAGTGGGAAGAAGGCAAACCCTGTGAAGTTGTATGTGGCTGCAAGCATGGCCTGCCTAGAGCAAGATGAAAAGGCAGGCCCTGTGGAGTGACTAGGAGCCAACCTTGTACAAGCTCTGTACATATAAATAATAATCTCATGAACAGTGTCACAGGTATAGAGTGGCTTCTTCTGGAGCCCTGGAAGTAACAATTGTGTAATGAATAGCTGGCATAAGAGAAAATATGGTCATAAGCATTAGTGTTCCCTAAACCATTCCCCTTATGGATCTTCTAAAGACCTCTTCTCTTTTTTTTATAGTAGAATTACCAAATTTATTCATTTTTTCTTTATTGACGCCCCTCTATTTTTTTTTCTTTTTTCCCACTTAATGATATTTTTTCCAATTACATGGAAAGACAATTTTCAACATTTACTTTTATAAGATTTTGAGTTCCAAATTATTTTCTCCTTCCCCCCTCTCCAAGATGGCAAGCAATCTGATATAAGCTATACATGTACAATTATATTAAACATTTTTCCACATTAGTCATGTTGTGAAAGAAGAATAATAACAAATGGGAAAAACCATGAGAAAGAAAAAAAAAGAGAGAGAGAAAATAATATGTCTCAGTCTGCATTCAGACTCCATAGTTCTTTCTCTGGATGTGGACAGCATTTTCCAACATGAGTTAAAGACCACTTTTCTACATAGAAATCATTAGAAATTGTTATTGGATTCCTAGGTCACTACTCACAGCTTATTTAACCCAGAAAGTACCTGAAATAGGAAGAGATAAAATGGGAGCTCTTAACCTTTTTTGATGTCATGGATCACTTTGGAGGTCTGGCTGGTAAAGCCTAGAAGGCCTTCTCAGAATGATATTCTTAAATGTTTAAAATAAAATATATAGGATTTGAAAGACAAATAATCATACTGAAATACAGTTATCAATTTTTTAAGTAGTTCATGGGCTCCAGTTTAAGAACCCTTTAAGAGCAAACAGTGATAGACAACTTAATTGAACTATACTGGCAGATGGTTAAACTCAGTTGCAGTATGAGTTAAAGGGATTTTGTGGTCTAGTCTGGTAATCTAATCATCATTTAACATGAATTTTTTGTCTTATTAGTGGACTTTTGGAAAGTATATTTAACATCTCTAAATTAGTAACTTCATATAATAAAGCCCTATGGTACTATATCCCAGAGGTTCAGAGAAAGGAGAAATTTCTAAATGTTGGAATAGCTATACCAATATGATTTAGGTGGGTCTTGAGTGATAGTTAGAATTTGGATAGACAGAGAGGATAGGGTTAAAACATTCCAGGCAGAGGAAATAGCACAAGGAGAGACATGGAGACAGGAATCAGAATGATTTTTGCTGAGATAAAAGGAGGCAAGAGGACCTATGAGAATTACTGGAATTGCGATAATTTAATTTAAGGGAAGAATGTTTAAAAAGTACTTAATACATGGAACAGAAGTATTGAGTGTTATATAGATGTTGGTGATCATTTCAACTACAATCAGAGCAGAGGAAATCCATTCACTCATTCATTTATTTCACAAATATTTAATGAGCACCTTCTATCTTCAAAGCACTATTCTAGAAACTATGAGAAATACACAGAATGAAATGTAGTCCCTGTCCTCAAAGAGCTTATAGTCTAGTAGGAGAGATGAAAAATACCATAGAATTACCATATAAGGTATAATGTAAAAGTATAATAAATGAGTGTTGTAGGCTGAGGGGTTTGTTTCTCTAGCAAAAGTGTCCCTGACTACCTGACCTACGTCAATAAGATACAAATGCACTCTGTTGGCCAGGCATTAAAAAAATAACATTCCTACTATGGAGATAAACATTGGACTGCATCGTCAAGTAGTTGGTATGGACCAGTATTCTGTTGAGCTTTTCAAGGGGAGGCTAGACAAGTACTTCCTGAAATGGAATTTAATCTTGATTAGAGGCAGGAAGACAAACTAGATGTTTCTTAAAGTCCTTCCTATTTCTATGTTCTAATGATGCCAAGGCCACGTGATCCCCTTGGATGAAATTCCTTTTTGTTTTCATGTGTGAGCATAGACTTCATTGTTAACTCTAGCCAGCCACCTTAAATGTATGCAGGGTTGTGGGAAGAGCAGAAAAGAATTGAGGACAGGAATTCTGTCCTCAACCATAAAGAACAGCATCAGAGACAGAGTGGATGGATAAATATAAACATTCAATTTCCAGCTAACTTAGAAATTCCTTTATTATGGAGCAATCAGTATGTGTTAGCCTCAAAACTAATTCCAGTGTGGGAAAAATGGTCTTGAAAGTTACATGTTAAACATTAGTCAGAATATGCCTTTTTAGTCCCCCTTTGGATTTTAAAATAATAATAATAATAATAATAATAATAATAGCTAATATTTATATAAAATTGACTGTGTACCAGGCACTGTGCTAAGCACTGTACTCATTTGATCCTTACAACAACCCTGTGAGATAGGGACCATTAATAAACTCATTTTACAGATAAGCAAACTGTGGCAAACAAAAGGTTAAGTGACTTGCCCAGGGTCATACCACTAGCAAGTATCTGAGGCTCCATTTGAGCTCAGACCTTCCTTATTTCAAACTCATTGGTTTATCCTAATTAATCTCTATGTAATTGGTAGCCTCAAGGCTCTCTTTGCTCCTCTAGCTTTTATATTGATAATCAGGGAAATCTTTCTCTATATTGCTTTTATCATGTAATTCTAATGTTCAGAGACTTTCTGTGACTCCCTATATCCTACGGTAGGTCTGACTTTCTTACCATGGCTCTCATAGCCCTCAGGAACTTGAGGCAATAGTAGATAGGGCACTAGACACAAAGTCAGAAAGACCTGGTTTCAAATTTTGCCTCAGACACTTACTAACTCTATGACCCTGGGCAAGCCCTTTAATCTCTCTGTGTCTTAATTTCCTCCTCTGTAGAAAGGAGGTGATGGACTTGATGACCTGTTAGGGCCTTCTAGCTCTAAATCTGTGATCCTTATTTCCTTTTTTCTCTCCATCATGAACTTTCTGCTCTAATCAGGCCTGTAGACCATTGAATATGCCCTATTCATTCTCACTCCACCTCTGTGCTTGGAATTCCTCTTGCTGTTTGAAATTTCCCCCTTTTCCCTTCCTCTTCTTTAGCTAGCCAAATCCTATCTACCTTCTGTACTTTAAAGCAGGTCCCACCCCCACAAGAAATCTTCCCTCACTCTAAGCTCCATTAATCTCTCTCTTATGAAATTCTATGGCATTTCTCTGTCTGTAATACTCATTTTTGGTATTGTCATATATTGCCTAGTATGGTCACTTTTAATTAGCTGTTTTGCATGTGAATGTATTGTCTCTCCAATGAGATTATAAGTTTCTTGAGGGTAGGCTTGATACTTCTGCATCCACTACAGTCCCTAGCATAGGGTGGGGCATAATACAGGTATACACTAAATACCTGTGCAATTTAATTTACTTGAGTTGAATTGAATGTATACCCAACCTCTCTCCCTCCAAATGAAGAGAGGTTTTTAATCCAGAGTTGATGAGTCTTTAAAATACAGATTTTGATGACTGCTTCAAATTATATTTCAATGTAATTGATTAGTCCTCTGTTTTTATTTATGCATTAAAAGCATTACTCTGAGAAGAGGTCCATGGGCTTCATGAGACTGCCAAAGGGATCTGTGATATAAGAAAAAATTATGAACCCTTGCTCTAGAGGTAAAGGGTATAGAGGAAAAGAAAGGCACATTCTGTGCTAAGTAATGCTTATGATAATTTGACTCTGCTGTTGTTATGGTCTTTCCAATCAGTGAGGCTGAAATTAAGTGTTCTTCAGGCACATCAGCATATCAAGCTCATGTCAAAGTGAAACAGCATATCCTCTAGGCCCCAGAGCCAACCAGTTGGACCGCCATCTCAGAGATGCAAGATAAAAATAACCCAAATCTTTTCTCTTACTTTTTTTTTTTTAGCTTTCTTTTCGCAGCCTGTTTCCCCATCTCGGGTCTGACAAAAGTTATTTGCAGCATTCCCATCAGTCCGATGAGTGACAGGAGACTTATGTCAAGTGAGAAAATGAAATGTAAATTTTATTAAACACCCCCTCTCATCTCTGTGTATCAATCCAGATTCCAGCCGAACATAGCAAATCAAATCCTGTCTTTGCCAGGCCTCAGGGCACAAGGAAAATCATTTCTCCTTAATACCATTCCCTTCTAGTAAAATATTTTTCTGTTTGGTAAATGAAAATTTAAAATGCAAACCCTGTTTTAATCCCAGCAAAAGTATGTCTTGAGAATGAACATTTGAAGAAGAGAGCAAGGAAGAGAAGAGAAAGAGGAATTGGTGGGTGCGAGACAGGGGCAAGGAGAGGAAATGTGTTTTATTCAGTCACTCACTGCCTTGTGATTTCTTGGTGTCTGATGGCTGTGCAGAGATGCATGTCCATGGTATAAACAGCAGCATCCTTTGAAAGCTTTGCCCACCAGGACATTTATCTACATGGCGTCCTTATTCAGGATAATAGTGATCTTATGTCTGATACATATGCTTCTGAAATAGCATTAAAGATCTCTAAGTTATGTTCTGAGTGCTACTATCTAACCAACTGCTACCTTATCTGACAGCTGACTGGTCCTGTCCAAATGTGAAGGCAGACTTAATACAGAGAATTTAAAAGAAAACAAGTAATGTAAAAATGCAAGGAAAATTATGTTGAGTTATAGTACAGTTTTACTTGAAAAATTAAGTCTATTAAAACAATACAACAACCAAATTAGCTCAAGAAGGAATGGGGAGTTTACAAGAATTAGATTCTGAAGATGATAACAAAAAATGTTAATAAGAAGGAAAAGGGGAAACTATAAAGGGCTCAGATGTGGTAGCACAAAGAACATCTCAACCAACTTAGATTTTTGAGAAGACATGTATAGAAGATGGTAGTCAGGGCAGGTAATTGATATTGAATACAAATGCATGATATGGTCCTCTTAGAAGAGTGTCAGAAATGTTAAAGTTTAGAAGGAGTTGAAGTTGGCGATTAATGCAAAAGACAATAGAAAGGGTCATCTTAACATATTGAGGAAAGAAAGAGAAGAGGAATGAGATTGTGGCTTTAAATGGATGGAGGTGATGACAATGAAAACAAAAGAAAGCAGAATTACTGAACTGTTATTTTGCTTCTTTTCCTGGTTAAGAAGAATGGTATTTGTACTAGACTGGGTCAAAAAAGAATGATTTATATAGAGCTAACACCCAAGAGAAGGGAGAAGACAGTAAGAGAACAACTAGATGGCCTTTATGAGTTCAAATTACCTCTATCTCCAGACAAACTGCATCCTGCAGTTCTGAATGACATGGCAGATATGATTACAGAGTCACTGTCAGTGATCTTTTAAGGACTGTTGGTATAGGGGAGATGGTACAGGACATGAGAAAGTCCAATATTCTAATTACAATAGAGGGAAGAATGTAGTCTGAATCCTATGGGCAAATGAACTTGTCTTCAAATGCTGGTAAATTCTATAATGTTTTACCAAATATTTGTGTAGTGAACATATAAAAGAAAGCATTAATCACTAATAGTCAGCATGGCATCATCAAAGAAGGATAATGCTATACTAGTCTCATTTTCTTTTTTTGACATGGTTACTACACTACATAGGGACATATCATAGATATTGTTTATGTAGATTCCAGCGAAATATGTTATAGAGTCTATAGTGGTATACTTGTGTATAGGATGGAGACAGGTGGACTGAACAATAATACAATTAAATGGATTCAGAACTGGTTGAGGGAAGAAGAAGAAGAAGAAGAAGAAGAAGAAGAAGAAGAAGAAGGAGAAGAAGAAGAAGAAGAAGAAGAAGAAGAAGAAGAAGAAGAAGAAGAAGAAAAAGAAGAAGAAGAAGAAGAAGAAGAAGAAGAAGGAGAAGAAGGAGGAGAAGGAGGAGAAGAAGAAGGAGGAGGAGGAGGGGAAGAAGAAGAAACTTTCAAACAAATTGCAATGCCTCTTTAGCAAAGTAATTCCAGGAAAAGTGATGTATAATGAAGATTTTGTGTGTCCTGATACTATAATCATAACTGTAGAGGCCTAGTAGGAACCCAAAAACATTGGTTAACTGGGCATTTGAGCTACTAGTTTGGATGAACATTTGAACCATTGTGTTCCTAAAAGTCAAAGAAAGCAATGAGATGACATAGAGTTGTTGGCTAACCCTCCGTGGAATCCCAAATATGCATGATATTAATAGAAAACAAAAATATTTTTATTTTATGCTTACTATATATCATAAAAAATTGGAAATAGACATCTCCAGGTATAGACAAAGGCTTCATACTGTTTTTTATCCATTGTATTCTCTGTTTCACATCACGCAACAACCTAATGTTGACCAGTGCATGGCAATGAGGAAAAAAAGAAGAAAAAAGAACTTCACCTCTAAGATTAAATTAATTGAAATTGAAGACATCATTGATAAATTGTGAAAATATCAAGACAGAAATTTTGAGGAAACTAGAGTCATTAAAAATCTTCCCTTAAGAAACTGACCTGAGAAATTATACCTAAAATTTAAATGTATGACAAGAACAATACTAGGATTTAAAATGATTTTGGAAAGGAGATGGGGCATACTTTGAATGAAATTTTGAAAAGCCGTTTTTGATTCTGGCAACATAGCAGACCAACTATACCAAAACCAAACAATTTAAAAAAAAATCATATCTTTAGTAAGCATCATGAATGAATATATTATTCTACAAACAACATTTGAGAGAATATAAAAAACATTTCAGGATTGTCACACAACAGTCTTTGCCAAGACCACTGTCATGATAATTATAATAGGAGGAAATATGGAGTTTTCTAAAAATATTCTTGCAGATGAACATCAAATACCACAATGGCAGCTGTGGCTTGAGGAAATTACTAAAGACTTCAGGGAAAAAATGAAAGATTATATAAATATCGAGATGGCACACACTTTAGAAAACTTAAACAGTATATCACTCAGTTGAAAGCAATAAAGAAGAGCTTACAGAATTGACTCAATACAAATACCTAGCAGAAATTCTTGATGCTTTCAATCAAAAACTTAAAAAGCCAAAAGATGAAGGGAACAGAAGGGGTGAAAACAGTTGTTGTCACTTTTCAATCGTGTCCAACTCTCCATGACTCCATTTGGGGTTTTCCTGAGAGAGATACTGAAGTGGTTTGCCATTTCCTTCTCCAACACTCAAACTAAGAACAATGTTTTAAATAGATGTCACCATATTGAATACTCTTAATCTCCAAACTGCACATAATAAAAAAGCTTTCAAAATATAAAGACCTAGTGGGAAAAATTTAAAAATAGGCTGACATACATGCCAATCCTATCATCTTGTCATTTACTTGAGTTGTCTTGAACATGCTTCTACAAAACATGAGCTCGCATCACAATATACTTGGAAAATTACAAAAAGCAATTATTTCATCCATCTGCAATGGTCTGCAGAACACTGAATATAAAATGATAAGAATATAATGGTGCCTTATCCTTGGGTCACTTCTATCTGAACCCCAACAAAAACATGAAAATAATAATAATTTATAGTATTTATATAATACAAATATTATCTCATTTCATCCTTGTGACAACCCTGTGAAGTAAGTGCTATTCTTATCCCCATTTCCTAGATGAGGAAACTGAGGCAGACAGAGACTAAGTAACTTGCCCAGGGTTAGTTACACATAGTATGTGTACAATGCCAGATTTTAATTTGAGTCTTTCTGGTGCCAGGTGTAAAACTCTATCCAACTGTGCCACCCACCCACCTACGTAGAGAAAGAATACGATAACAATAGCAATAACAATAGTGCTTTCAGGTTTGCAAGGCATGTTACAAATTTTATCTCATTTGTCTGATCTTCACAACAGCCCTGTGAAGGAAGAAATAAAGATATTATTCTCCACATTTTGCAGAGGAAGGAACTAAAAGGCAGGGAGGTTAACTATCTTGCCAATCATCACATACCAAACAAATGTCAGAGGTAATATTCTGACCCTTTTCTTTCTGACTCCAAGTCAGTACTTTTTGTACCCTACACTACTATCCTATGTCTCTAATAGTGATTAATGGATCAATGTCAACTTGGAGGAATGTTTCTAGTGGAGTGCTTCAGGAGTGTGTCCTCAGCTCTGTGCTGTTTTTAACATTTTTATCAGTGACCTCAATAACATATTTAATAGCATAGATGACAGATTCATTAGATAAGAAGAAAAAAACATGAAGCCAGGAAAGGTAGGTCACATATTAAATGACAGTCAGGATATAAAATAATCTCAAAGGCTAGGAAAATGGATCAAATTATATAGGATGGAATTTCATTTATTTGTTTATTTTTTTTTGTTTAAGCTTTTATCAAAACATATTTATTTTAAAGAACAGAAATTATAAACATTTCCCCCCACAACAACTGGAGGAGTATTATCCCTCATGCCAACTTAATCCCTAGACTCAGACTTAATGCATTTTTTTACATAGCATTAGCCATACCACCTCCATTTCTAAATGCAGCATGGCTGATGGATGGATGAGACTGCATCTCTACTATTGCTAGCTGTAGCTGGTCCTCAGAGACTTTACTTCTCATTGTCTGGCTTCTAGTAGATCTGGAAATTTACTCTAGGTCCAGAACTTCTGGGGGCTCCTCTGCCTGACCTTTCTAAACTCACTTAGTTGTAACCATCTCCGCTCTCTTTCACCTAAAATAGGAAAGAACAAATACAAAGAGGCAAAGAACAGAGATCCAGATTTATGAGCAAAATAACATCTCCTAACCAGCCCAAATCTGCCTTCATCATTATCCAGGATAGGTAATAGAAAAGAGTAACCACATGATGAAGACATCTTGGTCTTCTATCTAGTCCCTCTCTTTGAAAGGAGGGGTAGGAAGGATGAAAAAAAAACCACTCTATCCTTGGTGAGATGAGTTAGGGATAGGGAGGTAATACAGAGTGGCATTAAAGCCACATCCAAAGGACAAAAGCAAAACGTGAGGATGCCACTCACTGCCTAGCATAACGATGTCAGAGTTGAAAATGAACAGTGCAATGGGATGATCACTGGTATCGAAGTAAGGTGTTTATAGGTTTGAATCTCTACTTTGACTCTTAGAAATGGTGTGACCCTTGGCAAATCCTTGAAGTTTCCTTTTCTTTAAAAAGAACATGCTAATAATTATATGACCTATTTCATGGAATTATCTTAAGAAAAACGTCATGTAAACCTTAAAGTGTTATAAAAATCTCCTCCTTTTATAGATAAGTGAATTGTTAGGTGTAACTTTGGCTTTTGTGTATTAAGGGATAGAGATTTTTCCTGCTCTCAGGAAATTCATATCGTATTCATCCTCCAGGGCCTCCTAGCTCAAAGCCCATCTTCTCCATGAAGATTGCTTTCAGTTGCACTCGACTTTTCCCATCTACCTCAACACTTATTTAGCAATGTGAAATCACAAGAGAAAAGGAATAAAACAGAGATTATGAGGCATTAGTATAATAGAGGTATATGCCAGCAAGAAACAAGAGTTTAAAAAAAATAGAGAGTAATCTACAGAAATATAAAATACTCTAATTAATAGAATACCAACTAGAGATCTTAAATAATCCATTTTCAGAAAACGGAAATTGAACTAGCCGTAAAGTAACTAAAATAATAATTTGTGTCCCACTCCCCTGACAAGTTTTGAAAACTGCCCTGTGTAGTTTCTCTGAGTGTGTTTGTGTACCTATTGTCTATATGACCCTGGGCAAATCACAGTCTTTCAGGGCCTCAAGCAGCTCCTTAAGCACCCGGTGCCATCATATCTTTGTCTGCCGTCATCACACCTTTCACACCTTTTGTGGGAGTTACTGTGCTGGATGGTCATAATTTATCTAGTCTAAGGCTTATCATCTTCTAGAATGCAGTGGATAAACCGCAGCTAAGAGCCAAATCCAATTGCCTGTTATTATTTAGCCAGAAAGTAAGAATGGTTTTTAATGTAAAAGTTGTTCTTACTTCACAAGCCAGAACAAAAATAGTCAAAGGGCTGGATTTGGCCCTTGGACCATAGTTTGGTGATACCTGTTCTAGCATCTGGAATCTTGAGTTTTAAATTTGATACTTCCTGTATCAGAATCGGCATGTATCATTAGATGACCCTACGTAGGAACTGACGGCTAAACTTTACCCTAACCCAGTGGCAAGACATAGATCAAGATGACTGGCGATGGCCCCAGATGCAGACCTGGTTTAACAAGAATCTTACTAGCTATACCATCCTGGATAAGTCACTTACCATCTCTATGTTTCAATTTCTTCATTTGTAAGATGAAGGCATTAGAATTCATGGTGTCTACTATTCCTTCAGGCTTTTGATCTATTATCCTAGGTGACAATTTTGCTGAAGTGATTTTTTTCCCCTCTTTTCTTCTAACATTTTTACTATAAGGGACAGTTTATGGAGTGGTGGTACAGGGAAAGATAAATTTAGAAATCAAAGTGATGTAAAAACAAAAGCTAGTAATGAAGATGATATTGAACAAAGAAAAATAAGAGGCATATTCAATGTCCACCATGCACAGCTTGTCACAAAGGAGCTTTATGAGTTTCAGTGACAGGCCCCATAAGCTTCAAGTTTTCTGGACTATTACAACCACTTGAACACTCAGTTTCCTCTTCCGTGATATGGGGATAAATTATTTCCTTATCTACCTCACAGAGTTGTTTCTTGTTGACTTACTATATCATCCTTGTTGATTCATAGGATCATAGAGACCTCAAAGGCCACCTAATCCAACCCCCTTATTTTATTGGTGAGAAAACTGAAAACAAGAGGCCTCAAGTAACTTGTTTTAAGTCCCATAGGTTTTAAACATCAGTGTCAGCATTAGAATTCAGTTCTTTGAATCCACTACAAAGTCCCTAAGCAAAGTGCTTTGTAAACTTTAAAGTGCTACATAAATGTGACACATCTATCTGATAAAGAAATTATAAGAACTCAACTTGTGTATTTATTGATATAGTCTTGTGCTGCTTGTCCTTCATTTTTGAAGAGGACCAATGATACCATTGGTCATTGGCGGAGTTGCAGACAGTCATCAGCTTCACTCCCTCTTCTAGAGTCATAAAAGTCTAGTGGCAAGACATGAGTCAAGATGACTAGCAATGGCCCAGGGTGCAGTGATAATCTTGGCATCTCCAATGCCTGACCAAACTCTAAGCGCTCTACAATGTCTGCTTCAGCTGCCTTCATGGCTGTTGGAACAAATTGTTCTCATCCACCTTTGGGGCGGATAGGGAGTCTTGCCACCCTTGGGGTAGATACTCGCTAACTCCCCAATGGGTTTGAGGCCTGTCAGTTACTCTCAACCTGGTTTAGCCCATCTGCTAAGGAGGTTTTACCAGGTGTGACCTCTGGACGAGCCACAGGTGAAAGTTGAGATAGTAGAAATTACTTTTAATGTAGTAGAACTCCTTGAGGGAAGTACCCATAGCAAAGACAGATTTACACCTTCTCTATAACTTAGAATATTTGAGTTGCCTAGACTAGAACTAGGAGAGGTTAAGTGACTTGCCCCAGGTCATACAGACAGTATAAAGTTAGGGCCCAATCCTAGTTTCCTAAATTTTTTGTTTTTCAAAAGAAAAGTGCTTTGGAAACTGTAAAGTCCTATGTAAATGTAAGCTATTATTCTTTCTGATTTGGCAGTTTACAAAGCAGTGGTAGGGCCTCAGGGCCTGGAGGAAGGTTCCCTTTTCCTTCCTTTCCCCCTCCCCCCTTCTCTTCCTTTTATTCCCTTTGCCTAGAGTCAGGATTAACAGGCCTGCAATTCAACATAATAGGACAGAGAGATCTCCCAACTAGCCCAGATGGGAAATGCTACTACTGTTTCCTCCTTTCCCTACAAGTCCACTGGCCAGGGAGCAGAGTGTGTATTAACATTCATCTGGCAGGGGCTGAAAGTAGTAATAGACATGAGCATTGACTAGACCCAATATTAGTGATGGTGCTGGGAAGCCATCCTGGCTTTTGGCTGCCTCAAGGCAGTAGTGATCCCCCGCTTGTCCTATCTGTCAGTCTATTTGATCTCCAAATGAATTGCTTTTGATAACAGCTATATAAATGCAGAACTGATCCGTTGGGCCTTTTTAAATGAGACTCCTCTCTTTCATCTCCCAGTCATTTCAAAAAGCAGATAGACTTGTTAGAGGTTTTTAATGCAATGATTTATGTTTTATCTTGCCTGGTTTGAGGCAGCATTTATTTAGCACTAAATTCTTCCCCAGCCTCTCTATATGAGTGAGGGGAGAAACGTTTGAACACACAATATTTGGAAGTTTTTTCCTATTATATTTTTAAGTCATTCAATATTATATTTTCTGCCTCATTATGGTTAGATGAGGCAATGGACTTTATTTAGCTGGAAGAGGGAGGGAGCAGAGAAGTCATAAGGCAAAGCTCTTCTATGCCTGGATCAGGAAATAAAGAAGGAACATTTTTGAAGATTAACTCTCAGGCTACTTAAAACACATAATTAAGTTCTCCACTCCCAAATAGGAGAATAAAAAAATCTTCATTGGCTTCAATGAAAAGCCATTCCTTATGGTCTTTATAGGCTCATTTTTCTCATTTTCAAAAGAAAATCAAATTCTTTTTTAAAAATTTGTGCTTGCAGCTTCCTTCCTCCTTTACTCATCCTTCCTCTCCATACACCAACCCAATCCATGGGAAACCCCTACTGGCTGATGGGCCAAGTTCACCATTTGCCCCCACTGGAACCATTCACAAGATGCATGTGACATGAATGCGAAGAGGTTGGAAATACAAACATTGCTACAGTCTCAGAAAGTGGAAGTTGTTTCGAGGCTAAGATCTTCATTCCCTTGTGGAATAATTGTGTTTCTCAAAGTAATATGGAGACTGATTTTTTTTGTGAATCAAATACCACTTTGAATGTTGCTATTTTAAGAAATCCTGCCATAAGCTTAATGTTTTGGTGAGATGAATAGTACTACCCCTCCCCCAAAATATAACATATTGTATTTTGGAAAACAGATTTTCTGTACTGATTTTGCTTAAAGCAAGACGTATCTGAACCAAAAACTCAAAATAATTTATTCCAATCCTGGTCTAACAAGAAGCCTTTTTCAAAGGCACCTCCTTTAAATGATATATAATGAAGTAGAGGGAAGGATCCCACATAGTACAGAATAACTGACATCTCTGGGAGCTGAAATTCATTTTTGAGAGAGGTGAGAGACCTCATAATTCAAAGATGTCAGAGCTATCTGGAGATGTGTAAGAAAAAAAAAATTTTTCTCCTCATGAGGACAGTAACACATTTAAGCCTGACAATGGCTTCTTTCTATGTACTCTCACACAAGAGAAAAAAAAATAAGAGTATTCTTAAATTCTTGAATATTTCGGTCAAGGCGGCTTTTATCATAGTATTCACATGGAAGTCAGCATATTACCATTGCTGGTGATTATTTCATTTCCCCCTTTGGGGTCTCTTTGTTGATATTCGTTCTAATTGTGTAGGTGAACTCTGAAGGACTTGTCTGTTTCTTTGAAGAAGGGTATGCCAGTCATCATTGGTCTTCAAGGAAAAATCATCACATGTCTGATCTCATAAGCTACTTTATAATAATTATAATAATTGCTTGCATTTATAAAGCACCTTTATTCATAAATGATTTTTCCCATGAGGAAACTGGGGGGGGGGGAAATGAGAATAGTATTATTTCCAGACAAAGAAACAGAAATACAGAGACGTTAACATTTGCTCAAGGTTACACAGCAACGTAGGAATAAAGTCAAAACTAGGGTATGTGTCTTCTGAAAATGAATTTGCAGCTTTCCCAGTAATTCTTCTCTTAGGACGCTATAATTCTCTTTTTCCTTTGTAACATCTGGTGAAATAGATTATTAAATAATAATTTGGAGATGGGGGAGGGAACTCAGACTTCAAATGATGGCTCCAAAACATTCCCCCACCAAGTTCACTTTTGGGTGTGACATAACTGATGCATGAGTCCTGCATTTACTTAGACCAGGTGGGTTGAACCCATGAGAACTTGTGGGTTCATCCACTACTGGGCTGGGTCAAGGACATCGCTCTGTAGGGCTGGATCTTTATCAGGCTTGGCTGCAACAGCTATCAATTCTAAATATTAAAAGAACCTTGCTGGGTTTTTTTTTGAAGTTCAAAAGGTCATAATAAGGTCTATTTCACCTCTAATACTCATTTGCGTAAGATCGGGAGGTGGGAGGAGACATAAAAAGATCAATGCAAGGAGTTCAAGGCCATGTGGTGGCTGCTTGAGAGAAAGAGCCAAAAAAACCTCCCCCTCAGAGAAGACCTCAACAATTCTTCCTCACTGGGAAGCTGACAGAAGAGAGAGAGAACTTTCCTTTAGGTCTGCCTTTTATATGCATACTTGGTTTTGGCTCAGTAGCCAATGAAACGGTTTTCTCTCAGGTCTTTACTATTACAATAGCCTCCTGGTTAGTTTTCCTATCTCAAATCTCTTTCTACCTCAGGCCATCCTCCATTTAGCTGTAAAAGTGACCTATCTACAATACATGTCTGGCCAGTCTCTTTCCCTCATCCCCACTCAATAAATTCCAATGGCTCCCCATTACCTCCAAGATCAAATATAAAATGATCTGGCATTTAAAGCACTACATTCTTCCTATGCTTTACTAGTTCCTCTGCCCTATCACCTCTGCCACTACAAATCTTTTGTGAAAATCAAAACTGTGAGGGTGGTAGAAATGATGTTTTTCCTCTTTATCCAACTGATACTACAAGAAGTGTTTTGCCTAAAGTCATATTAGAGAGAGACCAGGATGTTGAATATCAGTGTTCTGACTTCATGGTCTCGAATTCATTATGTAATGGTCGTCAAGTCACTATTAAAAGAAAAGAGCTAATACAGCAGGTAGCAAAACTATCTCTGAAAAGCAGTGTGTGGCCATGGTATGCACACCAATCCTACAGTCAGAAAAACTGGGTTAAAGTCCCAGCTCTGAACTGTATTAAGAACATGAGCCCCGGGAATACACAAAATCACTCTAAACTTCAGTTTCACTTCTTGAAATGTGGATGATTTGGAATGCTGGAGTTTTGTTTGTTTTTGCCTACCTTACAGGGCTATTAAGGAAAACATTTTGCAAGCTGAAATGTAAGGCATCATTAATTTACATCTAGAGAAAGACAAGGGTTTTAAAGTAACTTGCCCAAAGAAACAGATCAAATTAGAAGTCCACTGTCTATTTTGCATTATGTTTCTCTTAATTTCAGACTCATGGCAAGTAGGTTCATATTTAGTTTCATTGTTGCTTTAGGATAATTTGTTTTGCCTCCAAAAGAGACCATGAAGATAGGGTATCTATTGTAGTATGGGGGTCCAAATCTTCCCTAATTGTCTCTGCCCTAGCCACACCTGCCTCTTCTCTATTGTGCAATCTCTGGGGCATTTTCTATGCTAGAAACTTCATCTCCCTACACAGCTTCATTGATCAGTATCATCTGGGCTGTAACATCATGGGAAGAAAGAATCAGATTCAACTGAAGGAGATCCCACTCCTTCTCTATGTAACATCTTATCTTCTTCAGCATCTTCGAGTCGCCATGATATAAGAAGTGACAATTTGGAATCTAGGAGCCCCATCCATCCAACCAGTGAGAGTTTGACATAATCTTCTCATAGGTCCACAGGATGAATGATAAACCTAGAGCTGGAAAGGGGAATAGAGAGCACTTAGTTCAATCCAGCCCTCTCAATTTATAGATGAGGAAACTGAGGCCCAGAGAGATTAAGTGCTTTGCTTAAGATTATATAGGAAGTGTCAGATTTAAGATTAAAATTTAGGTCCTTTAACTTCAAATATATTTTCTTTCCACTGAGTCTCAATCATTGTAGACTTGCTACTTTTGCCTGGATCTGAATATTTTGTACTCAAGGCACATATACGTTTGTGTACATGTATGTTCATATGTTTGCATATTATATATATTTGTGAATTACTGGACCAGTGATTTTATCAGTGAGGAACTCCTACCAGTACAGATTGGTACCTGTTGCTTTACAACCGTAACTGTATATATTTATGTATATATGTAGATAATTATATGTATATACACATTTACAAATACACATGTATATGCATATATACATACACACATATATGTTATTTGTTAGCAGCCTTCTTTGTATAAGGCACTATGCTAGGTCCTAGGGATATAAGGGCAAAAATTAAACAATCCATGGTCAAGAAGCTTTCGTTCTATTGAGAAAATGCAACATATAAACAAGTCAGTCAGTCTATGAGGCACTCAATCAATAGGCATTTATTAAGTGCTTAACAAAGTACTGAGCTTAGCTCAGGCACTGTGCCAAGTATTGTGGATACGAAGAAAGGCAAATTGTATGTACATGCATATACACACACAAAAAATAATAATAATAGCTAGCATTTATATAAGGTTTTAAGGTTTATAAAGAACTTTATAAATATTATGCCATTTAATCTTCACAACAATCCTGTGATGCAAATGCTGTTATCATCCCCACTTTACAGATGAATAAACTGAGGCAGAAATAGGTTAAGTGACTTGCGCAGCGTTACACAGTAAAGCCTCCAAGACTGGATTTGAACTCAGACCTTCCTGACTGTAGAGCCAGTAAGGCATCCATTATACCATCCAGCTATCCCACACACAAAAACACAAATCTACACAGTTGTAAGGCTTTTTACAGCTAAGACTGGGCTATAAAAACCAGCCCATTTACAAATCAGCCAGTAGAACCATTTAAAATAGTAGTATCAAAACCAAACCAAAACCAATGCATTCCAAAAACAATTATTTTTTAAACACTGAGTTAATATATGTTAAGATTAAACAAGTAAAATGATAAGGAATTTTCATTTAATTAAAAAGATCCTTATTAAGCTTAATTATTTTAAAATAAACATCATCAATTTGTTTTTACATCACCCACATTTTGCAATGTATCTCTCTTCTCTCTCTTCTTCCTAGACATCTATCCCTTGTAACAAAGAATAAAAACAGGTTCAGCAAAACTAACCAACATACTGAAAAAGTCTGGCATTATATACAGTATTCTATTTATTCATAGTCCACCACCTCTGCAATGAAAAGATGGGAGGTCCCTTCTCTTATCTCTTCTTTGGAACCCTGCTTGGTCAGTATAATTTTGAAACATTGAATTTTGATTGTTTTGTTTCCATACATATTTCAAGGCTATTTTGTATATTATTTTTCAGATTTTACTTACTTCACTTTGCATTAGTTTATATAAATTTTCCATGTGTGAAAGGAGTAAATTCCTCAAACCCAATTAATATAACTAATAAGATGCAAAATGCTCTATTGCTTGATAATGTTAACAAGTGAGAATGTCTATTTGATTGAGTTATAGAATCGATCAAAGTGCAAACAAGTCTTTAATCAGTTAGCCTTTGGATGATGGCAGATGAGCTACCCAGAAAATATATTAGGATTGGTTTAAAGTATCAGAAACTCCTCCAGGCCTATCATCAGTAGTAGAGCTTTGGGATATTCTCTGAGGAGGCAAACCCCATGTATTTGTACCAGAGAGAAGCAAGCCAAGAGATAATATCCCTCCTCCCTCCAACATTGACCATGGCATTAAAGAAACTAGACTAAGAAACTAGACTAAGTCAGGAGCTAAGAGATGACAAATTAGACACACCAGGAAAAGGCAGCTCCAGGCAGCAGAATGGCAGGGAGATCTCTTTGGGGTGAACTTTGCAAAGGCACCAACCTTTGGGTCTCAGAAGAGAGCTACAGCTAAGTGAAAATTAATGAAGAATTGAGCAAGAGGGAAAGGAATTTCATCCAGTTGGGATCTGTAAATTACCCCTTTGCCACATGTAATCCTTGAGCCCACTATACCCTGTTCAAGACCTGGTGAGGAGGTTGGGGAGGTAGAGAGGAATTTTTTTTTAACCAGTTGCCCTTACCACATTAGTTAATACCCCTCTCTAAAACCTAATTAAGTCTGACTGACTGGAAATCAATGGGGAGCACAATGAATGAGGGCTAGAGAGTCAGTATTGGAGAAACTCCCCTAGGCCCTCGGTTTTTCTTTCCCCTGGAACCCTGAGAAGGGCAGTAGTAATTTCACTACAGAGACCCAAAATGGCAATGTAAGAGGGAGGTGGAAAACAGCCCTAGATGGGATGCTACATATGCTTTACTATTCAATTTATTCATTATTTCTTGCAATACAATAATATTCCATTACATTCATCCATGGCAACTTGTTTATCCATTCCCAAAGTGATGGATGTCTGCTTTGTTTCCAGTTTTTTGCCAGGACTTAGATGCTTAATTAGTTTACCTCAATTTTCTTTTAACTCAATAATTATTTTTGGGGGGAGAGGTTTAATAGTTTTCTACTCAAATCACTTTAAACTTTTCCCTCTGTCTGGCCCATATCACCTGACAGTTTACAGGTAGGCTATTCCATTAAAAGAAAATGCTCTTTTGTTCTGAATAATCTAGATAGAAGTTATTTACTGTTAATAAGCTATTTTCATCAATTATCGTGATACACTCTTGGAGGGGGGTTAGGATGGAGTAGGGAGGGAGCAGCATTTTGGAATCATATAATTTTAGGTTTGGAAAGGACCTTCAATGATATCTCAAATAAGGTCAACATTTAAAAGGATGGTGTTCATTTGGAGAATTTGGAAATGAACAGCACTTTCATTGAAGAGTTAGTTCTATGACATGATATAAATAAAGCACTTTGCAACTCTAAAGTGGTATACGAATATCTGCTAATAGAATTATCTTTTTTTTTCGAGTAGTGTAGTGTGGGACTGTGGAACTTGGAATGAAGAGATACCTGGATCTGAATCCTTCCTTCCACACTAAGTGTGTCCTTATGGAAAACATATCCCCTTACTAAGTCTCAGTTTTCTTAAGTATAAAATGGAATTAACACCTGTAGCCACCGGACTAATAGGGTTTGTTAGAGTCAAATGACAGGATGTATAGAAAGTGCCTTCTAAAGTTTAAAGGACTACAGAAATATAAACTAACATTATTATTTGAAAGTCAAAGTGGAGAAATAAGATGCTAGCTTACTGAGAACTGCTATTATAAAATTAAAAAACATTCACTGTTCTCTTGCTACCTTTGCACAAACCTCTCTTCCCCAACAAATCACAGCTACTGGCTTTGTTTCCATCTCTATAAGGGGTCTTTAGGACTCTCTTGGGTTAGGTGTTTTTTTTTTCCTTAATGGATGGAGGGAAAGGACTATTTGATTTTCCTTCTTGCATGCTTAATGAATAAGTATTTCATCACTGGCAACTCATCCCCAGCTGCTCCATGAACAGCGGGACACATTTCAGCATTGGGGTTTTATTTTAGGCCAGCAAAAAGTCACGGTCAACTCCAGTAGCAGTTTTGTTGGACTTTTGTTCTTTTCCTTCTGCTGGGAATAAAACACCTTTATGTGTGGGGTGGGGTGGACAGCAGGTGAGTGAAGGGGATAAGTTTAAAGAAGAAGAGGAGCTGAGCAGGAGGGTATGATGGCCTTTTATTTTTTCCCTATGTATACAGTATCACTTATTAAACTCCTGTTGTCCTGACCATTGTCGCTTCCTACTGAAGTCTGGTTTATTTACTTGAAAATCTGATTTGTTTCATTTTATTACTGTGTTTGCGAAGTAACTGATATCAGATTCTGAGGGAAAGAACTGCCATTTACCAGCAGGCTATGATGGGCTCTGCCTCGGTCTGCAGGCCTGATTTTGAGGCCTAGTCTGCCCTGGGGCTCCAGAAGAAATAAGATTACTGGCAATAACTGCTTCAACTGCTTTGAATAACAGACACAACTCAGAGAGCATAAAATTAGCATAAACAGAGCAGGAGTGTGTGCTCTCCCTCAGAGGATAGGAGACAGGCAGGGTAGGGAAAATTGACTGAAATGGGGTCAGACAATGTAGAAATCTGAAACACAGGAAATACTGCCTAAGAGATATGAGGTATTACCATCTCTCTCTCTCTCTCTCTCTCTCTCTCTCTCTCTCTCTCTCTCTCTCTCTCTCTCTCTCTCTCTTCTCTTTCTCTTTCTTTCTCTCTCTCTCATACACACACACTCACTCTTTGTATATTCGTATATAGTCATGCAGTTTTAATGATAAAATACTAGAACTGATGAAAATTAAAGATGCAAAATTGCTATGCCCCCAAATGCCCACATTATCTTCCCAGACAAATAATTAATCATTCCTCAGCTTTTTCAATCCCAAGGCTAGAAAAAAAAAATAAACACATTTTCATAGTCATTTTGAAATTGATTTTTCTTTTCAGGGGAGTAGGGATATTAGTTTGAGGAGAGAGAGAGTTGGAGAAAGAAGGTGAACAACGGAAACAGCAGGATTGTAGTTTGAAACAACCCCTCCTGTATCTATTTATCAAATATTAAAATGGAGTGTGCTGCTGACAAACCCAATAAAGTCTAACATTACAGGGAAAGGAGCAAAGCCTTGCATCTCAACTGGCAGATGGAAGCTGGGATTTTGCTGTTTTAATAATATGTTGTCACATCTGCAATACAATATTCCATGATATTGTCTAAAGACAGATCTCCTTATTTGGGGAGGGGGGGGATTGTGGCTGATGCTGGTGATGCCCCAAATGACCACTTTGGAAATGCACAATGTCTTTGGAAATGAGCTGTTTCCTAACTTGTACTGATTAGAGAAAATGTTCAAAGGGGACAAGGAATCCCCCAAGCTTCAAATTCACTCAAGAGGGGAGAGTCCTGGAACATTTAGTGATATGGGATTTTAATACTTGCGTTGGGAGCAATAGACTCCTAATGTTAATTCATGGACCATCTATCTTTCCAAACAGATGGCCCAAACAAAAGCAAAGGTAAACTGTTCCTTTGGCTGAGCATTCATTCATTCATTCATTCATTCATTCATTCATGTATCAAATATTTAATAGCAATACACTATGGTCAAGGCATTGGGAGATGAAAAGAAAAAAGAGATATATTCTGTACCCTTAGGGACAACATAGTGTGATAGGAATCCACAAACACATATACACATGTAATATTACTGATTATCATGAAAAGTAAGAACCTTAACATACAAATTTAATAATATGGATAGAGTCTGAACCTGTGATTTTATTGGTATAGGGAACTACTTAAGATAAGTCAACTCTCTCTACTAATTTAGGTTGATAGCTTTGACATTTATGGTCTTAGAGAGTTTCCAAGAACACTAGAGGTTAAGTGACTTTACCAGGAACATATCTTGAGCTGGTTTGTGTCACAGTTGAGACCTGAAGCAAAGTCTACTATGTGCCAAGCACCACCCTGTCTCTCAAAGTATATAGTGCTTTTCAGTTTGCAAAGTGCCTTCCTTTCAGAAATCCTGAGAAGTCAGTAGTGTGAGTGTTATTATCTCCATTTTACAGATGAAGAAACGAGGCTCAGAGAAGTGAAATGTTTTATGTAGCTAGTAAGTGGCAAACCGAAGAATACAGCATGGCTCTTATGACTCCAAATCTAGTACTTATTTTTCTATAATGCTCAACTTAAGAAAGAAAGGAAGAAAGGAAAGAAAGAAGGAAGGGAAGGAGGATGGGAGGGAGGAAGGAAAGAAGAAAAAGAGGGAGGGAGGAAGAAAGGAGGAAAAGGAGGGAGGGAGGAAGAAAGGAGGAAAAGAAGAAAGGAAGGAAAGAAGGAATGAAGGAAGGAAAGAAAGGAGGGAGGAAGGAAGAAAGAAGAGTACTGACCTTGGATTCAGAAAACTTGGGATCAAAGATCAGCTCTGACACTTAGTAGCCATTTTGTTTGACCCTGGGCAAGTCACCTGGACAATGTGTCTAAGCCTATTCTTCCACTGAAAATGATGATTCTTCCACTACTTACCTGCAGGATTGTTATGAAGGGAGAATTCTACAAATTTTAAGTCATCGCTAGAACACAAGCTGCTCTTGTTTCATCATTATCCACACCAACCTCATCATCAATCGTCATCCTCATCATCACTAGCATTCCTATAATGCCTAAAAGTGTTATCACTTTATACATATTCTCATCGGATATTCACAACAACCCTGGAAGGCAGGTACTATTATTATCCCCTTTTTAAAGTTGAGGAAACAGAGGCAAACAAGGTAATTGACTTGCCCAGGGCCGCGCAGCTAGTAAGTGTCTGAGGCCAGATTTGAACTCATGGAGATGAGTCTTCCTAATTCCAAGCCCTGTGCTCTATATACTGCATGACCTAGCATCCTCCACCTATATCTGTACAGATAATTAAAAATTCTAGAAGATCCTAGCACCACCACCATCATCATCATAATAGCAGAGACAATTTAGTGTAACCTCCCCATTTTATAGATGAGAAAACTGAGGCCAAGAGACTTGGTCAAGGTGGCTTGACCAAGGGCAAAGAGGCGGTAAGTAGCAGAGCCAGGATCCACTACTTTCTATTCCCCATACCTCCCTCAAATGGTCCCGTAAGCTTTGGAATTAGCACTTTTGCCAATTGCGAGCAGCACTGTGCAGATAATAATGGCAAATCAATATTGTTGCATCTCTCATTGACATCTGATTTCATAATAGGATTAGCTGTGTTCTCTGCTCAGACAACAGTGGTCTTAAGGAGGGAAAAGACAAGCATTTTTAGTTGCCTTGAATCAATCAAACCAGATGAATCATATTCTTGTGTCCAAGCAGATTTCTCATTCTGTTGTTGAAAGGGGGAGGTTCCCGTGAAATAATTATTTCTTTGCACTAGCTTTACAATCCTTGAGACTGTCCACATTGGCCATCTGATCTGTGGAATCCTGAACCATGGGACTTCTTGGATTTCCTTAGTTCAGTTACTTCCCTAAGTAACTTAATCCATTCAACCTTGGAACCATGGCCCTGGGTCCACACAGTTTTGATTGGTGAGTCCGCCAGTGTGAACACAAATGGCCTACTATATACAGCCAGACCTGGAATCCAGAATACATTTCACAACTTATCCAGCTCTTCACCCTAGCCATATTCTTTCCTTCCCCTCTGTGGTCATGCACATACCTCCCCTTCTGGCTTTCTAATTCTTGTCCAGGAAACAGTTACCAAATCGATATCAGAATTGTTTATGGAAAAGATGTCAACCAAGTCTCTAATGACTCTACTTATCCTTTTGTTCTAAAAACAGACAAATAAACCAACCTTTCCTGGCACAACTCCATCAGGTGCATTGTCACATCCTACTAGAACTCTACCAGGTGCATTGTCACATCCTACTAGAACTCCATCAGGTGCATTGTCACATCCTACTTGGATGCAAACTTCTTGATGACAAGGGATTGCCTTGCTTTTTGTGTTTGTATCTCCAATGCAGGCACTAGCACAGTGCTTGCCATATACTAAGTACTTAACAAATGGTTTTAATCACTCATTCATTCCTAAATTCTTTCACTACATTATTTTCTGGAATTATTTTCAGTATATTATATCAGCACCAGATGGTAGTCCAGGATCTAGGGCCCAAGACCCGCATGTGGACTTCAGGTCACAGGTTCCCCACTCCTGGGGCTATCAGCTCTGGTACCAATGCAAGTTAGTGTAGAGTTTAGGGGTCCTAAGCCCTAAATCCCTGTGGACATGACCAGATGGGAGCTGCCTGTGTCCAGCAGCTACCAACCCTCTCTTTAATGCCTCAGTTTGGGTTTTCAATCTAGACATATGAATAACTATAATAATTTATGACTCAAGTCTTGGTCCTGTTCTACTGAGATTCCAATCTTTTCCCCAATTTTATATTTTCTAAAAGCATCATAAACTCATTTACAGGGGAGCACAGGTGTGTGACAGGTTTATACAAAAAGCTTTAATGGTTCTTTATTTAGGATAAAATATAAAGCCTTACCTATGACATTTTAAACCCTTCACAATATGGCTCCGGCCTATTGTCCCAGGCTGATGGCACACCCTTGCACACTAGGCTCTATCTATCTAGTTGTTTTTCTCTGAACATGATATTGCATTTCCCACCTCTTGGCCTTTATCTAGGCTGATTCCCCCTCCCCCATGCATTGAATGACCTCTCTCATTACCTCCACCTCTTGGAACATTTTACTCCTTCAAAGTTCATCTCAAGCACTACTTCCTTTGAGAGAGTGAGGCTGATGACTTCACACAGCTCTGCTTCACTAAAATCCAATTCTCTTGCAAGTTAAGACATCACCCTCCTGATGTCATTGGTCCTCTTCAAGAACAAAGGACACTTAATTACAAACAACAATAATTTCCCTCCAGAAGTCTTTCTGATCCCCTTCATTGTTAGTGACCCTCCAAACAGACATGGATTTATTTTGCATAGGAGTTATATTTACTTATCTGTGAGCAAGCTGTGTTCCCTTTGCAGAAGGTAAGCTCATTGGGGGCAGAGATAGTTTCACTTTTGTATCTGTATCTGTCACAGCACAAAGCATAGTGCCTGGCACATAGCTAGCATTTAATAAATACATTTGGATTGACTGGAGTACATTTTGCTAAAGTGCTATCAAAATGAACAAAGTACAGAGTCAAAAGTCTAAAGCACCAATTCTTGGGGCAGAATCCGAAATCTTAATTTCTCCAGTCTTTTTGTTTACAATGAAAATGAAATGAAAACTTTGGTCTTAAAATTCCTAAGTGGTAGGCAACTTGCTATTTCTGTTAAGGTCTGAAATCTTAGACGCATATCTCTCCTGCCCCATTCTTCTGCTCCTCATTAACCCCCTTTTCTTTCCCTCAAAGGCACACCTACAGACTATGTTGGGGGAGGATTACCTCTCAAGCATTTTTATCTCAATTGCAAATGGTGTACAGTATTCTCCTCATTGGTTTATTGCATCTCCCTCCCACCATCTGGATATATCCACAACAACTACTCCTCAAACTTCATGGGTTCCTCCACATCCTTCTGGCAAGCAACTTAAACCAAGCCCTGATGGCCAATTCACAGACTGGCTACCAAAGGGCCGGAGGTTCAAGCCGGATCTCTTCTTGTAGGCTTTTGATATGTTTTCTTCTGGTAGCTTCTGTGTTGCTGCTGAGTTGTTTCAGTCATTTCTGACTCTTTGTGACCCCATTTGGGGTTTTCTTGGCAAAGATATATCGGAGTAGTATACCATTTCCATCTCCAGTGGATTAAGACAAATTGAAGTTAAGTGACTTAACCAGGGTCACACAGCTAGTGAGTGTCTGAGTCCAGATTTCAACTCAGGTCTTCCTGACTACAGGCTCAGCACTCTATTCACTGGGCCACCTAGCTGCCCATCTTCTCTTTCATCCCTTCTATTCAAATATCTACAAAAGCTCTGAGAGTCTTCCCCTCTCAGACTGATTCTTTTGGGAAGGCAAATTAGGCCATCTTTTGTCTCAGTGTTAACCTTGCCTTTAATCACTCAATGGGTATAGCCTCAGACAAACTGAGACCTGTGGAAGACCTTAGTTTTAAAGAGGGCAAGATTTACCCCTACCTCCTGGGCCATTGCCAGTCATCCTGACTTAGATCTTGCCACTGGACTCCAATGACTCTGGAGGAGAGAGTGAGACTGATGACTTTGCACAGCCCTGCCTCACTTAAATCCAATTCACGTGCAATCACCCTCCTGATGTCATTGGTCCTCTTTGAAAGCAAAGGAGAAACAACAACAATTCAA